>NC_090939.1:534253122-534853122 GCF_040938575.1 Ambystoma mexicanum
AAGTTCAATAACAGCACAAACAGCCATTGTTGCCCAGATGCATGAGATAAGTATGCCAAAAGACTTTGTTGTGGATAGTGGTCACAAATAGTAGAACATGAACGTTAGAATTAGCTAAAAGCTCAGTGGATAGAAAGAAATTCATTTTCCAACATGGTTCCCGAACACATGATAAAGACATGAAGAACACTGACTACAGATAAGAAACCTGTTTAACTCCCTTACCTCACACACATACACAACATTATACACAAGGGCAAATACAAAGGAATAAATAGGCCACATGGCCTAGGAATTACGGGGAATACTTTTAATTGGAATTAGTTCAGACCATGGATTTTCACTCCCCTTAAACTATGGGCCTCATTACGAGGTGGGCACAAAGTGATACCGGGCACGGTGTCCAGTTAATATGTCGAATCAATAATGTTGAATGACAAAAATGTCAATAAAAATTGGCCGAAATTTTTTTTTCTCGAATATGACATTTTTTAATTTACATGTTTTTTTTGCTTTCGTTCATTAAAAAAAAAAGGTTTTAAAAAAAAGGGGGGGTTGGGAGGAACCCCCATTTCAAACAGAAAATTATAAGAAAAAGACATTCCATTTTTTTTTAAAGGTTTTACCAGGCGGCCTTAGCGGGAGCTGCTAAGGGTCCATGGAGCAAATAATTGCGGTACCGTTATTTGCACCTTCCCCATTCCCATCGAGCCCTACGGGGGCTCAAATGAGAATGGGGAATGGTATTTTCAATGGGGACTTACCGGTCCTGCAAAGGTCCGACTAGACCGGTAAGTCCCCATTGAATGAGGGCGGACTCGGTACCGTTATTGGAGGCAACCATGGCGCTATTAGCGCCATGGCTACCTCCAATCTCGGAATGAGGCCCTATGTGTCTCTCAGACCTTGACGTCTCATCAAAGTGTAAAAGTTTGGTGAGGGAAGTGCTAACCAATAGATACCTCTCTTGCTACACCGCCCATGATGACTAAGGCCAGCCAATTAGTGGCCAATGCGATGATGTGGTGAAACTATTATCTATGATGGGCTGGGCTCAGGAGGTATGTATAGGCCAATGAGGAAATTAACACTTATGTAATCTATAAATATATATTAAGATATCAACCAATCAAAGGCACGTTTTGTAACTGATATGGTATTATGATATCATTTGCTTACAGATTTGTAGTCCAAAATCCGCTCACACTTGTAATATAATAGAGAGCTGCTTATATGCTCTCCCGGCCGAGATTCTGTGTTTTGAATAATGCTGGGTTTTACCATGCACTCTGAGTACCCATTATTTGGTATTATTTTTATTAGTGCAGCAAATTTCATCGTTTTACTTTCAGGTGGATTGGGACACCATTGCATATGTGTAGGGTTCCCATTTTCCACTGTGCAAACCCCCAAATCTTTTGCTTTTCTGTACTTTCCCTCTGGGCACTTCTATGAGCTGAGATCTGCATGTCTCTCCCAGCTGCCATCTGTTCCCTGTTCCCAGCGAAATCCCTTCATCCGCTGTGCAACATCATTGATATAATTAGCGAGGCCATGAATCTTCCATAGTCTATAGACAGGGATTTTCAAGTGTGCTCACTCATCCCAGTGCTACTTTTAGGAAACATCCACTGAGAGAAATGTTACATTTTCCCAACTTGCCTTGAATATGGAAATGTGTTGGGACCTATCAGCAAATGTGGCCCATGGCTCCTGAGAGCAGTGCTTCTCATAAATCTATTAGAATACTACATGTGTTTGCTTGAAATATCTCCCATTGCAGAGCCTACGGACCCTGCAAATAGACTATTGAGATCTTGTTTCTAATTAATACTGCTGCACATAGAAATAATTCAGCCTAACCAAAGTGCAAAATCTTCGGTGGTACTGACCTGAATTGAGCCCTCGTATAGTAATGAACTTGCTTGAAGAGCTTTGTCTCGAAAAGTGTACGTTTTTAGTGAGAACATTAAAACAAAGAAATCACATGATTCCAAGTTTTCTGGCCGTATCACAATCAACTTTCCTGCACACTATGCACACATACGTAAGGAAAGCAACGATAGTAAAAACAACGTTTTAAAAATTGAATTATGGGGTTACAAAATTAAGGGAAGAAAAGTGCAAAACATATTTTTGTATGACCTATAAACTTTCAATCATAATGTATCTGATCCCAAAGTCAGATTGCCCAACAAAGTAGCCTAGTCAAAAATGTAGCAATTTGTAACCATTAGTAGTGATTCCTTGGGTAGCAGCATGCCTGTGTGTCTACTTTAAATGCTTCTGGTCAATGTGACACTGCAGTGTTGGCCGTGTGATAATTTGCCAAAAGTAATTTTTGTACATTTCAAGGCATTTCAACACAAAACATCAAGTGAAGTAGAGTTTAACTTTAGCCAAAGTCTTCTCAATGACAACTGACAAAACCTATATATAGTGAAGGTACTCTCTAATCCCAGGTCGGTTGATGCCTGGAGAAGTTGGCATTTAGCAAGAAGGCAGGTGGCACCTTACAATTGTGTTCCTGTGCTTCATATCACCAGTATTAGAGTTATGGTTCCACCTTTAAAATGGTGATGTCTGTTGATCAGATTGCTAGAGACTATGGGCCTCATTACAGGGTAGGCGGTGGACCAAGGTTCTAATAGCACCTTGGTCCATGCCGGTAAAATACCGGCACCGCCTTGGAGGAAAGGGGAATTACCGCCCTATTCCAAGGTTGGAGGGGCGGTAATTCCCCCTTCCCCCATTGCCCTTCCCCATTCCCATTTTTGCCCCATAGGGAATAATGGGAATGGGGAAGGTGCTAATTACGGTACCGCAAATTGCGGTACCGTAATTAGCACCCTGGTCCCTATGCGGGTTGGTTTTTAACGCCTGCTACAAAGCAGGCGTTAAAGTACCAACCCGCAAAGGGACCTCGTAGTAAGGCGGTAAGGGTTAACGGTCACCGGTACCATTACCGGTGACCGTTAACCCTTACCGCCTTCCGTGTAATGAGGCCCTATGTCAGTTTCGGATCATGCCACACATGCAAGCAGCTGAATGCATGTGAAGCAGTAATTCTTACTAAAATGATATGCTCCAGTGTTAGAGACATTTCCACAGCTTGTTCTTGTGACCAGGAGAAAGCAGGCAAGGCACTGTCCCCTTTTATTGAAAGCTACAGTTGGATAATAATGTACATTTCTTGTCACATTTAAGTAATTGGCCCTCATTATGAGATTGTGATAAAATCCACCGGTTTCCGGCGGGCTTCTGCTGACCCTGTAATACTGTTACCGTCGCCTGACATCCTGGTGCTACCAGGATATCAGAAGCAGCGGCGGTTGGTTATTTCCCATTCCCATGAAGTCCAATAGGTCTCCATGGGTGTGGGAAACCTGAAGCACTGGCACCATTATTAACGGTGCCGGTGCTTCAGTGAAAACCATGCCGGTTGGGGCCTGAACTTCCAGCAGGTCAGGCATGCCTGGAGGTCAGTGCCCCTACCGGCATAATTATAGTTTGGTGGTCCGCAGAGGGTGCAAGTATGTTGCTACAGGTACCCTGATTTCTGGACCGCCAAGCGTATAGTGAGGCCCACTGTGTGCTGTGAAATAAGCAGTTGTTTTGTTGCTCTACCCAATACACCAAATGACAAAATATTCATCTCATTCTTTCCTAATACCGCCCACACAGTGTCAGATTCTCAAAAATATAAATGTGTGCAAATCTGAGATGCACCACGAATGTACCACAAATGTGCCATACATACATGTGCAACATTCACAGAAGTGCACATATCAGAGATACACCAGTTTATAAAGGGAGCTCACAATTTGGGCAAAAGTTGCACAAAGTGGGAGGAAATCATGCAAATACATCAAATTAAGCAAGCATAGTGGGAGTGACCACAGAGAGCAAAGATGCGTAAAAAATGCTGATTCTCAAAACCAAACCACAGAATTTGCTACACAAATGCCCTTGAACATGTTCTCCATATAATAGCGGAGCAAGTGACCCAGAACGAGTGCCAAATCAACAGCACCGAAAGACACAGGTACACATTTCCAAAATGACCAATCCAGAAGGCACCATGCTGCTGCACCGACTGATGAGGAGGGAAATGACACTGTGGATCACTGTGTTTCAACAGGCTGATAAAAGGTCACCATGCGGTATGGTTTTCCACCCCACATACTGGAGATGGTGAGTTACTGAGGGTGGCATTTACCACACCCATGCCAGCCATACCATACAGCTACTAGTCAAGGTACTGCCAGCCCTCTATGCCTTTTCAAAAGGCTCCTTCCAGATCATCTGTGGTGTCAAGGTGGTGACGTCATTAATCTCAGTCACAGGCCCTACTCAAGG
Organism: Ambystoma mexicanum; assembly: GCF_040938575.1. Classification (NCBI taxonomy): domain Eukaryota; kingdom Metazoa; phylum Chordata; class Amphibia; order Caudata; family Ambystomatidae; genus Ambystoma; species Ambystoma mexicanum. The sequence continues at coordinate 534,257,482 of NC_090939.1, forward strand.
TCTTCAACATGAATCTTACATCTGCAAGGGTAAACATAGGCATGTAGCATTATAGATGTACCAGGACAGGATTAGTCAGGACATTGTATGACATAGCTGTGTACTGTGCATGCGTGTTGTCATTGATGGTACCCAAGTGCATAACCCTGGAACCATATAACACTTTACAGGAGTACAGTAACATTAAGAAGTAGAACACTTTCCATGTGGTTGTCTAGCAATCACACTGCCAGTTTTTTTTAAACAATTACAGTAATTAAATTGATAAACCTACTCTACATCAACACATAGACATTGCTCAACATTTCTGAATGACATTCCAAAACTAACACCTCAAACATTTAAATGGTATACTTGTACCCCCGTGGGAAGTGATCGACTGTAGTAAGTAAACTTGACACAAAGCTGAAATTAAAAAATATGCATTGTCTTATTTTTAGACTTATTATGCACTTAATAAAAAGAGAAAGGACAATGTCCAAAATGCTACGCTAGTATTTTTTAGGGTAGATACACTCTTTTTTGGGGATATCTGATGTGATGTGCATGATTTTGGTGCAACATAATGATCTGGTCAGCATTTGCACACACAAAAGTGGGCAACTGACAGATGCAGCAAAAACCTGTGCATCTCATCAGGTGCGCCATATAATGCCCACCTATGTTTTGCTCTTTTGTGCCACAATTTGCACACCTTTGTGCAGTGGGCATTGTTTTGTCTTTTCTTTGTGAATTTGCCATCTCCAATGATATGCAACAAGTCGCAGGCACATCTTTATGCCAACGTGCATCTCAATGAGATGCCCACTTGTTTGAGAATCTGGCCCACTGTATCTTAACGAAGATGAAATACTGAACTGTCTAAAACTCTACCACAGCGCAGTAATACCGCCCTTTATCCAAAATAGGTATTTCTCACCTGCACTAATACAACCCAGTATCAAACCTATGCACCAAAGAGAGCTGTAGAACATCTGAGCAGCACTATTATTTTTTGTATTGGGCTGGCACACAAACACAGCCTATAATTATGTCTTTTGGTAGAGTGACTTATGATTTGAAGATTCACAGAATGTGCAAAATGAGAAACTAGTAAGTTCTTTCAATAAACATGAAAAGAAATACTAAAAGGGACTGATTCATGGAATTATTTGCACCGAAAAATGGGGATTTGTGTGCCATTCTGCCTGCAAATCCCTGTTTAACAAATAGGGATTTGCGGGCAGAATGGCGCACAAATCCCCTGTTTTCGGCGCAAATAATTCGATGAATCAGCCCCAAACTGTATTGTCATTTATGGACGGTAACAATAGGGCAGGCATGTGCACAAAAGCTGAGGGTTCACGCAAAATCCAGCAGTTGCTCCAACGTATCTCAAATGAACTCCCCCTTGTACTTTATCGCCACCTAGGAGCCAAAACTATTGCATTAGAGTACAGATAGGAGGAATGGCAAATGAGGATGGACACAAAGCTTATAGGTGTTGTTTGCCTATTTGCCCACCTATTGACTGCCCATGTCCATGCTAATACCTATAACCATTCCTTCATAGTTCCTGCCCCGCCCAAAGCACCCCCTCATGATAACTCTGTGTGCTCACTTTATTCAAGCCTTACAATCAAACGTTGCACTTGAAGTGCCTGGCAGTGCTTTTTCAAAGCAGTCTTCTGAGAGTTAATGACTTAATTGGAGTTGTTAACATGCAACTGTGTAATACAAAGGTCTTAACTAGGTCTGCCTCCAGCCACTCTATTTCTAAACACTATGCATGTCCTACACTGAAGCCCTGTCAAAAAGAAACATTGGCAAAGCTTGTTTTAAAAAATATTAGGCATTTGCCATGCACTGCTATTACATGCCCAGCTACTTGCACCATTTTGCACTTGCTACCATCAATGGCCAGTTGATACCACTACGGCAGCGCCTGACAAGTGCCTTTCCAATGCCTACACAAACACCCAAACTGTTGACATAGCCAATGCTGGTTTTAGTATGTTCCCAATATCTGACCCTGAAGATTAAACAAAGGCATGATACCAACATCAGATGTGTCGGTTGCGTAAGCCAAATACTAATTTTGATATTTATATATGTTTTACTTTTTACACGAGGTACTACTTTCCGTGTTTGTAATGTGATCCATCATTTCTACATGTCTTCCAAAGAAATGTAGTTTTAATTAAACATATGAAAATGTGAAATTAAAATGTTCACTGCTATGATGTGAACATAATGCGGCTGATTTCGAAGTTGTTCATATTAATGCATTTAAAAGAAACTGAACCTAATAAATATATGTTACTCCTCAGCAAAATGAAATTTAATCAAAGCAATGCATTACGAGCAATGGGGTTTAGTGCACAGCAGATGCGACGACGACTGCAGCTGTATTTTCAGATGTGTGCACTCATGTATTATTACACTGCTACCGGAAAGGTAAAGCTTGACACTACAGTACACACTACTTGAACATCCTTGCTGTTCCAAAACAGGGCAGGCATTTTTATGAACATTTTGAAAAAATGATGTGTACTTTCCAAATTGTGGAATTATTTCTAAAGAATTTTGACACTGGACGTAGCACTGCATTTCGATAGGATTATTTCATAAATGATAAAAACGTTCATGAAATCTTTTAGTAAACTAGAAATGATCGTTTTCACTGAAAAATACGATTGTTTATATTTAAAATTAAAAAAGCACGTGTTCACTTTTTAAACAAAATACCCAATGTAGAAGTGTTTGCTAGCTTTCCTTAATCTCCCAGTGATATTTAGGTTTGTTGGGGTGGTTTCCTGATTCAAAACAAACATCTTTAAAGCCAGAATCTGCCTTGAGTCACGGCAGAGAAAGGGAGGTGTTTTGGAAGCTTTCGAACAGCCGGCTACATCGTGTGGCAGTGTACATGGGTGACTGCCATTTGAGAAACCGAGGAGGCAGAGGCACCTTGCACAAACAGGTGGACCCCACATGGAATTACAATAAAGAGTGACTTGGCCGTTCTCAAGCACCACGGATGCTCGATGGGTCATTGAGACTCAGAGAAGTTGCACCACCCTTTGAAGATAAAGCTTCAGTACAGAACACTGTCTAATCAAATATTTCAGGAATAAACAGAGAAAATAACAAAGAACTCAATGGAAAAAAAACATGTCTACAAATACCAATGTGATCTAAAATTACGAGTATGTTTTTCTTTTGTCCTGATGAGGTCCCTGGCAGGAGACTTTCTTGAAGCCTGGCTGGAAACTCGAGTCGACATGACATTAGTTTTAAATTCTTTCAGGAATAAGAATGTGTTTTTATTTTCTTGTATTATATTCAAAGACGTGGCAATTTATATATATCAGAATTACTGCAATATATGCCAACAGTACATTAAACAATTGATGTATTTTTGAGGGCGAAAAACAACGCCTAACATCAAGGGTTTAAAGGTTAGGCGCGTCGTCTTTTTTTTATTCAAATGGTTATTACTGCGTTTTTGAACAAGCATGAATGGGTAGTTTTGAATGAGGATGGAAGTGATTGAGATGAATGGGTTTATATGGGATCACAGTATGGTGTGCTGTTTTTAGACAATGTATTACTGTGTTTGTGATAATGATTTTTACAAAAGAAAAAAGAAAACAATTAAAACTAAACAATTAATAAATAAATATGTTATCAAAAAATTACATTTTTGAAATTAATCTTTTCATAAGGTATTGTATCCAATCTACTTATAAATAATTCAAATGCAAAGAGAGTCAGTACATGTCTAGTGACAATTGTACCTTTTTCATTGAGTCACCTAGGGACAGTGACTCGTGTAGCCGTATTTTAGGGTTTAGAATCATACACATATAAAATCAAAAAGCTATCTCCAAAATGATGAAAGGCTGTAGGCTGGTGTGTGAGTGTGTGTGTGTGTGTGTGTGTGTGCGCATGCGTGCGCAGCTGACACATCACAGGTTTTAACACAAAAAGTAAGGACAATGCAACCTTTCATTCATGTTAATTTGATGCAGTAAATACAAGTGAATGAGGATGATTTGCGATTTTAAGCCAGCCCTTGCCTGGGATTTCATCCTCCATTCATCACTTAATCACGTATCACTGACATAATGGTGTAATATTTGAATATGCAGAATTTATAGAAGGCTGTTGGGTTGGGGGGAGGCAATAACGTTATGCATTGACTGGGCTAGTCATTTACCCTTCTAAACTTACTTACACAATTACCATGGAGGCTGTTAATATAACAATACATTTTTTCATAAATGGCATGGATTACATTCCAAAAAAGGCCTATTAAGCTGATGATGAGAAAGTCGCATGACACCCATGAAAGATGCAGACATTTAACACTCCCCTGTCGGAGACCATGGCAGCCTTGTACCTTAACTGCGAAAGACAAATACAACACAGCTCTGCAGTGAGTGTTTTTTTGAAGGATTCATATAATTTGTCAGCTGAAAGCAAATGATGAAGTATGCTTTCTGATTGAGTGGAGCTGATACATCAACCACAAGCAATTAACCCTGGTTACAAGCAATGCGTAGTTGTATTTGAGCTGCTTCTTTCTTATTAATTTGTATTTTGTATTTGAAACAAAAAGTATACATGCTATATAAGGCCTATGCCGGTAAAATTGCTCAGTGGGTTGAGCACTCACTGCTGCGATCTGAGCGTGACCTGCAGGCGGCAAGTTAAAATCCCGGCAAGCTCAACTCAGCCTTTCATCCTTTCAAGGTCAATAAATGAGTTGCAATTTCGGTTGGGTGATATTGTATGTAAATATGTGCTCTGTAAGCACTTTGGATTAAGGCACTATATAAATAACACATCATTATAATTACAATAAATACAGCAAATGCTTTATGGTACAGAAATTGTGAACAGCATGTGCATTGGAGAATATAAATAAGGTAAATGTGAGCCAAGTATTTGTGTGACACTATTGTATAAAGGAATTCAAATCTTTTGAATTAGGGGATAAGTACAACAGAACAAAAAGCCATACGAAACAGAACATAAAAAGAGGGGACAGAACATATCAAGAGGGGGCATGCAGAATCATGCAAGAGAAAATCATGCCCAAAAAGTATTAATGGGGGTTCAGGGTAGATAGAAAGCTTAGAAAACACTGCCATTTAAACTGATTCTTAAGTAGTGTAACAGGAGAGGAAGCATTACATCTTTCCAACCTATGGATATTACAAATAGAGTCCCACCACAGTTTAAAATTAATACAATCTACATTTTTCCAGTTGGCGGTAACAGTTTGGACTGCAACCAAACTGAAAAGTTCACACAGTTAAAAAGTATTCTTATTCATAGTAGCTTGTAATGATGAGCTGCCAAAAAAGACAAATTTGAAACAAAAATCTTATTGTAGGTGAAAAAAACTTTTGTTGTATTCCACACGCAATTCCAAAAGGGTTTAACATGTTTGCATTCCACAAACATATATTTGAAAGAGCCCTGAGCAAGTAGGCAACTCCAGCATTCGTCATTGAGCGCTACTTTACATTTGAAGAGTGATACAGGAGTGATGCAAGCTCTATGATGAAAAAAGAGGAGGGTTTGGAGCAAGCTGACTGAAGAGATGACCTTGGAGATATTCCTCCATTGTAGGAGCCAATGTATTTGGTTATCTAGTAGCATACAGTGTTGGTGCCAATCAATATGGAGATCTTCCCCAATTTGAGAAATGGTTCTTTTCCAATAGGACTTTGTAAAACATGGAGGCAGTAATGTCAGATTTTAGCATGTGTAGTAATCTCTGCACAATAGGAATGTTGGAAATACTGATTAAAACCTCATAGTTTTCCACATGTTGCTGAATAAAAGAGAGAGGAATGCGAACATGAGTGGCAAGTTCATTTAAAGTGATTGGAGCACCTTGCAGAAAAAAAACTGATCAATAAACGTAATGCCCCTATAGAGCCATGGTTTCTAACAAATAGATTTTTCATTAATTTTTATCAAAGGATTGAGTAAAATATCTGGAGAGGTGAACAGGGAGGGTTTTTAGATAGAGGGGAACATATACAATCTATGGAAATAGGCAGATTGGCGAATACAAGTGTATTTTGCAAATTCGTTTTTCCCCTTGATGTGATAAAAATTAGCAAGGGTTATAGGGTAAACCATAGCTCTCTCTATGAGTACCCAATTGGGTGCATTTCTTGATTATGCATGGGTAAACCATAGCTTCATCTGCCTGAGAACAAAAGCCATATGGTATTTTTGGATATCTGGATATCCTACTCCAACATGTGCACGCAATTTTTTTAATTTGTCTCATTCCTAATGTGGCTGTCCGGAAACAAGTTTTCCAGCACCCTTGTTTCAGGACTGCCACACTACGAGTCTGCCTGAAGGTGCCACATTGCACCCAGTAGAGTCAGACCTGCCAGGCGCAACGGCCCCTGCAGGCAGACTTTTCACAGTAGCACTGGCACAGTTAGCAACAATGCTTCCGTCTCCCCACTCCCAGGTCCAAAATGTCCAAAATTGTCTGACTGATGTGAAGCTTAATGGATTTACGCTTCAATTCTTACCCAGTGCAGAACCTCTCAGATTTACTATGAACTGTGATTCTTCCTTTAAAATACATAGCCCAAAGAATATTGAAGCAGCATGGTACCACTTGTGCTCTTTCACAAAGTCAAGCATCAAGCATGCATCATATTCAAGTGGCCTTAATAGGATACCAAAACTCAGGCAGTGGAAGGGGGCCATCCTAATGAACTATAGCACATGTTACATGCCAGGCATAGAGTGGGCTATGGGGGTACACAACTTCTTTGTAAGTTGAGAGAAGGTGGTAACCATCTCTGCCATCACCAACTCCTCCTTCGCTTCTTGCACTGACCCTGTGGCCCTCAAAGAATCCTGGGTATGCCCCATCCTCAAGAAACCCTTGCTCGACCCTGCCCTTCCCACCAACAATCGCCCCATCACCACTGTCCCCTTCTTGCTAAAGATCATTGACAGAGTCGCCGATCTGCAAATCCAGGACTTCCTAGAGTCTCACCACATCCTAGGCTCCCGACAGTCGGGTTCTGACCCAAACATGAAACTGAAACAGCATTAATCGACCACAAAAGTCAACTTGATGATGCCAAAGACTGAGGCAACATCTCCCTACTCATGCTCCTACTCCTGCTCTTGGACCTCTCTGCCACATTTGATCTAGTCAACCACAACACACTCTGTGACCACCTCACATCCTCAGCACAATTCTCGCCAGATGCAGCCAAATGGATCACTTTGGTGCTCGCTGAAAGAACCGCCAGAGTTTTTTCCAGGGGAAAACTCGGCATACCCAATGCATGCAGCATACATCAAAGCTCCTGCGTCTCCCCGATGCTATATAAAATGTATACAAAGCCTCTCTTCGACCACCTCAACTCGCTAGGTGTCTCGTACACCAACTATACGGATGACACCCGATCCTCAACCCCTTTAAGGCAACCACGCACACGAGGATTCATTCAAGATCAACTGGCTCTATGAAACAATCCAACTTGGATGGGCACAGATTCCCTCTGTCTCAGTGATGAGAAGACAGAGCTTCTCCTCGTGTTGCTCCCCCCCCAAAACCCTTGCGAATACTAGCAAAGCTCCATCAGGCTTACAAATCCTTCACCATTGATGGTTGCAGCATTCTAGTCACTGCCGCAGTTGAATCCCACAGGGTCTGCCTGGACAGCACCCTCAATATGATATGCCAAATCAACCACATTGCCTCAACATCAGGTAATGCCAGTAATCTCATCACTGCCAGCAGACCTTTTTTGTCATAAAAAAAACAGTTGAGCACTCATCTGCTCCAAACTTGACAAATGTAACTCTCTGTTTTGTGGCACCTCTGCCAAGAATCTATGCAAACTTCATTCAATCAAAAATCACGTGCAGTGCTTGACATCAAAAAGCACAACCACATATTCGAAGCCAGGAGAGCCGCTCAATGGCTTCCAGTCATTAAAAGAATCATGCACAGCTGCCTCTCTAACAATGCGCCCTCCTACCTGGTGACAAATTCTCAAGACACACAATAACAAGGCCACACCGCACACCCTACAAACATTGCATCATCACCCCAAGATACAATCACAAAAAGGGGGAGGCTAGCTGCCTAGTACATGCCCCTGCACTTTGGAATGAGCTCCCTGGCCACCTCCACGACAAACCATCTTACGGCAGGTTCAGAAAAAAGCTAGAAACCTACTTCTTAAACTAAGACCTTTTCCTCCTCCCCTTGTGTCCACTGCGCCTTCCTCCTTTTCAATCCTGTCTGATTGTAGCCAGCACCTAGAGGCCCTCAGGCTTGGTGCACTCATATAAATGCCTACATAAATAAATACATAAAATGAAGGTGAAAATGGTTTCACAACCACACCCTTGCAGGTCCATGAGTCATCAGTAGAATGATGTGTTGTGGTGTGTGGTCTAGTCTGCTGCTTTAGTGATTGAGTGCATGAACCAGGGCGATCACATCACTGATGGTAGTGTTATCATTGCTGACAGCCCACGTAGCATATTTAAATTGTGCTAAAAGCTGGAGGAACCATTTAAAGTAATCTGATTACCTAGGAGTTAAAGACATCAATGGCATTGCTCCTACTTTCTGTTGCATCACATGCCCATTGATAGCATTGTGCTGTTGAAAGCGTCATCAACACATATGTGGCTGTGATTGAATTAAATCTGTCGGAAACCTCCTGTATGACAACACGCTGGAGAAGGCCATTTGTATTTGGCATTTTATCAGCATCTTCCAGGTTTTTACAAAATGGCTGAAATGGTCACACATGTTACAACATATGGCCATTGCATTTGTAAGCTTTGTGTGGTTTTTCAGAAAGTCCTGAACTCTAAAGATCCATCAGTATGCAAATAAAGGCACACCATTTTAGTTACCATCCACCAGTGCCCATAGCATGTCTGCATTAATTCCAGTTGGTTGCTACTGAAAATGATCCTATCTCATATGATAACAACAACCCCACTAAGGTTAATAGGGGACTTTAATATGGATTTTAGTGACCCTAGCAATGCTCCATTTATCACTTCCCTTAAGGATTGGATTTTTCTTTCATGCACACGCAGCATGCACATACTAAAAACTTCATGTTAAACTGAGGTGATCAGACCCGAGGTGGCAGGGTGACCCAGCCGGCTATGAGGAACATTAACTTGGGCAATGGTGCCGTTACCTGCAAGGTCAGACCTATGCCAAGGGTCACATCACTGTCACCATCCGCAAGTAACCACAAACAGGTGCTAATGGCTAAGAAAAAGAAAAAGAAATAAAACATATCTTTCTCCTGTCCCGCGACGCTGCCTCTACAACAGGAGTCCATTGTCAATGTTGATTATGATGACATAATCAACACTGAAAGAGGACTCCTGCATGAGATGGAACCTTACAGGAATGGAGAAAAGTAAATATTTTCCTTTTTTTATCTTCTTAGCCTTTAGCACTCACGTGTGGCTACTCATGGGTGTTAATGGCTGTGTGCAGGGACAGTGGGAGCAAGAGAGGCACATGACGAGGGGTGCCGATCCATGGAGAAGTTTGTAGCAATACAGGCTTAGACCAGAGGATACAGCCCACCACCTATGGTGCCAATAGGTCATTACACATAATTCTAACCCTAAATAATAGCATACCGCGCTAGTTGATTGGCCTGATCAGGCTTGTGTGCTCTTCAAATGGCTCTGCCTCCCCTTTTCCAACCCTTTGTGATGACACCATCTCTGTCTTGTATAGAAATATTCAGAAACTTACCAATAGCAATCCCTGTCCCAGCCTTACTAGATTGGATGTTGAGGGAAAGGAAGATTCTACAGCAGACGTAATAGCCAATAATGATTTCGATAGTCTCTGTAAAATTGTGAACTAATTGGCCCAACATTGACAAAAGAATTCAAAATTAAAGACATAGGAAATAAACTATTGTAAAGATCCAACCTTCTAAAACCTAAAAAAGGTCCATACATTAGAATGTAAATGGTGAAGAAACCCTTGTTAATAAAACCGTATGCTTAGAATACAGAGAAAAATATGTAAACCAACTATCATTGAAGCAAAGCACAAGAGATTGATTCTCTAGTTAAGTCAGTAAGAGAACTATTTAAACACTTAGAGAGAAAAAAAATTCCAATCATTAACTTAAACTCTGCGATACACACCCCAGCATGGTGTTATCCACATCTCTATGCAGTTGCAGACTATGGCACAATGTTTCAACTACAAGATGCTACTTCACCCCAAATGCATATTTATTCTTCATCTCACTTTTGAATTTAAACCGGTTTCCCTAGAGGATATGAAATCTAGTACCATCAGTCTCAATGTGACCAACTTTGTAGGAGATCCTTGCACTTCAGCAACTTTCCAAAATTGTGAGGATGTAATCAGTCCCACAAATATTACATTTCTTAATGCATCCGTTTGGGATAGTGTTGTTCTTGATAATGTAAGATAGACATGGGTCACCCCTTTATTGAAGGGTGATAACTATCGTCCAATTACCAATAATGCTTTTTAGCTGAAAATACTTTACAAAGCGTGCACTATTCAATTGCAATCAGACCTAGACTCAAGGTATTTATTGGGGGATCTGCAATCCTGATGTTGCCCCCTATTTGAGCACAGAGCAGGCACTTTTCCATATACAGGAGCAATTCTTCATAACATGGACCAACGTTTCCCAGGCCTCCTGATGCTCTTGGATCTATCGGCTGCTTTTGATACCGTGACCATACCATTCTTAGCCAGTGAATGTGTAACATTATTGGCACTTTGGAGAAGGTTGCCTCCTGGGTATCATCCTTTCTTAATAACAGAATCTTGTGGGTGAAGTTGGGTGAGTACACATCTGATCCAGTAGTGATAGAGTTTGGAGTAACTTAGAGAGGTTGTATCTCCCCAATTGTACTTAATCTCTAACTTAGATACTTTGATACAATACAATATGACACAAGGTTAAATCTTGGAGTGGGGATTCAAAATTCCAGACAGCAACCACAGCAAGTTTCACTATGTGTTCTTCACATCTAATCCTGGATGCTTGAAAATTGGCTGGCATTGAATAAAGATATAACTGAGGTCATGCCCATTAGTTAATCTTTCTCTCACTCTGAAGTATTGGAGCTCTTTCCTGATTTCAACTTAGCAGCACATGTAATCAAACCTCAAAAAGCTGTTAAGACCCTTTGGAGATTTTGTTCCTCCACCACTCTCCATGCCATATCAGATAGCTCGCAGGTTGTTTCTGACCAACTTCCATCTGATGTTGCTTCGGCAGACGTATTTTCAGAGTTCAGTTATGTCACTATGGCTAGGGCGGTTGTAGCCTCCAGATTGTAATATTGTAATGCCCTTTATGGAGCTGCTATTGAATCACCCATATATTGTTTTTAGCTGCTAAAAATACTGCAGCTAGTATATTTATACATTTGCCAAAACACACCCACATCGCACCTGTTCATGAATCCCGCCATTGGCTCCATATTAAAGCCGGTCTTTTTTTTTATCATTAACCATCACACAAAACATATTTTTTGATGAAGCACCACTCTACTTAAATAAACATTTAAAATGGTATATCGCTCACCATCCGCTGAGAGCCTCTCACAAATATACAATGAGTGGTTGGCGCTTCCAAACGGGAAGAACACATGGATCGCCAGGAGCAGTCCAGGCTGCTAAACTCTGAAACATCCAGCCAGCTGATCTGTGTAACACAGAGGACGATCTCACCTTTCAAAAATGCATCAAAGCTTTTTGTTTCAATCTTTTTCCAATCTCTTCCCCTGCTCTATCTCCATTCTGCATCATCCAGAAGCCTTTCTGGGGCATGGGACCGCTCTACCTCCAACTTTCTCTTCCAAAACATCTTCCTTCTCGAGCTCTACGCTAATCCACCTACAACTCTCTGAGGGTCAGGCGCTTCTCCAAGCAAAGAGTTGGAGGCAGATCTATCTCCTCGGCTGGGGCCACCCTCTGGAACAGCCTCCCATCCTCTCTCAAACTTGAGCAGAACCCCCTCTTGCTCCATAAGCAAATCAAGAACTTCCTTTTCACTTCTGCTTTCTCTCTTCCTCTTGCCCGCTGATGCACCTGACCGCTCCACACACTGGTCACCTGGTCACCCTCTGAACTTGGGCCCAGGCTCCAGTTGCTCTTGCACTGCCTCTGAGCTGCCCAGCACTTAAGGGTCTGTATCTGCAACCCTAGAGTCCCTTCTCTGTGCACTTATGAGCCACCCGCTGGCTGCACTTGTGAGTTAACGGCACTTCCCTATTCCCCTATGCCCTGGCACTTCTCTCCTGCACTTGCGCGATCTGAATGACACAAGGCATAGTAAGATCATTATTTTGTCCTCCCTTTGTTCCCCCCCTTTGTCTTGTCACTCCTAGAAACACTTATTAATGCCACATCATATCGTATGATATCATTCAATTTTTCCAGTTTTTTTCCAGTTGATGTACGTATAGTCTGTTGTCTGTTTGCATATCTCTTATGTGAGTGGTTTGCATAGTGGACTCCATTTGTGTTTATTCTGATTGTCAGTAAAAGTGTTCCATGAACATCAGGCAGTGAAACATTTGAAAAATATGATGCAGCTGGGTTCTGAAATGATTATTGGAATGCTTTGATGTCCATCAAAGTGTAGAGCAGGAGATGAACTCTCAGACTTTTTCCAGCACACTGCTATATTAATCACACTGATGGTGTATGTAGTACTTTGCTGACTTGGTTTACGATTGTACCATGAAAGTGTGTTGTCCGCACTGCCAGATGCTGTGCCTGCTTTACTATGATATGACCGAGCATTAGCTGGAGTGGCATCACTTTGTCAACTGGTGTAGGAAAAAGGGAGCATGGTGCTTTATACCGCATAGACATGTTCTAATAGCTCCTTCAAATTTAAACATACAGCTAGAAAATCAACAGCCCATGAAGTGGTTGAAATTAATGATTAATCCAATATAACAAAATATAGTTTTTTTGTCATGAGTTAAAAAATTGAATCAAATTAAGTACATACAATCTCGCATTGAACACAGTTTAACATACATAATTGTAGAAAAAGGGAAAACATAAACTCACGTATATAACACAACAACTATGCCATGCCTAATCGATATGTTTAATGCAAAGTAGTAACTGTGGGCCTATCGTGGTAGAAATACTCTTCTGAATAGAGTCAATTGTATATGATAGGAAGTAAAATCATTACAGTCTCATAAGGGTATCCTTCTCTTCCTGGCGCGAATTTAAGCACAGAAACGCTTCTGCTATTGAGTGTTGCTTGATATCAACATGTTTCTGTTCTAGTTCCTATTAATGGTAGACATTCGTCAGGAGTATACATGTGTGGGTCACTAATAAAGCTTAAACTCACAGGCTGAGAGTTTTCCATTCATAATTAAGTCAGCTTTCCGTGGACACATATCTGTATTACCATCTCACCACATCCTGGTCTTTGCTGGTCTGTGGATGTAGTAAGATATCTCAGGGATGGTCTTTTAAATTAACTCAAACTACGTGTGTAATCTTGTATGGTCTGTGTATCTCCTCAGGTTGTGCTTCATGCTGTGAATTTCTTCCATGTAAATTGTAAAGAATCCTTAGATGGTGCATTGATATGTACATAAGTGCTGGCAACTTGATATCTCTGTGTGATATTTAGTTCACTATGTACTTTCAAATGGCATCCTTCAGCAACTTACTTTTAGGCTGCATTTTTTATGTGTGAGGCTTTGGCCTCAGGCACATCACCAGTAGCCACACAGTTTGGCAATCGTCGTGGCCTAAATGAAAAAAACATCAGTGGAAAGCTGCACATCCTCATCACTTCATCAATTGGTGTAGGAAAAAGGGGGCATGGTACTTTATTCCCCAAACTCATCTTTAGGAAATGTTCTAACAGCTCCTAAACCATCATCAAATTCTTCCTCAACCAGAAGCACTGTCCTTTCAGAAGAGGTTTCAACAGCCACACCACATTTCCTCCCTGCCTGTGTTCTGGATGAAATGCAGTCATTGTTCCTTTCAATAATGAAACAATGATATGGCCCATAATGAAAGATTTATCACACTGGCAATGTCAATGACAAAGATTTATATTTTGAGTTTGTGCTGGTAAAAAAAAACTTTTGGATAAAATAGAATAACACAAGCCCCCCAATGTTTTGACATCATTGGCTTTTGTTTCCACTGTGATTAAACTATTTGCCCTACTCTGGCTTCATTTCACTTTCTTAGGGAAAAAAAAGCACACTGATGGGTAGCACAGTTAATGTTTGTTTTTGCTGTGCTTTAATCGAACCTCAGTCACACATCTTGCACTCACATGTACAGGGTTATCATCAACACCATTATTGACCCTACTAGAGTGCATCAGCAACTCTTGCATCTTTCTTTTACTGCAGGGCTCCGTAGTGGCTGACTGGCATCTCCATCTTCATCATCGCCTTAAAGAAACATTGTTGTAACTGTCTAGATTGGCTTTTTCCTCACTTCCACCACCGTTCACACCTTCTTCTGAAGGTATTTTCTTGTTTGAATACCAAGCTGGACAGTATTGCTTTTTTTTCTAGTCATTGCCCCACCTGCTGTAGCTGTTCTTCACCCCAGAAGATGGTTTTCAGCCCTATAATGTTACACTCCTTCTTTCCCCCACAGTTTAAATTGGATGATGTCCAGTAATCAACACTTCCTTGATTCAGGTACGAGTGGTGCACCAGGTCCCTGAGAGGAAAGCTACTGTGGTAGACATTCTCTGAGTATTTGAGATGTTTTTACCCTACGATGAGCCACGCTGCTGTTTTCTTTAGAATGGGGACTTTCTTGATTGCCCCAGTTTGCTTCTTTTTAGTTATTTTTTGGTTCTTTATTGAGCGAGTGTTTTACCTACCTGGAAGCAAAAAACAGTTATATAAGCATGCATGCACTATGCACATGAAATGGTGTGCATTTGCAGTTTTCTGGGGTTAAGAGAAATGCAAATGATCATGATCATATAGGGTATACATTTGCCCCCTAAGACTGCAGACAACTAAGGTGTGTGTGATATATTGATGATAATCTCCTTATTTGGACCTCTGGGGAACAGAACCTTTAAGGTTTCCACAGTTCACTTTAAGGAATGGTTCGGTCAAAATGTTTTATTGCCCCTGTGGGTCGGCCATGTGTTTTTAAGCCTAAGCCGCTTGATTTTAGAAAACTTTCCTATGGACCTTACCCGAGTTTTCATCCATTAAACGCACACGAAAACAGGCACCAGGGAGCTGCCATTTTGTGATAATCCTATCATTTCCCCCATCGCCCTGGCTGACCTGCTTTTGCGGCACTAAATCATATCCCCCACCCCTGAGCCTGTCATCAGCAGACGCGTACCGCCCATTTCACAACGCCAAAGCACGTCTCATGTCAACATTCGCTGCGCTTCAGCTAATGACGTGTCGCCATGGAAATGGCAGGACGCCTCTTTCCTCAATAAGTATAAACAGACCGTTTCACAACACACAGCAGCAGATTTTCGATTCCATTCCTCTCTCTGTGTTACTTTGAGTATTCTGTGACTCGTTTCTGTGCTCTGGTCAGCTACCTTCGTTGCTTGTAGCCCGTGTGGACAGATACTAGTACCACCGCTATCAATTATTTTAGTTTGTGCAACACACAATGGATACAATAATGCCCTACATGTACGAGCCCGAGTATTCCAAGGAGGAACTACTGGAAAGGGAAACATGCGAAAATGATGGGGCTTCGGGCAGCAGTTGGCAGGACGAATCAACGGATGAAGACACTGGACCTAGTCGCATGGACGGTGTTTCCACCTGGTGCACATGCAATCGGTGCGAGCTAATGCCGACCAAGGAGGAGAACTGCTGCTGCTGTGAAAACTCGGGATGCGTGGCCTACATTTCGGAAGGCGAGCCACGACCACAATGCATCACCGAGCTGCCAGACTTCAGGGCAGCCTGCCTCACACGGTCCGTGTTGAGGATAACACGAACTTGTGCACGAACTTCGTACAACTGTTCGTCCTCGTAATCCGAGTAACGAGTAAGTATACTCTGCTTGTGATGCCACTACTATTTCATAGTCTTCTACTATATCCATAATTACATATACATATCATTGTAACGCATGAAAGTCGTTCAATAGTGTCCGAGTAGAATGCCATTAGTTACAAGAATTGTCATTGACAACAAACGTTTATTAAAATTATCTTGGTCATTTAAAAACAGTTTATTTCATTCCTTTTCACAGGTGGTACAGGCTGGTGGCCTATCGTTCCTTTACGTGGTGGCTTCACGGGAGGCTTGGACACCGTGTTCGAAGAGTGATACCCGCCTGTGCCGTTCGTGCCATAAGAGAAACATTCCCGAGTGACATCGGTCAGTACAGGGGATTTTCTCTCGCTGTGCTGCAACCTGAACTGTACAATGTGTAAAGTTTTGTATTTTTGTGTCATCAAAATAAGCTACAAAATAAAAGACCACATATATTTTAACAACGGTTGTTTCGATTTTTTAAATCAATCAAGTATGTCTCCATTCAAGGATGGAAGTCAGACACCTGTGCTCGGAATGGGTGAAGTTCAGGTCGCTGTGAAGCGGGGTGGTCACTATCTAAGCTAACCAAATATATTATCAATAATGCATGCACTAAATAACACTTGTTCAAAGTCTTTCAGTCGGTTATGTCTCTATAAAAGTCACACATATAACAATACTATCAATGAACATTGGATTATACAGGCCTTAAGTCTAGGGTCTTGACCACTATAATACAGTGTTTGAAGTGTGGGTCTGTGCTCACAAGAATCTCTGATATGTGGCATTTGCTATTGATAGGCAACGATATACTGCAGTAGGGGTCTAATGTTAGTTGGGGATCTGCTAGGTGGCCATCATGGCGTGGTCAGTGGTCTGGCACATGAAGAGAATACCTTGCATGGACACAGGGTCAGAATGGCAGTTACTTTCCACTGGCGAGGGTGCGTGGGCAAGGACACGTTTGTGGAGATGAACGAGCCATGTGCATGGTTCAAGCCGGTTCACATGGAGGACCGTGATCTCAGAGAGTGATGTGTTACATTTATTAGCTGTTGCAAATACCTCTGGAGTTTTCCAGTCAGAGTGGGAACGAGGCTGTGGGCCATGTGCTCTGCACGCTGTACTATCGCAGTGAGGCCTGGTCACCAAAATGGAGTGGAAAGGGTGTTCCAAAAATGGATGCCACGTGTCCTTTAACATCACATAAGGGCAAGGGACGGGCGCAAACGGCCAAGGTGCCAAACAGCATGTACACTTCAAAAGGTATCCCACGCCCAGGGGCCATCGCTCACATGGCCTCCTCAGACCCCGTGTCTCCAGGCAGGCCTCCCCTGAGGCAGGCCGCCCCCCTGTAATCCACATAAGTGTGTCTCCATTCAGCAGTCTTCCTGTGCCTTATCTGCACGCCCCAGGCCCATCCATCCCACCCCCTCTATCAAAGGCAGTTCGCACCCGGGGATGAGCGCTGGCATGGGGGGCTGTGACAGGCGCAAACGGCCAAGGTGCCAAACAGCATGTACACTTCAAAAGGTATCCCACGCCCAGGGGCCATCGCTCACATGGCCTCCTCAGACCCCGTGTCTTCAGGCAGGCCTCCCCTGAGGCAGGCCGTCCCCCTGCAATCCACATAAGTGTGTCTCCATTCAGCAATCTTCCTGTGCCTTATCTGCACGCCCCAGGCCCATCCATCCCACCCCCTCTATCAAAGGCGGTTCGCACCAGGGGATGAGCGCTGGCATGGGGGGCTGTGACGGACGCAAACGGCCAAGGTGCCAAACAGCATGTACACTTCAAAAGGTATCCCACGCCCAGGGGACTTTGCTCACATGGCCTCCTCAGACCCCGTGTCTCCAGGCAGTTCTCCCCTGAGGCAGGCCGCCCCCCTGCAATCCACATAAGTGTGTCTCCATTCAGCAGTCTTCCTGTGCCTTATCTGCACGCCCCAGGCCCATCCATCCCACCCCCTCTATCAAAGGCGGTTCGCACCCGGGGATGAGCGCTGGCATGGGAGGCTGTGACGGGTGCATATGGCCAAGGTGCCAAAAAGCATGTACACTTCAAAAGGTATCCCACGCCCAGGGGCCATTGCTCACGTGGCCTCCTCAGACCCCGTGTCTTCAGGCAGGCCTCCCCAGAGGCAGGCCGCCCCCTTCAATAAACATAATACCACGACATACACACGTCATTCATTCACAAACACACCCCTGTTTCTAATACTTTATAAACCACTTGATATGTCTCATGAGAACATCTTTGTGCTTTGCAAGTCAACTCCTGAACCTTCTACCTGAGAAGCACTGAGATCTATGCTAATCTGCTTGTCGCCGTGCTATCTGTGACTGCTTCGAGCAAACTCGTCAGTGTGCTACCTGTGGCCATCTACCTGTTCTCCTTCAACATACTGCTCGGCCTGCTGAATCCAACTGTTTGTTGGTCAAGGTAAGGCCATGTATCCTAGTCATATGTCGGTCATTTTTACATTTCAATCTATTTGCTATTACAGTACCCAATAGAGCTATGGTCATTGGTCTCATTGCTATTGACTTGAGTTTCAATTGTTATGCTATCAATAGATCTATTTTTTTTCATCTGTGTCAATTGTCATCGAATTGCATACTTCGGGGGTCCAGTCTGTAATGTAAGCATGGTTCCTTTTTGTGCAAGACAAAACAGAAATTTCTGTAACTTAGGAAAAAACTAAGCCGCACATGATGAACTGGTATAGTTCCGGCGACAAAAACAAATCTTGCATTGAGCATGGTATGGTTCATTTACTTTTTTATGACATTTTTATTCATCAAAGTTTTATAATAATCTTGATATTTACTTTTCAGAATTTTCAACAATGCCTGCCTGTTCGATTAGCGGTTGCCCTTCGAAGACCCATGCTAAATCTGAAGGCACTACAATGCATGTATTCCCGAAAACTATTGATCGAATAAGAGAATGGGTCAGACATTGCGGATATCCACTGGATGAGCTGGAAAGTAGAGTCCAACAAGTCTTTGAGGACAAGAGGGGTGATCGATACCGCATCTGCAGCCGGCACTTTCCCTCGAACATGTACACCACATCTTGGGTAACAAAGAAGAACAAACGGCGATCGACACAAAAATTGCTCGCAAACGCTATTCCCAATCTATTCATCCACAATCCGCCACTGGTGAGTCAAGTGTCCGTTTTTAGCTTTAGGCCCGTGTGTAGGTAGCCAAATGGATTCATTGATATGTTAGGTGTTGTTTCCAATTTGTAATACTTTTGACATTGATATGAGTGTATAGCTTTTTGAATAATGTCATTTATCAGTATATTATTTTTAGATTTCATAACCCACAAACAAAATCTATATATGGACACAGGGAACTGTGCTATATTACACATTACTCAAGTATTCTGTCTCCTTACATGACAATTTTAAATATTGGCATTTCATTTTCAAACAATAATTTACCTTTACAACTTCTTGACTATCCCTTGAATCTGAAGCAAGAACATTCTACTTCCGTCAGGTGCTCGCAGTTATCAACCACTTCTAGCGCGTATCAGGTAATCATACTTGGCTATTCCGCTACAGACTTGTTTTATGCATGTCAAGTAATAGTTTGTATGTATCGTGTGATTATTTTACCAATTGTTTGGTTAGTGCTTTCCAATTGATGTACACCTTAGTTGTCGTCCCCTGGTGTTTGTTTTCAGTTATAATTAGTGTTATCCATACTAATGCAAGTACTGTCTTTCAGGGAGATGCTGAAGCGTCCACCACATTTACAACAGCCCTAGATGTTCTTGGGCAGCCCGAGGTATGGATACTGACAGCTCAACTGAACGTGATCATCAGGACTGGAACACTTGTCGTTTTATTGTTCTACACCATGTTTCATTTGTGGTTAGCCGTTGATATGTACCTGTGCGGTCGACCCCAATCGTGTGTTGTGTTTTCAATATTGTAATCCTTACTAATGCAAATACTATGTTTCAGGCTGTTGTTGAATCGTCAACCCACGCTCTTGATGCAGAGCCTGACATTCAAGTAATTCCGGTGGAAGCGGGACCATGCGGATACGAATCGGCGCAACAGCTTTCGGAAGTGCGCACCACATTGACAACAGCCATAGATATTCTTCAGCAGCATGAGGTATGGATACTGACAGCTCCATTGAGCGTGATCATATAACGTGATTTCATTTGCTATACTTTCTTCCCTATTAATGCAAGTACTGTGTTTCAGGGAGATGATGGAGCTTCCACTACAATCACAAGATCACATTTAGATGATGCAGATGTAAAGAAATCGGAGAAATAAGTCGATTAAATCTGATCATTTTTAAATATTCCTTGATTCTTTTAGATAATGCAACATTTGTGGTTATCTCTTTACATGTACCTGTGCCGTCAACCCCAAGTGTGTGTTATGTTTACGATATTGAAAACCATACTAACGCAAGTACTGTGTTTCAGGGAGTTGCTGATGCCTCCTCTTCAATACAATCATTCGTGGCAGTCCATGTAGAGCCAGAGGTATGTATACTGACATCTCCATCGAACTAGGTCATCAGAGCTCGAATACTTGTCGTTTGATTGTTCCACACAATGTTTAAATCGTGTTTGGCTATTGAGATGTCCATGTGTGTTCGTCCTCACGTGCGTTTTACGCTAACAATATTTTGATACACAGTAATGAAAATACTATGTTTCAGGGAGTCGATGGAGCCTCATTCCGTGCTGTCTATGCGGATACAGAAAATATAGTCGTTGCAGCGCAAGAGGAAGGGGAGACATGCGGATACGTATCAGAGCAACAGCGTGCAGACGTTGAAGGTCGAGTCAAAAAAGTTGTAAAGAAAAGAAACCAAAATAAGGTTAGTTACAAACAGTTCATAACTTTTGAAATGTTTTTGTGCTGGGGACTATTTTATGTTTTTTTCCAGTCAATTGTACTATACTTTATCATGTGTTTAAACTGAACATCCCTTTTCCAATCTGTCCTCTAGTTACCCGTGGGTCTACGAACTATACATACACAGACAGTGAAGTGAATGAGAGATGTTGCTTGCCAGACCATTTACACTATGGAGGCTATGGAGGAACTATTAATTCAGACGCGGCGTGTTGAGACTTGGGATGCTCATGTCCAATGGCTAGAACATGAAATGAATGTGTCAGGAGAATCCAGCAAAGTTTTATTGGACCATTGCTACAGTACGACCGCACTGCCGCAACAACATGATACTGGAAGTATTGAAGATAGCTCTGAAGTAGTCGCAGATCAATTCACACAATCTACACCCAAATTGCCACCAAAAAAGCTGTCGACATTGTTGTGTTCTCCCATCAATGTTGAAGTAACAGATGTTGAAATGACAGAGAATGAACCAGCAGCATTCACTGATGCATCAGAACTTGATAGCAGCGATATTTCTTTCAAATGTGGTGATATGTCCTCAACGTCACAGGCCGAAACAACTTTGACGCAGGATGACAGTCTAATGAAAGAGGGCAAATACATAGTATTCGACAGTTGTTTGATGGATATTATAAGTATGCTGAAATGTGGGCATTCCGTCAGAGGGAAAGTATGTGGGAAGCCTTTGATTCATGTGACTCATCAAAAACAAGGCAGTAATGTCACAATACATGCCGCCTGTAGATTACATCATACGTTCTCATGATCTCCACAACCGATGCTGGGGAAACTGCCAGCAGGCAATCTACTGTGTGCAGCTGCATCACTTTTTAGTGGCTCCAGTTTTAGAAAGTTAGAGTCTTTCTTTCAGTTTGTGGGACTCCATTTCATTTCAAAAACGCAGTACTACAAATACCAACATGATTATCTGTTTCCGGCCATTAGTGATGCTTGGAAAATTGAACAATTGTCTCTAGCAAGTACATTCGAAGGCAAACGATTCAGGCTAGCTGACGATGGACAGTAATGCATCTACTACCACTTTCAGGACATGGATAGTAAGAAAATTGTGAGTTCGGTGGTCGTGCAGGTAACACAATGTACATCCTCAGTGGCCATGGAGAAACTAGGATTTATAAAATCAGTGGAATATCTACAATTGAGGGGAATGCACATCGACCTCATAGCCACGGACAGACACGTTTCAATTGCCAAGACAATGAGAGAGCAGTTCCCACATATTAAACATCAATTTGACATATGGCATCTTGCTAAATCAGTGAATAAGAAAATCTCGGCTGCAGGGAAAAAAAAAAGGTTTGGAAAGTATTTCAGAGTGGTCCCAGTCTATCAGCAACCATCTTTGGTGGAGCTCCAAAACTTGTGAAGGGTCAGTGGAAATACTACTTGAAAAATGGCGGTCACTGATGCACCACTGTACCAACGTGCACCGCTGGTCAGAAAACCTACATTTCCACCAATGTGAACATGGCCCTTTATCCCCAGTGGAGGCACGGAAGAAGAAGTGGTTGAATCCATCTTCACCAGCACACAAAGCCATTGAGAAGATTGTTTTCGATAAAACTCTATCAAGAGATTTGAGGGGACTGACAGAATTCTGTCACACAGGAGGTTTGGAGGTGTTCCACAATATGTGCCTAAAGTACAGGCCAAAGCGCTTGCATTTCAGCATACAGGGCATGAAACATAGGACTCTACTTGCCGTCTTGGCCCATAACGAGAATCTCGGCCGTGAACAATCTAGCACTAAGGGTAATGTAAGGATGCCTCGCTACACTAAGGCCTTTTCAAAAAGAAGTAAGCAATGGGTGATCAAACCAGTCTATGAGGAAATGGAGTTCGACTTTGTCAAAAGCCTTATTGTTGCTGTATTAGAGAAGCACAGATATGGAATTTTGAACGTTTTTGTGCAGAGCACTGATCCATTGCCACCCAACATTGCCACTGTGCCATGTCCACCCAAAGGAGAGCTGGTTTTGAAGTACAAATCCCGGTTTAAATAATTGTAATACGATTGTCTTTTTGTAAATACATTTTATTGTACAGTGTGCATACAATGTACGCTAACCCTAACCCCTACCTTCACCATCCTGGGTGCCGAACTACCAGGGTGTCATCTTTGAATTCTCTCTCTATTCACCTCATATTGCTGACCTTGTCTATTTGTGTATTTATATATTTTTGTTGATGTAACTAATTTTCGCAATCTCTTATAAATGCTGGGCGCTGTTAACCGAGGGGAGGCTTGCGTATTGCAAATAATAAAACAAACAATCAATAAATCTCACTTTCAAATCAACTGCTCAGATACTTTATACTTTCACCTGACCTTCCCCAAAAAATTCAAAGTCTCAATAGTTATGGTTCTTTGGGGCTTCAAAGCTTGCAGACAACGAGGACAAAATTGGGGCCTTAGAACGCGCCAAGCGAGCCGTTGCAGATGAGAGAGAAGCCAGTTCGCATTTGCACATTGAGGCGCACTACATAGATGGATTCGAAACTTCAAGTTCTCACAGATGGCTTTACTACGGGATGTTGCAAAGAAATAATTTATGCTAATTTCTAGTGAAGGTCAGCGGCTTTGATTTTCAGCTTGTGCCCTGAAGAGGCCCACAACTCGCACTGGCAGTATAAGGTTCTATTGTTTTTTGACCTTGAGAGACAGGGACCATGCTGAAAGAACTTCATTTGAAGGGGGGGTTAGGGGTGCAATAACGTTTGAGACGATAAGGCAGAAAATTCTTAAACTAGACCGAATTTCATGTTAGTTCAGTATACGAAAAATCGTTGTCAAGAGTACAGTGGGATTTACGGACTGCATTACGCAGAGACACAATGGAAATTGCAAATATAATGTAAGTAACTCTTTAGACGCTTTTATACCGGAATGAAGAATTAATTAATGAATGAAGAGCTTTGAAAAGGTTTGTGGGATTGTCCTGGTAGCGGGCACATGGGCATGCAGGTCCACATTCCACACGCATGTAGACAAAAAGTCGTTTCTCATTGTGTACCAATCTCGATTTATTTAGTTAGTTTTCGCATTGATTTTAGAGTCGAACATACTCCATTGCACTATACTTGAAAGCAAATAGTTTCAGCTCGGCCGAAATAAATAAAATGAATAATATTAATAAAGATCGGCTGGCGAGACTAATTATACATTTTATGTTTTCAAAATAGGTACATACTCCTGTTTTGCCCATGCCACCAGTTTCAGACACCGGCAGATGTTTTTTTTAACCGCCAGCTGCAGCTTAATGTAAAAAACTGCACAATCGTGATGATCTTATGGGACGATCGCCAAGGGCCCATATGCCCTTACGCGGTACTAGCGGCTAGAAGCAACATATCAACCTTTACGCTGGCCTAGTGCCTACTTGATGGAACAGCCTTGCGGTTCAACGTGCAACAAAAGTGCCTCTTTGAACGAAAACCAACACCCTGTGTACCATAAAGGAACAGCGCGTGACTCACAATAACATTTTAAGGATTTGCGGATAGAGATAAAAGAAAATAAATGACTTTCGGAGTTCATATGTCAATTGCTGAATATTCTATAAACATTTAATGTCAAATAAATGTACTTACCAAATTTACTGTGTTGCTGTTTTATTTTAAAGTACAGTTTCATATTCCGAATTGTGGCGCGCTGTGTTGTGAGCTGATCTATGTTGGTTTCCGGGTTCTGTGTGAAGTCGCGTAGAAGACAACTGGGCGCGTTTGCCTACGCAGCACAGTAACGTCACGGAGAGAGGCGGGGAATATGAATGTTTTGATAATGTCAGGCTCATGGGCAGTTATTGAACAATCTTGAACAGGGATTTCAACTCTAGATTGTATGTGACCATAAGTGACAATTGATTTTGTGTCCCTTTTGCAACGTATTGCAGGAGGGTGTTGCGGGGGATTCTTGTTGCCCGGTGGATCTGTCTGTTCACATTTCTGCAGTTGTAGCCATGGTTTACAATGTCATATGTCAGAGCTAGTAGGTTTTTATCCAGGCTGCTTGTGTCTGAGAATATTTGGTTGTACCTTGTTGCCTGGCTGAATATTGTGACTTTCAATGTGTTCGCTGGATGGATCTGTCACTCTTCAAATAGATGGGGAAGTCTGTTGGTTTGCGATGTACTGTGGTCTGTAAAGGCCTTTTTTTTATTGTTATGGAAGTATCAAGGAAATGTACCTTTTCAGGAGAATTTGAGGTTGATGGTTGTGTGGAATTAAAGGAATGGTTCGGTCAAAATATTTTATTGCCCCTACGGGTCGGCACTGTCAAAACTTTAGGCAATGTAGTAAGGACGTGCACACCAGTGAGTACTTTCTGGAACCCTCAATGACTTGAAAAGGCTGTGCTGAAAGATAACTTCCCGAAAGAAAATGCACAAAAAGATATAAATAGAAATGCATGCAGATTTTTAATACACTTGAAAATGGTTTGAACAGACATTACACCTTCACAAGTCACTTTCCCAAATAGCAAATGCCCATTTGTTGCACCTATAGAGAACCAGAGGTCAGAAGAAGTCGATCTGTTTTTTTCCTATAACATTTTCTATGGCTCTTCACTGAGACTTGACTGACACATCCCAAGCCCCATCTGCTTCTCTGAGGCAATGTTCTGTTGCTGTGCTCACTCCTTTTCCAACGCCCTCCTAGCTCTTTAAAAAGCCATACCCCACAAACCTCCCAGAGGCTGGTCAGTGATCATGTTCCAGGCCATGTTTTTTCCCACCCAGACATAGAGATGCACACCCTCAACATGGCAGTATCATTTTCACACCAGCGTTCATAAGCCAAAGGGTCAGATGGTCCCCCCTTATTGGCCTTTTAGAAGCACAGGCCCCACATGTGCTTGACTGCGCCACCACCAATCACGCCAAGGGATCAGTGAGACAAATAGCTTGCTCTATTTCAGTCCGCTCAGCCTTCTACAGACAATACTGCAAATGTGACAAACAGCTTGGTAATTTCAGATTGAAAAACGCTTTCCTAAATCGCACCCATTATTTTTCTTCCAAGCGTTGAAAAGAGGTAGTTAAAGGATGCAAGCCGAGAGGCACCTTACTAGCAGCTGAAAAACAAAAAAGAAATCATCGAAACTAGGAAGCAGAACAATGGAAATGGACACACATCACTGGCCCATATCAAATGTACCTTAATGGCGCATCTTTAAATGTACTTTACGTCCTGAGCATGCCAATCGATAGAACATAATACACATCCCTTAGTTGCCTAAACCTAGCATGGCAGCTGAAACATTTAATCTTAAGCTTCATTATGTTTAGTTCTCAATGGACTTCAAACACTATTGGTTTTAGAGGAAGCAATGTGCTACAGTCAGCTTCAAACTGGTCCAGTGAGATAATGCCATGTAATTTGCTAATGTTCTTGGGTGATTGCTGGCACGGAATAATCGCTCCAGCTGAGCTAAAAAGAGTTCTTCCAGTGTAGATTTAAGATCTCACACACCAGGACATTCTTGTTAAGAACAGGCTCGGAAGCACGGAAAGGCTTTGCTGAAAATGCCGCCAAATTCCCCACAAAAGCTGCATCTACAGTGCAAATGTCAGAGATTGTTCTGCAGTGTCTCCAATGTGTTCCTGTTCATATAGTTTATAGCAGTACATTGGATTATTCTTTTTTTTTTCTCTATTCTGAATTTTAACAAGTATGCATTGGAAATAAACTTCATATGATTATATGATTTTGCTTTCATGCTCAACTATCAAAGTGTCTTTGGTTTTTCATCATAATTGCAGAGGACAACTGTTATAAATAAATGCAACACAATCGAGCCACATTTAAAACATGGAAACGTCGCCATGATTGCATTGATTGCTTGATTGTGCATTTTACTACAGTACATGAAGTCTGAGCAAGTTATGAGGGTGAAGGTGGGTGCATGGGAAACTTGCTGCCTCATCACACAACATGTGTCTTGAGGGAAATGGTAGAAACGAAGCCCTGGAGGGGAGGCCCTTGAGTTTCGAGGGAGATGAGATTGTCTGAAAGCAAAACGAGCCTTTCAGAAGATGAAGGTGAAAGTTCTTAGCAACAGTGAGGTGAAACAAAACCACACTGGACCTCCCAATGGTTGTTGCTGAATGGCACCTACTTGCCATTGATGGCATTGGACTGCAACAGCACATCCAGATGAACCATGGGCATAATGGAGAAAGAGTCCGGAAGAGTCCACTGGAGTGCACAGACAATTGAGAATGGACCAAATGGATTGTAAACCTCTCCATCACAATGGCCAACATTTTCCAAGCTTCAGAGGACGGATTAGTGTTTGTATAGGGTAGGCAGAGAGACACATACAAAGCTATAAACTATATGTTCAAAACGATATCCTGCATGTGTCAGACGTTAGCTCTGCAAAATACCTCTTTGCTGTGCACTCGGACCTCACACCTCCTCTCTGTTGTGGCGGCCTCTGTCACCAGCCCCCCCCCCCACTCTGCATCCATGCAGTGGCGGACCAGAGGGAGCAGCCTCCATCA
This sequence comes from Ambystoma mexicanum, assembly GCF_040938575.1. NCBI lineage: Eukaryota > Metazoa > Chordata > Amphibia > Caudata > Ambystomatidae > Ambystoma > Ambystoma mexicanum. Next base: position 534,284,986 of record NC_090939.1, read on the forward strand.
TCCGGATTACTGGATGCCACATTGTAATGTAGGCAGACCGCGAGGGGCACTGTGGGATGTTTTTACCAATGCATCCAAGCCCTACCATAAAACTGTGCAGTACTGGCATGGAACACATCATGATGGCCAGAACTCCCCAGAGAGTGCACAGGGAAAACATGAAGAATAGGCTGCCATCCATTTTTGCCTATGTTGTGAGCACAGGAGGGCACTGCCTAAAACCACCATTGGGCTACACACACAGTAGCCTGAAACCATTGGGAATGGCAATGCTGATTGCCAAAAAGCAACTCAGAACTGTGGGGAATTCATTTTCTTAATCCCAAAAATGGTTGCAATACCGGTACTCAGCACTATCAGAAAGCCGGCGTTTTAAAACCACCAGACTTTTGTGTAAAACTGAACAAATGAAACAAAACCAGGCCAAGGAAAAACATACTAAGAGGTGGATACAATGTAAAATTACATTCTGAAATGACTTGAAGGGAGTAATTATTTAATGTACATGTAAAAATTGTAAGTTTTGATTTAAACTGGGAACTAAAGTGACATTTAGCTGAATTCTGCCTGACAACTACCCCCGACAGGAGAAACCTGCTCAGCCACTGTTCCCAGGCCTGGCTGCATCCTGCTGCCACTGCCAAAAAGGAGCTCACACCTCCCTGATTGAATTAAGGGAGGGGACCTGCAGACTGCAGGAGGTTGAACAAAGCCTTGTCCTGGACTCAGGCAAATGTTATATTGGGGGGGCGTAACGTGGCTTCCTCTTGGGAGAACTGGGAGGGGCAGTGCCTCTGCTAGCAGCTGAGCTTGGGGGAAGTGGATAAACCAGTTATTCCACCCTGTGATGTGGGAAGCCACACCCCTTTTTGACCAGGGCATATTTTTAAAAAGATGGATAATTCATAGAACGGACCTGTCAAAATTATATAAATAATATCATATTCTTGTGATTTTTCTGTGCACGTTTTAAGAGGTGTTAGGACCCTGTGGTATGTTCCTGGGGACAGTAGCGGAAAAAAAGGTTGTTACTCCAAATGTATGCATGTTAAAAATCTGACACTTTATCATCTGTAACCCATATCCCTGGTGCACATTTGTGTAAAATCTGGAAAGGTTTAGAGGTCGGTATCTGGATGAAAAGGGGAGAATTCTGTCATCAGTGGACACGACATCGTATAAAGACAGGGATCGGATGGTTTGGTGCTACAGAAAATATGTTAACTGGACCTATAATATTAGAAAAATGGTACATAGATAAATATGTATTTGGGTCAGAAATAGATTTGTGTGCAAATTGACCAGGGGAGGATCCTCTGACCCATAAACAGACCTCATCATGATGACAATCCATTTCCTTCCCCCAATCATGCGGACATACCAGTGCGTGGGTCATCACCTTCTGTGCACCCGGCTCCCCATCGACTCAAATACAATGTGCAGTCGCGTGGGGGGGCTTTGTTGGGTGTCCTGACCCACGTTTGAGCTATCATGCTGCAACATTTGGTGCTGTGGGCTTAGAAAATCCAAGATGGCCAAAAAGCCCACATGTGCGCCAGAATCTAGGAGAACCACGCAGTTTGTGCACACTAAAATAGTTGCCTAACTTGCCACCCACCAGTGCGAGCAGGATAGGCCGGGGTGCCATGAGTGAAATGTGTGTCAAAGGATCTGAATGCCAGCTCAAAATGCCTATTTTCAAACATTGCAACACATCCAAAAATCTCACTGAACACCAGCGGACATCTGTGTGCATACTAAATCTGGGAAGTTGAAGAGCCCCAAAACAATGTTCATAACAAGACTGGCTGAGCTCTGCAGGTCTGCAGCAGCCTAACTGAAACTGGATTTAAAACTACCAAAAATCGAAAATGTTTAAATTAACTGAGTGACCTACTTTTGAGTGTCACATAGTTTGTCACTGTTGAAATGTCATAGTTTTGAACTTAGAATCAGCATTCTAGCTGCATATGTAAAAATTGTCTTGACTTAAACTGGGGAACAAAAAGTGACATTTTATCTGAAACCTGGCTTAATGAAACTGAATTCTGCCTGACATCTACCCCCACAGGAGTTAAAACCTGCTCATCCACTCTTCCCCTTGCCAAAAGGAGTTGTCACCTCTCTGATTAGATTACGGGTGGAGCAGCTACAGGGAGTTGAACAAAGACCTGTCCTGGGCCCAGGCAGATGGTTTATTAGGGTGGCCGTAAAATAGCTTCCTCTTGGCAGAAGCTGGGAGGGGAAGGGTCTCTGAGCTTGGCAGAAACTGGATAAACTGGTTTCTACACCATGTGACCTGAAAAGACACACCCCTGTTGGCCAGAATATGATTCTAAGAAAGATGTATAACTCACAGTGCAGACTTGTCAAAATTATTTAAATGATACCATAATTCTTGTGATTTTTCTGTGCACGTTTTAAGATGCGTTGGGAATTTGTGTGATGTTCTGGGGCAAAACCCCACTATTTATGGATACTACAGACTCTGTGTTTAAGCTAGAGACATGGGAATTTACTGGAGTATGTATGGACAGGCCGTGTATATGTGTGTAATTTTTAATGAAGAACCAAGGTTGCATAACCCACTAAAATCGAAAAATGTTGCAGTTTCTGAATGCAAGCCCTCAGGAAGAGCAGATTTGGGACAGAGACTACCTCATGTGATAGGTAATATGTACATGCAATGACAAACCACTATGTATTTGAGAAATGTGTATTTTGATCAAATATAGATTTGTGGGCAAACTGACCAGGGGAGGATCCTCTGACCCATAAAACCTACAGCATCACTCTGACTCACAGTTCCTTCCCCAATCATGGGAGAGGGGAGAATTGGGCCAATGACAAGTTGAAAGAGGGGCTGGCTAGTGAAGCTGCACACACACCCACTTGCAAAACACATAAAAAGAGACTGCTGGGACAGGTAGAGACATTCAATTCCATTTGCTGCGGAGCATGCGGACCGACGACTTCACATCCAGAGATCCAGACTTCAAATCCATCAATCTCCAGAACCTGTAGCAGAAATTAACTCCAGAATGTGTAGTAGAGAGGCCTGAATCCACCAGATGAATCCTCTTCAGCAGGTCTCAAAACCAACCAAACTATTCAACAGCCGGGCGAGCTGTTTGAATTTTTGCCAAGAATTTTTGCAAGAACCTGTAGCAGTATTCAGAAAGCAGTGCTGTATCCGGAACCCGAGAGAACCACAAACCAGACCATTGTGAGCAGATCCGGTGTTTGACAGACCCAGAGAGCAGAGCTGACCCAGATAGCCGGGACTTCAGAACCACCCGCCGGAAGTCCCGTCCAACCTGACCAGACCGTGATGAGGCCTATTTCAAATTGATATTGTGAGTACCTAGCAGAACTGTGCAGAACCAATCTCTTAGTTAAAATAATCTAATCCAAACTATTTTAGCCTAAGTAGAACAGCCTCCTAGAAATTGTGTCATCTGTCATGTTTAAAGCTGCACAACTGTCACCTGTCAATTCTGCAGCTGCAAGCTTTCACCTGTCATTTTGAGTTTTACTTTAAATCCGAAAATCTACCTTTATTAAATCGTCCGTATCTCTGGAACCGTTTGAGCTAGGAACGTGGTTTAACTTTCATTTTAAAGCTGTGATTCTAGGCTTTCCAACGAACTTAGGCGTCCTACTCCTTATACTTTTTTCGTAAAAACGATTTACGCACTCGCGAAATTTACCGCGATTTGCGATTTTAGCTAAATTTCTCCACTTGTCAAAATAGCAGCTCCATTCTTTCTTTTGTTAAAATTCGTTTGCAACTTGGTAATAACTCATAGAGCATTGCTAAAGTGAGCCTGAACTAATACCAACAAGCATCTCTCACTCACCCTGAACCTCTAGAGGGAATTAAAAGCAATTTTAGCACCTTTTCACTTCCCTGCAAACCACATTAAAGTAATTTGCCTGTGTTTAAAACTCATCCCTGTTTTCTCTAAGCTTGCTGGGGGAACTGGAACATGTGTACTGCATTATAAAGTGTGATTTGTTGGGATTCGTGAAGACTGTGTGCTCTCCTTCCATTTCTTGGATTGCACAGGGGGGAGTGAATTGTCAAAAGAAAAAGTGATCATATTACCTTTTGCTAAAATCATAACAAGTTATTTCTGTACTGCATTTTATTCCACCTTGCATGTCCTTGAAACCATCAAGCATTTTCAGCTACCTCATCCTCTACACTACTCCTAAGTAACCAAATCAGTGTACCCCTTTAACATTATCCATTGTTGATCACGGTCATATTCTGAAGTGTGAAATCAGTTATCAATTTATTGATAAAGTGTGATAGATATATATTGTTGAATTGCCCAAATAAACCATTTAAATTTGAAAAACGAACCTACTTCTTGGCTCAGTGGGGTCAGGGGGATTCTAAGAGGGGGGTGTTATACAAGGGTTGTCATCCAGAGTACTGAACTGGACATAAAAATACATCAATAAGGGTTTTCCTCAGCATCCCAGACTAGGCATTGACTTAGCTGTAGTGTTGATTGAATATCGCTTACAGCACCCCGCGGCCTCCACAGCGCCAGATCACTGGACTTGCAGACCCAACCTCTCCGGTCCTGGGGGCACCCAGGCCAGGGCACCACAATCGCTGTGGTCAAACGGCCTCCCAAACTACCATAGACGGTGTTGCCCATCAGTGGCTTCGTCTTCATGCCGGGCCACGTGGCGGGCCCAAGGCATGCTGCGCCGCACCAGCATGGTGCAAGGCGACACTGGAGTCAGCTCTGGATTGAATGACGAGCCGGAACCGGTCCGTCCCTTTTACTTCCACAGTCACATGCTTACCCCATGTGACCATGACGCCAACACTGGAAGGTACCATGTCCCCCAGAAGGGGTGACAAGCAACACACTCACTCTCCTGCAAACATGAGTTGTGTTTCTTGGGGGGAAGGAGGGACATTCTGGCAGCACTGGAGCATGTGCTTCACAGAGATTTATGGCCATGGTACAGATAGGAGGATTAGCAATCTGGGAGCACTGGAGCAGAAGCTGGGCTGGGGTTATTGCTTGGGCTCGACCAGTCAAACCCACAAGGACTGTACTCAGGGTCCCACAGAGCAAATGGCTCTGTGAGCGGAGCTGCAGGTCAGCAAGCGGTCTTGAACCCCAGTGCAGGACACCACAGGCAGATACACCGCAGCCTAATGTCCTTACCCCATCAAAAAACATAATTTCTGATCTGGATACAGAATCTGAAATGTTTAGAATGTGCTCTGTTCATTTAAACCTTGGCTATGTATTACAGTGTTTTTTTTCTACAAGTTGCATTTCACGCAAAACCATAATTGTGTCCTGCCAGTGGCTTTTTTGCTGCATGTTTGCAAACGAGCAACATTGCCCGCAAGACATTGCTTTAAAGAATGATTTCCTTAAATCTGCCTCTGCCCTAAATGAATCACCACCTTTGTCAGTAAAAATCTTTCAACTTAAAAATAAATTAAAAGCCATCCACACATATATCAGCTTAGAAGCAACATATAGATGTAGCCAATTGTAAAACGGCGCCCTTGTCCATTGACTGCTGTCTGTTTCGTCAATTCTTGAAACACCAGTTCTTCACTTGAGCCTTATTTGTCACGAACAAGCCCATGCCTTTTGTGATGACTAAACATGAAAATAAAGCTGGAATTGTAGGTTTACTCTACCTTCCTTGTCATCATGATATCGCACCGCATCCTGTATTGTGTCGGAAAGGCTGAAGTGCACTGCACGAGTCTTCCCCTGCTTCAGATTGTTCTTGTACCCATCCTGTTTATGAAGGGCCTTTTCCCGTTCGTAGTAGGCTTTTAGTTGGTCACATCGCATGCGTTTCACCAGCCGCTGACGCTGGCCCAGTGGGAGGGACTCCAGCAAGCACTGGTCAATTTCCATGTCATGAGATCGAAAAACATTACAGAGTTGGAAACAACCTGCAACAAATGAAGAAGGTACACGTTAATGCATACTCATCAATTGGTATTCACCTCTCATCAGTTCAGCGTAAATCAGCATATCCTTTATGTTAATATCAACCCAGTACTTATACATCAGCTGCTTCACTGCTTTATATGAGGTTAAACATACAGATGATACCACTGAAATGATTTAATACCGAAACAGCGTCTTTAAAAGGTGCATGCTAAGAAATGACAGTCTTTCCAAATGTATGCACGCTCACTCCAGTGCTTAACGAGACACTCAAAAACGATACCTTTCTAAACGTCTATGTATTCACTTCGTGTTAACAATTCCTTGCAGGCATTGTTACTAAGCACTATAGATCAGAGACCACAAGTTGACTAAATATTGCCAGATATCTGATGAACAACATTGCCAAATACTTCTGCGACCATACCACATCACAGCAAAACAAATGTTTGTCAGCAAACACACATCACATGCTTCATATGCCACACATTAAAGAGTTAGCACGTGACCATCAATTCTCGATCATTTTGATATATTCAGTGCATGTCCTAAAGACAAAAGCCGCACAGTTTGGCCTAAGAGAACACAAATCCCAAACATGAAAGGCGTGCCAAGAAGGTTTGAGCAGTGGGCCTCCAGTAACATCAATCGGACACTGAGAAAAACCTCACAACCTAATGTTTCTTAGTTTGAACTGACTTGCCCATTTCATCATCTCAGAGATTGTGGAGAAGCTATACCTTTAGGCAATGAGAAGTTAAACAACACTTCACCTGAGGAGGAGCCACACACCCTGTTAGTTACTGCTAATGTCTAAATCTAGCTACCGAGTAATGCAAACTGTTTCCAAGCAACCAGCTGTCATATCAATTGAATGGCATTTACAAGACCAGCATATTTGATGTTGCCTCCATTGAGGTGTGATAGAGAGCCTCACACTTTGCTCGTGTGTAGTGCTACCTGGCAATGAAAGAGTAGTGGCACTGCTGCTCATCGTGTTCTCCATAAATTACAGCAAAATTCTATAAAGGCTAGCTATTAGTAGCTTAAAACCCGAGAACACAATGGTGGGAAAGTGTTAGAATTGCTTTAATTTTTAATAAGGAAATGAGAATTTGTATTGAAACATTGATTAGTCATTGCCTCCATTCATTTGTGTCATGTTCAGGATTAACATTTATCAATTGTAATATTCTGTGTCACCCTACTGTGCCCCGGTGCTATAACATGCACCTTCAACCTACGCTTGATCGACAAAGAGATTTAAAAGAAAAAAGGACACACATATAGCAGTGGCTCATTGTATTCATTTTCATCATTTCAATGAACACTCTAGCCTGCTACAATTTACAAGCACACTCTGTGCTAATATATTCATTAAACAGGTCTATATCGGACTCTTCTTCAATGGACTATCCAAAATCCTGAGGAAACCTCAGACCGTTCGATCCAGGTTATAAAGTACCTCTGGATGTAAGGTGTTGGACACACAGGGTCTGATTTACAAAGCGTTTTTCAATCAGCTTTTGCCATAGAAAAATGCTTTTATGTATTTATTATTTATTATTATAGTTGTATACAGTTAATAGAACTTTAACAACTTTTTTATCATCTAGAAAACAAAACTTTTAGAATATGTACATATATATACTTTACACATATACCTTACATAGTCTTCATTTCATATACATTCCTAATTTAAGATTACAAATATTTAAGATTACAAGTATTTGAGCATTGTCGAACACCCGCTATAGAAATCAAACACTCGTTTGAATTCTAAATTCTAAAATCAATTTCGTCTACATAACATGTTCAAAAACAATTTGTAACCAAATACGTAAAGCGGTTATCAAGGGCTTCTTGTGTGGAGATAAAATAAAGTAAAACATATTATTTGCAACTGTAAACCCATCATGCTATAATTCTCAACCTAAATGTCCAAGGCAAAACTGAGCAATATAACAAAAGGTGCAGAAGTACATATACAATCAAAATCACCCATTTCTCGTTACAACACTCCAATTAGACTCAGCCACAGACCATACCCTATATAATGCGAGGTGCAAAATGCTTTTGCAAATCAGGCCCACAATCTTCTTATAGAGACTCTTTCTCTAGAGAAACTACAACGATTGCAAACCCTGATTAGTGTGACCCTGATCGAAAAATTCTATTTCTTTTGGCAAGGTTTGTAAATGAGCTACCCATCAAGTTAAATGCATGCTTTACAAATGTCCAAATATCACACAGCTCTCGACGGAGATTCCAAAAAGGAGTCATATACAGACATGAAAGAATACATGACACCCTTCTTATTCTCATCGATATTGATGAGGTGCAAAATCACAGTGAATGTCACATAAAAAGGTCAGGTGGGTGAAGGAGTTCTTCTCATTTGGCAGCAGAGTGCTCTGAAAGACTGGAATGTTCAACCCATGCACAAAACCGACGACTTTGTGGAAAAATTGGAAAGTTGACCACCATAGAACAAGTCACTGAGTGACAGAAAAGACACACCCTTGGAGATCTGAGGAAACTACTTAGAACACTATGCAGACGAATGCTTAGCTTGTCTGAGGATCGTTATATGCACAATCATATATTTGCTATTTGTGTTATAGCTTACTGTTTCTTGACGTGTGTTTATTTTCTCCTTTTATTACAACACTGTGATGACACTATTGTGCCCTAAAATTCACCAAGCTTTGAATAGATATAATAGTGTATAAAAGGAAAATATAAATCTTAAAAATGTAACGTTCCTGTATAACATATATATTGTAATAAAAAAGTATATTGCAATTGTGATTCATCCAAAGATTCCTCATTCATTATGAGATCAAAGACTCCCTCAAGGTGGGGATGGGGCGATGCATTGATAATTCGTAAAGTTTGCCCATGGGTAATGTTGCAAAATGTCATATGTTCCTACACATTCTCATCTTAGTGGCTCTCTCCAGATGTTCACATGCTTCAGCATACAGGACAGGCTCCATTTTGTGAGCAATATTCTCATCATCTCCCATAAGAAACATATAAGGTGGAAACAGCCAAAGGCCCTGGCCACTGGACATGTTCAAAGGCCTTGGCTAGTGGCCTCGTATTGTTTTAAAATATACAGTGGACACGGCCGTAGGCTTTGTCTAGTGGGACAGAAAGCTATGTATAGTGGCCACCACCAAAGGTGGTGGGCACCGAGTGGGTCCAAAAGAAACATTTTGGGGGAACATGTACAGTGGACAAGAAGGATCATAATGGCTAGTGGTCTGGTAGTATTTTTAGGTATACAGTGGGCACAGCCAAAGCCTAGTGGGTCCAAAAGAAATGTATTGTGGTAACATGACTGGCCATGGCCAGAAAAAAAAACAATGGTACGACAAAACCCTTCAAATTCACAGAAAAAAGGTTAGTTAAGGTGCAGTTAAGTTTAACAGATGTAATGCAACAAAACCCTCGAATTCAGCAGATGTGGGAAGTCATGACGAGTTTAACTCAGCGTGTTCCCAATGTAAAGCCCATGAGCACGTACCTATTATTAGAGAAGGGATTCACAATGACATACAAAATGGCATTATGGGGTCATCAACTGGAGCACGCTGAGTTAAGCTGGTCATGACTTCCCAAATCCACTGAATTTCAAGGGTTTTGCTTTGTTGAATCTGGTCAACTCAACTGTACCTTAACTAATGTTTTTTCAGTGAATTATGGGGTGGTGATAGCCGTCCTATAGTTAGGGTGAGTCGGACTCCCATAAGAACCCCTCAAAATTCTATCTTTAATAACTTTTGATTTGAGTAATGGATTTGACAGAAATGTTGAAAGTGATTAAGGATTCGTGCTCCCCCTCCCAGACTGCAAAGTTTTGTAAAGATGTGTAAAAATTAAAAAGTTATTAAGAAGACAAACCTTTTTTTCCCCAAAAATGCGGCCTAATTCCCATTCATTTTCCCATAGACAAGCATGGTACATTTTTGTCAAAGCGCACAGCCCAAACCCCTGTACGATTTGGACTAGGTACAAAATAACTTGGGCAAAAAGTGTTTACTCGCAATCCATGCATGCTTTGGGGTTATTCCATGCAGTAGTTATTTACACATTTGACGGAGAAGGGGGTGACCCCTCCTCAAAATCGACCGCTATATGGGGATTTACTGGAAACCAGAGGTTTTTAGAAATGAAATGACTGCCATCTTGGTTTTTTCTCAATGCGAGAGATATCCACAGCTATAGCCGAAGTTAGGGGAAATGAAACACAGGAAAAAAGCTGTTTGCAGTTCAAAGCACATGCAAATGCCCTCAGGCTCGAGGAGGTGGGCTGGCTAAAGAGCATCAAGTGAAATGTCGGATTTGGAGGGGTTCTAGGGACTGAGTTTGCAACAGGAAGCTTTCTGTTGCCTTGGCTATAGCCTTGAATAGCCGACATCTCAAAGCAAACTGTGTCACAGAAACAGTGTATAGTGGGGGAAGGAGAGAGGAGGGGAGATGAGGAGGCTATCTGTTGGGGGAGCTGGCACAGATGAGGGGGCCACTTGGTGACAGCTTGAGGGGGACAGGAAATCATTTCTTTTCAGTAATTCTGCTGATATTTGTGGCTATATTTGAGGCTTGAAAGCACTACCTGTAACCAAGGGTAAGAATGGTTCCGTGCCCGCGGCTATACATTTTGGCGTGTCAGTGTTTTATTTCTTTTTGAAAGTTATTTTTATAGGTATAGTGATGTTGGGGGTGAAAAATCACTGGCCATTACCAAAGGCCATGGCAAGCGACACAGTAGGTATTTGGGCGTTTGATCCATTTGGCTGTGTGTTTTCAGACTTTCGTACATATGAGACTGTAGAAAAGAAACTGAAGAACGTAGTTTCAAAAAATGAATACAAAAAGGAGCCACCTTACTCTAGTTTTAGATGCCCTATCCACTGTATTTTAGTATGTCTTTTGGCATCATTCAATTATATCTTGTGCCTATAAAATCTATAGGTATAGGGTGGAGGGAATAGTCGCATCAAAGCTTTAAGGGCGGTTCGCCTCATAGTTACTTAACCAAATGGTCAAGTCCAGAGTTAAGGCATTTTACAATACAACTTCGCTTCAACATCTTGCAGACCAAAGAATGTACCAGTCATTGGAAAAATGCTATGACACAAGATGATCTATGTAGATGTTGTAGTCTTGAGGTAGAGACTTGCCGCCATGTAACAATTTCTTGTACAGCATTGGACAATCATTATTGGAAGGGATACAGGAGTTTTGTTAGATCCTTGGATAATGTAAGTGAGGACCAATTCTGGGCTACATTTTGGGCTACATTGGTGGGGGCACAATCAGTTGTGATAAATACAGCAGCTCTTGCCATTTGGAAGCTTGTCATTAATGAGAAATAGGCGAGGTAAAGCACACAATGAATTTCTACCTTGATAAGACGATGAAATGTTAAAATTGATTGTAGGATATCATGCACGTGATTAATGAGTATTAATTACATTGTTTGTTTTTATTCTGTGTTTTAACATGGAAATGTAGGTTTATTTTGTTATGGAGAACTTTAAAATAAATGTTTTTTTCTGTTTTCTTATTTTAGAATGTTGATATATACAAGTGTGTTTAAAGTTTTGTTATTAAACTAATGCACAATAAAAGGAAAAAGAAATAATTAAAAATAAATGTTGGTTTATTATTGTATTGTATTTGTGTATTTATATGTGATAAGTAGTCCTTAAAAGGACTGTTTTTGTGGTATACTGAGTGCAGTATTTTAGCAAATTTGGAGTACTGATTGGATGTCATGAAGGAACACTGCATGTACTTCATCAGTTAGGTGTACTCTATCATGTCTATAGAAATTGGCCATGAAATCCATCATTGGTTGTGGTCTCTCATGTATGCTGAAACTAGTTTATTAACATTTCTCCATGATTTCTCAATTCTACCATTAAATCTGGTGGTCCATCACCATTTTTGCCTCTGAGTCAAAATGGAAAAGAGAACGAAGCTGTGAGGAAATAGTTCCATTTGCTTTCCCATGTCTTGTTTCATCATTAAAGTAAGGGAGACACCTCATACATACCCCATATAATTGTCTCCACAATGAATTTACTTCTCAGACTTAATAATTTTGGAAAAACCTGGCACCAATGCATTCCCCACAATCCAAACCATTTGATTGTAAATGCTCTCAAACCTGGGTCCATGTTAATTTTTAGTTTCTCACAAAAAGCCAGTAACCAAAACAGCCAACTGTCACTGATCAGCCACACAGTTTTCAAACCAGCCATGATATCTGCAGTCTCTCTCTGTTTCCAGGATATTTGATTCCTAGTTTGAATTTCTAGTAGTATGTATGAGCAGGGTATGTATGATGTGTGTGTTTTTGAGTTTCGAATTGGTTGATGGTGCTGTTGTAATTAGCTGTGGCTATCCAGCAGCCACTCAGGGCATGGCGTTGAAACCTGTGGATAGATGTGGTACCTTGTCCTGCTGTGTCTATATTGTGGCAAATGGCACGTAATGCATTTGTGGACATGTGGTAGCTGTGGCTATCTGACATTTTGAGTGGAATAGCAACCTAGATGTATTGAGTGTTTTGGGGGATTGCAAGAGACCAGAGGAGTGGAGGAGGACCATGGGGAGTGGAGGGAGGCTGGTAGGCATGTTAAGGACACTTGGTTGGGGGAGTGGAATTACATATTTGTATTTGTAGTTTGTTTAGTATAGCCGTGGCTAACAGCAAACAGACATGCAGGGCTTTTCTATAACGGTGTCTATTGAAAAGCACGTGTGTAGGCATGTCATTTTATTCATTGCACACATAGGCATGGCCATATTTGAAACACATTTATGAACTATAAATTGTCTGTGCAATAATCATATTTGTATGTGGAAGATACGGTACAGAATTGTATTTGTGTTTGTTATGTTATCTGCGCAGGTGTTCTCTTATATCATTTGAAGGTTTGAAGGCCGATTTAGTTTGGTTTTTGGCTTTCAGAAAAATGTACATGTAGCAGCAGATACAAAACAAGATCTGTAGCCGCATCAAATAGCTGTGGCTATGAAAGATTGTAACGCTCACCTGATTCTCGCAGAGGCGCCGGTCTTGACTGGGCAACTACCGTATCTTCAAAGGTGATGTGTAGCACCCGGTTGGCTCTTTGGGCTGGACCTCTGTGCACTGTATGCCTGACTTCAAGAGTGAGATGTCTGCAGATAGAAAATATGGGATTAATGAACTGGGGTTATTGGGGTGTCCCTATCTCTTCCCTTTTTTGCTCTCCTGTAGACCCCCAAAGGTTAACGCTCTCACCTTAGGTAAGTGAATGCCGAGCTCTCCATCTGCCTCGGGGCAGGGTGCTGTAACCAGTTTCTTCACTGGGTATTTAGCGCAGGCCTCTTGACTTCAGAGGACTGCTGTCCGTCGTTTACTGCACGAACGGTAAGTTTCGAGTAATTCTATTGTCTTTAAAGTCTTTAGTAATGATGTCTCTTGTTTTGCAGGGTTCCGGCGATGGCGGATGATGGGCTGAAGTGAGTTGAAGATGGAGTCCGTGTGATGAATAGAAGCGCCTGGAAGCACGTAAGTAAGCGCTTGTTGCCAGCTTCACGATGCGCTCTAACTGTCTTTTTATTTTGCAGGTACGAGTTCGGAGCGGCTGCAGGGTGCCGGAATACCCACTGGGTTAGATGTGGAAAGGAGTAATGGCACGTGAGTATTAAAGTTCCCCAATGTCTTTAAACGCACCTTGTTTTGTCTTTCAGATGCGGGATGCAGCGCCGAAGGCCTCCGGAGCGTGCGAAGAGTTGGTAAGCTTTTGTCTTTCAGATGCCGGAATGCAGTGTGAAGACCTCCGGAGCGCACGAAGAGTAGGTAAGCCTTTGTCTTTCAGATGCCGGAATGCTAACCTGTTCTTTCTTGTCTTTATAGGTGTTGCTGAAGACTGGATTCAGGATGGTAAGCCTTTTTCCCTTAGGCCCAGGATCCGATGCAGAAGACACAATGAGCGTTCTGCTGCAGAGGATGCAGAATAACGCAAAGCAAGATTCATCCACCGGGTGTGGTTTAAATAGCCTCCTGTAGTGCTTAGGTGTCTCCTTCCACAGCCACGCCTAGGTAAGAAAAGAGTTCCTGCTTTCCAGAAGAGTTCCAGTGTTCTGAATCTAGGGAGTGGCTCCTGCACCACCCAACAGGAAAAGTAGTTCCAAACAGAAGAGGATCAGAGGCTCAACTGGCAGGCAAGTAAGCAGCATGGTCTGCTGCAGGTAAGTCCACCCAAGCATTATGAGCCCGGCGCTTCCAGCGCTGGGACTGGGGATATTTATGAGCCTGGTGCCACTGGCGCCAGGACTGGGTCCAAAAGGTCCCAATTGGGACTGCTTGGCACTCGGAACCTGGGTTATGGATCTGCTTCCAAGGGAGTTGGGAAAACCCTGACCTTTTGGAAGCAGAGATCATGACAAAGATGTTGGGTGGGGGAAACATAGATTTTGTGAGATTCATTGCTTGTTATTGGTTGTTGTTACTTTTCTAGTTGTGTAGTTCTCAATTTCTGTTTGAAAATACTTGAAATATTTGTAAAACAACTGAAGATATAATACACTTTAAAATATTTGTGTTGCTCGTATAGACATTTGATATTAGGCAGATAAAGTATATCTGTTTGGTGAATGATATTTGTTCCTTACAATATTATTGTTAGTCTCATTTTACATAAATATAAAAAGGTGTATTTTCTTCTGGTTAAGATTTTTCAGTATCTTCTTTTTTAACGTCTACCTCTGTAGGGTAATTGTCCTCCAGCCATTGCATGCAGTTTTCCATTTTAGTGTGATAGAAAGAAAGACTGATTGTCACTTCAGATATTAGAGTGAGCAATGGATGAAGAGTACATTGAGTGAGAAGGTGGAATTTGTGTATTTACTTTCTTTTTGGTTGTTCATTGTCTGTGTGTTGGGTGGCTTCCAATAGGATTTCAAGAATCATAGATGCTGTTGAATTGTTGAACTTATCAGAGAATGTATTTTTGAGCGATGTTTATACATGGAAAAAAACTGTAGATTATATTGTATTATTGTTTTAAGAGTACATTTTTATTACTTGAGAGTGAGGTTTAGTTTTAGAAGATTGTGGTATTTTTGAGGTTTTTGTTTGTTTGATTGAATATTTGAAACATACAGCCAATATCAGAAGGAGAGGAATTTCATTGTTCAGAAGACTGTAAGAATTTTGAGAATGGGGTTCATAGTGATGTTGAGGACACAGGTGATGTGTTTTCAAAGCATTGGCTTACATTGTTTTTTTGGTTGTATAATATTATTTTCGATGGAGTGTTTGAGATAAGAAGTTTACGCTGCAATTGTAGACACATATTTTTGACAGGGAGCACAGGATTTGTTCTCTTTGAGAAAAAAAAATGAAATGTACCATGATTTATTTAAATGTAATAGAGGTGAAGAGTATTTCTCTGATTGAAAATATATTTGTTGGTTATATATTGGCAAAATATCCCAAAGGCTCTTTCAAAAGCCACCCAGATAACTTTTTAAGTATATTGGAAATGGAAAATACCATTGATGCCTTTTTTTAAAATAGTCGCGGTTATGACAGCAGCCAATGAAACTTTGTGCCCTGTCAGAAGGATTATAGCCACGGATACAACAAAGCCAATGGGACATTGTTTATTTTTGGTGGGTGTAGCCATGTCTATCACTATCGCCTTAACAGCGGGTACGGCAATTCCAATTTCTGTGCATTGATCATGTCATTTCATTGATTTTACAATACATAATTTTACATGTGTTCCTGGTTCTATGGCCTTGTGTACCTTCATGTGGTTTGAATTGTTACACCTTGTCAATATGTCTTTTTGAATCTGTAAAAATGTTACGGGTAGCCGTGGCTACAAGCGATTGACCCAGTCCGTGGCTATGAATGGTCTACTCGTTCGTTGTACTTTGTGGCGGGCTTTGTTAGCCGCAGTCATGAACCTGCTCATTTTCCCCCAGTTATAGCTGTTTGTATTTTGGTGAAGTGATCATATTATTTTATGGATGTTTTATCATATATTTTTACATGTGTTTCTGTTTGGATGTTCTTAACTCAAGGCATGTGTGCTTTAAATGTGAAACCTTTGCAATTTGTCTTTTCAGGCACATTTGAAAAATGCATGTTTACCAGCATCTATAGGTGGGTCCTCGGTGTGTAACCAGGGTTATAGCCGTCATTATGTAATTTGTCAAATTAAGATTTGTTTTTTTAATTTAATTGTGTTTGTACATGTTCTAAAAGTATACTTTGGAAGGATTTGGTTGGGGTTTATTGACTATTATAGGTTTCAATAAACATGTGTTGGGCATTTCACTTTCACTTTTTTCCACTTTTTGCAATTGATTTCTGAAAGCTATGAAATTGAGCTTTTTGTGAACTTTTGACATTCTGATTCCAGTACCCAGAGTGTGCACATGGTCTGTGCTTGGCTATTGTGAAGATCTATTCATTATTTGGAGCAGCTGAAGGTGAGTGATTGTGTATTTTCCTATATTTTATGTATATTATGAATTGTTCTTTATTGGCTCCTAGTGTACATCGGGTGCTGCATGTTAGCTGAGTACCTCCAGGTGAAATTCACTCGCTATGTCCCCACCCGTTCTTTCCGCTCAGCCTCTGCCGGCTGGCTGTCGGTCCCCACGTTTTGTAGGTCACGCATTGGTGGCAGTGATTTTTCTATTGTAGCCACCCAAATGTGGAATGACCTCTTCTCCCTCTTCTGCGACAAGATACCTCTGGGTGAAAGTTGCACTCTATACATTTTATTAACATAGCATAACATAGGAAAAATTAAGTATGTTTAGGTGTCTGATTTAGTCAAGTTTATAAGTATTGTTTGGAAAGTAGGGTTTTCCATATTTTAGTTCAGTGTTCCTAGGTGAGTGATGAAGTAGTATCACATGTTATGCTATTGTTATGTGTGACAAAAAAGATATGTGCAATTAAAGGTTGTTTCTCATTGACAGATGTGATTTGAATGGGGGTGCATAAGAAACCCTGGTGTCAACCAAGCAGCATAACTCTACCCTTGACAAATATTTCAGCTGTTTATGTGGTTTGTATTTGGATATTAAGGCGTTTTCTGTGACCCTATATCAGTGATTTTCTATTGTGTTAGAATTGTGGAAGTGTTTTAATGTGCCTTTAAATTTGAGAGGTTTTATGAGGCAGTGCACTTATGAATGCACTTATGAATGTTAACATCATAACTTGGTTATGATGTTGGACAATGGGGGTCCCAGATCCTTTTAACCTTCTTATCTTTATTTCTACAATGTCCCTGTCAATCGGGAGAATGATATTACCCATTTTACACCCTTTGTACAGAGCACAAAATGATTCAAAACTAAAGTTGTTAACAAATGCACAATGTACACTGAGGATCATCAATATGGTTAGTCACTTTCTTCGCTTTATGCCCTTTCGCTGTACTCAGCATTTCCCCTATATTTCTATTATCTTCTCCTTTATCACTGCACTCATCCTTTGCCATCTGGCATTCCGGGTCGACCGTTTCCAACACTTAATCCAATTGTGGTATTTGCTCTTTATTGCCTTAATCCGACTAATCAGCATGAAGGGTTCTGAGACAGTTTTTTTTAACATGCGAAATGTCTCTACATAATAGGCATTTAGTGTCCCTTTCTCCCTATTGAATACTCTATCCCCTTTTGCCCTTCATAAATGGCATACTTTCTTTTAGTCGAGGGGATTGGTGAGTGATCCATTCTTCAGTGTAAATCTCTGATTTTTCTTCAAACAATTGAAGGCTACCTTCACTAATATACCCCATATACACATTCACTTTTTCTGTACTTTTAAAAGACAAATAAATGTGATTTCCTGCTGAATTGACATCTACATCACCAAACTTAATGTGTTCATTTTCCGGCCTAACCGATGAAATGTTCATTATCAAAACTGCACGATCACTATGCAGATTACTTTGCACCATTAAGCATTTTACCATGGGCAATAGTCCCAGACTAGAATACAAATTATGCAAAGTGGCGCTCTTGTTGCCACTAGCCCATGTATACTTGGCAGGTCGATTGCACATTATTTGACCATTGAACATAACAATCTGCCAACCTTTCAGGAATTCCATCCATAGCCTGCTTGTTCCTCTTGTTCTGGAGCATTACACTTTTAGTTTGGACACACTTAGATACCACACATATCCCTTTACTCAAGTAATGTGCATTTAAGTCCCCTCCCAACAGGATCAAATCTCCATTTTCTCCCTTTATCCACTCAACCAACAACTCAGAGATACTTTCAAATATATCCTCCATAATGAGACCACGGGGAGGATCATATATATTTAATACCAATAGTCTACAGGGAATGCCCCCATTACTGACCATGGTTTGGACCACCAGAATATATTCCACATTAGTCAGCACTATTTTCACATAGTTCTTAATACCAGTGAGGAGACCTCCATAAGGTCTTCCCAAATCTCCCTCCTTTGCAAGGAAGATTGAATTTAGTAAGCATCATTTTCAACGCTGGAATTTTCCAGACCCTTGCTTTCCTCATACAGATCAGGTGAGGCAGAGAGCCTTTGACCCTGCCCCTTAATGGGAGCCTGTTCTGACAGAAGCATCACCTTTGCCACGGCCTGAGATGTTATAGCTGTGGCTTCTGCACACTCTACCCCACCCATAGCTGCAATACTTTTTTGAAGGGAGCAGCACAACTCTATTAAGGAGTTGTTATCAATTGTAGTGGACTTAGAGCACTTGTGCACCCCACTATTGACTATCCTCAGATTCATTTCTTCACCTCCGCTCACTGCCTTCTCATTCGGCTTATCAGTTAAGGTCACAGAGAGCTCCAGTTAAAAAAAAGATGTCATGTTGCCCCTTTGCTCTTTAACCACGTGTTGCACAAATAGGAGGTCGGTAGAACTCAAAGACACATATAATTTCTTGCGGTTATCCTCATTAAAGGGAGTAACCATCAATACATTTCTTTCTTTGGTACTGGAGTTCTTTTGTCGCAAATTGCAAGTTGTAGTTATTTGTTTTCCAAGCAATGACTGCACAAGCACCAGAAAAGAGCTCATAATAAAATAAGAATAGATGTCCTCCCTTTTAGCAGAAGGCACACTGTCAGAAAGCCTCTCCTTAGGGCTGTTACTACCAATAACCTGGATCGTAGAATTTCAGTGGGCTCTTTTTTGATGCTCCTTAAATATGTTGATCAATCGAGCAGGATTGAGCAGGATCCTGCATCCAGGAGGTTTGAAACAGCCACAACAAACTGCCAATTGTGCACTCTGATGCACTTGGTGATGCGCATGCTGATGTGAGTCCAGGGGGTTTTAAACTACTACCCACTCCTAGAGATAAAAGCATCAAGCGCTGATCCACTGTATTACCAGGGAAAATTAGATGATTTTAGTTTTTTCATATCCACCTGTAGACAGCCACACCAAACTGCCAACTGTGCACTTAAATGCACTTTGCGACATGTACAGGGGGTTTTAAACTACTCACTGCTCCATGTAAAAGCAGCAAGTGCTGATCCACTGGATCATCAGGGAAAAGGAGTTGATTGCAGTTTTCACAATTCTGCTCTGCACCGCCGGAAGGTAGCCACACCAAACTGCCAACTTTGCACTTCAATGCATTTTGGAGTAATGCAGACATTTGAGTTCCTCTGTTTCATGAATCTTGCACTATTAACAATGTCTCCATAGAGGGGCATTTATGCTATACCCCTTTTTTTCTTTCTATGCATGAGTGATCAATGAGAGTGATTGGCTAGCGACAAAACATTATTCTAGTTTGTCCATTGCATTTTTGACTACGGTATCTTTAAAACATTCATGATAGTCTTTTTTTGGTTGATGATAATGTGCAGGGAGTTTCCATTATTGATATTGCATTATATTCACCCTTCACCAAACATTGTCACCTTTAATAATACCAATATAGCTTTGTTCCTTTTTTGATAGTTAATGAATCCTGAATTGTTTAATCTCTTTCATGCCACATACCTCAAGACAAGACAATTTCACTTGTCATGTAATGAGAGGAGGCACACCTGTCAGTCATTTGGTGGAAGGCTGTGGCTATGTCCTAAGGGCCTTATATAGGGCCTTATATACGTGAAGTGATGCTTTTGAACCAAGTTCTTGTTGTTCTGTGAGTGTGAGGGTGATTGGTAACATAAAATCCACAAAGCAAGTTACATAAGCACCTGCTACTCTCACAGGAACCTCTCAGAAAGGAAGTATGCAAAGAATGATACTGTAAACAGAGCAAGGATGCAATTATACCCTCTACAATGATGCAATCGTGATGCAAAATACTTAAATAAACATATTGGGCACACTCTAGTCGGTGCATCGGTTTCTTGCTTGTTGCCAGTGCTTGGTGGGATTTGTTCTTGTTTTTACTGCCTTTGGAAGCCTGCCCCATGCTATTGTACAAATTCTTTAAAAGTTTGTTAACATTCAATAACTTCATCTGCTTGACCTAGCTTAATTGCTTCCTAGATTAACCCAGGAAAATGGATAGGGCATGCAACTTGCATAGACTGTGGAGCAACAGTGCAGCATCCCTCTACCTTGCCCCCACTCCCCAGGCCTGTGAAAATGTAAATCCTGCTGAGCGTCCCAGTGGAAAGAGAAAGGTGGCAGAAGGAGATCAGCGCGTCTTGCTTTTCAGACATTGCTGACTTAGACAGTCAAATCGGAAGTGGTTACAGCAAGTGAGCCATTGAGGCAGTGGGTTGAACATGTGGCACCTCTCCTGTCCCACAAACCATATTGATGCCAAATGAGTCTTTACCTTAACCACCATTTGGTGGGAAGACAACACTCAGTTCCAGTGAGGGTATGATTTGTCTGCAGTTGTTAGCCCTGGAGACGGAGACCACTCCAAAATGCATTGGCTTCTGCACTGCATGCTGCATTTTGAAAAGATGGCATAAACATTTACTGTGTTTTACCCATTGTACCGTGTACAGAATTGTGCTGTTAGTCTGAAATATGATGGAGGTTTAAATGCTCACTGACTGTGAGCATCAGGTTGGACCAGAGTTTCCTTGATGCTTTTTGCCAGTATAGTGTTGTTCTTGTGCTAAGGATTTCTTGACCTGTCTGCTCCAGATGCTTTGATTGACCCTTTTAAAGAACTGATTCACACGTACAGTTCAGAAGTGCCCACCTTTACCCTTTCCTCTACCTCTTCTGTCTCTTGTCACAGTATGGCAGCAGGTCTCAGGAGATGGACTGAGGTTCAATGGCCTGTGATGAAGTAGTTCATGTTACCAGTTTTGTCCTTACTAATTGAACCATAGTGTGAGGTCCATATGTCCCAATGCCAAATGCAACACTCTACATCACGTCAAGCCTTTCAGCAGATTCCCATGTTCCTTTGTGCAATAGGCAAGGGTGTATACGCTCTATAAAACGGAATGTATGTGAAGTGTTGTGGTAAGCCACAGAAAATAAAGCATTCAGTGTCTGTTGCATGCCATATTCTATCCATCTCTGTAGTAGTGCGCTTGGTTTCCTCTTTCTGGCACTAATCCTAAAAACATTTGCAACTGCCAACAGTTTTGGAGATTTTCATTGTGGTATGGAGGTTGGAGGAGCAGTACCATCAAAGGTACTCTCACTACATTGCAAACCAAGCAGGGACAATCCCTTTCTCTGCTTGTGTTTCACCAGAAGGGTTCACTACCTCACAGCTTTCTATTCAATCCTTGTGAATGCAGCTTGTAGCATTAGCCACATTGCAAAAGGAGGTTATTTCCTCCACTTTAGTGAAAAGGATGTCAGCAGTATTGCTTTCTCCTCATCTCAAGATGACGAAATGACTGTTCACCTAGAAAAATGGGGGACTTCGCAACACTGGAATAGGATGAATCCTAATGAAAACCTGGTTCTGATTAGATTACACTCCAGGGTAGGGACACATCACAACCCTCTCTTATGGCCTTATAAATGCAGCTTGATAGGTCAGAAAGGCACATTGCCTGACTTCACTTGCTGACTGCATGCATGTGATATCCCACCAGAGGAAGTGGGCTATTAACTAGGCTGCTGTAGGGTCCAGTTTAGCTGATTTTAGGTTGAATGGGATGGGTGTGCAGCATGGGTGCTCTCTCTTCAGGCCATGCATTGTCTTGTCATATCAGTTAAGTGGTGTTGCTGAAGGGGGGTGGGTACTGTTGAGCAGCCCAAAGATGGCTGCCTAGCACCGGAGCTCCGTGTGGACCTGATGAGAATCCGCCCACATCAGCCGGTTCGCTGCGTTGCCATCGCCAATATTTTAATGACTTACAGCTAAAGCCCTGCTGCACACATACTGTCAGTTTCGGTCAGAATCGGGCTCCAGACTCTATTAACAGCTGACAGAGGCTTGCTGCCCAGCCGCGCGAGTGGTGCACACTCAGCCTCCTGCGTTCTACCCCCTCGGCCGCAGAGGGCTGCTACTACTGCTGGCGGCACACCTTGGATCTGCACCCTCTGGGTCCCCCATCACGAGCCCGTTGGGCCGCGGTGACTATCATCGGGGCTGGAGCGGCTTGGCTGGTGCACCGCGCAATGACCCAGGTGGGCGGGGCAGGGCCCCGGGCTGGCGGTGGTGGCCTCGCCGTTGGTGCCTGCGCTGGAGGTGCGCTCTGACCCCACCTCACTGGGAGTCTGTAGGGCGTGCTTGGTCTGGCACAAAGGGGGGACTGCTGGAGGCCACCCCTCGGGCAGTGTTCCCCATAGCCCCAGCGGGTCACCGTCAGGCCTGCGCTGCCTGGAGGCATCCGCGCTCTGAGGTGTTATATATTACATATTGTTTTTCCCTCGTTACTGCAGGTCGCAATGTTCGAACAGCAGCTGTGGTAGCGGTTCGCCGGAAGTCCTTAAGCTAGCACTCACAGGTGAGTAATGTCTCTTCTTCTCTCGGTTTCCACAGATTGTAGCCCAGTTGAGATGCTGAGTGCTGGATGGTGTTTTCCCAGGTAAAACAGAATAATTTTGTTCTTGTTCTTGCAGGATTACAGGAAGATGCTGAAGACTAGGAGCTGGACACGGTGAGCATCACGCTGCTGGTTGCAGAATAACATGAAGCATGTTCTGCAGTCAGGGTGTGGTCTATATATCTCAGGTAAAGTAGTACCAGGAAAAGTAGTTCCAGGCCTGCCAGACCTAAAACACTAGACCGCAAGGCTTGGTTCTTAGAACTAGACTGTGCGGGTGCCTCCATGTTGGATTTAAAGGCCCATGTACATAGAGTTTGAACAGCCCTTCCTTCCTACATATGAGACTTGTGCCATAGGTGCCAGAACTGGCTCCAGGAGCCCTTTTGCAGTGGTTTTAAAGCCCTCAGGGTTCTAGTGGGAGCCTGCTTGTGGCACAACTTGTTCCCCCTCACAGTGGTCATGACAGGATCTCCTTGATCAAATACCCACAACATGTATCTCCTCAGCAACCAGGGACCAGCTGGACGCCCGATCCTACTTGAAGAGATAGTCACCGCCATCTCGGATCTCCCCAAGGGTAAAGCTCCTGGTCCCGATGGGCTCACAGCCAAATTCTATCAGGAACACATAGCTATACTAGCCCCAAACTACTGGAGGTATGGGAGAAGTCACTCTGTTTATCTGTCCTCCCCCCCACCTTGCACGAAGCAGTCATAATGGTGCTACTTAAACCCTGCAAGCCCAGCGATAAATGCGGTTCCTATAGGCCCCTTTCGCTTATGAACCTAGACACCAAGATTGTTGCCAAAGTAATAGCGAACCGTTTCCTCCCAGTAATGACATACATGGTTCAGGAGGATCAAGCAGGCCTCGTACCTGGGAGATCCTCTTCTCACAACATCAGGCGGCTGCTCAACGTCATGGCACGAATCAATCAGGGCTCAAATGCAATTGCGGTCACACTGGACGCTCAAAAGGCGTTTGACATGGTATTTTGGAAATACATGTGGGTGGTACTGGAGCCGATGGGCATTGGCCCCAATATGATTAGAAATATAAAACTACTATACACCACCCCAGTGGCCAGGGTATGAGTCAACTCCTTGGTATCCACTCTGATCCCGCTTTCCAGATGCACCCGCCAGGGCTGCCCATTCTCCCCTATCTTCTTCGCTCTAGCAATAGAGCCAATGGCAGACCACACTAGAACACGCCCCTTCCACAGGGGGATTCGACTAAAAGACACTCCTGAGATTATATCCCTTTATGTGGACGATGTATTATTATATGTCAGGGATCCCTCCGTCCACCTAGATCCAATACTACGGGATATCACTCACATTGGCACCCACTCAGAATTCACAATTAACTATTCCAAATCTGAAATCTTCCCACTTACTAGCTCCACTCTACAACTGGCCACCGAATACCCACTCCGCTGGTCACCTTCTGGGATCAGATACCTAGGGGGTTCAGGTGCCCCCCACTAAAGATACCCTTCTATCCGAAAATTACCTGGCCGTGGCACAGCTTGCCGAATCAAAAATGACGTGCTAGAGTTCTCTCCCATTGTCATTTGCTGGGAAGCTTTCACTCATCAAGATGGTACTTCTTCCCAAGTACTTGTACACATTCTGTAACATACACATCTGGCCCGGGGGAAAATACTTTGCAAAACTACATAAAATGTGTGCGCACTTCCTGTGGCACTCCGGCGCAGTGCGCAAGAAATGGTCAGCCATGACCCTTCCATAAGAGAGGGGGATTTACTGCCCCTGAGCTGACACTATATTGGTTGGCGGCACAGACTCAATATGCTTCCCATTGGTATCCTGGCATGCCCCCCTGCCCACACGTCAAGCTGCAACTGGTGTTAATTTAATGACACTCATATTACAGCGACAATATATACCGGACGCACCCATGGACCCAGTCGGCACCATCGTGCATGCATGGGGCTGATTGTTTGGCATAACAGTAGACCAGTACCCCTATTACAAGTGGCTCCCCATGTGGGGGTTCCCTGGGCTGGAGCCTACGCATGATGCAGCCCTCTCCCAACACTGGAGTACCCTGGGTTACCAGGCACTAACTGACTTCTATCCTGACAGGCAGTTCATAAACCCACAGACATGGAAGCCGGGCCACTCCGGGTCGGCACTAGAATTTCTACAATACTACAGGCTCTGTGCTGCCTTCTGCTCCGCATGGTCCAAATTCCCTGATGAGCCCCCTGACTCCCCAGGGATTGCATATATTGCTAATTCGGGAGGTGCCCGTGGCGTTGTTTCCTCATTATATAACTTATTGCTGGAAAGTGCCCCGGCTCAGCCCTCCAGGGCACGGGACGAATGGGTGGGGGAGCTGGGTCTTGAGGTCTCCAACCACCTATGGGGGAAAATCTGCTGACACACCAACAGAGTCTCCCTCAACTTCCACTTCTGAGTCATGCAATTAAAACTGTTGAATAGACTGTATTACACCCCTCTCAGGATCTCTAAATTTGCTCATACTGGCTCACACTCCTGCCCCCGCTGCAAGACAGAGAGGGTGCCCACCTACACATGTTCTGGACATGCCACAAACTGGGGGAATTCTGGGAGAAAATAATAGGGGCTTATCAGAGATCATTGAAAGTGTCATTGACCCGGATCCACTGGATGTGCTATTCGGGGTGTGGAAAGTCAAAGATGCCAAGTGTATGGCTAAATTTCTAAATAAAAGCTGTATGGTGGCCAAGAAATGTATACTTAAAAACTGGAAGAATCCCTCTCCCCCCACATTTCAGAAATGGTTGAACTTGCTTACCTGGTCACGGAACCTTGATATGCTTCCTACTCACTCATGTCTGTAGGATTGTTTAGCGTGTTTTGGGAGCACAGAGTACAGCACCACTGCACAGGATCAATGTATAGCATGTTTATTTTTTTGAAGTGCATCGCCACGACATGGGTTTGGTGCATTGATATAATGTGGTACAGCGAGACATGTGTTATTGAGCATTTTTATGCAGCGCCACTTCTTGGGTTTGGTGCATTGCTATGATGCAGTTGTTTCAAGCTATGTGTTGCCAGTTTAACATGGACATATAAGTAAGGGCAGGTTATTCAGTCAAAAACGATGTTTACATATAAAATGCAAATACATTTTTCACAGTTAAAAGCACACATCTGTACCTTCAAAATGCACACCATTTCTCACCTGAAATGCTTCTGTTGCAAGAGACACATTTGGTAATTAACAAACTAATCTCACTAACAAGACTAATAATTATAACTCATTAATAAAAGAAGGTGTCTTCACTCCAAAATGAGGCCTACTCTGAAAATCAGTTTTAAACACACATTCAAGTTTTTTTTTTTTCTTTTGCCTTTCTGTGCTCTCTCCACAGTAACTGCAGGAAGCAAAGACTTCGAATAAGCAGGAAATCAGTTTGGTTACAGTTGCAAAAGTATAAGCCAAGCCATTGTATACAGAGGGTGGTTAGGGCATGATATAATTTTATTTGTTAGGATCCTTTGGTAAGAGGGAACCAGAGATTTTTTTTTTTAATCTCGAGGAAGGAGCTGGGAGAGACATCTTGACACAGCTCGAAGAAGGACGGGGTTCATAGCTGGGGATGCCTGATTCCTAAAGCAGATTCAACTTGGTTGCAGAGACTGGCTTTTCTAGTCAACAAGTCCCAGTTTGAGTGACAGCAGATGCTTGTCCTTGCTGGGTGAACCCCTCCAGAAGGCGAACAGCCAAAGAAGTTACATGCTAAATAAGCCTGGTAATTATCTCGCTGAGGTGTGGGGGCTGAGTGTGTACGAGAATATTCAGTCAGTGTAGGAAAGGAGATTCCTGTGCTTTGCCCATGTGTTTAATGTTGTAAATTGAATTCTTGTCGCCGCCACTCTCTTTTCAGTGTATCACAAATGATGCTGTTACTGTGCTATTTCATTTATTTCTGCAAAGAGTGAGATCGTGTTTAAATGTAACTTTTATAATACACAAAAATATCTGAAAGCAGACGGGTGGTGTGTTTATTTTCTCTTTCCTTTGTGCATTTATCAATACAGTGCTGATGATGTGGGGAGATGTTTAGACAGTGCAATTGTCATTTTTAAGGTAGCTAGAAATAAGATTTGGCTGCAGCTGTGTGCACAATGTCATTCAGTATGAGCAATTATAACTAACTGTGTGTGTTGTAGTCTGCCGGAGGTCTATGAGTCGGCAGAAAGGGAGGCCCGGGACATAGTTCACTACCTATATAAGTTAGTGAAAAATACCACATGATAGCTCGCTGCCGTTTATAAGACAGAGAGAAATTGCCCATGGTGGCACACTAAAAATTAAAATGTGGTGTTCCTGAAATGCAAGCCTGAGGTCTCTCTAGTGATTACACAAAAAATCTAAACAAAAATAAGGAGTTCTGGATATTGCAAACAAAGGGGGGTCTGGGAATCTCTCTACCAGCACGAACACAGCCCAATGACCTGTTCTTGGGTGAATAACCCCTGGGAGAGACTCTACCAAGTCTTTAGCTCACTGTCCTTTTCACAGAGAATACATTTCCCCGCATATCAGCCTTTGTCCTGCCCAGGGGCAGTCCAGCGCCGAAATGCTAGGCAATTCTCCTCTGAACAAGAGTACCATCAGTAACCCCATACACGTGTTTCAGCCTTGTTGGGCATCATCAGTGAGGTGAAACTGTTGCCTCTCTAAGAACAGTGAGCAAGGGGTCCACGTCTGGATTGCCCTGTTAACTTAGGGTGAAACCCAAAGTTAATGTATGCAAACAAAAGGGAGTCTGGGAATCTCTCTACCAGCACGAACACAGCCCAATGACCTGTTCTTGGGTGAATAACCCCTGGGAGAGACTCTTCCAAGTCTTTAGCTCACTGTCCTTTTCACAGAGAAGGAATTTCCCCGCATATCAGCCTTTGTCCTGCCCAGGGGCAGTCCAGCGCCGAAATGCTAGGCAATTCTCCTCTGAACAAGAGTACCATCAGTAACCCCATACACGTGTTTCAGCCTTGTTGGGCATCATCAGTGAGGTGAAACTGTTGCCTCTCTAAGAACAGTGAGCAAGGGGTCCACGTCTGGATTGCCATGTTAACTTAGGGTGAAACCCAAAGTTAATGTATGCAAACAAAGGGGGGTCTGGGAATTTCTCTACCAGCACAAACACAGCTCAATGACCTGTTCTTGGGTGAATAACCCCTGGGAGAGACTCTACCAAGTCTTTAGCTCACTGTCCTTTTCACAGAGAAGAAATTTCCCCGCATATCAGCCTTTGTCCTGCCCAGGGGCAGCCCAGCGCCAAAATGCTAGGCAATTCTCCTCTGAACAAGAGTACCATCAGTAACCCCATACACGTGTGTCAGCCTTGTTGGGCATCATCAGTGAGGTGAAACTGTTGCCTCTCTAAGAACAGTGAGCAAGGGGTCCACGTCTGGATTGCCCTGTTAACTTAGGGTGAAACCCAAAGTTAATGTATGCAAACAAAGGGGGGTCTGGGAATCTCTCTACCAGCACAAACACAGCCCAATGACCTGTTCTTGGGTGAATAACCCCTGGGAGAGACTCTACCAAGTCTTTAGCTCACTGTCCTTTTCACAGAGAATACATTTCCCCGCATATCAGCCTTTGTCCTGCCCAGGGGCAGTCCAGCGCCGAAATGCTAGGCAATTCTCCTCTGAACAAGAGTACCATCAGTAACCCCATACACGTGTTTCAGCCTTGTTGGGCATCATCAGTGAGGTGAAACTGTTGCCTCTCTAAGAACAGTGAGCAAGGGGTCCACGTCTGGATTGCCCTGTTAACTTAGGGTGAAACCCAAAGTTAATGTATGCAAACAAAGGGGGGTCTGGGAATCTCTCTACCAGCACGAACACAGCCCAATGACCTGTTCTTGGGTGAATAACCCCTGGGAGAGACTCTACCAAGTCTTTAGCTCACTGTCCTTTTCACAGAGAAGAGATTTCCCCGCATATCAGCCTTTGTCCTGCCCAGGGGCAGTCCAGCGCCGAAATGCTAGGCAATTCTCCTCTGAACAAGAGTACCATCAGTAACCCCATACACGTGTTTCAGCCTTGTTGGGCATCATCAGTGAGGTGAAACTGTTGCCTCTCTAAGAACAGTGAGCAAGGGGTCCACGTCTGGATTGCCCTGTTAACTTAGGGTGAAACCCAAAGTTAATGTATGCAAACAAAGGGGGGTCTGGGAATCTCTCTACCAGCACGTACACAGCCCAATGACCTGTTCTTGGGTGAATAACCCCTGGGAGAGACTCTACCAAGTCTTTAGCTCACCGTCCTTTTCACAGAGAAGAAATTTCCCCGCATATCAGCCTTTGTCCTGCCCAGAGGCAGTCCAGCGCCGAAATGCTAGGCAATTCTCCTCTGAACAAGAGTACCATCAGTAACCCCATACACGTGTTTCAGCCTTGTTGGGCATCATCAGTGAGGTGAAACTGTTGCCTCTCTAAGAACAGTGAGCAAGGGGTCCACGTCTGGATTGCCCTGTTAACTTAGGGTGAAACCAAAGTTAATGTATGCAAACAAAGTACAAAACAAAGATGGTACTCTTGTTCAGAGGAGAATTGCCTAGCATTTCGGCGCTGGACTGCCCCTGGGAAGGACAAAGGCTGATATGCAGGGAAATTTCTTCTCTGTGAAAGGGACAGTGAGCTAAAGATTTGGTCGAGTCTCTCCCAGGGGTTATTCACCCAAGAACAGGTCATTGGGCTGTGTTCGTGCTGGTAGACAGATTCCCAGACCCCCCTTTGTTTTGCATTAATTAACTTTGGTTTTCACCCTAAGTTAACAGGGCGATCCAGACGTGGACCCCTTGCTCACTGTTCTTAGAGAGGCACCAGTTTCACCTCACTGATGATGCCCAACAAGGCTGAAACACGTGTATGGGGTTACTGATGGTACTCTTGTTCAGAGGAGAATTGCCTAGCATTTCGGCGCTGGACTGCCCCTGGGCAGGACAAAGGCTGATATGCAGGGAAATTTCTTCTCTGTGAAAGGGACAGTGAGCTAAAGATTTGGTCGAATCTCTCCCAGGGGTTATTCACCCAAGAACAGGTCATTCGGCTGTGTTCGTGCTGGTAGAGAGATTCCCAGACCCCCCTTTGTTCTGGATATTGGGGCCACAAATAAAACAAAGGAATTATGCTCACCAAAATACCACCAATCACGAATACCAACCACGCATGTCTGTGTGCTGAAATAATGCATGTCCACTGGCAGAAAGGGAGGCCCGGGACATAGTTCACTACCGTATATAAGTTAGTGAAAAATACCACATGATAGCTCGCTGCTGTAGATAAGACAGAGAGAAATTGCCCATGGTGGCACACTAAAAATGAAAATGTGGTGTTCCTGAAATGCAAGCCTGAGGTCTCTCTAGTGATTACACGAAAAATCTAAACAAAAATAAGGGGTTCTGGATATTGGGGCCACAAATAAAACAAATAAAACAAAGGAATTATGCTCACCAAAATACCACCAATCACGAAAACCAACCACGCATGTCTGTGTGCTGAAATAATGCATGTCCACTGTATTATTGTTGTACATGGCCCAATCTGAATACAAGGAGTGATTGTTGCTAAATTATTTTTCGGCAGTAAGAAAATACCACCAGGCCCCAAATCTACACAAAATACCCAACATATTTATGGTGCGTTGGCCGGGAAAGTGATCACAGAGCACCTACTGGGCATGGCAAGTGTGTCTCACACTGCCATCGGTACATTAAAGGGAACCCATTTCATAATAGCAGTGTGTTACTAAAAACGAATTTCATAATGTCACAAAGAGAAACCACATTTTCAGACCTAGTGCAATATTTAGAGGCAAAGTTGTTTGCACACGGGACGTGGTCGTCGAACAGTACCTTAGAATGGCATGACCGCATTCAGGGTGAGGTGCAGAAAGAAAAACTAGACAATATTTTTGCAGAAGGCAGCATAATTCAGGTCTGCCTTACAAGATTATTGAATGCAGCCGATAAAAGTGCAGAGAAAGACTGTTTAATACAGCCATGCGGCAAAATATGGTTTATTTTGAATAGGTCCCTGCGAATGCAGGAAAATGATACCCAGCTCATTAACAGGTTAAAGACTGAATTAGATGGGGCAAGTAAAAATCAGGAAATGTTAAGAGCAGAATTGGATGTATGCCAAAAAGTCATGCAATTAAAATGCAGAGACTTTGATGCTCAGTTATCCAAAAGCAAGAAACAATTTGAGGATAGTGAGCAAGAATTGGTACACTTAAAAGCCTTAGTGGACCACATTAGACAGGATAAAGATGAGGTTGTTTCAGAAATGCAGATTTTACAAAAAGAACATTGTGAAAAAGAATGTGATCTCCAGAGTGCACAACAAGAAATTATTAAAATGACTCAAGAAAGAGACAAGAGAAATAAAGAGTTCAATGAATGCCAAATGCAAATGTGCAACATGCAGGAGGGGATTAATAAGATGAGTGATGAAAACAACTATTTGCAAAAGTAGTGCAATTCCATGCATTGCAACAAGTAGCCCCATAAAAATAATGAAATCCATTAAAGCCCTGATCAAACCATTTAAAAAGGGAGGTGAATGCTGCATTGAGGATCACTTAGAAGCGGTTCATGACATTTTTAAAGCACTCCAGATACCTAAGGAACAGTACAGACAATATTTTCATTTAACTTTAGATGCCCCGACGGCCAGCATCATAAGGGGATTAAATGAACAGCAGAATATGACATGGGTGGAGTTTGAAAAAGAAATTAGGCGTCATTTTTCTCCTTTTCAGTCATTGCAGGAGGCAAAGAAAGTCGCTTAGACAATCACTGCTGGGCCTAATACACCCCCTCGCCAATTTTTACAAGACTTAAAAAGAGCATTTTCTCGCTTTGATGTATCTTTTGACCCAAATTCCAATGAGTTTAAAACTGCATACTTCTATGGGCTACAGAAAGACATCATATCCCAATTGGTCCATGAATTTGACCATGATAAGTCCCTTGAATGGATTGTACATCAAAGCACAAAACTATATGTGGTACTCTATTGTCAGGGTAGAGAAAGTGATAAAATGAAAGATACTAGACCTAAATCTAAAGAACCCTCAGCCACGGTAATGGAAATCAGGTCAGCCAAAATGTCCCTTGAGTCTGCTCAAAGCCAAGGTAAAAATAATGTGACACCTGAACAAAGGGGTAATCAACAAAGATCGCCCTTTCCTGTACCAATGTTCCAACCACATGATCCTAGTAATAGGGAGAGCTACATCAGCCCTAGGTATTTAGGGGACAGACCCCGGGTAGGATATCGGCCTGATATGGCAGGTATGAACAACAACCAGAGACAAAATCAAGATCAAAGAAATGATGGCCCCTACCAGTCATTGGGGACACAGAGCAGATTTGATACCAACACTATGATATATGGTAATCAGGATAGTCCCCGATATGTGGATCAGTTTACTGATAATGGGAACCAACATAGGGGCCAGTACTCACAATCTGAGAGACAGGACATGAGGCAAAACATGAACTACAATCCACGTCAGTACAATGATTCCCCACCAGGGGCTATAATCAAAGGATGGGTGCACCCCGCTCCCATCCACAAATGAATCAAGAGCTCAGAAACCATCCCAACAGACATCAGTCACCTGAGAGGTATCAGAATAGATCCAATCAGGGGGAAAACAACCAATATCGACCTAGGCCACAGAAAGAGGATTCTAGAGAGATGGAAAGGTTCCAGTGCCTTGAGGCCCAAGTGAAAATGTTAGCTGAGCAAATAGGAAAGCTCTATACAGCACAAAATCAACCGTCTAAAGAGGGGGCTGATGTCCATAGCAATGACCTGGGGGCTTCTGAGAAGTTACTAAGTACTTATGACACCTGCAGTGCCAAAAAGACAGATTGCCCTGATGTAATTTTGCATAATGACTCTGAGATGCCTAATGATTTAAAAGTGAAAGCACCAATAAATGAACATGTAACAGAAAAAGCAAATACTTCTAAAAAAGAAGTACGGTTTAACCTAGAACTAAATCAAACATTGAAGATGTGTGCAAATAAAAAAGAAACACCTGGAATTCCAAAAGAACAAAGAGACAGATTTAAGAAAAATGACTCATGCATGAGGAATACCAGTGAACAGGGAGTAAGTGGGGATGCTATAGCTCCTTCCCTGGGCAAGCAAAACAATGACCAAACACAGGTAGAAAAAGGAAATACTCAAAAGGAGGGTACGGGTCAATCACCTGAAGAATTCTTTGAGCCACATATTTTTGAAGAGGCTGAAAGGGCTGGTATCACACTAAATGATCACAACTGCACAGAATTAAACAATGACAAATTGCTGAATGATGTTGTTACACATGTTCAGTTGGAAGGTTGTAATGTGGTCTCTGATGTTACCCAGATGGATGGGCGAACAGTGGCTACACTCCAAAAAACCTCTGATCATGGAGAAATGAATAAAGTCTCTCGCGCAGAAATGGGTAAAAAGGAGGGAAAAATGTTTTTCCATTTACCAATGTGCTTAGCCAAAAGTGAAAAAGGCCTGAGAAAGGTGAGCCCTGAAATCAGCAAGAATTCACACTTCGTATGTGTATTAGAGGAAGTTGAGGACAGATATTATGCACCCATCACTGTAGAAGAAAAATGTCACACCTTTGCTATGATTGACACTGGCGCACAGGCCACAATTATGTCCAAGGAGCTGGTAAAGAGTATCAATGAAGGGAGACCCCCACAGAGTCAGATCACAGTGAAGGAAAATCAAGCTCCAGTGCATAACTTTAATGGGGAGGAGGTGCCCATCATAGGTGTAACTGAGGTTGACATAAAAATAGGAAAGCACAGAATGAAACAAGAGGTATTGATCACATCTATTTGTGAAATTCCATTTCTGAAGGGGACAGATTGCCTGAAAAGATTGTCTCCTCTCATAGATGGGGTGAATGGAGTGCTGTGGTCTTTAACAAAAAAACCATTGATGCCTAAGAAATTAAAATCACAAACAGCAACATAAATGAATGTCACACCGTTGCCAAAACAAATGATGCAGTGGCGGTATATCTCCAGAATAGTTGCATACCTAGTGTCACTGTTATATTGATGTGTCAAGACAAAATGCAGAGCGACCGTGAAAAACTACCTGTACAAATATACTTGGACCCAAGGAGAAATTGGCAGACTGCCATAGATGAGCACACATTACGTTTTTATTTAAAAGAGAAAACATGCAAACAGAATATTGCTCCTAAAACAGATTCATAAAAACACATTATCACTCTTGCTGAAATACACATGGAGCATGAGCAACCATGGGTTCATATTGGTATAAATGACTGTTTACAAACAATAAAAGCCACTTTAGCGCTTGAACAGGAAAGGAGTTTCATTAATGAGAAATTATTGCAAAAAATGATGGAGAGGGAGGAGACCCCGAAATTGAGAATTAAGTACCAATATGTCTCTGGTTTGGACAGTCCAGACTTTGAAAACCGAATTGCAGGCAGATGCATGCTGAAAATTAACATTGGACAAAAAACAATTCACCATAATGTGTGGATAGTGAGTGGAGCACAAAATGACTTTTACATGGGCAACAACATCATGCATAGGATGTGCATGGTGTTAGATTTCCTTAATCAAAAGATATGGTCACGCCTAGGTGGGCCTGCACCTGAATTTGAAGACAAAAGAAGAGCTTTTCATTGCGTGCAGCTGGTCCCATATCCAGTTGAATTACAGATGAGGAAGGATACTATTTTTCCTGCATTCACCAAACAGGTTGCAATAACACTGAAGTGCAGAAATGGACAGCAGATGAAAGATTCTGATGCATTTGTATGCCTGAATGAATCCATAAAACAGCAGGGCCTGGATTATGAATACACTCCATTGGTAGATATTGGTGAAGGATCTGTAAAAATTATGGTAAATAATAAAGGTTGTCAGGATATTCATTTAGAGGAAAACTCCCCATTAGGAATGGCCATACAAAAATCACATTATACGGCAGATTTAAATAACATGGTGATTGGAAATATCCCTGAAAAGTATGTAGATGCCAAGGGTGAGTTGCCAGAACACCTGGACTCTCAGCCCAAAGGAATATTTAAAATTCATTCTGTGTACCCTTATGATTCAAATGAGACAGTGTGCTGCCATCAAGAGGATTGCATAATATTTAATTTAAATGAAAATGAAACAGAAAATCAGCCCATTGAAGTGGAAGCTGATATGCCAAGATATTTAAAAGTGGCAGCTTTACAAAAAGACACAGCCACACAGTTAGAGGAAAGCGCCGAGATTCCCTTACCAGAAGATTTTCCAGAATTTTCCAAAATGATAGAAGAGCAGATCTCCTTCGCGGATGCGTGTGACAGTGATGAGGATAGAAACAATCTGAGGGAGATATTTATGGAGTTTAAGGATGTATTTGCAAAAGATGCTTATGATTGCGGTTTAACTGATTTACATGTGGCCACACTACCAGAAAGGTGTAGCAGAAATCCAGTATTTGTACGCCAGTATAGACTACCGCTGGCATGTTTAGAATCATTGGCAGAGATTATTAAACATTTTGAATTGCGGGGAATCATCAGGCCCATTCATAGCACATCCAATACACCTATTTTAGGTGTGTTCAAGCCAAATGGTCAAGGGCGGCTATGTGCAGACTTGAGGGAGTTAAATAAAAGAGTACCAGTGTCCAGATGGCCATTGCCATTCATTGATCAGGGCCTAGCTCAGGTACATGGTTCAAAAGTGTTTTCCACATTAGATCTCACATCTGGATATTGGTGCGTGCCATTGGCAGAGGAGATACAGAATTTATTTTCCTTTACATTTGACAGGACTCAATACGCCTGGCTTAGAACGCCGTTCGGGTACATCAATAGTGTGAGTGAATTTGGCATATTTTTGAGAAAGGCCATGCCTGATGCAGCGGAAAGAGGAACCATAGTTTACGTGGATGATGTCTTGATAAAAAATGAAGGCCTGAAAAGCCATTTCGATGAAATAAGACATGTGCTTGGCCAATTGCAGAAAGCAGGCGCCAAAGTATCTTTGCAAAAAGCACAATGGTGCAAGAAAAAAGTGAACTTTCTAGGCCATGAAGTGACTGAACATGGACTAAATCCACAAAAGAAGAAGATAGAGGCCATACAAAGATTAAAAGATCCTAAGAATGTGAAAGGAGTAAAAGGTTTGTTAGGAATGACAGGGTATAACAGAAAAGTCATTGAAAATTATGCTGAAATTACTCAACCATTGACTAAACTGCTTAAACTGAATACTGCCTGGAAATGGGAAAAAGAGCAGTCTGAGGCAGTGGCTAAACTGAAGGAATGTCTGGTAAAGGCACCATGTTTAGCATATCCCATAAAGGTAGGGATTTCTTTATAGAAATAGGTTTTTCTGAACATTGTATGTCAGCAGTGTTATCACAAAAACATGATTTGAATCACAAAACAATTGTCTATGCAAGTAAGGCATTTTCCCAAGTTGAAATGAAATTTAATGAATGTGAAAAGGCCCTGTTAACCACTGTGTGGGCGCTACAACATTTCCGCCCCATTGTTCAGGGAGAAAAGGTGATTATTGAAACAAATCATCTACCTTTGCAGTTTTTAGAGAGTAAAAGAATTAGGTCAGGTAATCTAGCGCAGTCCAGAATCACTTCAAGGACGCTGACATTACAAGGTTTTCCTGTAGAAGTGAGATATGGACAAAATAAAAAGAGCCCAATAGCTCAAGGGCTGAACAAGTATCAAACGAAATGGAAGTGGAACCTAGTTTGCAGGAATTTGAACAATCACCACACAAAGCTTTTGATGAAAAAACATGCAAGGATCTGCCAACTGTATATGTGGATGGTTGTGCTTTTCACATTGAAAATGACAGTAATAAACAATTAGTGTCAGGAATAGGGAATGTCTGGTTGAAATGTGAAGGCGTCCCCAGTGTAGGGATGAGGATTGGAGCTAGAAGCAGTCAAGTGGTGGAATTGGCGGCCATTTATAAAGCAATTGCTACTGCAGTTGATAATAAATTCAGTGAAATTGTCCTGGTGACTGATTCTGACTATGCACGAAATAGCGTTGTGGAGTATTTACCTGGCTAGAAAGCGAGAGGCATGGTTACATACAACAAAAAGCCACTTAAACATGGAAAAATGATACAAGCCATAGACAAATTGGTGTCAGAAAATGATTTGACAATATACTGGTGAAAAATTTGTGGACATTTAAAAACACCAGGAGAGGATAAGGAGGGAAATGATAAGGCAGACCACCTGGCTAAAATTGGGGATGTGATGGGAGAATTGCTACCTATTGATGATTTACTGGGTGAAATACAAATTGATGCAGTAACACGTTCTAAAGCACCAAAGGAGGTAGATCAACCAGTGGTGCAATGGGGCCATGACACGCCAGACCAAGACTTGATTGAGGCACAAAAGAATGATCGAATTTTGAGAATCTATTATAATCATTTGATAGATCCTGAACAAAACCCTTTAACAGAAAATGATTGTATGGGAAAAGAAGAGTTGAGGTACTATTAAAGAATAAAAAATGAATTAGATTACAAGATAGACTCATGATTAGAGAGTCCATAACAGGACAGATACAGTGGGTGGTACCCCTTTCATTCAGAGGGCTGATGCTACACTATGCACATGATGCCATAACAGCAGGCCACAGAGGTTCACAAAAAACATTGGAAATACTGAAAGATTATGCTTACTGGCCACATATGTCGCAAGATGTGGAATTATATGCTAGAGGATGTCTAGTATGCACCCAATTTAAACCTGCTTCACCAATGCATAGAGCACCATTGATGAAAAGAGGCCTAACTCTCCCATGGTCAGATTTGCAAATAGACTATGTAGGCCCTTTAAAAAGGTCGAGCAGAGGACACCGTTACATTTTAAGTGTGATATGTTTGATGTCGAAGTGGATTGAATGTATTCCTGCACCAGATTGTAGTGCGCAAACAGCAGCCACAGTGTTCTCAAGGTTTGGGTTGCCACAAAGAATTGAGTCAGACAGAGGAAGTCATTTCACAAGTACCCTAATGAGTAAGGTATGGCAAATACTGGGTGTGAAAAGGAAACTACATATCGCATATCGGGCAGCCTCTTCAGGTGGAGTTGAACGGAGCAATAGGTCTGTTGTGGATATTTTAAAGAAATTCGTGGCAGAAGCAGGTTCCAGCTGGGATTTGCGTTTACCGTTGGTTTTGATGGAATCAGATCAACTCCTGCCAAAGCAACAGGTGTTAGCCCCCATGAGGTCTTGACAGGTAGGAAAATGGTGTTACCACAACAGCTGCTATACAGAACACATGAGCAGACACTTGTGAGTGCATCCACAGTTCATGAGTACATTGATGAACTGAGGAAGCATTTGCAACATGCATTTGCTTTTGTGCAGAGAAATCTGGAAAGGGCTGCTGACAATGCTAAGACATACTATGATAAAGGAACATCAGTGAGAGAATACAGTGTTGGGGATCAGGTGTACAAGTTTCATTTTGGAAAAAGTAAACAGAAAAATTCTAAATTTCTAGCAGCCTGGCAGGGGCCATTTCGAATTATAGATAAGATCTCTCCTGTAGAAAAATTTTGAAGAATGAAGGTGAAACAGCGATAGAGCAGTTTGTCCATGTAAATCAGATCAAGCCATGCCATCCCAGACACGAGATCAGGCGGCTTGAGCATGTAGAAACAGAAAGCCCTGGGGCTGCTGCCCACTGATGCACACAATACAACAGAAAGTCCATTGAACACAAAAAGATAAGATAAATGGGTACAGTCTGGAGGCAGTGACAGAGAAGTTAAAAAGTTGATTATTATAATGGCACATAAACACTGTAATATATGTAAATAAATAATATAAAAAGTAAAAAAAAACATAATGGAAGCTCATGGTCGGTGTGCAGAATGAAAATGCATTGAATTTAAAATGTTGTTTCATGTATGCTTATTTTCTTTTTAACCTTTAATTTTAGAAAAAAAAATGTTTTATTTTTGGCAAAAGGGTGGTTAGTATTGTGCTATATACTTAATCTGTTTCTTTTCTATTTTGGTTTAGAACATTAACTATTTATACCGGAGGTCACGGGAGACGATGGAATATGGAGTCCCCTGGATGAAGACCAAAAGATGCCTGCCTCCGGGTGGAGGTGAAGACAAAATAGCCAGAATGCCAAAGAAAAGATGACTTCTATAGAGAAGGATCCAAGAGTACCAAGATGAAAGAGTACCCGAATGAACCAAAAGAGGCAGACAAGAGTCCTGACATATGAAGTTCCACGTATTTATTATTTTAATTAATTGTTTTAATCTGTTATGTTAATTATTTGTTTTAGTTAGTTGTTTTATTTTATTATTTTCAATTGACTTCAAGTATAAAATTGAAATACTGGACTGGCACTTCCATTGGGAAGGCAAATGTAGAACATGTTATAAGAATTGATAAATTCAGATGAATTTTAATATTATATTGATTGAACAGCGACTTTCAATTTTCATCTTCACAACAAGAATGTTGATTGTACTGGATTGTTACATTTTTGAAAGAAGAAAAGGAACAAGTTGGATTTTTTCCAATTGTGGCTCGGATTAGCCAAATAAAAAAAAAGGAGGGTACATGTAGGATTGTTTAGCGTGTTTTGGGAGCACAGAGTACAGCACCACTGCACAGGATCAATGTATAGCATGTTTTTTTTTTAAGTGCAGTGCCACTGCATGGGTTTGGTGCATTGATATAATGTGGTACAGCAAGACATGTGTTATTGAGCATTTTTATGCAGCGCCACTGCATGGGTTTGGTGCATTGCTATGATGCAGTTGTTTCAAGCTATGTGTTGCCAGTGTAACATGGACATATAAGTAAGGGCAGGTTATTCAGTCAAAAACGATTTTTACATATAAAATGCAAATACATTT
Source organism: Ambystoma mexicanum (assembly GCF_040938575.1). NCBI lineage: Eukaryota > Metazoa > Chordata > Amphibia > Caudata > Ambystomatidae > Ambystoma > Ambystoma mexicanum. Next base: position 534,324,887 of record NC_090939.1, read on the forward strand.
TTCACAGTTAAAAGCACACATCTGTACCTTCAAAATGCACACCATTTCTCACCTGAAATGCCTATGTTGCAAGAGACACATTTGGTAATTAACAAACTAATCTCACTAACAAGACTAATAATTATAACTCATTAATAAAAAAAATGTGTCTTCACTGCAAAATGAGGCCTACTCTGAAAATCAGTTTTAAACACACCTTCAAGTTTTTTTTTTCTTTTTCTTTTGCCTTTCTGTGCTCTATCCACACTAACTGCAGGAAGCAAAGACTTCGAATAAGCAGGAAATCAGTTTGGTTACAGTTGCAACTGTTTAAGCCAAGCCATTGTGTACAGAGGGTGGTTAGGGCATGATAGAATTTTATTGGTTAGGTTCCTTCAGTAGGAGGGAACCAGAGTTTTTTTTGTTTAATCTTGAGGAAGGAGCTGGGAGAGACATCTTGACGCAGCTCGAAGAAGGATGGGGTTGATAGCTGGGGATGCCTGATTGCTAAAGCAGATTCAACTTGGTTGCAGTGACTGGCTTTTCCAGTCAACAAGTCCCAGTTTGAGTGACAGCAGATGCTTGTCCTTGCTGGGTGAACCCCTCCAGAAGGCGAACAGCCAAAGAAGTTACATGCTGAGTGTGTATGAGAATATTCAGTCAGTGTAGGAAAGGAGATTCCTGTGCTTTACCCACGTGTTTAATGTTGCAAATTGAATTCTTGTCTCCACCACTCTCTTTTCAGTGTATCATAAATAATGCTGTTACTGTGCTATTTCATTTATTTCTGTAAAGAGTGAGATCGTGTTTAAATGCAACTTTTATAATACACAAAAATATCTGAAAGCAGACAGGTGGTGTGTTTATTTTCTCTTTCATTTGTGCATTTATCAATACAGTGCTGATGATGTGGGGAGATGTTTAAACAGTGCAATTGTCATTTTTAAGGTAGCAAGAAATATGATTTGGCTGCAGCTGTGTGCACAATGTCATTCAGTATGAGCAATTATAACTAACTGTGTGTGTTGTAGTCTGCCGGAGGTCTATAAGTCGGCAGAAAGGGAGGCCCGGGACATAGTTCACTACCGTATATAAGTTAGTGAAAAATACCACATGATAGCTCGCTGCTGTAGATAAGACAGAGAGAAATTGCCCATGGTGGCACACTAAAAATGAAAATGTGGTGTTCCTGAAATGCAAGCCTGAGGTCTCTCTAGTGATTACACGAAAAATCTAAACAAAAATAAGGGGTTCTGGATATTGGGGCCACAAATAAAACAAAGGAATTATGCTCACCAAAATACCACCAATCACGAAAACCAACCACGCATGTCTGTGTGCTGAAATAATGCATGTCCACTGTATTATTGTTGTACATGGCCCAATCTGAATACAAGGAGTGATTGTTGCAAAATTATTTTTCGGCGGTAAGAAAATACCGCCAGGCCCCAAATCTACACAAAATACCCAACATGTCCCAAGAACATATGGACTGCATTCAACAGTTATCTTAACACCCAGGAGGAGAGCACATACGAGAGTGGCTCATCCGTGGTCCCATAGTGTGGTGTCTTTGTGTAGTGGTGCATCATGACTGTAGTGGTGCATCAGTGTATTACTCCATATGCACATTGAATGTAAATGATTGCCCTGATGTATGCATTTGCTGTATGCCTCTGCCGACAAAAATAAAATATTTTTTTAAAAAAGTGGTGTTGCTGAAGTTCTTTTCAGCAATGAATGATCATTAATGAAAGGGTCCCATCAACATTGCTTGATGGATGTGACAAGCAGACAGCATTATTGTGGGAAGGGGAGACCATGGCCCATGCACTGCATATATGTATCTATATGTATCTGGCTTTTTATTCCCTCTACACAACATTAGGTTTGGCTCAGACTAGGTGGTGATAAAAGCAAGCACCGGAGTGGAGCTAAAACTAAGCCATTCTAAATCTGGCTGCTCCCATGGAAGGCCCCTTGCCAAAACACAGACCTTTAAAGGCATTTACTCCGGGTCCTCAACCCATGGTATTCCCTGCATTCATGTTGGTTTTCCCATATTGTTGGGGGCCGAGCAAGAATTATTCAAATAGGGAAGAGTCTCTTTTGTTGAAAGAAGCTCAGTTTGTTGTGGTGGTCTGTCTTACTTGAAATTTAAATGTATGAACTTGAAATTAGCATCACCTATCCATGGATATAACCTATTAAATCATAATCTTTAATGCAAGAATTAGGTATAGTGGATTGGCATGTGGCCTTCAGTCCATCGGACAGAAATACATCAATACATCTCACTTAATGCATATTATTGATTACATTAATCTCCAAAAAATGCATTCTCCCAAATTAGAGTTACGAATATCAATTTCCTTCAATCTTCACTTACGTAACATTTTCAGAAGTGAGAAGATAAAGGAGAGCATTACCCTTTACAATATAGCCTTTGGGCACAGCCTTAACCCCCACACAATCACATAATTTGTTTAGTGATTTCTAAATGCCAGGGACGTCCTAGTGGTTAGTGCATTTATTTACAGGAAACTGAAGAATGGTAAAAAATGCATTTTTGAAAAAAATGGAAAGGAGTCCATGAATATTATCACAAAATGAACTAGTGTAATTGAGCAACAGGAACTAAGCAGTTTTCTTGTGCATGTATAACTAATAGTTATTGTTTACATCAACTGTTCTGTATCTGTTTCTGAAGTTGGCATTTTAAGTTGATTTGCTTTTGATTTTTTACAATGATTCCCACATTCTCCTGTTTTTTCTCAATGTATTAGTAAACATTATACGTGTGGGAAGGCCACCAGATAAAATTGGCCTGCCATGTGAGGCTATTGAACTGTAGGCGTTAATTTCTTTTGATTTTGCCATCTTACTTTTTGTGCACCATTTTAGATTGTTTTTTATGCTACTCTCACAACTTATAATATTCCTTCAATGTATAATGCTTTTGATTGTGCCATGAATATCATTTTTAAATGCATATTGCATTGTGTTTATTCCACCCCTACGAGGCCATATTTACATATGGAAGTTGTCAAATTCGTAAATGCAATCTGTCCCATTATACCATATCTAACCATAGACCGTGCAGAGATCTACTTTCCTCTGACCAGCATCATTTGACAGTCATTCTTTCCAAATTCAAGTAGAGCGGATGCAGAAGGCTTGCACTACAGAGACCAATATTATTGAACACTCTCCATTTGAAATGTGTTCCTTAACTAAATGTGCGGCTTCTCTATGACAGTTCTTGTTGGTAGCTGGCTCACATTGTCCTCAAAGGTAGGCCAAAGACTGATATGTTATGGATATGTCTCCTCTGTGAAAGAGATAATGAGCTAAACAATCTGGTTAAGACTCTCATGCTCAAATCAGTTTATTTTGCTGATTTCCTAGATCCTATGCTGCATGGCACGTGTCTTCCCAAAGTATGGATACCATTTGCATTGTGATTATGGATGTTGCAAATATATACATGATCCATAGGTGGAGATTGCTGTATGTTATACATATATAAATGAAAGTCTGGGTGATTACCTGCTTACGTGCATTCTCATGCTCTGAAACCTTTTCACTTCTACACATCTCTCTTATTGTATTACAACATTTTACGGCCAATGCATCCTAAGCAGATTGCGGTCCTGCTGTCCCCAGCTGGGACTTAATGTGCCTTATATTGGACATGGGGTATGCACTTTGAGACTACTATGGGGGTGAGTGGCACAGTACAAAAACACGACTATTAATTATATTATTAATAATAATTTCTTCCTGGTTGTACTTATGTATTTTAGAATAATGTACACAAAGTTATTGTATGCTTCTTTTTTCTTACTGTGACAGAGTGACATATTTCTGGAAATTAAACTGACTTAACAGACTACATGTTCATTTTAGATTCAAATGCATGGGGGTGTTTAATTGTGGATTTTAATTAACTGACCCAAAGTCTATGTGGGTGGGGTCTTTTAATGGGGACCATTTTTTTCTGAAACTTGGCTGCAGCTTCAGCACAATCAGGGATCTTGTCTGTGGACTGTAACAAAAATCGGGAAGGTTTATGCAAGTGTAGTTTCCTAAGAGTGTGTTGTACGAGAATTGACCAACCACAATAGTTTTTGTTTCCATGTCTTCAAAGGGTGTGCATGTGATTTAAACATTGGTTGGATTGTTTCGGAAGTTTTAGAAAATGAAAGTGAAAGGGTGATACAATGTTCCATTGCCTGTCTGCTGTGTGAGTGTTTTAATTGTTGCATATTGTTTTTGTTTCTGAGGAGTTAGGAGTGTGCACCCACTGTTACGGCATGCATTCTGTGGCCATGTGTTTGTTTATCTTTTCAGTATAATAATGGTGTGTGAGCGTTCTCTATTTAATATTGATGTTCTTTGTTATGAGTAGTTTTGCCTCCAAGTTGTGGATTATTTGTTGTGGATGGTGTTGTTGGTTGTGCAAAATATTCCTCTTTTTTGGTGTGTTCTGATGGTATTTTACACACTATATTTAATTAGAATGGTTAAAGTCATCATGTTGCTGTATCACATAACGCATGACGGGAATGGTAAGGGCATGTGTGTGTTGCACCTATGGATGGTTGTGTGAATTTTACAAAACATTATTTCATTTTGTGGTATATACTTCATTTTGTTTTTTTACTTCCGACTCTACTACTGATACATAGTGCACTTCCCTGTCTATTATTCAATTTGCTTTATCCCTCTGATCCTTCTGTGCATAACTTAACATTAGTGTGTGAGTGTTGTTTTTTTTTTAAAACATTTTTTTTAAGAGAGCAGGTTTACAGCATTACAGAGCAAATAAACATCATACCACCGTTGAATTACTTACAGCAAATATAGAAATAAGTACTGGGTTGGGGAGCAGGAAGTGCAAAGAAAGAACAAGGCAATGCACATCACAGTGAGGATGTGGGCGTAGTGTCACATAAGTAAAGGCATAACAGTGTTCAAATGTCTTTAGGGCGGCAGGAAGACAGGACCGACAATACAAAGAGTTCTTCATCATCATTTACTGTACATAGATCCTTCAGAAAATTGGCCCTGGTTGGGGCGGCTGCAGATTTCCAACATTTAAGAATACAACGCTTGGCAACAATACATGAAATATTAAACAACCGTCGTGTTGTCTCCTTCACCTTACCAATGTCCCCAAATAAGCATTTCAGAGGGGAAAGAGTTGCTGGGATATCCGTTATGTCTTCAAGCAGTTCCGCGACCTCCCTCCAAAACTCTACAACCCTCAGGCATGACCAATACATATGGTAAGGCCCCGCATCAGGGGCATCACATTTGGGGCAGTTACCCATGCAATTGTCCATGAATTTAGCCACTCTGGCCGGGGAGTAATGGAGTTGGTTTAGGACTTTAAACTGGATCAACCGGAGCCCAGAATTCATAGAGACAGATTTGGTGAGCTGACAGTAGCGGATCCAGCTGGTATCACTTATCTGGGTACCCACGTCCTGCTCCCAAATCTCTTTCATCATGTTACGTGAGAGGGAGTGGGTTTGCACCAGAGAATACAGCATCGAGACCCCCTTGCCATGACTGCTCGTGGACACTATCTCTCTAATGTATTCATGCATTCGGGGTTCTAACGGAAATGTTGGCCATCTTGCCGCAAATGCAGTTCTCATTCGATGGTATTGGAAGCGTTTAAGCTGGCCACTCCCCACCACCTCAATGAAATCCGTAAGGTCACAGAATTTGCCCTCTGGAAACATGTCCCCCAGCGTGAAAAGCCCATTGGGGTCCCAGGACCACTGAAGGGCCTGATCAAATGTAGGGGAAATGCCGGAGAATTTCCACAGAGGGACTTCCGGGTCGTAGGGGGTTTCCAGGCCCATTCTCTTATACAGCCTGGCCCAAGCATGAGTGGTCGTGTACACCGGGTCAAACGGGCAGATGTCCCCATTCCTGGGATTAAGAAGGACTGAGCGAATGTCATTTGGACGGACAGAATGTTTCTCAAGTAATATGTGTGGGGCTGTGTCCTCAGTGTTGAACCAGTGTTTCGCAAATTGCGCCTGTGCATACAAATAATATAGCTCAAAATCTGGTGCAGCAATACCACCCTGTGCAAAGGGCTCGACCATCTTATCTCACCCCATCCTGGCTGTCTTCCCGTTCCAAAGAAATGAGGAGGCGAGTGACTTAAGCTTCGAAAAAAAATCGGGATGTTATTGAAATAATAGAGTAGTTTAGGGAGGACCACCATCTTAAGCAGTGCCACCCTGCCCTATAGGGACAGTGGAAGGTTGGCCCACAACTGGAACTTGGTTGTGAGGTTTAGCAACGATTCCCCATGATTATGTGTGTACAACAATTGTTTGTCTGTAGCAACCATGATCCCCAAGTAGCGGACCTTGGCGGGAGCTAACCTGAATCCCTCTATCTCAGCCAAGTCACCCGTATCGTCAGTCAGGGGGAATATTTCGGACTTTGGGACATTGATCTTATATCCCGAATACTCTGAGAATTCACGTATGTCTGACATGATATGTGGGATGTTCTCTTCTGGGTTACGGACGTAAAGCAGGGTGTCATCCGCATATAATTAAATGATCTGGGGGGGCCCAGTCATTCTAAGACCTCTATGTGAGTGGTTCTGACGGATAAATTCCGCCATTGGCTCTACGGTAATTGCAAAAAGTATAGGTGAGAAGGGACAGCCCTGTCTGGTCCCCCTGTGGAGAAGAAATGTAGGGTATAGGGTGGCGTTGGTCAATACCTTGGCAGTCGGCTGAGTGTACAGTAGTCGAACCCAGTTGATATAATACTGACGGAAGCCGAACCGCTCCAGCACCAGGAATAGATACATCCATGATACGGAATCAAAAGCCTTCTTGGCATCTAGCGCCACCACGGCCGCCTTAGCCTCAGGGTCTATCTGCGCAGTTACATTAAATAGCCGTTGCAAATTAAGAGCTGTAGAGCGGGCTGGTATAAAGCCAGCCTGGTCCCGGTGGACAAGAATCAGCATATATGGAAGGAGTCTAGTGGCCAATACTTTGGCGAAAATTTTCGCATCAGTATTTAACAACGACAAGGGTCTACAGGACGCCATATCATGTGGAGGTCTCCGGGGTTTCAAAAGGACCGTAATGATCGCTTCACGCATCGACACAGGGAGAACCCCTATGCTCATCGCCTCATCCCACACCTTCAACAGTATCAAGGCCAGTTTGTCACAGAATTCTTTGTATAGTTCCACACTTAGGCCGTCAGAGCCAGGTACACGGCCATTTGAGAGGGATTTGATGGCTTCTGCGATCTCTTCGACAGTGATAGGCCTGTCCAGAATCTCGCGGATCCCAGCGGTTAGTGTAGGCAAGTCTAGATTGTCTAAATATCGGGACGTTTCCTCCTTGTTCTTATTGTCGTGATTAGAGTATAGGGAAGAGTAGAACTCAGTGAACGCGGAGTTAATATCCGGTCCTTATTGACCGTTACCCCCGCCGGCGTCTGTATGCTTGGGATCGGGTTTTGGTGTCTGTCGGATCGAAGCATATTGGCCAGGAAATATTTTCCTGGCCTTGTTGCTCGCCACGTACCGTCGGGCTTTGGCCAGGATTTCTCTATTGGCCAGATCGTGAAATTCCTTTAGGGTGGTATGAATTTGCAACAGGGTTCCCCTATCTCGTGTGACACCATATTCTGTTTGTAACACGTTGAGTTTGGATTCAGCAACGTCCAGTTCGCTTCTCACCAATCTCAACATGCCAGTGGACTTACCAAGGATAGCTCCCCGAACCCAGGCCTTAAATGCATCCCATAGAGTGGCATAGGTGGTAACCGAACCTTCGTTTACTTCCAAAAATTCCGCAATCTCCGCGTGTAGTGATTCGCATATGTTAGGGTCCCGTAGGATCGCGGTGACATTTTCCACCTTCGTGCTGGCGGGGAGACATTACTAAAGTTAATGTCGAGCGTTACCGGCGCATGATCTGAGAGGGTGCAGGGATGTATTTCGCAACCAGACACTGCCATCGGCCAAAGAGTGACTAATAAGCCAGTAGTCAATACGTAATGGGAATCGTGTACTGACGAATAGAACGTAAATTCCTTCTCACATGGGTGTAGGGTGCGCCAGGTGTCTATCATGCCCATCTGTTCCATTAACTGTCTCACAGCCAATGCGGCTTTAGAGGGGTTTCTGGGGGTGATCGAAGAACTATCCATGGATTGGTCCAGTATCATATAAAAGTCGCCGCCCCAGATTATTTGTGCCTCCCCCGAGGTGGACAGCAAATCAAGTATTGTGCAATAGAACTGTGGGTCATCAACATTGGGTCTATATGTATTAACCAAAATTATAGGGGAGGCCGCCATTTCCCCCCACACCAGGATGTATCTACCGTGTTGGTCTATTTTGATAGAGTGATATTTGAAACATAGTTTTTGGTGTATAAGCGTCAGCACGCCCCTGGATTGTGTTGAATACTCTGTATGGTATCTATAGGGTCCCCACCGTGGCAGGAATTTAGTGTTGACATGCCCAAGCGCATGTGTCTCTTGTATAAACAGGATGTGGGGTTTATGGCGCGTGATATATGCCGTGATCTTCCTTGCCTCAACCGGGTTATTTAGCCCCCTGATATTCCAGGAGAGTAGCCTTATATTCAGGCCCCTGTCAGCCTGTGTCGTACTCAAACCGTGTGATAGCCTTTTGCCTATACCTTTGCCCCTGTCACAAAACGTACAAGTGACCTGCTGAAAAACCGCTCTCTGGTTTTAACTTAACAACCACTTGGAACCACAACTTTCCAAACAGTCCTGGTATATCGCCAGGCACAACCATACCCCCCTCAGCCCCCTGACCCCCACTCGCATCATCAACCCCAACCAGATGATGTAACCTTTGAACTCCTTGGGAAGTGAGTTGCACTCACATGGCCGCCAACCCTGGAATCATCACGGCTCAACCTCAACAATCAACAACGATCAGGGCCGCCTCGCCCCCTTCAGTTTAAAACATAATATCAGCGCAGCCAGAGCAAAAAATGGTCAACCAGCGGGATCATCCGCTTCTCCTGCGCCCTCAGGCGGTAGGTACCGGTTCATGGCCCAATCTCGGGTCGGTAGAGGGATAGAGGCCTCAACATATTACATGGCCTCAGTGGGAGTCCCGACCTCCATGTTGTATCCTCATTTTTGCCGGGAAGACGAGTGAATAAGGGACCTGACGAGTCTCAGTTGTTCCTTAACAGGTTCATAGGATCTTCTCAGTGTCTGTACATTAGTAGAAAAGTCTGGATATATGTGTATCCTATTATTCTCATATAGCAAAGTGCCCTTTTCCCTGGAGATCCGCAGGATAGCGTCTTTGTCCCTATAGTTGAGGAGGCGGGCTATTATCGTGCGAGGTGGTGCTCCAGGTTTAGGCAGAGGTGCCGACGTGTGGTAAGCAACTCCACAAGGAAGAGGTCCGAGAAGGAGTCTGAGCCAAGTAGGTCTTTCAGGATGGCTTCCAGTTGGCGTTCCATGGACCCTTTACCAAATGTCTCAGCCACCCCAACCAGACAGATGTTGTTCCTCCTGGAACAAGATTTGAGGTCCTCGCACTTATCAAGGGTTTTCCGGAGGTCACCCTTCAGCTGAGCAATGTTGCTGCCATGCTGCATTATCGAATCTTCATTAAGGCCAATCCTATTTTCGTCTTCAGTGATACGTGTGCTTTCTTTGTCCACCCTCGCCTTCAGGCAGCTGATGGTTGCCCCAATATCATCTAGTTTGGTGTTTACCACCAGGAAGCCATTTTGAACCATTGACATCAGTCGGTCCACTCTCTCATCCATCGGGAGCTCCGATTGACTATCGGGCAGCTTCAGCGGAGGCGTTGCAGATCCGCTAGGCTGGGTACTGGCGTAGGAGTCCATTGGGCCTGTTTTTTTTTAGCGTACTCTCTTCTGCTCGTGGCAGCCCATATGGCAAGTCGAGGGGCCTGTGTCCTCCCACGTATCCCGACACACCTGTAGCAATCGTTAGGATTCCCTTATGTAGAGTTTACATTGTGGATGGGTCCCACTGGAAAGCGTCCCTGTGGCACAGCACGAGGGACAAGGGTATACAAAACGTGATGAGGGAACAGAGGTTGTGCAGGTACACAATTTCAGCTGTATTTCAGTGGCCACCGCAGCAAAGGGTGTCTGGTGTCGGATTTCAATGGCGTGCCACGAGAGGCGCTTCAGCTCGCGTTGCAGGGCACCCACGTGGATCAGTTCAGCAGTCGGGGGCCCCCGCCGACCGGCCGGGGGGGGGCCCCCACCTTCGTGTTAAGGAATACGTTGCCTTGTGCAGTCACTGGCAGAGTGCACCACTGGTCGCATCAAAATGGCTGAGGGACACAGAATCCGCCCGTTGTGTTGACTATGTGGGGTATCCGCCCGCGCCACAGATGTGTCTCTGAAGGATGTGGTATGGGGTCACCACCCCTGCACAGTGCCCCCAGCCACCACGTCCACTTGCTGTAGTTAGATCTGACACACAGCCGAAGACCTCCTTTCCGCCGGCAGCATTCGTTATAAATCTCCCACACCGTGCGCGTTGCCCCTCGTGTCCTTACTTGTATTCCTGCAGCAGCCAGCGACCCAAGATGCACAGCAGGGCCAGCGGTCACAGTGTGCATCTGACCACCGCCGGCAGGTCAGTGGCCTGCCTCGAGTCTACTCGGCCACCGACGGGGCCGTCGCAGGTGCGCCGCACCTGCAAAGTGTTTCCACGAACGAGACGGCCTGTCCCATGGCTCCGCCGCTCACTCAGGTCTTCTGGGGCTCAAGCGTGCCAGCGACTCGAGGGTGGGAGTGTCCAATTCCCTCTGCAGGAGTCAGCCGAAGCGCGGCACACACCGTGTCGTGGCTCCTCCCCCTGCGACTCAGAGGCAAATCCTCCAGAGCTCGTGGGCGGCTCACTTCCCGGCCTCAGCCCGCAGATTCTTCTGGACGGCTTTGCTCTGGAATAGTATGACGCCGCGGCCTCAGAGTCACACAGTCCGTATCTGGTGCTACTCAGCGCTGCATTTTCCTTTCACCATGGGCGGCCCTGATGGAGGATATAAGTAAAAAAGGATTCATGCAAGCCGGAGCTCCTGGACTAGGCGGCCATCTTAGTCGTGCACAACCGTGTGTGGGTGTTTTTAAGGACTGCAAATGTGTTTGTGCATCTTGCATAGCATAGTTAATTATATTGATCCCTCCAGCTGTCTGTGCATATACGGTTTCCCCAAGGCATGCTTGGTTCAGCAGTCCATCTTGTGCATTTTGCCTATCTCTTGTGTTGTTTTATGGACATGTGACGTGGCCCTTTTCAATGTTTGCTGTTACAAATCATCATGTGCATTTTGTAGATATTTTTCATTTTATGATAACATTCCCATTTCGTTTTGTTTCTACAATCCTAGAATGCATGAATACATATGTGTGTGTTTGTAATTGGAGCTGTAGATGTGGCATGTCTTGCGAATATTTTTCATTTTATTTTTTCTCTTTGACCCAACTGCACATGTAGAGTGGCCTTACTGTGTGTTTGGTGTGTCAGATCTCATTGTACATTTAGAGGAATATGTGTTACTATATAACCTGTATTTCTGTTTCTCCCTCCAATCCTACTGTACAGGAATACATTTGGGTTTATGTGTGTATTGAGACTAAAGATCTTGTTGTGTGTTTTGGGGAATACTTGTCATTTGTTTGTCCCACGAACCTAGTGCACATGCACACACAGTGATGTTTGTGTGTGTGAGGGTGTGTGTGTGTGTGTGTATTAGGTGATGCATTGATTTTGGGATTTTTGTGTGTGGGAACTGTAATTTGCAGTAGATTTTTCATTGCAATGTTTCCCTCAGACCCTAATGTGCATGGCTAAACAAGGGTGTGTGTAGGGAGTGATCTGCAGTGTTGGGGGTTTTGTTTCTACTTCTCCCACCAAAGATAGAGATCATATGTGTTGGTCCTAACATACAAATGTTACATCTGAATGTGGCTGGAGCTATTTTGGCTTGCACTACTTCAGCCTGTATGGATAACAGACATGTAAAACAGTTTGTTCAACAATGTTTTTTGGCATGAAAATGTTGATGCAACTTCGACATACTAGGCATGAGAATTTGGATTGGCCCAGTGGAACACCAATCTAGGTGAATTCATGTTTGTGGTTGGTGACACAAAGTTTAGTGCACAGCATCCTTGCATTCCCCCCTATAAAATTTGGGGACCCTAAACAATACAGGTAATTGTGGCAATTAAACGTAGGAGGGCATGGTGAGCAACAGGCATAGTGGAGATGGATATGCAATTGACTATGCATAAAACATACCGGCCTTCAGTAAGTTTGCACATGCTATAACTGACACTATCCCATTTCTGAATGCCTCTTTGAGAGCAGCCCAGCACTTTTTTTTCTCTTGCCTGCTTGCATGTTGTTTTCAGTACCCCACTTAAATTTGTGTGACTGGAGTGTGTGAGGGAACCTCTGAAAGTGAAATATACAAATGTAGTTCAATTGACCTTCCCCTTAGAAGAAAATGTAAAAGACAAGATAGCATTGGTCTTTCAAAAAAAGTAATGAACAGCAGAAAAATAACCTGAGAGAGGAAATGTTCCAATACATATGCTGGCAAAGTATAAAAAGGGGTTACCTTTTAAAACCAACAATCTGCAGTGAAATATTCTCTAGAAGAAACAAGAAATCCAATACGAAACTAGCGCTTGTGGGTAAGCATCTGCACTGGGAACATGACAACATGAGTAAAATCCTGGTATCTAAATACTTGAGCAAGTTTACCAATCGAAAAATTCCCCAATGGGTTGCATCCACCCTCTGAAAAAAAGTGACGCTGTCCACCCAGATGTGTCCTTTACTGGGGCCCTGAAAAGCAGACACAATCATGGGGAAATAACTGCACCAGTGTGCAGGATTACAAACTCTCTTGCCACATTGTCGGCAAATACTCATGACTTACTTGCCATCTCATTATTTCCCCTCCTAACCCCCATGTCTGGCGTTCAACAATACTCTGCTTTATAAAATTAACTTGAAAAGTACACATACCATAGTGTCACTCAAATACATAAATCCTTATAGAACTTGGTTAGGCAAAAGTGTACAATCGTGGCATTATTGCCTCATCTTCACCGTGAGACTACACATACCAGAATGCAATTCAGCTAAAGGCAGATAATGGTCTCTGAGTGCAAAACTTTCAAGGACTGACAGTAGCACGGTTTAAAAATAAATAATGGGGATGCTGTTTGTTATGAGATATTTAAAACTAAGAAATCACACAGCATTCAGGACTGTGCACTGTCTGCCATCCATGCAGTAATCAAGACCGACCCAGCTTAGTTTCAAAGAACAGAAGGATCCAGCCCCCTTATGCCATGTTTCTCTAAGTGGTCTTTTAAGGTAGGTTCATATATTATGCAACGCGGCCTTAGGGGGATGCCCCCCTGAATCTAGCCACTGACTTTAACATAATTAACTGCATACCAAGTAAGTATCAAACGCAGTGAACTAATGAAAGTCATCCCCAGCCTCCTACAATCCAAATGATATCCGTGACAACTGTTATGGGACTTTTTAAGGCCATATCCCATCCCATCCTCATCACCCGTCAACTTCCCAGATATTGTTTCATTAGTTTGACAAGTACAACCTTGTGTTTCTTAATATGTTTGTACCATGATGTTCGCGGACAATGGCTACTGTTCGCGAATCCAACATGGTGGGTGTTCCAAAAAATCTGACACACTTCACGCTTTTCACCATCCAATCAATGGGCACATTTGATGCCTGCGAACCTCACGTCGCACCCTGGACCAATCAGAGGCCCGTCTGTGGACCGAACAGGGAAGTTTTTGATCATTTTAAAAATAACTACTGGATGGATTTACACCAAATTTACAAAAGCATGTTTTCGGGACCAAGCTGCCGCTCCTGCTGCGAATCTGGAAAAATCTGTCCACCGGTTTGGCCTGTAGACGTGAGCAAATTCTTTTTTCCCTTCATCCATGGGAGAAACAACACGTTTTTGGACCCCCCCCTATAACTTTGCACCCCATGCACAAAACTTTGCAGGATCAATCTGACAGCCATATACATTTTTTGAAAAGTTTTGTGTATATTCATCCTGGCTGGGTGGACAAAGTTATAAGCTACCCAAAAAGCGCTCTTCCTATGGGTTGAGCAAATTAAACGTAACTACAGGGCCGCTATCGCAGGCCCTGTACTATAGATGAAAAAAATAAATTATATATAAAGAGTATTTACTTAATTTTTTCAATTGGCAAAGTGAACAACATAAATATATAATATACTGGACACAAAGATCCTCACGGTTTCCTTGCTGGCTATGAGGCTTAGCATACAATAATGTATCTTTCTTCCCACCAACTGGCAACATTTGCATTCCAGCGATGATATATTGCATGACTGGAGAGAAAGACGTGTTCTTGATGGAAAATGGTTTTGTGATAAATGAGAACACCTTTTCATAGATCCACACTATGGTCATACATGAGTAATTGGCTGCCTGCTTCTTCTGCACCACTGGCTACCTGCAACCCTCAAGGGCACACTTGAAGGTCATTTATCTCTGTTACTTCCGTGCAACACCACTTACCGCCCGCAAAATATATGTTTTTCAAACACCTTCCATCAAGGTGCATTTGCGTAATCATCAGGTGCTCCTTTGAAGCCTATTTCATACGCTGAGCGATAATACATCCTATCAGCCCCCCCCCGCCAAGACCGGGCTGAGACGCTGCCCATCATCATGAAAAAGAGATGTTCTGTATGTAACTTAAATTTCTATTTTAAGGCATGAATCAAAATTAATGTGCAGTCGGGACACAATTCTAAGATGCTTCGAAGAAAATCATTTCTGTACAACATCTTGGGCTAAAGAAATGTAGCGCTCAGCAGGCGACAGCCAGCTGGGAATTGAAAGCCACAGCATTTGGTTTACTCAGCAGAGATGTAGCCATTTTATGTGGATGCCTCTCCCCAGTTAAAAGAAGAACAAAATGCTATATAAATGGTAATATGTTCAGAAAAGGATTCGATTTATGTATTGATCAAATGCTGAAAACTGCATTGGAGCAAAATGCATTATCTGCTTTTCTGGGTCCTACACATGTTCCCCTGGCATGATGAAAAGGAACGGCTTAAAACATGTAGGATGTTCGCCAGTTTTCCCATTTCAGGCAGAACACTTCGCCAAGCAGTTATGCTGTGCGCGTTACAGCAACCATTGTTCAATGCTATCCTATTTCTCCGCGAGCTGTTCACAGAGAGCCTGCTTGTGTGACTAGACTAGCAAACACGGGGCAGCAACTAATTCCAATCCCAGAATCAGCGAGCTCTGCCACCCTATAGTATCTATTAATCTACAACTAATAGACTATTTTATTTCGATCGTTGACTGAGTGATCGTTTCTAGACGATCCAAGGAGCCTATGTGATGTGAGTTGATGAAGCCCAAAAGGGTGGGTGAGAATGTCGAATGCCTTCTGGATATGTCATCAAGTGAAAAAAGAAAGGCCCTTTCAATATTTTAAATGTCTGCTTTCTTTTTTCGTACTGACTTGCATTAAATAGTAGGGACGATGGAGAGAGATGAGCGGGCAATTTAGTGTTCTGTTAGGTGGTGCCATGGGTTTCTGCCAATATACCCGAAACGGTGTGCCCTAGAACCCCTTTTAATACATCTCAGGTGCACATGAGGTGACTGTGACAGGGCGGCTCATGTGTGAAGTCAGGGTTAGCGCAGTTGCACTTCCGACATACTTGAGAGGCTGGTGGACCGCTTCTCTGTTCATGTATGCACCCAATTCCGGAGCAGTGGGGCTGCACTCGGATCAGCTTTCTTCTTTTTTGATGGGGATCAAATCTCCAGTTTGTAGCATGCACAGCGTGAGCCACATGCATGGTCTTGGGTAATCTAGGCCCTAGTTACACTAATGTAAGGCATGGACCAAACCTGGGGAGCCAGCAGAGCAATGTGGTGCTGACTTACAAACATTCATCCCCATATTGCTCCAGTCTTTTTCACATCCAACGAGAATCGTTTGTAAAACATCCAATCAGAGGCCTCACTGCAACAGTAAAATGGTCCCATGAATCACTCTGAAAGGCAAAGAAGATATTTGCATACCTGTAAAAGAAGTTGCCCCAGACTATTGTTACTATTAACCCGGGACATAGAAATGTGTGTTTTCAAAAAAGAATTTGGGTGTGATGACTCCTATTAAGCTTAACTGAAGGGAGACAAGGCGGCCAATTCAAATCTGTCAGAAAGTAGAAACAGCTTTTTTTTAAACGGAATCTGGGAGAGATGGATGACTCATATTAACCTCCACCGAAGAAAGATATGAAGGGGCCAATTTCCATCTATCATAAACAAATAAAGCACAAACACGTTTGCTCAACAAAACCCAGCATTCTGGCACTCTTTAGGCTTGAAGGAAGGGAACCACGATCAGCCATGAAGACATGGATGTGAGGCTTTGAATTAACGAAGACGAGAGGAAGTCTGAAAGGTTTGTAATAAACGTGAAGAAAAAAAAATCCAGACAAAGCCGAGATTCTGAACTGTTAATATTTGCTTTGTCACATTTCCTTGATCGTGTTAGCTCCAAAATACAGACAAGTGCTCAGAAAATAATGCCTGCCAAACACCAGTGGCAGTCATGCCAAGTTGGTACAAAAAGGCATCAGACGGACAAACCATGTGTTACAGTAATGCTGCAGGAGTGACACCAGGGGAGTTGCTAGGTCTGGAAAAGACCCGGGCTAAGCTGATGTCAGAACTGTTGGGACTGGGGGCTAGCTAGTCTTTTGGCTGTAGCTCCTGAGATTCTATCCGGAGCTACAACCAAAAGATCAGGGGCTATAGCCCCCTTACCCCCCCTAGCAACGCCCCTGAGTGACACTAACATGAATGGCACTGTACTGAAGCCTCTTTGTTAATCAGAACCTTGTTATTAAATCGCTGAAGCCTCTATCAAGGATTATTAATGAGGGAATGGTTCCAGGATGAAAGTGACACAGAGGCCAGAACAACATGTCGTGAGTGCTCCTGTGTTGGTGAACTGGGCAATGGGTATCGCAAAGCTGCGACTTCTTTTCAACTGCACCAACCCTTAAGTGACGTCTAGACAAAATGCTGTCAAATTTCACGTTTGTTTCAATTATTTTTGACCAGAGCCCTTTTTCACCAGTTAGGTTCAACAAATTCTGTCTTGCTGCATCCATGCGTTTATTACAATCTTAAACGGATTGGAAAGCTGCTGGAAGGGTTGTTAGTCCCTTGGCTATGCCAAATAAAACATTTTACTTTTGAAATGTTCGTTGAAGGAGGAAGACTTTTCAATAAATGTACTGCATGGGAAATGACATTGCATGTGAACACTATGCGAAGCGATTGGTCACTCAGCTATGACAGATCATTGTCTTACGTCACTGACTGGTAGCCACAGCATCATTAAAAATGCTTCTCATCAGCCAAAGAATAAACTTGAACTTATGAAATTCGTAGTAGTGAGTTTTGTCCAAAGAGATCTAAAATCTATTCTTCCTTCAAAGAGTGGTTCAATTTAGGAGGAACAAAGGAATACCTTCTAATAAAAAAAAGTCTAAGCAAGTTCATTGTTGCGGAACGGAATGGGTTGATTGATGCTCATACAATTTGACCCCTCAGGCATTGCTAATCAGCCGATGTGATGCAGAAATAAAGGAATCCTCGGAGTCTAGTATTATTATAATAGCTCCTGCAAAATATCAGAGGTTTTCTGTCTCAGGAGAACTATCATAGGGGCAAACTAAGTTTGAAGGGTACTGTTGTATAGTGTGGGATGTTTTTATCCATGCATCCAAGCCCTACCACCAAAACTGTGCATTACTGGCATTGAAAACATCATAATGGCCAGAGCTCCCCAGAAAATGCACAGGAAAATCCCATTTCACATATATTGTGAGCTCAGAGAGGCAATGCTGATTGCCAAAAGCAAACCCATAACTGTTGGGAATTCCTTTTTCTTGAATGTCAAATATGGCAAAATCATGGGCACAGAATTACTTTACTGCAGAAAAACACCAATGCCATGTCCTGAACATGGACAATATACTCCATGTAATATCACTTGCTGAAATGAATCAATCTAAAAAAAATCCCAAGGATGGATGCAGTAACCACAAAATCCTGAGGGTGGCGCTAGCGGTCTAAACTCTGACAGGAGAGCTGTCTTGCAAAACTGTCTAGTGCAAAGAAAGGGGTCTTATTTCATTAAAAGTTCAAAGGGGTTGCCTGTCCTGAGAACTCTTGACACTTCAGAACTCAACACAAGAAGCCAGGAAATCACAGGGTTCTGTTAATTAAATGCAAAGTGGCTCCCTGGCCTCCTGATCTCAGCTTCCCAGAGACCACACAATGGCCCCTTTCCTCTGAAAGGAATATGTTGATTTTGACTGTTTAATGTCAACAAAGGCCTGCCTGCCAGAGGGCACATGTGACTGACCCACCCAAGTCTTGGAGGCGGACTCCAACACTCTGAGAACTGACTTGAAAGCAAAATATATATTTTACAAAAACACTGATAACTCTTTGTAATCAAATGACAGAAATGTATAACTTTAAGAGCCTTAATTTAAAAAATGTACCTTCAATTCAAGCCCAAACTCCAATTTGTGTGATGTTCTGGGGCAAAACCCTGCTAATTGTTAATATTACAGACACTGTGTTTAAGTTAGACAAATGAAAATTTACTGGAGTATGTATGGACAGGCCGTGTACATGTGTACAAATCTGGAGAAAAATCTGATGTTGCAAAACCACTAAAAAGGTGCAAATATTGCCATTTCTGAATGCAAGCCCCCAGGAAGAGCAAAGTTTGAACAGGGGATACCTCCTGTGATATGTGAGGGGTGCATGTAATTTTAAACAAATGTCTACCTGTGCAAATATGTCTTTTTATATCAAATATAGATTGTGTGCAATTTGACAGGGGAGTGTCCTCTCTGCAAGCCATAAAATGACATTGCTCTGACTCACAGTTCCTTCCCCAATCAAGTGAGAAATGGAAATTTGACCAATGGCAAGTGGAGAGGGGTAGGGTCTAGTGATGCTGCTCACACACACCCATTTTAAAAACACATAAAAGCAGAGAGACAGGACAGATAGGGAGCTTCAAATCCATTTGCTGCGGGACGCTCTGCTGGAAAATCCATACTTTACCTCCATCAACCTTCAGAGACCCAGACCAGACCAGCAGAGTAGAGCTGACCTGTTAGCAGAACCAGAGAGAGCTGAGCCAGATCACTGTGAAGTGCAGAGACCAGAGTCCAGTCTAAAACCTGACCAGATCCGTGGCGAGGCCCATTTAACTCAAGAATATAGTGTGAGTACCTAGAAAACTGTGCAGAACCAATCTCTTAGTTAAAATAATATAATTCAATTCTATTTTAATCTAAGTAGAACTGCCTCCTAACTGTCACCTGTCATTTGTAAAGCTGTCACCTGTCATTTTCTAGTTGCAAGCTGCACTTGTCTTTTTGAACTTTAAAATTTCAATCTGAAAAACGACCTTTATTCAATCGCTCATATCTCCGCGACCGTTTGTGCTAGAGACTTGCAGTAACTTTCATCTGGAAGCTAATTGCACATTAGGATCCTTGTAGTTCCTCTGTAATCGCGTCCGGCGCATTCGCGAATTTTGCCGCGATTTGCAAATTTCTTCACGTGTAAAAATCTGCTGCTGCTTGCCTTCCATTTGCCAGAAATTCGTTTAACCTGCTAGTTACACCCTAGATCCTTGCTAAAGTGAGCCTGGACTAATATTAACTTGATTTCACTCACCCTGCACCTCCTAGAGGGAATTAAAAGCATTTTAGCATATTTTTCACTTTATTGCCAGCACATATAAAAGCATTTTGCCTGTGTTTTAAACTTCTGTAGTCTAAGCTTGCTGGGGTGAACTGAATCACATTTGATTGCATTTCTGAGAACTGTGTGCTTTCCTTCCATTTCCTTGCATTGCATCAAGGGGGGGAGGGGACTGCCAGAGAAAAGTGATTACATTGTTTTGTTGAAATCATATTGAGTATTTTCTATACTGCATTTCATTCATTCAACCTTGCATTTCCTTGAACCCTATAAAGCATTCTCTTCCACATTATTCTTCTGTCCCTATTTACCAGTGTGCTATCTTATCCATTTCATGTCAACTCCTTAGTGATTATAAAGAAGTGTGCTAGTGCCAGATTCTCCGTTGTTAATCTTTATCATATCAGATTAAGTGTGATATTCAATTATTAATTTATTATAAAGTGTGATATATATATCTATTGTTTAAATTATCAAATAAACCTTTTAACTTGCAAAACAGAACTACTTCTTGGCTCAGTGGGGTCAGGAGGATTCCAAGAGAGGGGTGTTATATAGGGGTAGTCATCCAGAACGCATGAACTGGACATAAAGATATATCAATAAGGGTTTTCATTCAGTATTCTAGACTAGGCGTTGACTTAGCTGTAGTGCTGAATTGAATCCTCTTACAATAGGTGCGCCCAATGAAGTTTCCATGGGCTACAAGTCCTGCCGAACTCAGCCACATGGATGGTAACTCTCACCCCAAGGAAAAAAGATATTTCACCTGTTCTGAGAATACTTCACTGGATCTCGGTCAATGCCAGAAAATCTTTCAAAGCCTTGAACTCTGTTCACACAACTCTCAAAGGGAGCTCACGCATATTTTAGTAATGCAATCTTCTGGCACCATCCAGTTATAGATTTATGATTTAAGAACATATACCTGGTTATAATTCCGTGATTCAGGAGTGAAGGTCACCTTGTGTTGGCTGCTAAACTGCGAAATGAACCTCCTAAGATTTCTGTCATCCGGCTCACTAGATGCCCCTAAAGAAGAGGCTGAGGGCCCACCTTTTCAAGGCACTTTGTAAATGTGTTCTCACACTCCCCATTGGTCAGTGCTGTGATGCCTGTTTAGTATTGTTTGTGCTGTACAAATACACAAACAGATATACTAATGTGATTTCAAAATTCAAGTTGTCTGGCTTCTCTTTGGAAAGCAAGCTTGCAATGCTAACTTTGTATTAAATATCAGTTTTTACTTGGTTTGCATAATGATTTTTAGAGGTGAACTCACCAAGAACTGGCGTAGCAGGGTCCCCTGCATCCCCCATGGTGTGGGTGGTCCCACCACACCATGTTCTGTGAGTGGGGTAGACCCGTCAAGCTTCAGAATAAATCATTTCTGTCTGAGTCAGAGTGAAACTTCAGAAATAAATGTTCCAGTTACCACACGTGATGGAGGCGCTCTGCTTCTCCACCACAACAGTCAGGAACCAGGAAGCTCCCCCTGCTTCCTGGTTTCCATCAGCATCGTGGAGGCTGGAGCTCCAGGAGCCAAAGTCCTATGGCTGGAGAGGAGTCCTTCTGGGAAACAGCAGGTCAAAAATATATATTTTGGTAAGCGTGTGTGCACGTGTGCATGAGAGAGTGTTTTGCAGTTTGTGAGGTATGTTTCTGTGCATGCAAGGGCATGCTAAGTATTATGTAATGTATTTGTGAAAGAATGAGTGCATCTCTGATAAAGCGAACATAATATTAGGCCTGCATTTGGGTACAGCCACTCTAGTCATTTCTTACTGTGGCATGGCTTTTTCTCAGCACCTATGATAAAGCAAGTATGATATGTGTTCATATGTGGCTAGAAAAGAATGTTGGTGGCCATATCTAGCTATTTCATAGTGTGGCATGGAATTTCTTTCTGGGAATCTATGATAAAGCATGGTAAGTGTTATTATGGTGGTGGACTGCCATTTTGGTGAAGCAAGATTAAAAATGTTTATACAACTTGAAAGGAAAAAGTACGGCGCGCCCCTCCCAACCGCTCCCTCCCACTTCGACACCTGGGTGTCAGTACTCAGAAGCCAGGCACAGCCTTCGTGCACTTCACACTTACAGTCAACCAAACCACTGCCGATTCATAGCGTGTCCTCCACATCGGGCAATAATACAATCTTATAGGACTCAATGCATCAGTCAATTACAATCTCTATGTTCTAAGATACACAACCCAAATGAGGGGTGACTCATTTTCTAATGTATACCACCCTTGTGCCTTTTAACTTCGGAAATATTTGTAAAATTCATTCAAATGAACATTTGGACTCTTCATCATATCTAGCAACTTTACACTACAAATGTTCAAATGCTTCACAAGGAATTGACAGATTTGTTCTCTCATTTAACTATCAACTAGTGCCACTACTTCTGCACGAGCCCCCGACCGGAGGCGGAAGCAGGCAGCTGCCACAGAAGGGTCGCGTACATAAGGGCCTGCCTGCAGCTGTCCGCAGCAGAACGCGGCTGATCGCGCTTACCATCCACACAAATATGCCCATAACTCTTATTCGCAAGATTCGACATCTGCAACGGTGAGTCGAGCTCCCGCCCCTTTTCCGAAAACGAACTAGCTACGAACACTGGCATGATCTCATCAATTCAAAATGTTTTGGTAGTTATTCCATGTATGCCACGATAGTCAATGAGCTAATTACCTCCTGCGCCTTCCGAACATCCCTTTTCTCCTGATTGCCCTCAATAACAGCTGAACTTGTACATCTTATGTTTATGACCGCACGCGGATCGTAGACACCGGTCCTATATGTATTATTACTGCATTGCATCCAGCCTTAGTGCACTTGTGCAAACTGTGTCCATTCTCATGCTGCATTCAGCACAGTGCCTGTACTGTCCTTCTTCTACCCTAATTGTGTATAGCATCTAATCACTCTGATAGTTGGCATTGTATTGGTCTGTTGCACCTGGCCACTTCATATTCTAGCTGCATATCGTATGTAGCCATCCTCACAATCTGTAAACTGACTGCTTTTCATATTTAGCTATTCTCAAATGTGTACTTGTTTTGCATCTTGTATCTAATGACCATGCTGCTCTGTTGCACCTCATATCCTGTATACTGACTGCTCTTACACGCAACCACTTTGGTTAGACTGCCCCCCGGACTGCACGTTGCTTCCAGTCTCTATACAACTTTGTATTTTAGAGGCATCACACTTATAGCCCTCTTATATGTTGTATTTCGATCACAACTCACACTCAGCCACCCTGATATCTGTAGCTGGACCGCACTACATAACCAGGTACCCCGATACTTTGCACCCTGGATAGCAGCACCCCTACCACTTCTAGGCTAACATGATGCTGAGAGCTCCACACTCCTGGCACTACCCCCACCCTACCATCAGCTCCCTCATTATTTGCCTTTGCTTAACCTACACTATGATCTACTCTCACACCATCCTGGCCCCCACACTCACAATCTCATCGCACATTGGTTCACTTGCACACACCACCTCAAAGCACCATGCTGCCCAAGCCACCACCAGGCCTGATTCCTCCCATGCCACATGGGACCCATGTCTCACAAAACCACGGCCACCTCACCTAGCCACTAGACTGTCCAGACTCAGAACACGCACCCTACTCCCAGACACTATCACCGCACCCACGCCCACTAAATCAAGAAACAACAGACTGGGCTCCCGCACTGCCGTGAGAACTCCTAATAATGTCGCCTACTACTCCACACATACAACTAGGCCACCTCATGCCACAACTCCAAGCTTTCACCATCAACTCCTACACTCACTAACGTCCTACCCGAATCATGCCCATCTAAGCAACCACTAGGAAAAAACACACAGAATCCACACCTCAAATGCACCCTGTTCAACGCTCGCTCTCTCCCAGCGGATGCTCTTGAAATCTATGACCTCATATCCAGTCAGGACCTTGACATACTAGGCATTACCAAAACTCTGTTACACGAGGCATCTGGCCTTGCCATCACCCTCGCCCTACCCCCAGGCTACACAATCCTCAGACAGGATAGACACTCCAAAATAGGAGGCGGAGTTGCGCGAATCCACAAAGACACCCTATCCATCAGACCCATCCCCCACAGCTGGGAGGGCAATGCAGACATCCTAGCTGTCAAATTATCCCTCACACCTAATAACACTATTACCATCCATGTCCTATATCGACCCCCTGGTCTCCCTGTAGACTTTCAAGGCCACCTCATTCACCTACTCAGCAATAACATCAAATAATCCACCAAAACCATTCTCCTAGGTGACTTCAATCTGGGCTACAATGACCCCAAAGATAAACCAGCCACCACTCTGACCAAACATTTTTTGGACCTAGGCTTCTCCCAAAAAGTCTCCAGCCCAACTCACATCAAAGGTTGCACCCTAGATTGGGTTGTCGACCACAACTTTGACTCGCACATCACGTCCAATCTGGCCTACCCCTGGACTGACGACAATTGCATTCAATTCTCCATTCCTACTCACCCATGTTCTAAAATCCTCACACATCCCCCTATGGTGATTCTTCTACCCTGCTCCCCCTCAACCTCCTCCAGCCTACTTCTGCAGGAGTCTGTCCTGATACATTCTGGTTTCAACATCACCGTCTTGTGGCCAATGCTGGATTTGACTTTCATGGACTTCATTCATTCATGGTACGTCACTCTTTCTCAACTCTCATGCTGGACTTCCTTTGCATCTTGTACTCATGGTGGCCCTGAATCATGCTGTTCCCATCTTCTTCTTGTATCCTGGCTTGCAACATTATGTGTTACTACTGACTTCTGCAATTGTATTCGCTCTCCACTCTTGCTTCTCCACTCTTTTTGACTGCTTACTCTCTGTTCTCTCCTCCTTTCCCTTCTCCCTTTTCCTATCTCCTCCCCTTACTTTCTTCTATGCACTTACTCTATCAGAATTGTCCCTGGACCTAATATGATAGCAACCTCGTCTGTTTCGTCCACCCTCCCATTACTGTTTTTTTCCTACCCACCCTCCCCTCCAGCACTATCTGAAATGTCGTCAGGGCTAGTATGATAGTCGTTTGTTTTGTTCCTCCCCTCCCTTTCTGCACCCCTCTCTCTCGCCTTTTTTTTTTCTCCGGCTCTACCAGAAATGTCGTCAGGCCTAGTACGGGAGTCGCCTGTCTGTTTCCATTTCCTTCGCACTCTCCCCCTCCCTTCCTTATCTATCTCTTACCTCTTGCACTATCTGAAATGTTGTCAGGTCGAGTATGATAGTTAATTTCACATCCTTACTGTTCTTGGCCTGTAAGAATGTCATTGTATTTTCCCTTGTTCCCTCCCTTGCCTTGAAGCGCTTTGAAACACATTGTGTATAGGCACTATATAAATAAACTATCATATCATATCATATGGCGCAAACAAGAAGCGCAACAAAACTTACAACACAAAACCTCTTACCGCACCTCAACACACCATGCCCTTACAGGACCCTACCCTCCTACCAGACATTTTCAAGGACACCCTCTCTAACACATTAAACTCAAATAGCTCAACTTGAATGGAAAAAGGAGAAAAAGTCCTTTCACAAGATCTCTTGGTTCACTGAAGAACTTAAAACTCTTTGCTCCAATAAATCATTGGCCCTCAAAAACTGGCAGACACAGATTAACCCCTGCAACATCACCAAAGAAAGCTTTAAGATGATTGCCCTTCAGTACAAACACGTCATCATCACTGCCAAATCCAACTCATACAATCTACGTATATATAATGCCAACTCTCAATCAAAGGAACTATTCACCATCTTCAACAAACTTACTGCCCCCCCCCCCCGCTAACACTGATGGAATCATAAAAGACAAAGCCTGGTGCACTAGCATACAAGCTGCAATGCTAAACAAGAACATTCAGGACCACTATAATGCCCTACTCAGCCAACTCTGTCCTACCCTCACCCCCTCCGATCACAAAGCCTCCCACTCTCCCAACTTCTCCTTCAAAGATATCACAGAATCAGAAGTCATAGACCTCCTCAAACAACTTTAACCATCACTTTGCAAAGGTGACATCTGTCCACACAAGATCATTCAGGGATGTGCTGAAACTCTCGCCCCACTTTTAACAGCATTCATTAACTCCTCCTTCACAACAGGCATCATCCCAGATAGCCTCAAAGAGGCCTGGGTTCGCCCTCTCTTGAAAATACCCAATCTAGAACCAGCACAGCCAAACAACTACCGTCCCCTTAACCACTGTCCTCTTCCTTCTTAACATTTTTGACAAGGCAGCCCACAATCAAATACAAGCATGCCTAGAATCCAATTCCATATTAGGAAAAAGACAGTCAGATTTCCATAAGGGACATGGCACAGAAACTGTCCTATTAGATTTAAAAAAACAAATCACACAAATCATGGACAAAGGTAAGCCCACCCTCCTCCTCCTACTAGACCTCTCAGCGGCTTTCGATCTTGTAGATCACAAGACCCTCACTGCCCACCTCACCCAAGCTGCTCGTTTCTCCAAACAAGTAGTCTCCTGGATCACATCTTTCCTCCAAAGCAGAGTAATGAAGGTATTCTCCAACATAGCCAATGCTGCCCCAACCACCATCCGCTGTGGAGTTCCACAGGGCTAATGCACAGCCCCCACACTTTATAACCTCTTCAGGAAGCCCCTCTTCGACAAGCTTGACACACTCGGTATCGCATATACAAATTATGTTGACGATTCTCAAGTTTTGCGACCACTATCAGGCTCATATGTACAAGACGCAGAGGCACTGCATCTAATCTCCGCCACCATCCAAGCATGGATGGCAGCAAATGGCCTATGTCTTAATGGGGATAAGACTGAGATCCTGATCTTCGGCCAAAAAGCCACACTAACAAAGCTAGACACCCTCTACACCAATTTCAACATAGACACCTCCAGCATTCCCATATCCTCTTCAGTGAAGACCCTAGGGGTACACATTGAATCCACCCAATCAATGGACAAACAGGTAAATGTCATTGCATTAGCCTCAGCCCCAAGCACGAAACTTATCAATGCCATAAAACCCTACCTATCCAAATCAAACTGCCTCTCAATTGCTAGAGCTATGATAGGGGTCAAGCTGGACTACTGCAATTCCCTCCTAGCAGGCACCTCAATAAAAAACTTAAACAGACTTCAAAGTAACTCAAAATAACGTGCTAATAGTGGTGCTAAGCATCTCGAAAAGAGAGAACATCACCCAAGCCAGACAAGAAGCCCACTGGCTCCCAGTAAAAGACTGCATCACCTTTAAAATACTCACCATCACTCATAAATGTCTCAATCTCACTGCTCGTTCATCCCTGACACAAGCTATATCAAGGACCACCTCCTCCAGGCCCACCAGAACACACTACACCAATCAAATCAATGTCCCTCATATCAACAGGGCCAAAGGATGGGGGTTAGGAGTCCCCTCCTTAGCCCTGAAGCTCTGGAACGCTCTCCCTACCACCCTCAGAGCTGAGACGCCCCTCACTGCCTTCCAGAAACACCTAATAACTTCCCTCTTCAACTAACTCCCTCCCTCTGCTTTTGCCTCACCAACCCCCTACATCTCATAAACCTCTACACATCTTCTATGTATTTCGCACAAAATGTATGGGGTCAAGTATGTAGTATGTTCCTTCTTGCCTTCCTCCTGCAATTAAGCTCCGCTCTATCTCTGTAACTAAGTGTATTCAATATCTGTAACAAGTGCCGCGATGCCCAAGGGCTGAAGTACGCTCAACAAATATGAATAAATAAATAATAAAATCGACCCCATCCTTCGCAGTCATGTGCACTAAATCAAATGCAAGTAGAAGCGTACACGCGCAGTCCTAGATCTGTTTGTTTTGTTTTGGTGAATTTTTAACACGTGTACAGTGGATACGGAGTACTGTACAAAGTTTTGAAAAGAAAGTGCAACACAATGAAAAATGGAAAAAGAGTCACACTATAAAGGAACAGTAAAATATAACTAGAGCGCCCTCTCTTGCTGTCCAATGTGACTCAGTTGCTATAGTACCTGATGTAATCCTCAATTACACATATAGAGAAGCAGAGAGGTGTACATTTGAACCAAATTTGAACGTGGGCATTCACGTTGTCAATAGTTTGAATTTAGATCGAAGGTATTAAAAATGTCCACAGAAAATGTGTGAAATGATCTAGAACCTAAGATTAATAGTATAGATTATTGTTCATAGATCATAACACTCTAAACAGGTGTTGCCAAAAAGCTTACATGTCCACATCAGCATGACAACATGCCTGCACAATTGAACATGTGCCATCATGTGTTTCATATTAAGGTACTGCCCTATAATGAACAAAATAATGTTTCTACACTTATCTTTAAAATATGTATTCTTCTTGTGGAAAAGGGACACAAAGCTCTTCTGCTGTTCTGACATACATGCTTTATAGTCTAGTTAGTATATGATGTTTGAAAAACACACACAATCTATGAAGTTCCCATTTCAATCAGCAGAATGTGTTCGTACATTTTGATGTAGACTTCTACTTAAGAAAGAAAAGATTATAAGTTAAAAAGTGCCATATTCTGACATTTGCAGAGAACCTACTAACTGTAAACCCCAGTCCAACCATCTCTTGCACACCTGTTTCTAAAAATAAAGGCTGCAATAGTAATCGCTAAACATTCCATCTGACCTATGACACAAGGAATATAAAATGCACCAACAGAGGTAATTAGCAAATACTGTTGTGCATGTGCTATCACCGATTTAGGAGAAAGGAAACATGTCCACTGATTAGAAGGGACTCATGAATGTCATCTCTTCCAAGGTTTGGTGACCCATTCAGGGCTCCATTTAAGTGGATGAACTAGAATACCTACCCACCAAAACATGTTTTCTCTCCCTCTCCCACATGGTTTCCTTCTGCACCCTTGCACTCCTACCCTCAAGAAAAAAACATCTTTAATTTCCCCTGTACAAACAAGCTAAACATTGCAAAAGGGGTTTAACATGCCCCACTGCTCTGCAGGGGTTACAACTCCTCAGTAGGCAGAGAGGCACATTACAGGTCCCTTGGAGAATAGCACCAACATGATTTCCATCACAGGGTCCTTTTGGACCCTCATTGGTGAACCTCAAGCTATTCTGTAAGACCTTCTGTGAAAGTATAATAGTATGATGGAATGTGGCTCAGTGATTGAAACACCTTTGCATAAAAGCATGTCAAGACTTTGAATGTTTTGGTTAGTGCTAAAGAGATATTCTGAGATGAAGTCTAGGCCCTGTTTTATTGTGCTAAAAGCCCATCATAGAAGACCTGTGGGAAAATGCACAAGTCACAAGGAATAGACACTCCATAACTGTTCTAGTAAATATGAGTGCAACACTACAGATAAAAGCGTCTGCACTTCTTCCACCTTCTAGAGCAAGCTGTGGAAGACAGCATGCAGCCTAATAATGAGTCACGCTTTTCAGCCTTTGACCTAGAAATAAAAAGGCACCTAGCAGGGTGACACACGTGATGGATTTCATGTCATACTAAGGTGGCTATATAAGGCATGCATGACATACCAAACACAATACGTTTCATAGACGGATTTAGGTAATTTTATTTTCAAATTTGAAAAAATGTCAAACCCCCTAAGATGAGCTTTTACAATGATTTTGTTGACATCTTGTTCCCTTCTTTTTAATCAGGGGTTCTGCCCTCCGTGCCCACCTTTCACCCTGCGCTGACAGATACACTGAATATGTTCAGTGCACCAAAAACCTTGAAATTCAGTGAAAACACTTTATTTGAAGTGATAAGGTGCTACTTTTAGCCTGTGAAATTTGACAGTTGTTGAAAGCTACGCCATCTTAACTACGAGGCCCCCGTTGTGGAGCCCCTAAGCACACTGAGCACATTATAAATGGCATCACTAATGACATAACATATGACATGTCCAGTATCATCAATGACAACACTCGTACAGCAGTTCACATGTAAGAGAATAACACATTTAATAAACATGTTTCTTCATATAAGGGTGGATTTAAATTCAAAGCTTGATTGGAGTTTGCATTTAAGAATACTGTCAATTTACAACCATGGTATTCTTACACACCAGAGTAACTCTGTATCGAATTGGCATTTACCACAATGAGATGCTCTAGTACCTTTACCATTCTATTCTAAAAACAATCACCTATGCAAAGAAGATATTTGGCTATTACAATGATGCCTTTGCAGCAGACCACCAAAACATCCAACATAAACAAGGAGGCGCAGTTTCTAAAATCATTGTATCTTCATATCTCAGACTACTTACTGTCAGTATAACAAATCAAAAGGTATGTCTTGGCCATGCCAAATGTTTAAGGTTAGGACTGGTGACCTGCAAAGGCAAACCATGGTGAAAAATAAGTTAATGTTGTGAGGGGACAGGGTTATCAAGACTAGAGGATCTAGTGTACTGAATGGAAGAAAGTTGCATTTTTTGAGTGTTGGGGTTTGAAGCCTGCATTTCACTACATGAATTCCATGATCCCTCACCATTGCCTAGGGTGGGTACGGCTAGTGGAAGTTGCAACGCAAAACCTCTGGAGATCCAAAGCTTGAAGACTCCTACTGTATCACATCTGAAATTGTACTTTGCTATGTGCAAGACCAACATATGTACTTGGAGCTCTATGAAAGACATGGCATAGTGCATCTATGTGAGAATGCACCCTATATATTCAATTACAGCCAAAAAGGTTACCCTATTACTCGTACCTACCAGTATGTTCATTGAAGAGGCCATAGGTGGTGCAGTGTCCTAAGTGATTTCTGATATGATGCACTCCCTGATGGATTTTGACATGTTCAAAGTGATGTGATGTGTGATGTCATCAGTGTGCTGAGGGGCTTTGTAATAGGGGTCTCGTAGTGAAGGTGGCTTCAAGGATTGTGTAGCATTAAAACTGCACCTTAACTTCATTTCAACTATTTATGTTCAATAGATTTCATTGGCGTTGTTGCACTGAACTTATTCACCTTAACTGTCCCTTAACTAAAACATGTTCTGATAATATAACTGACATCTTATCATTTATGAAAATCTGTTCTTCGGCTATGCAACATCAGGTTCATCAAGAATGTCATCTTTTTTGTTTCAACTAGAAAATAATGGATTACTAATGGTGTACTGGGACAAGGAATAGAGATGTGGGGTTTATGCTGTTGGGTACTAATGGGGTACTCTGATGAGGAAGAGTGAGATGGGGTTAGCGGGGGTCTGTAATGAGGAAGAGTGAAGTGGGGTAGCAGGGAATGTAGCAAGGAATACTGAATTGGGGTAGTTGGGGACTGTCGTGAAGGAGAGTGAGGCGGGGTAGTGAGGGACTAAGGCAAGGAACAGGGATGTGGGGGTAAAGCTAGGACTACTATTGGCTAGTGTGATGGGGAAGAGGGATGAGTGGGTAAAGGTAGGATTAGCATTTGTTACTGGGACGAGGAAGAAGGATGTGGGGGTAAAAGTCATATTACCATTAGATACATGGATTAGGAAGAGGAATATGGGGGTAATGCTAGTTATTACTATTGGGATATTGTCAAGGAAGAGTGATGCATGTTTAGTGGTGGATTGTGATGAGGAAGAGTGAAGTGGGGTAGTGGGGACTGTAAAAGAGTGAGGGTGGTGTAGTGAGATGGTGACAAGGAAGATTAAGGTGGGGATAGTGAGGGACTTTTACGAGGAAGAGTAAGGTGGGAGTAATAGGGGTCAGTGATTAGGAAGAGTGAGATAGGGATAGTGGGGGACTGTGACAAGGAAGAGTGAGGTAAGCTTAGTGGGAGACTAAGATGAGGAATAATGAGTGGGGTAGTTGGGGACTGTGACAAGGAAGAAGAATGTGGGGGTAAAGGAAACATTACTATTGTCTACTGGGACAAGAAAGTGGGATTTGGGGGTATAGATAAGATCACTATTGGGTACTGTGATCAAGAAGATGGAGGTGAATTATGTAGAGATTAATTAATGATGTCAGGAGAAAATTGTAATCTTCACTGTTTTCTTGTACAATCAAAACAAAGGATATTGTAAACATGAACAGGGCATCGCTTGATCTTATGTTGCACACATTCATTTCAATGTAATTAAACAAATAAAAGTTTTTTTAAGCAAATGTAAAACCCCTAAAGACACACTTCTTAAGTTAATTTAGAAAGCAATCCCTGCAATTGTTTTTATATTGAAAACACAAATTGCTTCCTAAATTAACTTGAAATGCTCCTCTTCCACTAACACGCAAACACACTGATTTCCACATTTGCATATATTATAGTTTTGAAGTATTTAGTCTTTTTCTGCCACTCAAAACAAATTGAGATCTTGGAAAAATGCTAAAAAAATACACTATTCCCAAGGCTCAAACCTTCACAAAACATCCTGTGTTACCCTGAAAACATGCTCCCTAGCCTCAAAACTATCCATTGTATACCCCTTATATTATTGCACTGCAGTTTCGAAAAACAAATCAAGATGTTGGAGCTCAAACTGTTTAATGGCAGAATTTAGAAATGAAAAGACTTGGCAACCGCAATGTATCATGGGAGAGATAACTAACTTTTCCATCACAGGGCCACCCAGCTCTATGCCAAATGGAGAAAAAAAAACAATACTGGACAGATTTACAACAAACCACTTTCCTTTGAGTGCTTTTTGCCCAACTTGTTTCTTATTTCACTCAAATCTTTCTTGCGGTTTGGGCTGTGTGTTTCAACACAAATTGGACATTCTCCTTATGGGAAACTGAACAGAAAAGTGAACAACACACTCATTCTTGACCCTTTTACCACACCATGGATTTGCACGTACATTTCCAGTTTGGGGGTGAAGCCCCGTCAAAACCTATTTTTTTTACTGTTTATTTTGTGCTGATTCATCGTATAGCTTAAAAGTTATTAGACTCTATGGTTACATTTCCTATGGATGATAGGTTACACCTTAACTGTAGGGTGACTACAGTTGCCCTATAATAAATATATAGTCTGCATAGAAACTCATCAAAAT
Source organism: Ambystoma mexicanum (assembly GCF_040938575.1). Classification (NCBI taxonomy): domain Eukaryota; kingdom Metazoa; phylum Chordata; class Amphibia; order Caudata; family Ambystomatidae; genus Ambystoma; species Ambystoma mexicanum. The sequence goes on from NC_090939.1 coordinate 534,357,812, forward strand.
AGAGTTGTCATAGATGGATTCATCCAAAATGTTTCATTTTTCTTACTGAATCTCCCATAGATTCGTTATGCATCACTTTACCATGCCCCACATGTAAACTAACACATCTAAACAAACTAGGGTCATAAACGCTCTGTCAATGGCCATATAATGTATGATGAAAATGGCGCCTATAAAAATACCAGTGCCAACCTCAGGTTTGAGCATGTAATGCATATGATTTATAAAGAGCAGGGTGCTGTAACAACTGCTTGCAAATGGAGTGCCTCAACAAGTAAATGGTTGCAGATTGTCGGATCGTGTGCCATGAGAGTGGGTATAAGATGGCAGATCCCATTAGGTTTCAAAGCTCCAATATAGACAACAGCAATGGGACCATGTCACACATATGTAAACAAGGAGTAGATGAATGGACATGTTCCTGGCACCATTTTTATAACAGTTGTACAAGTCCTAGTCATCACCCACCTACGTGTCACTTTGGTCCTTCTGAAAGCCGTTTAGTATCCTGCATCAGGTCTCATCACAGGACTATGCAAATTCAATCACTTCACCCTCCATTCTCAAAGAGCAACACTAGCTATCTCTCTTAAAGAGCAACACAGGCCATCTCTCTCAAAGAGCAACACTAGCTATCTCTCTTAAAGAGCAACACAGGCTATCTCTCTCAAAGAGCAACACTAGCTATCTCTCTTAAAGAGCAACACTAGCTATCTCTCTCAAAGAGCAACACAGGCTATCTCTCTCAAAGAGCAACACTAGCTATCTCTCTTAAAGAGCAACACCGGCTATCTCTCTCAAAGAGCAACACAGGCTATCTCTCTCAAAGAGCAAAACTAGCTATCTCTCTTAAAGAGCAACCCAGGCTATCTCTCTCAAAGAGCAACACTAGCTATCTTTCTTAAAGAGCAACGCAGGCTATCTCTCTCAATGAGCAACACAGGCTATCTCTCTCAAAGAGCAACACAGGCTATCTCTCTCAAAGAGCAACACTAGCTATATCTCTCAAAGAGCAGCTGTTGGGTGTCCTGACCCACGTTTGAGCTATCATGCTGCAACATTTGGTGCTGTGGGCTTAGAAAATCCAAGATGGCCAAAAAGCCCACATGTGCGCCAGAATCTAGGAGAACCACGCAGTTTGTGCACACTAAAATGGTTGCCTAACTTGCCACCCACCAGTGCGAGCAGGATGGGCCGGGGTGCCATGGGTGAAATGTGTGCCAAAGGAAAAACCGCACTTTAAAATCACCTTTTGTTTCTCTGAATGCCAGCTCAAAATGCCTATTTTCAAACATTGCAACACATCCAAAAATCTCACTGAACACCAGCGGACATCTGGCAGAATGAAGTATGTGTGCATACTAAATCTGGGAAGTTGAAGAGCCCCAAAACAATGTTCATAACAAGACTGGCTGAGCTCTGCAGGTCTGCAGCAGCCTAACTGAAACTGGATTTAAAACTACCAAAAATCAAAAATGTTTAAATTAACTGAGTGACCTACTTTTGAGTGTCACATAGTTTGTCACTGTTCAAATGTCATAGTTTTGAACTTAGAATCAGCATTCTAGCTGCATATGTAAAAATTGTCTTGACTTAAACTGGGGAACAAAAAGTGACATTTTATCTGAAACCCGGTTTAATGAAACTGAATTCTGCCTGACATCTACCCCCACAGGAGTTAAAACCTGCTCAGCCACTCTTCCCCTTGCCAAAAGGAGTTGTCACCTCTCTGATTAGATTAGGGGTGGAGCAGCTACAGGGAGTTGAACAAAGGCCTGTCCTGGGCCCAGGCAGATGGTTTATTAGAGTGGCCGTAAAATAGCTTCCTCTTGGCAGAAGCTGGGAGGGGCAGGGTCTCTGAGCTTGGCAGAAACTGGATAAACTGGTTTCTACACCATGTGACCTGAAAAGACACACCCCTGTTGGCCAGAATATGATTCTAAGAAAGATGTATAACTCACAGTGCAGACTTGTCAAAATTATTTAAATGATACCATAATTCTTGTGATTTTTCTGTGCACGTTTTAAGATGCGTTGGGAATTTGTGTGATGTTCTGGGGCAAAACCCCGCTATTTATGGATACTACAGACTCTGTGTTTAAGTTAGAGACATGGGAATTTACTGGAGTATGTATGGACAGGCCGTGTATATGTGTATAATTTTTAATGAAGAACCAAGGTTGCATAACCCACTAAAATCAAAAATGTTGCCGTTTCTGAATGCAAGCCCTCAGGAAGAGCAGATTTGGGACAGAGACTACCTCATGTGATAGGTAATATGTACATGCAATGACAAACCACTATGTATTTGAGAAATGTGTATTTTGATCAAATATAGATTTGTGGGCAAACTGACCAGGGGAGGATCCCTTCACCCATAAAACCTACAGCATCACTCTGACTCACAGTTCCTTCCCCAATTATGGGAGAGGGGAGAATTGGGCCAATGACAAGTTGAAAGAGGGGCTGGCTAGTGAAGCTGCACACACACCCACTTTCAAAACACATAAAAAGAGACTGCTGGGACAGGTAGAGACATTCAATTCCATTTGCTGCGGAGCATGCGGACCGACGACTTCACATCCAGAGATCCAGACTTCAAATCCATCAATCTCCAGAACCTGTAGCAGTACCCAGAAAGCAGAGCAGTACCCAGAAAGCAGAGCTGACCCAGACCGCTGTTAGCAGAACCAGAGAGCTGACCCAGATCACTGTGAAGTGCCGAGACCAGAACCGGAGTCCAGTCCAAAACCTGACCAGATCCGTGGCGAGGCATATTTCTAAAATATATTGTGACTACCTAGCAGAACTGTGCAGAACCAATCTCTTAGTTAAAATAATATAATTCAATCTATTTTAATCCAACCAGAACTGCCTCCTAACTGTCACCTGTTATTTTTAAAAGCTGTCACCTGTCATTTTCTAGCTGCAAGCTGTAACCTGTCGCTTTGAACTTTTAAAATTTAAAATCCGAAAAAAACCGACCTTCATTTAATTGTCCGTATCTCTGGAACCGTTTGTGCTCTGAAAGCTTAGAATCTCGGCTTTTCAACAAGCCTAGAACCGACTTCCTACTCCTTATACTTTCTCCGTAATCACGATTCTCGCACCCGCAAATTTTACCGCGATTTGCGATTTGGTTAAAAATCCAGCCACGTGTAACCATCAGCAGTCATCTCTTTCCTTGCTAAAAATTCGTTTGCCTCTTAAGAACCATCCCTGAATCATTGCTAGAGTGATCCTGGACTGATATTAACTAGATACCACTCACCCTGAGCCTCCTGAAGGGAATTAAAAGCATTTTCAGCATATTTCTCACTGCATTGTCACCATATTCAAAGCACTTGGGTCTGTGTTTCAAAACTCCTATCTGTTGTATAAGCTGCTGGGGGGGAATTGAACTGAATTCTATTTGATTGCATTCCTAAGAACTGAGTCCCATTCTATTCATCTCCTTACATTGCATTAAGGGGGGGGGGGGGTGAATTGTCCAAGAAAGTGATTACATTGTCTTTTGCTGAAATCCTATCAAGTTATTTTCTGTACTGCATTTCATTCCACATTGCATCCATTTGAAACCATAAAAGTATTGTTGCTATCTTATCCATCCTATAACCACTCATCATTGATTATAAAGAAGTGTGCTAGTGCCGGACTATCCATTATTGATTACTGCTCTGATTAAGTGTGATATTCAATTATTAATTTATTATAAAGTGTGATATATATATATATTGTTTAAATTATCAAATAAACCTTTTAAACTTGCAAAACAGAACTACTTCTTGGCTCAGTGGGGCCAGGGGGATTCCAAGAGAGGGGTGTTATATAGGGGTAGTCATCCAGAACTCATGAACTGGACGTAAAGATATATCAATAAGGGTTTCCATTCAGTATCCCAGACTAGGCATTGACTTAGTTGTAGTGTTGAATTGAATCCTCTTACAAATTGGGGGCTCGAGCCGGACGTTTGGGTTAGATCTATCACTTGTGCAGATTAATACAGTGTGCTAACTGACAGGAGACATACATCAGGTCGGATCACCACGCTGTGTTACGCTGTAAAGCACTCCTCAAAGGAACGCTCTAAGGAAAAGGTCTGTTTTGCAAAAATAAAATACAAACTTCTGTAAGTCAGGAAGGAACTCAAATTCCAGAATGACGACCTTGGTAGATATGAAAATAGCCAGAGAGCACTTCTTACATAAGCTATTTGTGAGAGGTGAGTGGGATCATCAGGACCAGACGGTCTGGTTTCAGGCAATCGCACCCCTGATCACTGAAACAGGGTCAGACATATGGGGAGATCAGGGTCCCCTACATGTGGCCCTGAGTGAACTATATATGGCCCCTAAGGCGAAGGATGAGCACCACAAGATTGCCAGGGTAGCGGCATATTTATATTTACATATGGGAGCCATGCAGGACAAATGTGCTGAAGGCCAAGATCTGGCGAGTAGGCAACTGCTGGCATTACAGAAGGCCCAATCTGATCTGGACTCTTCTGAGCAGAGGCTGCACAGAAGCCAGGAGTCCGAAAATGAGAGTAGACAGCACATCATTAAAATAAAGAAGGATATGGATATCCTGCAACAGGAAAAGGCTGACCAGGATACCAGAATTCTGGCTTTGCAGAAGGAACGCCAAGACAGTTTGGTCTCCCTACTGCAGAGCCAGAAAAAGCTGGAGCAACAGATCAATTTCAACAGGGCATCCACAGAGCAGGTAGCCACCCTGCAAATCCAACTAGACAGAGAGAAAGAGGAGAGCAATAAACTGATCCTGAAAGACCTGGATACCCAGGCAGAGTTTGATCAGGAGCGCCAGAAAGCTGGTGCCTTCCAAAGGCAAAGGGACGACCTGGCGTCACAAATTCAAGCTCTTGGTCAGGAAAGGGACACCTTAGGCCAGGAAGTCTGCCACTTAAGAAGAAAAATGGAAGAAAATCACCTGGCCCACCAGGGACTGGGTGACCTCCAAAAAGAACACCAGGACTTGCTAGAGCACACCAGGAGGGTGGAGGATGCTCTGGCAAGACAGGAGCAGGCCAATAGGGACACAGCTCAGGAGGTAACCCTCCTGCAGCAAAGACTGGCCCAGTGCTCCAGGACCAATCAGGAAACGCAGAGAGAGAATGAGGCTCTCTGCCAGCACAATGATAGGCTCCAACAACAAGTAGCGATGCAGGAGAGACTGATAGAGTCTAGCAAGGCCTTAACTGAGGAACTGAAGGCGCAGGCTCTTGCATTGCGACAGGGAGCAGGGGCGGATAGAGACCAGGTTCGCTGGGAAAGGGAAACTCCTGAGCATAACCTCAGGAGCCCTAGTACCAGAGGCCTTTATCTCTCTCAGTCCCTGGACTCTGCCACCCCCATGTCCCCTGGCGCACATGAGCACCGGGCCACAGGGATGGCAGATTACTATCCAGCCAGAAGCATGGGGCTCATAGGCCAGTACCTCCCAGGAATGGATGGGCGGGCATCTGGGTATGGGCACCCAAGCACAGGGCAATTTAGTGGGGAACCCCAGGAGAATAGGCCCATTAAGGGCATTCTGAAAACTTCTGCCCAGTTAGGTCAATCGGGGGGTACCCATCAAATCCTGGAAGAAAGAGGAATCTGAAGACTCCTCTGAACGGCGCAGGACACAGGAGACGAGGTCCCCACATTCTGCCAGCCATTCCCAGGCTCGCAGAATCCAGGAAAACCTGGAAGATCAGACAGGAACCTCTGGGAGCAGTGCCTCTGAGTCAGAGGATGAATGGACCAGGGTTACCCGTACCAAAAAGGCCAATAAGGTAAAAAGGGCCTTGCTTAAGGACCCATTCAAGCAAATAAAGGCAATAAGGAGTGTTATCACGCCTTATCATAAGAACGCCAAGTATTCCGTATGGGAACACTTGGAGCTCTATGAGCAAATGATGGAGACTTTCCATTTGAAGGACAGCAGTAGCTGCATCCAGTACGTCAAATGGACATTCTCCCCAGAGTACTCCAGTTTCTTTGCGGGGCTGGAGGACCAAAATCATTCAAGGTGGTCCACCTATAGGGCGGCCATCTTGAAACATTTTTCTGTTCACAGAAATCCTCAAGAGGCTCGCAAGGCAGCCTACAATTTGCAATGTGGGGAAGATCAGGCCCCACAAGAATTCGTGCAAGAATTGAAACGTGCCTTTGTGCAGACCACCAGAAGGGTGTGCACAGAGAGCAGAGAATTTGTCAATACATTTTTCCATGCCTTGCCCAAATATATAATGACCCAGCTCGTGAGAGATTTTCATGAGAAAAGATCTTTAGACTGGGTCATTGAACAGGCTACCCCGATCTATGAAGTGCAGAAGCCCATAGAAAATAAAAGCAATACCCAGAAAAATCCCAAAACCAACAGCACCCCTGCTGCTGCCAAGGTGGCAGAGGTAAAGGTCACCCCCGTTTTGGATTTGGAGATGGGGGGGCCTAAAAACCTACCTGCACCTAATAATTCACAGCCCAGAAGGCCCTCGGGCCAGTCACAGAAAGGGAGTCGAGGAGGTAGTCCCACAAATGGGGTCCCCCGCTCCCCTGACTATGTAAGTCCCCGCTACAAGGGAAACCGATCAATCCTGGGTTATGTGTGGACTCCTCCAGCCCAAGGGGGGGGGTCCAGCCAAGCACCTGACCCGGGGAACTTCCCTCCTAACTTCCCCCAGGAGGGCAGAAATTCTCCAAATCCTGGGCATAACTTTTTCCCCAGGTATCCGCCCAATTTCCAGCCCCAAAATCATCCATCCTTCTTTCCCCAATTCCCTGAGCCCAGACAACCTAATCCGGGAGAGGGGAGGCCAAGGGTGGAGGGGTACCAAAATCTTCCCAACCAGGGGTACTACCAGAGAAGGGATAGCTTCCCTTCCCGAGATCAGCCCAGGGGAGAAAATAGAGCCCTGTATCAGCCTGAGCGGGTTTCCCAGTTAGAGCGCCAGGTCCAAAATATGGCACGGGATCTGGGTCACATACTGAGGGCTCAACAGAACCCTCAGATGAGCATGCCACCGCAGAATGCCCGAAACTCTGGACCTGGTGCTCCAGAACAATGACGGGGGCAGCACCCCGATAACACACCGGTTCCCAGGGAGGAGGCACAAGGGGAAGGGGGGTGTAAAGCCTTGGAGGAAGCTTCCTTCCCAACTTGTAAACAGCCCCTGGAAAACCAGGAACCGGAAACAAAATCTCCTGCCCCTGAAGGCCTGCCTCCCAAGGAGCAGAGGGGGGGTAGGAGAAACAAAGGACCCAAAGAGACCCACTTTGTGGAGGAGGTACAGGTCTTCCAATTTGAGGGAGAGGGATCCTCAGAAGATCCTGGGAAAAGGATCTTCTCCTTCAGAGATGGGGGAACTCCTCCCAAGGAAAAATGGGTCCCAAGGGATGTCAATTCAGGCTGGGGAGATATGGAGACTGAGCTACCGCCGCCCATCATCTCATTCCAGAAGCCACAATACCGAAATCCCCCGGTTCAAACCCATCCTGGTGACTGCCTCCAAGAAGGGGGGGCGGCCCAGAACCGGAACCAGGGGAACCCACAATGGCTCTGATCTCCAGTTGGCAACTTTTTCTTTCAGATTCCCAAGGCTCTCCACAGAATTCTGCCCAAATCTCTTCACTAGCAATGTCCAAAACCAGAAAGTTAGCCCACCAGTTGTCCAAAAATGTGCATTATCTGTGCCCCCTTGAGGAGAAGGAGGGAAGATACTATGCCCCGGTACAAGTACAGGGGCAGGGTACAATTTTGGCACTGGTGGACACTGGATCCAAAGCTACCCTTCTGTCCAAAAGGGCCTTTGAGGAACTAAACGCAGGAAGGGGGGAGAATTACCGAATTCCTCTCACCTCTCTTCCTGGACAACTGCAGAACTTTGACGGGAAGGAAATTCCTGTTGAGGGGACTGCAGACTTGGACAGTAAGATTGGGCGCTACAAGGTGAAACGCCGGGTCATAGTAGTGACTCCAGAGGGCACCCCTTGTTTACTAGGGAATGACCTCCTGAGAAGGTTGTCACCCCTAATAGATTGTGTAAACAAGGTCCTCTGGACCCAGACTAGCCGACCAATAAAATTAAAACAGAGTGTCAACCATGTTAGTTTAAACGGCACCTGCCAAATGGTTGAACAAAAATCTGACCAAGTAGAATTTCACTTCCAGAACAACCAAATTCCAGACGTGACAGTAATAGCAGTAGGACAACAGACTGGTGATGGGGGGTCCTCTCTATTTCTGAAAATCAACCTTCCTTCCAGTTTAAAGTGGTATTCCACACTGGAAGGAAACACCCTGAAATTCTTTACTAATCCACAATCAGAAACTCCCACTCCTATAGTCCAGAAAGATGTGAAATCAACTCAGAGCCTGGCAAATTGGAGAGCAGTTGTTCATCCCTGTTCAGTTAAATGATGGGAAGGACTCTGTTCTCGCTCGAGTGTGCGTGAACAATGGTAAGAGCTTCATCAGCGAAGCCATGTTCCGCCAACTCCCAAAAGATCCAGCCATTCCCACATTCAAACTGATAGACAAATGGGAAATGGACCTGGAAGCACCCTATTCCAAACATCTCCTGCCAAGCAGGTGTATGCTCAAAATCTCCATTGGCAACAAGAGCATAGTCCACAATTGTTGGGTCGTGTGAGATGTCACTGCCGCTTTTTACTTAGGCAGTGACATTCTCAATCGCTTTGCCATTAGTTTGGACCTAATAAACTTCAAAGCTTGGTCCCGATTAGCGGATAATCCGATGGGCTTTGATGATCCAGAAAAAGCATTTAGGTCAGCTCAATTGCTACCTTATGCAGTTGAAATTCAGATCAAAGAGGAAGTCACCATCCCAGAAAGGACCCGACAATTCTCCCTGGAAGTGAAAGCTAAAAGAGGACAACATTTGAAAAACCCTGATGCTTACATACATCTAAACGCTTCTCTCCAACAGCAAGGGTTGGGGTTAAACCCAACTCCATTAGTCAACATAGAACATGACACCATTCTAATAGAGGTGGATAACAGCGACTTAAAGAGTATTACTCTAGCCGCAGGCACCATTATTGCAATGGCGGTTGATGACTGACATTTTTCCATCGATTTAGGAAATTAACTGTTAGGACCAATCCCTAAGGACTGTTTTGACAGTGACAGTGATGACAATACAACACCAGACAGGATTTTTACCCGACATGGGGGGAACTTCCTGGTGTACACTTCCTGCCCCTATGGTAAGGAAGATGTGACTTGTGACTTCAGGAGGGATGAGGTAATTTTCCAGGTCCATGAGGGTTGCCTTTCCCCCCTGAGGCCTCCAGTCCAAATCAGCACTCTGACCAGGGACTTCTCCACCCAGCTGGAGGAGGCCGCTGAAATAGCCAAACCAGAAGTCTTTCCAGGCTTCAGGCAGATGGTGGAAGAGAGAGTCAACCTAGCTGATGCATGTGTGACTCTGGAACAAAAGCAAAAGTTGAAACAAGTTTTCTTGGATTTCCAAGATCTCTTTGCGGTAGACTCATATGACTGTGGTCGCACTGACATCCACACAACAACAATCCCCAGGGACCCTGGCATGACTCCTGTGTTTGTGAAGCAATATCGCTTGTCTCTCGCATCAATGGAGTCCCTTACTGAAATAATTAAGAACCTTGAGTCCCGGGGAAAAATCCGTTCAGTCCACAGCACTTTCAATAATCCGGTGCTGGGAATATTGAAGCCAAACGGCCAGTGGAGACTCTGTGCCGACCTCAGGGAGCTCAACAAACGGGTCCATACTTCCCGATGGCCTCTGCCAAGGGCTGGCCCAGATCCAGGGGTCACAGGTATTCACTGCAATAGACCTGACCAATGGATACTGGACTGTGCCTGTCAGTAGGGAGGACCAATACAAGCTGGCTTTTACCTTTGGGGGCCAGCAGTACACATGGATCCGGACACCCTTCGGATATCTCAACTCCGGCAATGAATTCAACATTTTCCTACACAAGGCCATGCCCCACCTGGGTGCAAGGGGTAACCTGGCTTCTGTAGATGATGTCCTCATCAAAAGTTCATCTGTGGAGGAACACATAGCGGAGATCTGTTATGTTCTGACGCAGTTGAGGGCCGCCGGAGCAAAACTTTCCTTTCAGAAAGCACAGTGGTGTAGAACCCGTGTTAATTTCTTGGGGCATGAGATTACTCCTCAGGGTCTCTGTCCCCAGGAAAAGAAGGTGGAAGCACTACAAAAACGGAAAGACCCCACAACTCTGCGGGAACTAAGGAGCCTCCTTGGACTGACTAATTACAGCAGAAAGTTCATTGAGGGCTACGCAGAGATCATAAGACCCCTGATTCATCTCCTGAAGGGGGGGGGTCAAGTGGGAATGGGGTCCAGAACAAGCCGAGGCAGTAAGACAACTCAAAAGAAGCCTCTCACAAGCGCCCTGCCTAGCTTACCCTGTCAGAAACACGGAGTTCTTCCTGGAGACGGGGTTCTCTAATACGTGCTTGACGGCAGTATTATACCAAAAGCATGACAAGGTCAATAAAGTAATCTCCTATGCGAGCAAAACTTTATCCTCTGTGGAGGAAAAATTCAATGATTGTGAGAAGGCACCCCTGGCAACGGTGTGGGCATTGAAGAATTACCGCCCGTTTATCCAGGGGGAACACATCATAGTGGAGACTCCACACCAGCCTCTGCAATATCTCCAAAGTGACAGAATCCGGGCCGGAAATGTGAGTAATTCCCGAATTACTTCCTGGATTCTGTCAATGCAAGGCTTTCCTGTGGAGGTCAGATATGGCCAAAACAAGAAGAGTCCCCTCGCGCAAGGTCTGGCTGACTTGCATGATTGTGCCAGAGAAAACTGTCTGGAGGACGAAAGTCTAAAAATCAAGGACAACACGGAGGCATACCTTAATTCCCCACACAAAGTCTTTGAAGAGGACAAGTGTGAGGGAATGCCCACTGTCTATGTGGATGGATGCTCTTACCATGTTGACAACAACGGGGAGAAAGAACTGGTGGCCGGCGTAGGGAATGCATGGGTGAATGAGTCCCCAGAACCCTCCGCTGGATACAAAATTGGTCCCCGAATTAGTCAGGTGGCAGGTTTTGATGGCTGTGCATCAGGCCATCCTCACTGCTGTCCAGCATCAACTCCACGAACTGGTCATAATCACAGATTCGGATTATGTACGGAACGGGTTCGTGGAGCACCTGGTTAATTGGAAAACCAGAGGCATGTTATGTGCTAACAACAAAACCTTGAAACATGGGAAGTTGATCCAAAACATTGATGATCTGGTCACCTCGAAGGGGATGACCATCTATTGGAAGAAGATTAAGGGTCATTCCAAAATAGAGGGACCAGACAAAACTGGAAATGACTTAGCTGATCAGCTGGCCAAAACCGGGGCCATCCAAGGGGATCTAATTGAGATTGAGTCCCTGTTGGGGGAAATCCAGGTCACTGCTATCAATAGGTCCCAGACAAATCCTCACAATGACCTTTCATTTGCACAATGGAGTAAGGAGACCCCTGATGCTGATTTGATTACCGCTCAGAAGGGGGATCCAATAATTTGTAAATTTTACCAGCACCTTGAGGACCTTGAGAACTTTCCCCTGACGGATACCGATTACATTGGGAAAGAGGACCTAAGAGTGTTGATGAAATGTCCAAAAATGTTCCGAATCCAAGACGGTTTGCTGGTAAGGAAATCCAAAGCTGGCCACGATCAGTGGGTGGTTCCTACCTCATTCCGAAGCCTGATGTTAAGTCACGCCCATGATGCGGCCACCGCCGGTCATAGGGGGTTTCACACAACACTGGAAATCTTAAGAGAGGTTGCATACTGGCCACACATGGGGCAGGACCTTGACCAATACTTGAAGGGGTGTCTTGTGTGTGCACAATTTCAGCCATCATCCCTCACGCACCGTGCACCCCTCCAAAAGAGGGGGATGACACTGCCATGGTCAGATTTACAAATCTACTTTGTAGGCCCTGTGATTCGCTCGACTAGAGGAAACAAGTACATGTTGACCGTTACATGCTTGTTTACCAAGTGGGTGGAATGTCTTCCAGCCCCAAACTGCAAGGCAGAAACAGCAGCTGCCCTGATGATTAACCACATCTTTTCCCGTTTTGGTCTACCTCAAAGGATTGAGTCAGACAGGGGTAGCCACTTCACCAGTGAAGTGATGACAAAGATGTGGGAGATACTGGGGGTCAAGAGAAAGCTACACATTGCTTACAGGCCAGCTTCTTCTGGAGCAGTGGAACGCTACAACCGGACAATTGTGAGCATCTTAAAAAAGTTTGTGGCAGATTCTGGGCCAAGTTGGGATATCCGATTACCTCTGGTCCTAATGGCCATCAGATCTACCAGGTCATCTGCAACCAAAATGTCACCATTCGAGTTGATGACTGGACGCAAGATGGTGCTTCCGCAGCATTTGCTCTACAGGACCCAAGAGCAGACACTAATAAATGCCTCCACAACTCATGAGTATGTGGAGAATTTAAGGAAACACCTTCAACATGCTTTTGCTATGCTCAGCGGAATCTAGAAAGATCAGCTGAGAGTATGAAGACCCACTATGACCTGAAAACTTCCAGGAAGGAATATCAGGTGGGGGACCGGGTCTATTTATACAATTTCCAAAGGAACCAGGCCAAACAGCGAAAATTTTTGCCTACATGGAAGGGACCGTTTGAAATTATAGACAAGATCTCCCCTGTGGCCTACAAGATCCACATCCCCAAAGGCGGTTTGGCAGAGGGGGAAGACAAGTGGGTCCACATTAACCAGTTGAAGTGTTGCCATCCCAGGCACACTCTGCAACAACTGGAGGAATCCTCTGGAATCCTAGAGGGTACTGTCTCAGATTAATTCAGTTCTAACTTAAAATACCCTACATATCGCCTATCAAATTCTGAGTTTCTCAATGTGGGTGTTTTCGTTTTTGAATGCAAAAAGAAATGTGTATGTTCATATGTTTTCACTATAAATTTATATGCCACCCCACTATATCAATGGTGGGGGAAAAATGTCTATGAATAGGTATTGCAGCTCTTCCTTTGTCGTCCTAGGAGAAATAAAACCTGGAAACTGGCCAAGGAGGACGATCCGGAGACCCATCAGGACCGGCGAGGGGAACCGATCGATCAGTACCGGATGGAGGAAAAGATGCTGAACTGTGCCATTTGCAGAATTGGAAGAAGATTATGCGGACATACCAGTGCGTGGGTCATCACCTTCTGTGCACCCGACTTCCCATCGACTCAAATTCAAAGTGCAGTCGCGTGGGGGGGCTTTGTTGGGTGTCCTGACCCACGTTTGAGCTATCATGCTGCAACATTTGGTGCTGTGGGCTTAGAAAATCCAAGATGGCCAAAAAGCCCACATGTGCGCCAGAATCTAGGAGAACCACGCAGTTTGTGCACACTAAAATGGTTGCCAAACTTGCCACCCACCAGTGCGAGCAGGATAGGCCGGGGTGCCATGAGTGAAATGTGTGCCAAAGGAAAAACCGCACTTTAAAATCACCTTTTGTTTCTCTGAATGCCAGCTCAAAATGCCTATTTTCAAACATTGCAACACATCCAAAAATCTCACTGAACACCAGCGGACATCTGGCAGAATGAAGTATGTGTGCATACTAAATCTGGGAAGTTGAAGAGCCCCAAAACAATGTTCATAACAAGACTGGCTGAGCTCTGCAGGTCTGCAGCAGCCTAACTGAAACTGGATTTAAAACTACCAAAAATCGAAAATGTTTAAATTAACTGAGTGACCTACTTTTGAGTGTCACATAGTTTGTCACTGTTGAAATGTCATAGTTTTGAACTTAGAATCAGCATTCTAGCTGCATATGTAAAAATTGTCTTGACTTAAACTGGGGAACAAAAAGTGACATTTTATCTGAAACCTGGCTTAATGAAACTGAATTCTGCCTGACATCTACCCCCACAGGAGTTAAAACCTGCTCAGCCACTCTTCCCCTTGCCAAAAGGAGTTGTCACCTCTCTGATTAGATTACGGGTGGAGCAGCTACAGGGAGTTGAACAAAGACCTGTCCTGGGCCCAGGCAGATGGTTTATTAGGGTGGCCGTAAAATAGCTTCCTCTTGGCAGAAGCTGGGAGGGGCAGGGTCTCTGAGCTTGGCAGAAACCGGATAAACTGGTTTCTACACCATGTGACCTGAAAAGACACACCCCTGTTGGCCAGAATATGATTCTAAGAAAGATGTATAACTCACAGTGCAGACTTGTCAAAATTATTTAAATGATACCATAATTCTTGTGATTTTTCTGTGCACGTTTTAAGATGCGTTGGGAATTTGTGTGATGTTCTGGGGCAAAACCCCGCTATTTATGGATACTACAGACTCTGTGTTTAAGCTAGAGACATGGGAATTTACTGGAGTATGTATGGACAGGCCGTGTATATGTGTATAATTTTTAATGAAGAACCAAGGTTGCATAACCCACTAAAATCGAAAATGTTGCCGTTTCTGAATGCAAGCCCTCAGGAAGAGCAAATTTGGGACAGAGACTACCTCATGTGATAGGTGTAGGGTGTCCTGACCCACGTTTAAGCTACCCTGCTACAACATTTGGTGCTGTGGGCTTAGGAAATTCAAGATGGCGGAAAACCCACATGTGCGCCGAAATCCAGGAAAGCTGCGCAGTTGTGCGCACACCAAAATGGTTACCTAACTTGCCACCCACCAGGGTAAAGAAAGGTCTTTGTTAACAAAATCCACTTTTACTGATGTCAAAAAGTTGCTGAAATCGTGACTCATTGGACCACTTTAAAGATTCAACCCTTTTTGTGGGGTTCCACATAACCATCTTACTGTAAGGAGCCCCATCAAAACAATGTTAAGCAAGGATTTACTACCATGTAAGAACCATTCCTGTTTAGAATGCATTAATCCAAGAAAATCCCAAAAATGGGTGCAGTACCAGTACTCACCACTATCCAAAAGCCGGCGTTTTAAAACCCACTGTGTGTTTTTCTGAAGGCAAGCAAAATGCCTATTTCAAACCTTGCAACATGTGCAAAATATTCACTGAACACCAGCAGACATTTGGCAGAATGGAGTTTTGTGTGCCTACAAAATCTGGGAAATGAAGAGCCCAAAAACAATGCTTATAACAAAAATGCTATGGAGTCAGCAGCTTAAGCCTAACTGCAACTGGATTTAAAACCACCAAAATCGAAAATGTTAAATTAAATGAGTGACCTATGTTTGGTGTCACATGCCTTTGTAACTGTTGAAATGTCATAGTTTTGCACTTAGAATCAGCATTCTAGCTGCATGTGTAAAATTACAAGTTATTTTAAAAGCAACAAAAAGTTAGCTGAAGGTCTGGCTTAAGGAACTTGATTTTGCCTAGCAACGGATCCCATCAGGAGTGAAACTTGAGTCACAACTATGTTCCCAGGCCAATGTTCCTTTTGCTGCCCATACTAAGGATATGCCATCTATCTGATAATTGAATTTCCTGTGCTCTGCCAGAGAGTGAACAAAGCCCTCTCCACTCAGGCAAAGGTTTTTATTACAGACGTCATAAAAAGTGGCTTCCTCCTGGAGAAGCTGGGAGGGGCACTGCCTGTGAGAAGCAAGCTGGCTTGGCAGAAACTGGAAAGACTGGTTTCTGTACCATGTGACCTGAAAAGACACACCCCTGCAGCAAGGATATGGTTTTATAAAAAGGGGGATAATTCATAGTGCGGACATGTGAACATTTTATAAATGATACCATAATTCTTGTGATTTTTCTGCCCACAGTTTAAGACGTGGTAGGAACCGGTGGTATGTTCAGGGGGGTTTTAGCGGAAAAGTGGATATTACTCTAAATGTGTGCATGTTAAAAATCTGAAACTTCATCAGTTAATGTCCCTACCCCCTGCACACATGTATGTAAAGTTGGGTCCATGTCGGAAATTGAAAAAGCAGTTAAAAAGTCAATTATGTACACTCTTTGAATGCAAGCTCCGAGAATGAGCAGATTTGGACATAGACATGGCTAAATTCAGCCACACCATGTATATGTAATTTCAAACAACTGTGTAACTCTGAAGTATGGATTTTGATCATATATATATTTGGGTGCACAGATGATAAGGGAGGATGTTTCAAGAGATCATAAAATGACATCAATCTGACTCACAGTTCAGTTTGCCAATCAAGCGGAGGAATGGAAGCCTGACCAATGACGAATTAGAGGGGCAAGTCTAGTGATGCAACACACACACCCATTCTCAAGAAACAGATAAAAGCAGAGAGTCAGGACACATAGAGACATTCAATTTCATCTGCCGCTGGAAGCCCTGCCGGAAAAATCCATACTTACCTCCATCAAACTCCAGAAAGCCAAACTAGAGACTTCAATCTATCCAGAGCAGAGACCAGACCAGAGAGAAAGCAGTGCTGTGCCTAGCAGAGACCAGACCAGAGAGAAAGCAGTGCTGTGCCTAGCAGAGACCAGACCAGAGAGAAAGCAGTGCTGTGCCTAGCCGAGACCAGACCAGGCGCTGTGAGCAGAATCCGGAAAGACCTGACCAGACTGAAGATCGTGACCAAGTCGCTTTCCTGTTCAAAATCTCTTGTGAGTACTTAGCAAAACTCAGAACACATCTCTTAGTTTAAATTCATCTAATTCAATATATTTAACCTAAGTAGAACTGCCTCCTATCTGTCACCTGTCATTTCTAGTAAAATTTGTCATTTTGAAAAAAGTGTGCGTTTAAAATTTACAAAACCAAAAACGACCTTTACTAAATTACTCATATCTCCGCAACCGTTTGGGCTAGAGACTTGCAATAACTTTCATTTGGAAGCTGAGATCCCAGGCTTTCCTAGGACCGGTAGAGATAGTCCTTGCGGTTCCTTTGTAATAGCGCTCGGCGCATCCGCGAATTTTGCCGCGATTTGCAATTTCTTCACATGTAAAAAAACTGCTGCTGCCTGATTTCATTTGCCAGAAATTCGTTTAACCTGCTAACTATCCCTGCATCAGTGCTAGTGTGAGCCTGGACTAATATTAACTAGATACCACTCATCCTGAACCTCTAAAAGGGAATTAAGAGCGTTTCCAGCATATTTCTCATTCATTGCTAGCACCTATCAAAGCATTTGCCTGTGTTTTCAAACTTCTGTTTAAGCTTGCTGGATTGAACTGAATTACAGTTGATTGCATTTCTGAGAACTGTGTGTTTTCCTTCCATTTCCTTGCCTTGCATCAAGGGGGGGAGGGGAGTAGCCAGAGAAAAGTGATTACATTGTTTGGTTGAAATCATATTGCGTATTTTCTGGACTGCATTCATTGAATATTGCATCCACCTGAGCCTACATAAAGCATCCTCTACCACATTATACTTTTGTTCCTATTTACCAGTGTGCTACCTTATCCATTTCATGTCAACTCATTAGTGATTAAAGAAGTGTGCTAGTGCCAGATTCTCCGTTGTTAATATTTACCATATCAGATTAAGTGTGATATTCAATTATTAATTTATTAAAAAGTGTGATATATATTTTAATTTATCAAATAAACCTTTTAAACTTGCAAAACAGAATTACTTCTTGGCTCAGTGGGGTCAGGGGGATTCCAAGAGAGGGGTGTTATACAAGGGTAGTCATCCAGAACGCATGAACTGGACCTAAAGATATATCAATAAGGGTTTTCGTTCAGTATTCTAGACTAGGCGTTAACTTGGCTGTAGTGCTGAATTGAATCCTCTTACAAAGTGGTGGGCATCCGGGTATGGGCACCCAAGTACAATACAGTTCAGTGGGGAACCCCAGGAGAGTAGGCCCATTAAGGGCATCCTGAAAACCTCTGCCCAGTTAGGTCAGTGGAGGGGGTACCCATCAAATCCTGACAGCAAGGAGGAATCTGAAGACTCCTCTGAACTGCGCAGGACACAGGAGACCAGGTCCCCACATTCTGCCAGCCATTCCCAGGCTCGCAGAATCCGGGAAAACCTGGAAGAACAGACGGGAACCTCTGGGAGCAGTGCCTCTGAGTCCGACGAAGAATGGACAAGGGTTACCCGAACCAAAAAGGCCAATAAGGCAAAAAGGGCCTTGCTCAAGGACCCCTTAAAGCAGATTAAGGCGATCAGGAGCGTCATCACGCCTTACCATAAGAACGCTAAGTATTCTGTTTGGGAGCACTTAGAGTTGTTTGAACAAATGATGGAGACTTTCCATTTGAAGGACAGCCAAAGCTGCATTCAATATGTAAAGTGGACCTTCTCCCCGGAATACTCCAGTTTCTTTGCGGGGCTGGAGGACCAAAATCATTTAAGATGGTCCACCTATAAGGCGGCCATCCTGAAACATTTTTCTGTTCACAGAAATCCTCAAGAGGCTCGCAAGGCAGCCTACAATTTGCAATGTGGGGAGGATCAGGCCCCACAAGAATTTGTGCAGGAGTTAAAGCGGGCTTTTGCACAGACCACAAGAAGGGTGCGCACGGATAGCCGTGAATTTATAAACACGTTTTTCCATGCCTTGCCCAAATATATCATGACCCAGCTCGTGAGGGATTTTCACGAGAAAAGATCTTTAGACTGGGTCATTGAACAGGCTACCCGCATCTATGAGGTGCAGAAGCCCATAGAAAATAAAAGCAATGCCCAGAAAAACCCCAAAGCCAACAGCACCCCTGCTGCTGCCAAGGTGGCAGAGGTAAAGGTCACCCCCGTTTTGGATTTGGAGATGGGGGGGCCTAAAAACCTACCTGCACCTAATAATGCTAGGCCCAGAAGGTCCTCGGGCCAGTCGCAGACAGGGAGCCAGGGAGGCAGCCCCACAAATGGGGTCCCTCGCTCTCCTGACTATGTAAGTCCTCGCTACAAAGGTAACAGACCCATCCTGGGTTATGTGTGGACTCCTCCAGCCCAAGGGGGGGGATCCAGCCAAGCACCTAACCCAGGGAACTTCCCTCCAAACTTCCCACAGGAGGGCAGAAATTTACCAAACCCTGGGCAGAACTTTTTCCCCAGATATCCACCCGACTTCCAACCCCAAAATCATCCATCCTTCTTTCCTCAATTCCCTGAGCCCAGACCACTGAATCCGGGAGAGGGGAGGCCAAGGGTGGAGGGGTACCCAAATCTTCCCAACCAGGGGTACTACCAAAGAAGGGACAGCTACCCTTCCCGGGATCAGCCCAGGGGAGAAAACAGGGCCCCGTATCAGCCTGAGCGAGTTTCCCAATTAGAGCGCCAGGTTCAAAACATGGCGCGGGATCTGGGTCACATACTGAGGGCTCAGCAGAACCCTCAGATGGGCGTGCCGGCGCAGAACGCACCCAACTCTGGACCTGGTGCTCCAGAACAATGACGGGGGCAGCACCCCGATAACTCACCAGTTCCCAGGGAGGAGGCACAAAGGGAAGGGGGGTGTAAAGCCTTGGAGGAAGCTTCCTTCCTCACTTGTAAACAGCCCCTGGAAACCCCGGAACCGGAAACAAAATCTCTTGCCCCTGAAAGTCTGCCTCCTAAGGAGCAGAGGGGGGGTAGGAGAAACAAAAGACCCAAACAGACTCAGTTTGAGGAGGAGGTACAGATCTTCCAATTTGAGGGAGAGGGATCCTCAGAGGATCCTGAGAAAAGGATCTTCTCCTTCAGAGAGGGGGGAACTCCTCCCAAAGAAAAATGGGTCCCTAGGGATGCAAATCCAGACTGGGGAGATGTGGAGACTGAGCTACCGCCGCCCACCATCTCATCCCAGAACCAACAGCAAGAAAATCCCCTGGTTCAAACCCATCCTGGGGACTGCCTCCAAAAAGGGGGGGGCAGCCCAGAACCGGAACCAGGGGAACCCACAATGGCTCTGATCTCCAGTTGCCAACTTTTTCTTTCAGATTCCCAAGACTCTCCACAGAATTCTGCCCAAATCTCTTCGCTATCGATGTCCAAAACCAGAAAGTTAGCCCACCAGTTGTCCAAAAATGTACATTATCTGTGCCCCCTTGAGGAGAAGGAGGGAAGATATTATGCCCCGGTACAAGTACAGGGGCAGGGTACAATCTCGGCACTGGTGGACACTGGATCTCAAGCTACCCTTCTGTCCAGAAGGGCCTTTGACGAACTGAATGCAGGAAGGGGAGAGAATTACCAAATTCCTCTCACCTCTCTTCCTGGACAACTGCAGAACTTTGACGGGAAGGAAATTCCTGTTGAGGGGACTGCAGACTTGGACATTAAGATCGGGCGACACAAGTTGAAACACCCGGTCATAGTTGTGACCCCAGAGGGCACCCCTTGTTTACTAGGGAATGACCTCCTGAGAAGGTTGTCACCCCTAATAGATTGCGTAAACAAGGTCCTCTGGACCCAGACTAGCCGACCCATAAAATTAAAACAGAGTGTCAACCATGTTAGTTTAAACGGCACATGCCACATGGTTGAACAAAAATCTGACCAAGTAGAATTTCACTTCCAGAACAACCAAATTCCAGACGTGACGGTAATAGCAGTAGGACAACAGACTGGTGATGGGGGGTCCTCTCTATTTCTGAAAATCAACCTTCCTTCCAGTCTAAAGTGGTATTCCACGCTGGAAGGAAACACTCTGAAATTCTATACTAATCCACAATCAGAAACCCCCACTCCTATAGTCCAGAAAGATGTGAAATCAGCTCAAAGCCTGGCTGATATTCAGCAAATTGGAGAGCAGTTGTTCATCCCTGTTCAGTTAAATGATGGGAAGGACTCTGTTCTCGCTCGAGTGTGTGTGAACAACGGTAAGAGCTTCATCAGCGAAGCCATGTTCCGCCAACTCCCAAAAGATCCAGCCATTCCCACCTTCAAACTGATAGACAAATGGGAAATGGACCTGGAAGCACCTGACTCCAAACATCTCCTGCCAAGCAGGTGTATGCTCAAAATCTCCATTGGCAACAAGAGCATAGTCCATAATTGTTGGGTCGTGCGAGACGTCACTGCCGCCTTTTACTTAGGCAGTGACATTCTCAATCGCTTTGCCATTAGTTTGGACCTAATAAACTTCAAAGCTTGGTCCCGATTAGCGGATAATCCCATGGGCTTTGATGATCCAGAAAAAGCATTTAGGTCAGCTCAATTGCTACCTTATGCAGTTGAAATTCAGGTTAAAGAGGAAGTCACCATCCCAGAAAGGACCCGACAATTCTCCCTGGAAGTGAAAGTTAAAAGGGGACAAGAGTTGAAAAACCCTGATGCTTACATACATCTAAATGCTTCTCTCCAACAGCAAGGGTTGGGGGTAAACCCGACTCCATTAGTCAACATAGAACATGACCCCATTCTAATAGAGGTGGATAACAGCGACTTAAAGAGTACTACTCTAGCCGCAGGCACCATTATTGGAATGGCGGTTGATGACCGACATTTCTCCATTGATCTTGTAAATGAACTGTTAGGACCCATCCCCAAGGACTGTTTTGACAGTGACAGTGATGACAACGCAACACCAGACAGGATTTTTACCCGGCATGGGGGGAACTTCCTGGTGTACACTTCCTGCCCCTATGGTAAGGAAGATGTGACCTGTGACTTCAGGAGGGATGAGGTGATTTTCCAGGTCCATGAGGGCTGCCTTTCCCACCTGAAGCCTCCGGTCCAAATCAGCACTCTGACCAGGGACTTCTCCACCCAGCTGGAGGAGGCCGCGGAGATAGCCAAACCAGAAGTCTTTCCAGGCTTCAGGCAGATGGTGGAAGAGAGAGTCAACCTAGCTGATGCCTGTGTGACTCTGGAACAAAAGCAAAAGTTGAAACAAGTTTTCTTGGATTTCCAAGATCTCTTTGCGGTAGACTCATATGACTGTGGTCGCACCGACATCCACACCACAACAATCCCCACGGACCCTGGCATGACTCCAGTGTTTGTGAAGCAATATCGCTTGCCTCTCGCATCAATGGAGTCCCTTACTGAAATAATTAAGAACCTTGAGTCCCGGGGAATAATCCGTCCAGTCCACAGCACCTTCAATAATCCGGTGCTGGGAATATTGAAGCCAAACGGCCAGTGGAGACTCTGCGCTGACCTCAGGGAGCTCAACAAACGGGTCCACACTTCCCGATGGCCTCTTCCCTACATTGACCAAGGGCTGGCCCAGATTCAGGGGTCACAGGTATTCACTGCAATAGACCTGACCAATGGATACTGGACCGTGCCTGTTAGTAGGGAGGACCAATACAAGCTGGCTTTTACCTTTGGGGGCCAGCAGTACACATGGACCCGGACTCCCTTCGGATACCTTAACTCCGGTAATGAGTTCAATATTTTCCTACATAAGGCCATGCCCGACCTGGGTACGAGGGGTAACCTGGCTTATGTAGATGATGTCCTCATCAAAAGTTCATCTGTGGAGGAACACATAGCAGAGATCCGTTATGTTCTGACACAGTTGAGGGCCGCCGGAGCAAAACTTTCCTTTCAGAAAGCACAGTGGTGTAGAACCTGTGTTAATTTCTTGGGGCATGAGATTACTCCTCAGGGTCTCTGTCCCCAGGAAAAGAAAGTGGAAGCACTTCAGAAACTGAAAGACCCCACAACTCTGCGGGAACTAAGGAGCCTCCTTGGACTGACTAATTACAGCAGAAAGTTCATTGAGGGCTACGCAGAGATCACCAGACCCCTGATTCATCTCCTGAAGGGGGGGGTCAAGTGGGAATGGGGTCCAGAACAAGCCGAGGCAGTAAAACAACTCAAAAGAAGCCTCTCACAAGCGCCTTGCCTAGCTTACCCTGTCAGAAACAAGGAGTTCTTCCTGGAGACGGGGTTCTCTAATACGTGCTTGACGGCAGTATTATATCAAAAGCATGACAAGGTCAATAAAGTAATCTCCTATGCGAGCAAAACTTTATCCTCTGTGGAGGAAAAATTCAACGATTGTGAGAAGGCACTCCTGGCAACGGTGTGGGCATTGAAGAATTACCGCCCGTTTATCCAGGGGGAACACATCATAGTGGAGACTCCACACCAGCCTCTGCAATATCTCCAAAGTGACAGAATCCGGGCCGGAAATGTGAGTAATTCCCGAATTACTTCCTGGATTCTGTCAATGCAAGGCTTTCCTGTGGAGGTCAGATATGGCCAAAACAAGAAGAGTCCCCTCGCGCAAGGTCTGGCTGACTTGCATGATTGTGCCAGAGAAAACTGTCTCGAGGACGAAAGTCTAAAAATAAAGGACAACATGGAGGCATACCTTAATTCCCCCCACAAAGTCTTTGAAGAAGACAAGTGTGAGGGAATGCCCACTGTGTATGTGGATGGATGCTCTTACCATGTCGACAACAACGGGGAGAAAGAACTGGTGGCCGGCGTAGGGAATGCATGGGTGAATGAGTCCCCAGAACCCTCCGCTGGATACAAAATTGGTCCCCGAAGTAGTCAGGTGGCAGAATTGATGGCTGTGCATCAGGCCATCCTCACTGCTGTCCAGCATCAACTCCACGAACTGGTCATAATCACAGATTCGGATTATGTACGGAACGGGTTCGTGGAGCACCTGGTTAATTGGAAGACCAGAGGCATGGTATGTGCTAACAACAAACCCTTGAAACATGGGAAGTTGATCCAAAACATTGATGATCTGGTCACCTCGAATGGGATGACCATCTATTGGAAGAAGATCAAGGGTCATTCCAAAGTAGAGGGACCAGACAAAACTGGAAATGACTTAGCTGATCAGCTGGCCAAAACCGGGGCCATCCAAGGGGATCTAATTGAGATTGAGTCCCTGTTGGGGGAAATCCAGGTCACTGCTATCACTAGGTCCCAGGCAAATGCTCACAACGACCTTTCAATTGCACAATGGAGTAAGGAGACCCCTGATGCTGATTTGATTACCGCTCAGAAGGGGGATCCCATTATTGGTAAATTTTACCAGCACCTTGAGGACCCTGAGAACTTTCCCCTGACGAATACCGATTACATTGGGAAAGAGGACCTAAGAGTGTTGATGAAATGTCCAAAAATGTTCCGAATCCAAGACGGTTTGCTGGTAAGGAAATCCAAAGCTGGCCACGATCAGTGGGTGGTTCCTACCTCATTCCGAAGCCTGATGTTAAGTCACGCCCATGATGCGGCCACCGCCGGTCATAGGGGGTTTCACACAACATTGGAAATCTTAAGAGAGGTTGCATACTGGCCACACATGGGGCAGGACCTCGACCAATACTTGAAGGGTTGTCTTGTGTGTGCACAATTTCAGCCATCATCCCTCACGCACCGGGCGCCTTTACAAAAGAGGGGAATGACACTGCCATGGTCAGATTTACAAATCGACTTTGTAGGCCCTGTGATTCGCTCGGCTAGGGGGAATAAGTACATGTTGACCGTGACATGCTTGTTTACCAAGTGGGTGGAATGTCTCCCAGCCCCAAATTGCAAGGCAGAAACTGCAGCGGCCTTGATGATTAACCACATCTTTTCCCGTTTTGGTCTACCTCAAAGGATTGAGTCAGACAGAGGTAGCCACTTCACCAGTGAAGTAATGACAAAGATGTGGGAGATACTGGGGGTCAAGAGAAAGCTGCATATTGCTTATAGACCAGCTTCTTCTGGGGCAGTAGAGAGATATAACCGGACAATTGTGAGCATATTAAAGAAGTTTGTGGCAGATTCTGGGCCAAGTTGGGATATCCGATTACCTCTGGTCCTAATGGCCATCAGATCTACCCCTTCATCTGCAACCAAAATGTCACCATTTGAGTTGATGACTGGGCGCAAGATGGTGCTTCCGCAGCATTTGCTCTACAGGACCCAAGAGCAGACACTGATAAATGCCTCCACTACTCATGAGTATGTAGAGAATTTAAGGAAACACCTCCAACATGCTTTTGCTTATGCTCAGCGGAATCTAGAAAGATCGACTGATAGCATGAAGACCCATTATGACCTGAAAACTTCCAGGAAGGAATATCAGGTGGGAGACCGGGTCTATCTATACAACTTCCAAAGGAACCAGGCCAAGCAGCGCAAATTTTTGCCTACATGGAAGGGACCCTTTGAGATCGTCGATAAGATCTCCCCTGTGGCCTACAAGATCCGCATCCCCAAAGGTGGTTCGGCAGAGGGGGAAGACAAGTGGGTCCACATAAACCAGTTGAAATGTTGCCATCCCAGGCACACTCTGCAACAACTGGAGGAATCCTCTGGAATCCTAGCGGGTACTGTATCAGACTAATTCAGTTCCAATCATAAAACATACCACATCTAGTCTCTAAAATATTGTGATTTACATGAAACTGTCTCTAGTGATACTGTTTTTTTTTCAAAATAAGAATGTAATGTTTTGTTATGATGAAATGCATATGCTGCCCCACTATCTCAACAGTGGGGGAAAAAAATCGTCTATGAGTAGATATTGCCGCTTTTGCTTTATCATCCTAGGAGAGATGAAACCATGAAGGATGACCAAGGAGGACGATCCGGGGACCGGGAGCAAAGACACAACGGGCCCGGGGTACCGCCCAATCTTCCCATCAGGACCGGCGAGGAGAACTGATCGATCTGACCGGATGGAGAAGAAGATGCTGAACTGTGCCATCTACAGAAGAGGAAGAAAATTATGCGGACAGAGCGGTGCGTGGGTCAAAACCCTTGGGCACGCGACTCCCCATCGACCCAAACTCAAAGTGCAGTCACGTGGGGGGGCTTGTAGGGTGTCCTGACCCACGTTTAAGCTACCCTGCTACAACATTTGGTGCTGTGGGCTTAGGAAATTCAAGATGGCGGAAAACCCACATGTGCGCCGAAATCCAGGAAAGCTGCGCAGTTGTGCGCACACCAAAATGGTTACCTAACTTGCCACCCACCAGGGTAAAGAAAGGTCTTTGTTAACAAAATCCACTTTTACTGATGTCAAAAAGTTGCTGAAATCGTGACTCATTGGACCACTTTAAAGATTCAACCCTTTTTGTGGGGTTCCACATAACCATCTTACTGTAAGGAGCCCCATCAAAACAATGTTAAGCAAGGATTTACTACCATGTAAGAACCATTCCTGTTTAGAATGCATTAATCCAAGAAAATCCCAAAAATGGGTGCAGTACCAGTACTCACCACTATCCAAAAGCCGGCGTTTTAAAACCCACTGTGTGTTTTTCTGAAGGCAAGCAAAATGCCTATTTCAAACCTTGCAACATGTGCAAAATATTCACTGAACACCAGCAGACATTTGGCAGAATGGAGTTTTGTGTGCCTACAAAATCTGGGAAATGAAGAGCCCAAAAACAATGCTTATAACAAAAATGCTATGGAGTCAGCAGCTTAAGCCTAACTGCAACTGGATTTAAAACCACCAAAATCGAAAATGTTAAATTAAATGAGTGACCTATGTTTGGTGTCACATGCCTTTGTAACTGTTGAAATGTCATAGTTTTGCACTTAGAATCAGCATTCTAGCTGCATGTGTAAAATTACAAGTTATTTTAAAAGCAACAAAAAGTTAGCTGAAGGTCTGGCTTAAGGAACTTGATTTTGCCTAGCAACGGATCCCATCAGGAGTGAAACTTGAGTCACAACTATGTTCCCAGGCCAATGTTCCTTTTGCTGCCCATACTAAGGATATGCCATCTATCTGATAATTGAATTTCCTGTGCTCTGCCAGAGAGTGAACAAAGCCCTCTCCACTCAGGCAAAGGTTTTTATTACAGACGTCGTAAAAAGTGGCTTCCTCCTGGAGAAGCTGGGAGGGGCACTGCCTGTGAGAAGCAAGCTGGCTTGGCAGAAACTGGAAAGACTGGTTTCTGTACCATGTGACCTGAAAAGACACACCCCTGCAGCAAGGATATGGTTTTATAAAAAGGGGGATAATTCATAGTGCGGACATGTGAACATTTTATAAATGATACCATAATTCTTGTGATTTTTCTGCCCACAGTTTAAGACGTGGTAGGAACCGGTGGTATGTTCAGGGGGGTTTTAGCGGAAAAGTGGATATTACTCTAAATGTGTGCATGTTAAAAATCTGAAACTTCATCAGTTAATGTCCCTACCCCCTGCACACATGTATGTAAAGTTGGGTCCATGTCGGAAATTGAAAAAGCAGTTAAAAAGTCAATTATGTACACTCTTTGAATGCAAGCTCCGAGAATGAGCAGATTTGGACATAGACATGGCTAAATTCAGCCACACCATGTATATGTAATTTCAAACAACTGTGTAACTCTGAAGTATGGATTTTGATCATATATATATTTGGGTGCACAGATGATAAGGGAGGATGTTTCAAGAGATCATAAAATGACATCAATCTGACTCACAGTTCAGTTTGCCAATCAAGCGGAGGAATGGAAGCCTGACCAATGACGAATTAGAGGGGCAAGTCTAGTGATGCAACACACACACCCATTCTCAAGAAACAGATAAAAGCAGAGAGTCAGGACACATAGAGACATTCAATTTCATCTGCCGCTGGAAGCCCTGCCGGAAAAATCCATACTTACCTCCATCAAACTCCAGAAAGCCAAACTAGAGACTTCAATCTATCCAGAGCAGAGACCAGACCAGAGAGAAAGCAGTGCTGTGCCTAGCAGAGACCAGACCAGAGAGAAAGCAGTGCTGTGCCTAGCCGAGACCAGACCAGGCGCTGTGAGCAGAATCCGGAAAGACCTGACCAGACTGAAGATCGTGACCAAGTCGCTTTCCTGTTCAAAATCTCTTGTGAGTACTTAGCAAAACTCAGAACACATCTCTTAGTTTAAATTCATCTAATTCAATCTATTTAACCTAAGTAGAACTGCCTCCTATCTGTCACCTGTCATTTCTAGTAAAATTTGTCATTTTGAAAAAGTGTGCGTTTAAAATTTACAAAACCAAAAACGACCTTTACTAAATTACTCATATCTCCGCAACCGTTTGGGCTAGAGACTTGCAATAACTTTCATTTGGAAGCTGAGATCCCAGGCTTTCCTAGGACCCCAAAACGGTAGAGATAGTCCTTGCGGTTCCTTTGTAATAGCGCTCGGCGCATCCGCGAATTTTGCCGCGATTTGCAATTTCTTCACATGTAAAAAAACTGCTGCTGCCTGATTTCATTTGCCAGAAATTCGTTTAACCTGCTAACTATCCCTGCATCATTGCTAGTGTGAGCCTGGACTAATATTAACTAGATACCACTCATCCTGAACCTCTAAAAGGGAATTAAGAGCGTTTCCAGCATATTTCTCATTCATTGCTAGCACCTATCAAAGCATTTGCCTGTGTTTTCAAACTTCTGTTTAAGCTTGCTGGATTGAACTGAATTACAGTTGATTGCATTTCTGAGAACTGTGTGTTTTCCTTCCATTTCCTTGCCTTGCATCAAGGGGGGGAGGGGAGTAGCCAGAGAAAAGTGATTACATTGTTTGGTTGAAATCATATTGCGTATTTTCTTGACTGCATTCATTGAATATTGCATCCACCTGAGCCTACATAAAGCATCCTCTACCACATTATACTTTTGTTCCTATTTACCAGTGTGCTACCTTATCCATTTCATGTCAACTCATTAGTGATTAAAGAAGTGTGCTAGTGCCAGATTCTCCGTTGTTAATATTTACCATATCAGATTAAGTGTGATATTCAATTATTAATTTATTAAAAAGTGTGATATATATTTTAATTTATCAAATAAACCTTTTAAACTTGCAAAACAGAATTACTTCTTGGCTCAGTGGGGTCAGGGGGATTCCAAGAGAGGGGTGTTATACAAGGGTAGTCATCCAGAACGCATGAACTGGACCTAAAGATATATCAATAAGGGTTTTCGTTCAGTATTCTAGACTAGGCGTTAACTTGGCTGTAGTGCTGAATTGAATCCTCTTACAAAGGTAATATGTACATGCAATGACAAACCACTATGTATTCGAGAAATGTGTATTTTGATCAAATATAGATTTGTGGGCCAACTTCCTAATCCTTATACGTTCTCCGTAATCACGATTCTCGCACCCGCGAATTTTACCGCGATTTGCGATTTGGTTAAAAATCCAGCCACGTGTAGCCATCAGCAGTCATCTCTTTCCTTGCTAAAAATTCGTTTGCCTCTTAAGAACCACCCCTGAATCATTGCTAGAGTGAGCCTGGACTAATATTAACTAGATACCACTCACCCTGAACCTCCTGAAGGGAATTAAAAGCATTTTCAGCATATTTCTCACTGCATTGTCACCATATTCAAAGCACTTGGGTCTGTGTTTCAAAACTCCTATCTGTTGTATAAGCTGCGGGGGGGGAATTGAACTGAATTCTATTTGATTGCATTCCTAAGAACTGAGTCCCATTCTATTCATCTCCTTACATTGCATTAAGGGGGGGGGGTGAATTGTCCAAGAAAGTGATTACATTGGCCCTCATTACGACCCTGGCGGATTTTTTCCGCCATCGACGGACTTTTCCGCCATGGCGTAAAGTCCGTTTACGCCATGGCGGATGGCGGACTTACCGCCCCATTCCGAGGTTGGCGGGGCGGTAAGTCCCCATTGACCCATTTACCCTTCCCCATTCCCATTTCGGCCCCATAGGGCTCAATGGGAGTGGGGAAGGCGTTAATTACGCCACCGTACATTACGGTGGCGTAATTAACACCAAGGTCCCATAGCGCCATGGATTTTTACGCCCGCAAAAAGCGGGCGGAAAAGTGACCATGGCGCTTTGGGAACTCGTAGTTGGCGGTAAGGGGTCGGCGCAGCTAACGCTGGCGTAAACCCCTTACCGCCAGGGTCGTAATGAGGGCCATTGTCTTTTGCTGAAATCCTATCAAGTTATTTTCTGTACTGCATTTCATTCCACATTGCATCCATTTGAAACCATAAAAGTATTGTTGCTATCTTATCCATCCTATAACCACTAATCATTGATTATAAAGAAGTGTGCTAGTGCCGGACTATCCATTATTGATTACTGCTCTGATTAAGTGTGATATTCAATTATTAATTTATTATAAAGTGTGATATATATATATATTGTTTAAATTATCAAATAAACCTTTTAAACTTGCAAAACAGAACTACTTCTTGGCTCAGTGGGGTCAGGGGGATTCCAAGAGAGGGGTATTATATAGGGGTAGTCATCCAGAACTCATGAACTGAACGTAAAGATATATCAATAAGGGTTTCCATTCAGTATCCCAGACTAGGCATTGACTTAGCTGTAGTGTTGAATTGAATCCTCTTACACAACAAAGGCTATCTCTCTCAAAGAGCAACACTAGCTATCTCTCTCAAAGAGCAACACAGACTATCTCTCCAAGCATGCATGATGTGCAAGACAGCATTCAATGCCAACAAGGCAGTCACAAGCAAAACCCCACTGTGTCTGGAAGAGAAACTCCCAATTTCCGCTGGCTAGTGCACCAGCAGAAGCCACATCTTCCTAGATCTCGCAATAAAGAAGTGTAAGAGGGAAACATCTAGGGAGCGGTCCTTTTCCTGCTAGCCCTCATCTCAGGGAAAAATACCAAGGAAGATTAGACTGGCCTCTCCATCCTACACTTGAGGAGCATCAGGAAAACCCTTCACCACAAAGAACAATTCACTGATTGTTCCACCCAACTCTTTCTCTGGAGCTCCCCTCCCTCCTTTTCTCCTCTTACCCAACCGGACAACCTTAGCTTCTTCTGCACCCTATGTGTAACCCGTAGGGTGCCACCAGTATGTAAAGTGGTTGGTTGCTTTTTGCACTTTACAAATGTTCTACATGCTTCCCTTACACATGGCTTCAATTGAAATGCTATACGAGAATGTTTCTATCTCTGATTGTCACTGAATTCATGCCACTCACACAAATGTTTGCTTTATAATTGACGCTTCCATGATTCACCGGCTCTTCTACAGTGCTATTCTCTTTGATTCCCCGCTGTGTTCAATGTAGTCTATTGGGTAGTTGTCCTGAACGCGCTTAACTTCCCTAAGCACTCTGTCCTGTAACTCTCTCACCCAGGAACCACTCAGCCAGAGTCCCCCTCGCCATGGCAGCATCGAGAGGGCACTTCCTGATCTCTCATCCCCCAATTGTCCTCCCTGTGTCAACTGACACCCGTCACTCTCCCTCACATCCCACTTCACCCACTCGTGCTTACCTGTCACTTTATCAGCCCCTCTTTTTTTATGTCACTTTGTGTGCCTGTGCGTGGCCCTCCCCTGTGGTGTGGGGCATGTGCGCACCAGTGTCCAGCCCCATGGCAGTTTGCTTTGTGAATTGCAACTGTACCGGGTGGCCTTTTGTGTGCAAAGTATATTCAGTATGGCCTTAGCCAGCTGCACAAAAGACCCAAAGCAACACGAACATCTACTGTGCAAGCGGATTTCTTTGTATCATTTACCAAAATGCAGCCTGGGTAATAACCAGGGTGTCTAACAGGATTCATAATGTACATGTTTGTACTAACAGCATGTAGTGCCACTAGACTGGGGACACATATGGTGCAGGTTACACTGCCCAAAGCCAGCAGATTCTCTATTATGCACTGAACAGTATCAATATCAGTGCTTTGTGTCTACAGGCTTGTAAATAACACAGTCATGTGAGCAGAGAGTCCATTATGACTTACAAACTTACTTTAAACTGACAGATAAAAACAAATAGGAGTTTTTCCATGAAGAGGAGTCAGTATTATTTGGGAAAGCAATTACTATTTTTAAATTAACTGTAATTTCAGCAGCGATGTCAGTAATGTGCAGATGCTTACGAAATGCACTATTTGAATCCGTCACAGTGACAGCTGAGAGGCAGAACTGCTCGTCTATCCCTTGGTGCGTGTCCAAGTTGACAACCCTTCCCTGATGTCACTACGCCACCAGAGCTCCACAGAGTGAATGACAATGATGCTAGACCACAATCTCCAGTAAGAAGACATCAACTTCAATTGGGCCCAAAGTGTACACCATGGCAGCAAATGCCAAGTGAAGACAAACAACACAGACACCATGGAAATGAATAGCATAGCAGGAACACCTGAGATGCCACTTCCTTCATGATGATTAACAATCGTAAATATGTCTAAAGTAGTTTCATGTTCAAAAGGTCAAATTTAAAAATGTGGCTGCTTAAAATGCAAAATGTTGACGCCCACAAGAAGAAGGAAAAAGGTTGTGCTGCACCTGTAACATGTTTGCTTTGAGAGGATTCCTTAAAGGATAGTTCCGCGACTTTTTTTTTATTGTCCCTACGGTTCGGCCATGTGTTTTTAAGCATAACTCGGTAGATCGTAGAAAACTTTCCTATGGACCTTACCCGACTTTTCGTCCATTAACGCACTCGAAATCAGCCGCCATTTTCTGATAATCCTATCATTTCCCCCCATCGCCCTGGCTCACCTGCTTTTGCGGCACTAAATCAAATCCCCCGCCCCTGAGCCTGACATCAGCAGACGCGTACCGCCCATTTCCCAACGCCAAAGCACGTTTCGTGTCAACAATCGCTGCGCCTCAGCTAATGACGTGTCGCCATGGAAATGGCAGGACGCCTCTTTCCTCAATAAGTATAAACACACCGTTTCACAACACACAGCAGCAGATTTTCGATTCCATTACTCTCTCTGTGTTACTTTGAGTATTCTGTGACTCGTTTCTGTGCTCTGGTCAGCTACCTTCATTGATTGTAGCCCGTGTGAACAGATACCAGTACCACCGCTATAAAATATTTTTCTTTCTTTACCACACAATTGCTACAATAATTCCGTATATGTACGAGCCCGAGTACACCGAGGAAGAACTACTGGAAAGGCAAGCACGCGAAAACGATGGGGATTCGGACGGCAGTTGGGAGGACCAGTCAACGGATGAAGAGCCTGGACCATGTCGCATGGACGGCGTCTCCACCTGGTGCACGTGCAATCGGTGCGAGCTAATGCCAACTGAGGAGGAGAACTGCTGCTGCCGTGAAAATTCCGGGTGCTTGGCCTACATTTCGGAAGGCGAGCCAAGTCCGCAATGCATCACCGAGCTGCCAGAGTTCAGGGAAGCCTGCCTCTCACGGACCGTGTTGAGGATGATGATGGTGCTTATGCACGAACTTTGCGGCACTGTTCGTCCGCGTAATCCGAGTAACGAGTAAGTATACTCTGGTTGTGATGTCAGTGATGCCACTACTATTTCATGGTCGTCTCATCATTCGAATGCATGTAAATTGGTTCCATGTTGTGCATTTTCTAGATAGATTTTTTTTCAAAGCAGAATGACATTTTTTACCTGAATCGACAGTGATAAGAAAGTTGTCATTTTAATACAGTTTGCATCTTTCATTTTCACAGGTGGTACAGGCTGGTGGCCTATCGTTGCTTCACTTGGTGGCTTCACGGGAGGCTCGGACACCGCGTTCGGAGAGTAATACCTGCCTGTGCGGTACTTGCCATTAGACAACATTTCCCCAGCGACAGTGGACAATACCGCAGATTTTCCCTGGATGTGCTGCAACCGCAACTTTACAATGTGTAATGTTTATTATTTATGTTCAATTGAAATTAAGATCTAAAATAAAACCCAACATATATTTTAACAATGGTTGTTTTGATTTTTTAAATGAATCTAGTGTGTCTCCATTGAATAGTCTTCCTGTGCCTTGTCTTGTCACACCACATGTCTCCGGCCAGCATCCTCCCTCACGCTGGCCGCCCACCTTCAATCCACATAACCGTTGAACCCATATGCAGCAGACATACATATGTTATTTTGCGGGTTGGCATCAAGCCTCCCGGCCTTGCCTCCGACCCCAAAAATACTTACCACACCACTTTGTTCAAGCGTTGGCAATAAAAGGAAGGCCGTTGGATTTTATTGATACAAAACATGGTTATAGGTAAATAATCAATATGGTTGATCATAATAAATAATCCTTTTGGGCACCGGGTACAGAGATGACCCCCTCTGGCCCGTGCCGCCTTGCCACCACAGGCCAGCCTGCTGCTGACTAACTGCCTAGGCATCCAGGGTCTCCAGGGTGAACTGCACCCATATATTCTCCTGGGAGGGTGAGGTATTTATAAACTCACCCCCTGCCTTCCATGTACTAGATCCTGCAGCCTGCCTCTTACATGCAGTTAGATGGCCTCTCCTTGGTGAGGCCCTGCGGCAAACGAGTCTTGTCTGCACGACCACCGCCCCAATCCACCCCCCGCCCTATCAAAGGCAGTTCGCACCGGGGTACTTGTGCTGCCAAGTGGAGCTGTCAGGGAGCGATAAAGGCCAAGAGGTGCCAAAGACCATGTACACTTCAAAGTGGTCTATAGAGCATGGGTTGTTGTTCCCATGTCTACCGCCAGACCCCGTGTCTCCTGCCAAGCATCCCCCCTCACGCTGGACGGCCCCCTGCAATCCACATAAGTGTGTCTCCATTCACGAGTCTTCCTGTGTCTTGTCTGCACGACCACCGCCCCAATCCACCCCCCGCCCTATCAAAGGCAGTTCGCACCGGGGTACTTGTGCTGCCAAGTGGAGCTGTCAGGGAGCGATAAAGGCCAAGAGGTGCCAAAGACCATGTACACTTCAAAGTGGTCTATAGAGCATGGGTTGTTGTTCCCATGTCTACCGCCAGACCCCGTGTCTCCTGCCAAGCATCCCCCCTCACGCTGGACGGCCCCCTGCAATCCACATAAGTGTGTCTCCATTCACGAGTCTTCCTGTGTCTTGTCTGCACGACCACCGCCCCAATCCACCCCCCGCCCTATCAAAGGCAGTTCGCACCGGGGTACTTGTGCTGCCAAGTGGAGCTGTCAGGGAGCGATAAATGCCAAGAGGTGCCAAAGACCATGTACACTTCAAAGTGGTCTATAGAGCATGGGTTGTTGTTCCCATGTCTACCGCCAGACCCCGTGTCTCCTGCCAAGCATCCCCCCTCACGCTGGACGGCCCCCTGCAAACCGCATAATGCCACGGCATATACACGTCATTCTTTCACAAACACAACCCTGTTTCGAATTCTTTATAACCCACTTCATATTTCTAATGAGAACTTCTTTGCGCTTTGCTAGTCAACCCGTGAAGGTGCTGGTTATCTGCTCTTCGTCTCTGTGAACTTCCGTGACCACTTCGAGGAAACTCGTCAGTTTGCAACCTGTGAACTGCTCCCTGTTCTACGACAAGAAACTACTCTGATCCCTGCATCTAACTGTTTGCTCGTCAAGGTAAGGCCATGTACCATACTCATTTTGCGTCCAATTTCTTTTCGTTCAAGACAGTACATGCAAGGAACTAGTCACATGTTCTGAGTTTAGTCAAATTATTTTTCTATTTTTTTAAAGTTATTCAAATACTTATCCGCATGTGAATAACGTGTATAGTTCCAAGAACCAAAACATACCTTGCATTGAACCTTTTATGTGTCATTTAATTTTTTAACACATTGGTATTCATAGAGAATTGTTGATCTTTACTTTTCAGAACTTTCCACAATGCCTGCCTGTTCCATTGGCGGTTGCCCTTCGAAGACCCATAATAAATCTGAAGGTACTATAATGCATGTTTTCCCTAAGACAATAGATCAGATAAGAGAATGGGTCCGATATTGCGGATATCCACCCTCTGAGCTTGAAAGTAGAGTCCTAGAAGTCTTTGCGGACAAGAGGGGTGATCGATACCGCATCTGCAGCAGGCACTTTACCTCTGACATGTACTCCACATCATTGCTAATAAAGAAGAACACACCGCGAGCGAGGCGAAAATTGCTCTCAACCGCTATTCCCACTCTATTCGTCCACATCCCTCCACTGGTGAGTCAAGTTGATGTTCTTATGCATTTCGAGGTATGGATACTGACAGTTCAATCAAGCGAAATCATATGACGTGATTACATCCGCTATACTTCCTTCTTTATTAACGCAAGTACTATGTTTCAGGGAGATGACGGAGCTTCTTCTACAAGAACATCACCCCTAGTAGTTGATGCAGATCTCTGGGTGGTGACACTTCCAACGATCGAGCAAATCGAATCATATTTACATATCCATTATTTATTTTAGACAACTGATCATTTGTGCAGGTCTATTTAGATGAGCCGTTCACGCCTGCACAAAGTTTCTGTTCTTTTTATCAAAATAGAAAACCATACTAATGCAATTACTGTGTTTTAGGGAGTCACTGAAGCATCATCTTCAATAATATCATCAATGGAAGTCTATGAGGAGCCCGAGGTATGGATCTTGACAGTTCCATCTAACTAGATCAACAATGCGTGAATAATTGTCGTTTGAATGTTCTACACAAAGCGTTCATTCGTGTTTTGCTATTGAGATGTACGTGGGTATTGGTCCCCAAGTACATTTTGTGTTTTCGATATTATTATACATACTAATGAAAGTTCTATGTTTCAGGGAGTCGATGGAGCGTCTGTGCGTGATGGATGTGTTTATCATGAAAATATAGTCGTTGCAGCGCAAGAGGAAGTGGAGACATGCACACACGAGTCGGAGCAACAGCGTCCTGATGTTGAAGTTCGAGGCAAGAAAGTTTCAAAGAAAAGAAAGCAAAAGAAGGTTAGTGTCCTGGTCACTATATTATGTTGTTTTTCACTGTTAATAGTTCAATACTGTAAGTTGTGTTTAAACTGAACATCCCTTTTCCAATCTGTCCTCTAGTTGCGAGTGGGTGTACGAACTAGATCTACACAGACAGTGAAGCGAACGAGAGATGTTGCTTGTCAAACCTTTTGGCAGGGACTTGAGACTGGAGATGCATCGTGCCAATGGGAAGAATATGAAGTGATTGACAACGGAGCTATACCACCACCAGCCATTGATAGTGAATGTCCTCCTGGTAGTTCGGATGCAGTCGGAGATCAATTCACAGAATCCACACCCGCAAAAACTAAGACCGCGAGAAAGTTGAAGAAATTGTTTTATTCACCCATCTCCGGAGAAGGAACAGATGTTGCAATGGAAGAGAATGAAGTGGACGACAATGAAACACCATCAATATCACTGAACATAGCGGAAGACGATATCAGAGATTCTACCTTTCATGTGAGTGACATGTCCTCAACGTTACAGGCCGAACCAGCTGGGATGCAGAGTGACAGTATAAGGAAAGAGGCCAAATTCATTGTATTCGATAGTTGTTTGATTGATATTATTATTCGGATGAAATGTGGGCATTCGGTTGGTGGGGAAGTATGTGGGGAGCCATTCATTAATGTGACTCGTGCAATTCGAGGCACTAACCTTAAAATACATGCCACCTGTACAAAATATCATCCTTTCTCATGGTCTGCACAACCTATGCTGGGACAACTGCCAGCAGGCAATCTACTTTGTGCAGCGGCTGCACTTTTTAGTGGTTCAAGTTTTAAAAAATTAGAGTCTTTCTTTCAGTTTGTGGGAATCCATTTCATTGCGAAAACTCAGTTCTACAAATACCAAACCGATTATCTATTTCCAGCCATTAGCGAAGCTTGGAGAATGGAAAAAATGTCTATTGATAGTACATTCGCGGGCAAACGGTTCAGGCTAGCCGGTGATGGACAGTGCGACAGCCCAGGATTTTCAGCCAAGTACTGCACCTACCACTTTCAGGACATGGAAAGTAAGAAAATTGTGAGTTCGGTGGTCGTGCAGGTGTCACAAAGTACATCCTCAGTGGCCATGGAGAAAGTTGGCTTTGTAGCATCATTGCAAGAACTACAATCGCGGGGAATGGTGATCGACCTGATAGCCACGGACAGACACATTTCAATTGCCAAGACAATGAGAGAACAGTACAAAAATATAAATCACCAATTTGACGTTTGGCATCTTGCAAAATCAATCAATAAAAAATTGTCGGCTGCAGGTAAAAAAAAAGAATTGCAAGGTATTTCACAGTGGTCCAAGTCAATCAGCAACCATCTTTGGTGGAGCTCAAAAACATGTGGAGGGTCGTTGGAAATTCTACTGGAAAAATGGCGGTCAGTAATGCCACACTGTACGAACGTTCACCGATGGAACACGAACCAACATTTCCACAATTGTGAACATGGCCATTTGTCCACAGAGGAGGCACGGAAGAAGAAGTGGTTGATTCCTTCATCACCCACTCACAAAGCCATTGAAAAGATTGTATTTGATAAAACTATAACAAAAGCTTTGAGGGGACTCACGGAATTCTGCCACACAGGAGATTTGGAGGTGTTCCACAATATGTGCCTAAAGTACAGGCCAAAACGATTGCATTTTGGCATGGAGGGCATGATAAATCGGACTCTTTTAGCGGTCTTGGCACATAACCATAATGTTGGCCGTCAACAAAGTAGGACGACCGGAACTTTAGGGACGCTTCGCTACAATAAGGCCTTCACTAAAAGAAGTAAACAATGGGTGATCAAACCAGTGTTTGAGGATATGCAATATGAGTTTATTGAGAAACTTATTGTTGACGTCCTAGATAGGCACATAAATGGAGTTGTGAACGAACCTGTGCAGGGGACAACTGCATTGCCACCCAACATTGCCTCTGTTCCATGTCCACCTAAAGAAGAACTCATTGAGAAATACACATCACGGTTTAAATGATTGTAATTTGATTGTCTGTTCTCTCGAGTCTCCTCATGTCGCAGGCCCATTGAATATGTGTAGCTATGTATTGTGTAAATAAAAGTGATTGCTCAGTGTACATGCAATGTGTCTCTCCACCCTTGCCCCTCCCTTCACCGTGCAGTAGTGCGAACCACCCGGGTGTCACCTGTGACTTTTCTCTGGAGTCTCCTCATGTCGCAGGCCCATTGAATATGTGTAGCTATGTATTGTGTAAATAAAAGTGATTGCTCAGTGTACATGCAATGTGTCTCTCCACCCTTGTTCATTTGCGCATTAAATTAAACCAAACAGTAATATAAATCATTTTTCAAAAAATATAGAATGTCTCAGTATTTATGGTTCTGTGGGGCTGCAAAGCACGCAGACAAAATGCAAAGATGGAGTGTAAATTTCAAGTCCTGTGAGACGGCCTTACACTGAATGTAGCTAACTAGGAATGTGTGCTCGTTCAAAGTGAAGGTCAGCTGCTTTGATTTTTTCTCGGGTGCCAGAATGGCCCACGACTCAGTATAAGGTTCTATTGTTATTTGACCTTGACAGGCCAGGACCACGTAAGAAACGATAATGAATATAATTTCAGAAACGAAAGCCATTTCATGTTCGTTCATTAGAAGAAATAACGTCTGCATAGAAGGAGTGGTATTTCGGGACTGCCCTACGCACAGACACAATGGAAAATGCAAATATAATGTAAGTAACTCTTTAGATGAGTTTATACCGCAATTTAATTACTATACAGTAGCTTTAAAGACGGGTTAAGTTGGACTTGTTCGTTCTATGTGGCATATTGTTTTGTACCGCGCACTATCTTGGGGAGAACCGTCTCCTTTTACGGAAGCACCTCAAAACCTTCCTCTTTGCTTCTGCTTTCTCTCTCCCTCTCCCCTGCTACAACTGGTCCACTGTCTGCGATCTCGGTCCTGGGCCCTTCCACTCTCCACCTGCACTCCCTGTCAACCCCTGCACTGGGGGACTGTCTCAGTATCCTACAGCCCCCCCTTGACGTTTAAAACCCAGTTGCACTGTCCTAGCAATGAAATAATTTACCGACCGAATATATAAAATGAATAATTTTAATAAAGATCTGATGGTGAGACTAATTTCATTTTTTATGTTTTTCAAACAGGTACTTCACCCATTATTGTCTGTGTCACGAGTACCAGACACCGGCGGATGGCTTTTATAACCGCCAGTTGCTTCTCCGCGTGAACAACGTTACCACCCTGACCATTTTATGGGACGATCGCCAAGTACAAGTATGCCCTTACGCGGTACTAACGGCTAGATGCAACATACAGACCGCTGTGGTGGCCTAGTGCCTCGTTGTTGGAACAGCCATGCGATTATCAGTGCGACCGAAGAGCTTATGTTATCGTAAACCTAAACCCTGTGTACTGCACACGAACATCGCTTGCCTCAAGATGAACTATTTTGGATCGAGAGCAAAGAAAAATGAAAATCGCTGAATATTCTCTAAACATTTGATGTCCAATAAATGTACTTTGCCAAATGTACAATCTTGCAGTTTGCTTTTAAACCACAGTTTCATATTCCGAATTGTGGCGCTGTATTGTGAGATGATCTAAGACCCTGTGTACAGCAAAGGAACATCGCGTGCCTCAAAACGAACTTTTTGGAACCTGAGCAAATAAAAATGCAAATCACTGAATATTCTCTAAACATTTGATGTCAAATAAATGTACTTTACCAAATTTACAATCTTACGGTTTGATTTAAAAGTACAGTTTCATATTGCGAATTGTGGCGCGCTGTGTTGTGAGCTGATCTGTGTTGGTTTCCGGGTTCTGTGTGGAGTCGCGTAGAAGACGCCTGGGCGCGTTTGCCTACGCAGCACAGTCACTTCACGGATAGAGGCGGGGAATATGAATGTTTTGATAAAGTCTGTTTTAGGGGCGGGGGATTTGATTTAGTGCCGCAAAAGCAGGTGAGCCAGGGCGATGGGGGGAAATGATAGGATTATCAGAAAATGGCAGCTGATTTCGAGTGCGTTAATGGACGAAAAGTCGGGTAAGGTCCATAGGAAAGTTTTCTACGATCTACCGAGTTATGCTTAAAAACACATGGCCGAACCGTAGGGACAATAAAAAAAAAGTCCCGGAACTATCCTTTAAGATTCCTCTGCTTGCAATCTGTGAACTTTAACCATACAAAATGAGTTTAACAGTTTCAGAACCCCACCTGCCTGACTAAATTAACTCATAAACCAGTCCTGATTCTCTTATATATTTGCATTATGTCTTCAAAACTAATTTTGAATCCCACACTGTGACAAACACATGAATCTTGTTTTATTTGTTCTCACTTTTATATTGAGAAGATTACACCTTGTGAGTGATTGGCTATACCACAATGCAGAGCATGAGAAGATTACACCTTGTGAGTGATTGGCTATACCACAATGCAGAGCATAGTTTTCAGTTCTACTTCGAGGTTTCTGTTTAAAAGAAACAACATATTTCAAACGTGAAAAAATGTACAAAGTGTATGATGAGTTGCGATCTTTTATGATTATTGCACAAAGACTGAAAAGATTGAATGTGTCCTTTTTCTCGAGAGCAACACTTCTCTGCCTACTTTCCCCACTGCATCTTATCATCCTTATCCATTTATTTATTTATGTATAAGGTGCCAGCAACCCACAGGCATCAGGGCGCGACACAAAAACAAACAAACTAATAGCACAGGACAAATTCAGAAGAGACTGGACAGGAGGGGCAGATTTACTTGAATAACCTGGTTTTTAAGGATTTTTTTAAAGGTCCAGGAATTCTGGTCTTGCATCATGGGAAGAGGAGAGTATTCCAAAAATTGGCAGCTTTGACCTGGAAGGATCTGCCGAGATACTTCTACTTTTTGAACCTGGGACAGATAATCATCCCTCTGTTAGATGACTGCAGTGCTCTTGTTGGGTGATACTGTGGGATAAGTGTTTTCAGGTAGGTTGGAGCATCTCCGTGTACACACTTATGGATGATAGTGGCCAACTTAAAATTAATAAACCCTTGAATGGGCAGCCAGTGCATCTCCCACCTATAGGGAGCAATATGAACTCACCCTGGCAGATTGTTTATGCATGCAGTGCTGTTCTGTAGTAGTTGGCAGCTCCTCGGGTTCTTAGCGGGGGCACCTATCAGCAGAGCATTGCAATAGTCTAGTCTTGACAGGACAGTAGCTCGGGTGACCATAGTAGTGGTAATCTTGGAGAAAAAAGGCCTTATGTTTTTTAACAGGTGGAGAGACTGATTACAACTCTTGGTCAGCAGGTCGACATGGACATCAGAACTAAGAGACGCCTCGAGACAGCTGCCCAGGGTTTTGACCCTACAGAGGACGCAAATGCTGCTTGTGTCAATTAGAAAGCTGGTATATTCAGGACTGGGATTGGCATGTGCTGTTTTGGGACGAAAGATCAGTAGTTCTGTCTTGTTGCTGTTTAAACAGAGCCATTTGGAAGACATCCATTCCTCGATCAGATGGTAGGCAGTGGACAAGGCGGTGGAGTCTGCCACATAGTCTCCATTTGCATCAATGACTATTTAGAAGTCATCCGCATAGTTGGTAAAGAAATACCCAGGGTGCACAGAGGCCGGATCTACAAGTTAAATAGTGTTGGCAATAGACTGGCCCCCTGGGGAATGTCACACGTGATTGGTTTGGTGGCAGATCTTGCCAGACTCCACTGTATGCATGATTCGCAATCTGACAAAAAGGAAAGGAATAATTTAACAGCATTGTCAGAGCATTGCCCGAAAGGTGATGGGATTGTTTCAAAATATCATGATCAACCAAGTCGAAGGCCGCTGACAAGTCCAATAGGACCAGGATGCCACCCCTGCCCTTGTCAGATTTTTCCAAGCATATGAGCCTGTAGGTCCATAAGTGCAGTCTCTGTGCTTTATTTGGATCTGAAACCTGATTGCCTCTGATGAAGAATACTGTTTGTCTCAATAAACTTTGGTATTGCCTATTGCCGGTTTTGTCTAGCACCCTAAACAAACAATTGGAGTTGGTGATAGGCCTACAGTTGTTGGGATCCTTAAGGTCAAAGTTTTTATAGATGATGGCACCTTACCATCACAGAAGGATGCTTTGACCACCCTACTGAGAAATATGGCAAAGATCTCCCTGTGCTCTAGGATGATTTTGGGTGCAATGATATTCTCTGGGCAGGCTGTAGGTTTCATTGCAGAAAGAATGTTTTCCATTTCACGTTTTTTGTGAAGGAGAACCTTGGGAGGTTGGCTGTCTCATAGTAAGCATATGGGGACGGCGTAGTTGTGTTATTTTTGCCCTGTATTTTAACCTCTATCTTTCCTGTAGCTTTTGTGATTTTATCCTCAAAGGCTACCTGGACTAGGGTAGCATCATGACACGTAGGAATGAATGGTACCTGTGAGGCATTAGGTTTCTCCAGAAGCCTAAGTGTGTCAAAGAGTTTCTTGGTGTTGTTCCCTGCTAGGGCATTTTCCTGGTTAACGAATTTGTTTTCACTGTCAATTACTTTGTTTTTATAGACTTAGTCCCCCAGTTTCCAGGCTTCTTTATTTTCATTTGTTGGCTGTTTCAGCCGGATGGATTCTAGCTTTCGGTTTTGTTTTTTGAGGGCAACACGTTCCTTGTCAAACCATTTTTGGTGGCCAGGATTATCTCTCAATATCCTGGTTTTGAGAGGTGCGTCTTTGTCAAGGAGGGAAGTAAACTCTTTGTTATACAGAAGAATCAGGTGGTCAGCGGGATCAGTGTAAGATGTGTCGAACATGATAAGGTTGAGAAATGGAGCAAGGTACTTGGCATCCTCTCTATTTTCCCTTTATTTTTTTTTATTTTTTTTTTAAATATTTGTTTATAACCTCATAGGTTTTTACAAAACATATTCAAAATTCGCATTCCCTGTTGCGCAGTTTGTGTACTTCCTAAGGACACCACTCCTGGAGACTCCTTTCATTACTCTAGACTCGAGAGCAGGCTTAACGTGGGTGTCTCCTCAAGGCACGCCTGGAGACGCTTATAATTTGGCCCATTCGCTCTTTGCAGGGCGACAGTCAAAAATTTTGCGGCTGTCCTGGACCATTTAGCCGAGTCCCCGGCTATCAGCCGTGACCAGGAGGTTTCCTCATCCAACATCTTGGCTTCGTTGAAGAGTGGTGTCAGATAGGATTGTCTCTCATAGGATAGGGCTGGACATATCATTAATAGATGTCGGAGTGATTCTCGATTGTCCGGCACACTGCATAGACGACACTCCGCCGATGGAGACAGCGCTCTACTAGATAGAATTTCTCTAGTAGGCAGTAAGTTCAGCCGTGCCCGCATAAAGGTTCTTCTTAGATTTTTTTCCGGGAACTTGTCACAGTACTTTAAGGGTTCCTTTAGGCGATTGTTAGAGGGCGGTAGGTGCTTTAACGATTTGTATGAAAGAGCTTTTTCGTTTGTACGAATCCAATCTTGCTGCTCTAACTTTGTTTTGACATAGCATGGATTTGAAATCAGTATT
Organism: Ambystoma mexicanum; assembly: GCF_040938575.1. Classification (NCBI taxonomy): domain Eukaryota; kingdom Metazoa; phylum Chordata; class Amphibia; order Caudata; family Ambystomatidae; genus Ambystoma; species Ambystoma mexicanum. The sequence continues at coordinate 534,401,818 of NC_090939.1, forward strand.
TCTTCATCACACACTACCGCCTCCATTGCGATCTTGATTTTTTTTTCCCAATCTACCAAGGCTTTGCAGTTCTGTCCTTGTAGTTCAGCCGCCATGATTTTGAAAATCGGGGGGGAGCTTTGGAGCAGGATTTTCCTGTATAGTTGAATTGCACATATGGTCACCACCGCTCCGAGAGATAGCAAACCTAATTCTCAACGGATTGCTGGAAGGGGAGCTGACTTAGGTAGGGCTAATACTGATTTCCAGATGAAGCCTTCCAGCTGTGACCATAGTTCATCCGGGAGATTAAGGTTTGCCGCCATGCCGTAAGTAATGGTTGGAACTACTTTCGTTTTGTAGAATTGCAGGGCGGGAAACCATGAGAATTTTCCAAATTTCCCATCGACTGCCCGCATTTGAGAGGTTAAGTTTCGCGCTTTGGACCAAAGCGAGTTTTGGAGTGAGTTTTCACAGAGCGTGTTGTCGAGCATTACTCCGAGATATTTATATTCGGTTATGACTTCGATTTTTGTTTGTCCCAAAGCCCAGCCGAAGGTTGATTTAGTGCTCTTTGTTGATTTTGAGAGTATCAGGATTTTGGTTTTCGTTTTGTTGATTTGCAAATTGTTCGTGCTCATATAGGCCGCCACGTTGGTCAACTGGAGCTGAAGGCCGATTGCTGTTTGGTCCAGTAGAACCAGGTCATCGGCATACCATAGCCTAGACACTTTCTCCCCTCCTACTTTTGGAGGGAATGCTCTCACCATTTTCTCAGACTCTTGATAGTCCCCGATAAATGCAATAAACAGGGCCGGGGCCAGGGGGCATCCCTGTTTGACTCCCCGTTTGGTGTAAATCATGTCGGAGAGGGCCCCTTGCTGGTTTAAACGGACCCTTAACGATATTTCCGTGTGAAGTGCCAGGATGGGGTCGAGAACTGGTCTCAGACAGTTCCATGCTGTCAGTTTGGCCCATAGCTTAGTACGATCTACTGTATCGACGGCCTGCGAGAGGTCTATTAGTGCCATGTAAACTTTAGTAGCTCCCCTCTTTACGTTGGCTTTGACTATACTCAGGATCAGAAGATTAATTGCCGTTCCTGTACCTTTTTGGAATCCTGTCTGGAAACAATCCATGGCTGGGGAGATGGCGGCCCAATCCTTGAAATGTTGTAACAGCAACGAGGCAAAGATTTTACCAATTATATCTAGGAGTACAATCAGTCTGTAGTTAGCCGGTTGGTTTCTATCACCCTGCTTGAAAACAGGGACTAAAACTGCCTCTGTCCAGGATTTTGGGACTTGCCTCTGGGTCTGGCATTGGGTAAAGAGTTCGCAAATTGCATTTGCCCATGCTAATGGATGCCTTTTGATATCAACATTTGTCAGCCCGTCCGGGCCTGGTGCCCTTGAAGCTTTTAACTTGGCAATTGTTCTTAAGATATTTTCCTGATTCGCTAAATCGATCCATGGGTATTCCCCTCCTTTTTGAATCTGCTGGGGCGAGTCCCCTGGTACGCGGTATAAGTCTGAGTAGTGGGAGATCCAGTTTTGTTCAGATACTGAACTCGAGAGTGGCGGCGCTTTTTGGCAGTTTCTATTTCTGAGCAATGTCCAAAAGTCTTTGGTCTTTCTCATAGCCCCAATTACCAGCATGGCTTCCGCATCCTTCTGATAGAGTGCTTGCCGATGGTGTTTTAGCCATGCCTTGTAAATCTTCTCGCCAGTATGATATTCAGTCCATGCCTCCCCCTTCCCTGCCTTGATCGCTTTCTTTTTTAGCTTTCTCAGCTCCAATCTTTTTGTCACCACCTCTTGATTGAACGTGTGGACATGGTTGGGAGGGTTTTTCATCTTTCCTCCAAAACTTGTTTTGTAGGGCACAAGTAGCGATACATATTCAGGTCTTCCCTCTATTAGATTTTCCGGAGGGACCCCCCCTTTTTGCTTTAGAGCGATTTCCAACCCTCTCACGTTGTTAGATGAGAGACGAAGTCGGTTTTGCTGCATATTCGAACTTACCACTGGTAGGTAGTGCGCTCTTTCCTTCATGAGACCTCCCCAGGACATCTGCAGCAGATTGTGGTCACTTTTTGGTGTCCGGTGTACTGTGAAGTCCGTCAAATACGGGATCAAACCTTCGGTGATGTAAATGTAATCGAGAGTAGCCTCCGCACCCGACCTTTCCCATGTTGGAATTTGGGATTTATGCTCCACCAGTTCTGCCACATTGTAAAGTTTTCGTGATTTCATTAATTCTGACCACACTTTTCCTCTTTCGTCTGTCACGGGATAGGAAGGCTTATCATCTTTATATTTGCCAGTCCCACATTTTGCGTTTAAATCGCCGCATATTATTACGTGGGGGATCTTTAGGTCGATTGTAATTTTGTCGATGATGTTTGCAATCGCCGTGCAAAAGCCCTCGGTGGAGACTCTGTCCGGGTTCCAATATAGGTTGATTATTGCTACTTCTGATGTAGCATCTATGGCTAGATCCCGGGAACGATGATTCCAAGACACAAGAGTTGTTAACATGCCGTAATCTTCGGCTACCTTCTTTATACTCGAGATTCCTGAGCCCACCCGGGTTGCCGTCAGCAGGCCAGCCGATGGTCGTCCCTGCAAGGACCTTGTTGCTGGGGAAACTTCAATTTCGTAGCCGTCTAACGCCGGATTTCCCAGGAGCCAGGTTTCTTGAAGGCAAATAAGATCGAAGGTTCCTAAATTAGTCTCACTTTCGGTCATTAGATGGCAATGACCTCTTGTGTTCCAAGATGCCATATGAAGGGGCAGTTCTTTTTGCTTTGTGGGCGGCGTTTCCTCCCGTCCCATACTGGCGTTGGAACACGCTGGTGATTGCTATATTTTGTGGGGGTGGGCAATAAGGTCTTGAACCCACTTCCACGGTTTCAATTGAGTTCCCTCTTTGTTAGACGTTGTTTTCGTCTGTTTGCCTAGTTCTTCCTGGTATCGCTTCTCATCACTATTTCCTTGAGCTTCGGTGAATCTGTGAGTCGACTGTTTCTGTAATTACTGTGTTCTTTATTTTCATAATGGTTAGACGGCCTGAGTTCTCCCCTTACATTTGTCCTTGAGGACCACTTAGGTTTATACGGTGTCTTTTCTGCAATGTATTTTGCGCCATGATGTAAGGTCGTGCCATTTTTCTCTCTCTCGTGGGTTTGGTATAAGGGCAGTGGGTTTCGAAGTTTTTCTATTTTCAAGCCCATACGGTGGAGATCCTTTACAACTTCTCTAGAGAGATCGAAAGCTGCCTTACTATTCACATGGAGGTAGGCTTTGGCTCTGTGGTCCCGGTGGTATGGTTCCACAGGTATAAGATCGGCTAATCTTAAATTTCACAACGTGCTTATCTTTCGCAGCAAATTCAGGACTGTACCTCGGTTCAGTACCAGATAGGTGTCCTTTGCAGAGGTTTGCTCTAATTTGAAAAGTATTGAGCCGTGTAACTTTTCATGTATCTTTGCCTTTGACTTTTGGCGACTACCCATCGTTTTATGGGATTGTAATCGAATTTTATCCTGGTGCTGCCGTGGATTTGGCCCGCAACTTGTGTCTCGATCTGGTTTGCGTGTTCTTGGTATTTCTTGTTCTTTAAGGGTTTTTAAAGCCTCCAGGGCGATGCTTGGAGAATTTGCCGGCGAACTATGAGTACGAGACCTTCGGCCCCCCCCATTAGTGTTTATTACCTCATTCGGTGGTGGGGTCGGTTTCCCGGACGAGGGTTTTTGCGAACTTGTCGTTGGGGAACTGATTTTTTCCGATGTTGAGGGCCTCGCCATTTCACAAACAGAATGTTGCGAAATGTTCAGTAGATCCTGATCGGACTCATTCCCACAGCTTACATCAAGAGTCAGAACTGGTCTCAAGACAATTGAAGGTTTCTCTGGCTGTACGACGTTATTGGGTTGAGATTTTATAAACCCCTCATCTCGACTTTTCTGTGATTCTGGTAGTTCCCCTTGAGTGGTCTTTGCTTTTTTGTCCATTTCCAGTACGCTTTTCCCCTTTGTTTGCTTTAGATTAGTCGTAAGCCGTCCGGCTATGACCTGTTCCTGTGCGTGAGGTGCAGTTTTTTTTACTGGCTTTTTGAAAATGGGGGCGGTACCCATAGTGTTGCCACTTTCTGTTGTCTGTGTTGCCTTAGAAGAGGAAGTAGTCAGGCTGCTTTTTGCTTCTAACTTGCCTCTCAGTAAGTCAATTTTCCCCTCAAGGTTTGTGGCAATCCTATTTGAGTTTCGCTCAACGGCCGTTAGATATCCTTCGATGAAGGTTAGTTTTTCACTCATTGTGCTTATCATAGACGAGTTGTCCTTGAGTGCTTCATGAATTGACTCACACAATTTGCCAAAGGGGTTTAAGGCTATTGTCACCGCCGACATTATCGACAGTAGATCAGCTTTATTTTTGGAGGGGGTGTCTTTCTCTGTCATGCTTGGAATTTCACTTGGGCGCCACGATTCATTGGGGGTTTTTGTCTCTCTCTCGGTTTGGTGATGAACCGGCCTTTCTGTTTTCCTTTTCTTTATTGATGTCGGTGCACTGAGATTGGTTGAGTGGCTTTCCCCTGGTGGCCTCCCAGAATTTCCTCGAATGTGTGGGTGTGTCCATGCATATTGGTCCTTCGCGGTGGATGAAGTCTGCTCTCCTCTTTCACTAGGGGTTGGTGAACCACCATCCTGAGGTTTTGAGAGAGCCTCCTCTGACTGTAATGCTTTTGGAGATTCATGCACTTCACCTCTCTCAATCGCTTGGTGAGCAGAAGTTTCTTTAGCACTTTGCTTTGTCCTTTGATGGGGCGAGATATTTTCTAAGTCACTACTCTCCTCGTTATCTATAGGTGGAACAAGATTCACTGAGGTGCTATTTGAGATCCCTTGAGGGATGCCATCGATTTTTCTAGATTTCAGTCTTGGAGAGGGTTCTGCGATAGCCTCAAGTATTTCAGCATCTGAAAGTTCCGGCTCCACCTCATGTTTCCTTTTGTGCTGTTGGATGAAATAATCTTTGAGAGATGACGATATCAGAGGAGTTGCTACGCGTTTGATTCTACCCTGTGCTTGTGCCGGGGCTTTGCGGGATTTCTTCCCTGGCGCCTTTTCCAACCTTGCTTTTGCTGTTTTTCTTTGCTTTGGGGGAACTGTTCTGCGTGGTACTGGAGATTTTACAAGCGGGTCATCCAATTTGGGGACCTCGTACTGAGAGGCTAAATTCTGTTGGCTGGAGCCTCCACTATCACTTTTATGTAGTTCCTGTATTTGTGGCGTGAGCTGTGGGACATTCTCTTGTGTTTTCCCCCCAACTGCTGCAGATGGAGTGTGTTGGTCTGGATTTTCACAAAACGAATCATCCTGGGCTGTAGTCGCCTCCTCCTCAGGTACTTCAAATACTGAGTCATCTGATTGACTATCGTTCATTGCTGATTTTTCAGCTTCATGGTCAGTGCTCTCTGCCAGGTCTGAGCTGTTTACCCTACTTTCAATTTGGGATGCATTGACGTTAGGTAGATTTGACTGGTTGGAACAGCCAATAGGTGAATGTGTACTTTTCAGTGACTGGTGCATTTGGACGGTAGTAGAGACTTGGGAGGTTGGAATTACTTGGTGATTAGAGGCGCCCTCCGCATTCGACTTGCGGACGACTGCGTGAAAGCGCACTCCTGGCTCTGTAAGTCGATCTGCGGTTCTTCTGTCTTGAGAACATTTTCGTGATGATAGCTCTGGGCGTGTAGATTCCTGCCTCGCCCATCCTCCGACAGTCTGTGGCAGGAGATCACTCGCCATAGCGGTCGAACAGCCGGGCGTTCTGTGCTCAGCAGTTTTGAGAGGACTCCGCGCGATAATAGGGGGGGAAGGACCCCCTTCCACACTGCACTGTTCTTCGCCTCCCCTTCCCTTTTGTCACTTTGATCTGCTACTGGTAGCAAGGGGCCATCCAAATACGTGGGGTCCACAGTAGGACTCTTGGAGCCACCTGTTTCCTTTTGCCTGACGTCGGCCCGTTGCCTATCCAGGGGTGAGTTCATCTGCATAGGAGACACGGGAGATGAGGGGTGTGAGCAGGGAAGATGTAAGGGGATGGAATTACTCCCAGTCTGTGGTTGCCCCTCTCGTGGCACAGCTCTCTGTGTTTTCAGGGAATGCTTATTTAGCTGGGTATGCACCTGGCACTCTGGGGGGTCAACAGTGTCGATTGCCAGTTTGCTGCTGCGCAAACGGCGACTTATGTCATCTTCCGAGGGGGGTGGACAAGCCATCCCACTATAAGAGAGTTTGTGAGTGGTTGGTACACAGCTGTGAAGCTAAGTGGAGGATGGGACGAGGAAGAGGGGTTTTCCACGTATGCCACAAAAAGGTAGGAGAAAGTGGCTTACCGTCTGCTGCTTCCCGACACCCTGCTCCACATACTTGCCTATTCTCCTCCAGGTACCTGCGCCATCCAGAGCCGAACAGCGGCCAAACAGCTCTTTACATATGAAATGCAGTGCCCTTCACTCCGCAGTCAGGCTTAACGCCGCAAGGGTGTCTGGGGCTGTTTTTGAAGCCAGTAAATGTCACGTGACAACACACGTGACCGTCGCAGAGCTCCTCCTCCTCCAGGAAGTAAGAGCACGCCGGCAGGCGCCCCAGGATACTCGCCGTGTAGCAGAAAGGTAAGTCAGGATACAAGCGTTGAAACGTTTTCAAAAGTTTCCTTTCCGGAATAAACACACCGCTCGGGCGTCTGGGGCTGTTTTTGAAGCCAGTAAATGTCACGTGACAACACACGTGACCGTCGCAGAGCTCCTCCTCCTCCAGGAAGTGAGAGCACGTGGGCAGGCGCCCCAGGATACTCGCCGTGTAGCAGAAAGGTAAGTCAGGATACGAGCGTTCAAACGTTTTCAAAAGTTTCCTTTCCGGAATAAACCCTCTATTAATTCTGTAAATGAAAGCTAATGTATGTTGGGTGTTGTTATATGGGTTCAATAATGAAAGAAAGTGAAGGATGGAGGAAGTCAATTGATTATTTGTATAAAATGTGGTGGTATTCTTAAAAATGACAAATATAACTTTGTGGAAATAAACAAAATGGAGGGCAATTTCTGAGTAAGTGCCTAAAGCATGATGAATCATGGGATTCAGTCACTTCGCCCAAGGGGGGAGCTTTTCATTGTGAGGTTAGGGAGGTGAACCCTCTATGTGATAGCCTCCCTAGGAGTAGAGGCAACTGAGATCTCACCAGGAGAGACTCCCTCGTTGGGGACAAGGACTCCCGTTCCATTCAGGAGCTCCCTGAGTTACTCACTCATGGACCAACAATATCACCCAAGTTTCATAAGGGCCAAGAAGATCAACCAACAGTTTGTTATTGTATCTTAAAACACCTTATTTCACCAGAAGAAATATCTGGTATCAATACTGTGAAGAAGAAGAGTGAAGGAGCAATACCAATTACTCACATGTCTGGAATGGACAATACTGTGAAGAAGAAGAGTGGAGGAGTGATACTGATCACTAACATGTCTAGGGTTGACAATACTGTGAGGAAAAAGAATATACTTGTGATAGAGAGAACTTGACAGTAAGGAAAAGAGGGCTATAATACTCTACTGGGCAGGAGTCAGCAAACTGTAATGAAAAGAAAAGCGATGACATTGGGCAGATAGAGAAAAGCCCAGGAGAGTCAAACCAGTGTTGTGGTGAGACCTGAGCAAAACTGGGAAGTCCTGCGTGCCAGAGAGGCAACCAGATGTCGTGTGAGGGAAGCACCGAGAGAGCTGGCAGCAGGAGAGACAAGGAAGAGAGAAACCCTATGGAGCAAAGCAGTCATGGGTGGTTGCGTGTCCCTAGAGGGGTGGACTGTGCAGTCTGGCAACTGTGCGGAGACCGCAGGAACTTTGGTGCCACGGAGCAGATGTAGAGGAACCGAAAGAGGCGGAGAGAACACGGTAGCTGTCTTAACAAGAGGAGGAAGATTTCCCATACTGCAAACAGGCCCAGTGATGCCAAGACCCAGAAGAAAAGGTAACAGGGACGGTGGGAAACCCATGAGGAATTACAAAGATAACAAGTGTCAGAATCCTACTCATCACAGTAAATGTAAATAGTTAAAGTCAAGAAACACTTATCACTGGTCCAATCAATACTGAAGTAAGAGCATTAAGTGAAGAACCTTACTGGCAGAATGATGACTCGTCTGAGTAATTTGTTGTGAGAAAATTAAGTTAGGCACATCACTGGCCCAATCATGCTCATCCCAGTGATGCAGAGAAGTGAAAAGCCAATGTGAATTATTACTGGTCCAATCATACTCGTCCAAGTAATGCTAAAGAAAAAGAATTAAGTGACAATCATCATTGGCACAATCAGAATTAAGTGAGAATTATCATTGGCACAATCATAGTCATCACGGTGACAGTGAGGAGTATAACCAAGTGATAATCTGTGTTGGAAGGAACCTTTATATTATGATACAAGGCGGAAGTGTCAATAAACTGAGAAGTTTATCAAGAGGGTTATTGCCTGATCCAGCCAGAAGAGAAACTGGAAATAATCCAGGGAAGCATACAGATTGCCCTACGCCAAGAGGGGGACTAAAAGCCTTTCAGGACGAAAATCCAAGGGTTAAAGCCAAGCTGAAAAGATTGTCAACCCTTATTTTGGAACTTTGTGAACTGATTAATATAGTGACCAGGAACTACTTAAAGATTGACTATTAAAGTAACCATTGCTGAGAAGCAAAGTACAGGAGAAGGGAGTCATTGTCATGTACCTCGTATTTTTTTAATAGTGGTAGGGACAGAGCAAATTAGAGTTGGACAGATGACAGTCATCATTTTGGAGACTCACCAATGACTGACGAGCACTCAAATTTGTTTTGGTTAGGTAGGGAAACCACCTAGATTAGGGATAGCGAGGAGCTACTTTACTTTTCCTTTTAAGTTAAATAACAACAGTTAAATGGTTGAAACTTGTCTCTGGCCTTCTTCTGACCCACCAAAATTCCCATGTATTCTGCAGTGTAGTGTGTCTTCATGTGTCCAGTTCTCCAATGAACAATATAAAACATACCATTTGCGGCAAGAGAAAAGCTGCTTTGATATCTATATAGACTTTCAAGGTAAGGTAAATAATGTATTAATGCCTTCCTGAAATATTTCTTCAGGTTCAGTTTGTCTTCTCAGTATCTCGTGGTGAATGTGCATGCATGTAGTTGTAGCATTGCATCAGTTAGGAGCTTAACATGACCTTGGTTCAAAGAACAAGCACGAAAGGAAAATAGTAAACTATAATTGCGGGTGGCACTTATATTACCCAAACTCAACCTTCCCATCCTTTCCATGGTAAAATTAATTGTAAATGAGAAGGGGTCAGGTTCAAAACACAGTGGCCTAGTAAGAATGTAAATAAACTCATTCCCCTCAAAATGCCTGCTTCTGAACTTCTTCCATACAATGAAAGAGAGCAGGAAGGATGGGCGAGGGGTGGAGATGAGAGGGGTTAGCAGATGTGAAGAAGATGTAGCTAGAGGCCATATCTATCCTGAACAAGAAAGTGTTCTTCACTGACTAAATAAAAATGGAAGTGTGTAGCATTCTATTGTACTATAATCGTTTTTCTGACACCACCGCATGAGCCTACAAGTATCTCTGACTGGCAATTTCATAAGGAGCAGGTCAGCCAGCGCAGAACATTTTTTTAATTATATTTCTACTTTAAGCCTTTGTTCACAATGGAAATAGAATGAAAATACTTCTTGCCAAGGTGTGGGGACACTTTTATGCTGCTCTCAGGAGGCAGGAAGGGATGTGGTAAGTCAATAAGACTCTTGATCATATTTCCAGTCAGCGCCTTTACAAGGTTGGTCGAAATATAGCGTATGGTTGGTTCCATTTCAACCTGACCAGCTCTTTGAATTAAGCCATATTCTCTATTTCAACGTCACCGGCCTTTTAAAGGCAGTGACCGGAAACCAGACCAATGTCCTGAATGCCCTTGGAAATGCAACTGTATAAAACATGACTTACTGTGCTTCCAAGCCCAATCTTAAACTTTGGTGGGCACAGAAGGTAGCAGACGGGATGGAGACACATATGGGTCTGCCCCTGAATTATTGTCCTTCTAAAGGTTTGCACCTAACATCACTGGCAATACCTCATCCCTTCATGCCTTGCTAGGACTAGCCTTAGAGTGTTTCTTTCTCGCCACTGCTCTAGCATATTTCACAGGTGCCCCGTGTAAACATTTTTTTCTGATTTAATTGTGAACATATCACTATGTGAAGTACTACAAAACAGAAGAAACACAGACAGGAGCAGTTATGGAATTCAGGATGTGAATCCTAAAATCGTTCTGTTATTCCAAAAGCTTCATTCAACCTGAATCTGAAAATAAAGTGATCAGAAGATCGTAAAAACGTGTACATTAATGACTTGTTTAACCTAATTCAGGTATCAACTTGTTATGATATGATATGATATTTTATTTATATCGCGCTCATACACAGGTGTTTCAGAGCGCGACCAGGCAAAGGGAGGGGAACAGCGGAGAGAAACAAACAATGATCTTACTAGGCCCAGTGACATTGAGAACGCACAAGTGCATGGGGAAGGGAAAAGGGGGAAAGTGCATGGGAAGGGGGAGGAATTGGAAAGTGCAAACCATAAGAGAGGACAAGATAAATAGTAAGTGGATAAATAAATAAATATGGTGAATCAAAAACAGTGGTATTGCAGCCTGTGAGGGCCAAGTGTAAGGATAGTCAGAATAGGGAGTAACTGATAAGTGCGGACACAGAGTGGGGGGCCCTGTATGGGTACAGATACAGGCCCCAGTGCAAGGTGTACCAAGGGGGCAGTGCATGAGGGAGGATGTGTGAGCAGGTACCTGGGCCCAAAGGGCAGAGGTTGTCCAGGTTCAGCATTGCTGAGCAAGAAAGCAGATCAGCAGGGGAGTGGAGGGGCAAAGGCAAAGATGAAGAGGCAGGTCTTGAGGAGCTTCCGGAACCATAGATGGTTCTCGTCAAGTTTCAAAGTGACGGGTAGGCAGTTCCAGAAGGAAGCCCCCGCAGAAGACAAAGATCTGCCACCAGATTGTTTCTTAGATTTCTTAGATGTGTTGGATCCACACTTATATAACAGAGAGAGTCAAGAACGTTTAGAATTCTATTAGAGCTTAATCTAAAAAAAAAATACTCACGTATAGTAAAGCGACTATTTCAAATACAAATTCACTTACATTTCCGATCTCTCATCTTTTACAAGTAAGTGTAATCTCATCTTGTTTGAGTTAAAAAAAAAAACATCAAAACATGATGCTTCGATTCAAGACTGCCCATTATAAGAATATGAGCAAAACAAATGCTATCAGTATATACAAACTAGGGTACTTTAAGAACGTAGAGTAATGCTTTGCAATGAGTCGTATTTTAAGAGATGTAGATATGTCTATATTTCAGAAAAAAATGTTCACAGAGAAAATAAACTGAAATTCAGTCATCTTTTAAAATGATCGATGCAGTGCACGTTGACCCTTCGGCGTCGCTGTGCCGTGCTGCTGTGCTCTAATTAGATGAACGGATCAGCCCTGTGGCCGCCATTAACTCCTTGCTGTGACGGCACTCGTTATGGAACATGGTAGCCAATTTGAAGCCTTCTACGACTGGCAGGGCAAATGGAGGCAGGATTGATTATAAATGACTGCCTCCCCAGGGATGATAAACCATAATATTGACCCTCATGTTTCTCAATGGATTAAGGACCACTACACAATACTATGATGTTCATATCATAGAGAGGTAGCTACTAATGCAGCCTCTCCCTACAACACAAACAAAAAATCTGTAACTATGTAGGTTAGTGCATATTGAAAAATAAACAGCATGCGCATGTGTTCTCAAACACTGAGCACCGAGGGCTTATTTCAATAGCATAATTAGAGTCTAGCATGCCAAATGTGTACCAGCATAAGCTAAGGTAAGTTGTTCTCTACATCGCGCCTTGAAACGCTTCTGTATAGGTGCGTTATAAATGCCATATCATATCATATCATCAAGCTAAGAGAGAGAAAAGCAAAGGGCTGATATAATATGTCCATGTCACAACCTAGAAACAAGGATTGGAACATTGAACAGTTGTGGCCTTGCTAACCGGAACTCCATTGGCCACACAATCCCCCTCCCAGGTCCCAGATGGAGATACCTGGGCAGTGGCATGGATTGCCATGGGAGTAACACCATGAGAATGGAGAGCTCTCCCTGCCCTGGTCCCATAGTAGTTGCTTCTGCCTCTCCAGCTCATTCAGCGTACACTGCCTGTTGCTTGACATATAATATGCATTTATAACAGTACATTTTGCTCCCTGTGTTTCCTTTTACAGCGCCATTCAGAAGCAAAAAATAAAATATTGTGTAAAACCTCCATCTTTGAGCCAACACTATGTTTATTCAATTCCACCTGTGAACCAAATCTAGCATCCACATGTAATCACTGTATTTGGAAAAGGTAGCCTGAGGACAGAGTCACTTACCTTCTGCCTTTTCAGTGCCAAACTCCTCTGCATATTGTATTGCAATATTGTTTCCCCACTGAGTAGAGTTAAAGTGTCATTAGTGTGCCAAATCTAATCGGAAATGAAAGGCACATTAATGACAATAAGCAGGAGTGAAAGAGCAGCCGTAGCGGTGATTTTCGTCATGTGTGATGTGTGGATAGAGGACATTATGGAAGTATAGGGCAGAAGCTACACAGAGGAATCAGATAATGAACCGGCAGATAGATCATTGGAAGGATTGCAGGATGGAAGGCTAGTGGGGACAGATAGATGGAGAAATCAGTGTAGGGATTGGGGAACCCAAGGATCTAGGTATCAGTGACAGATGAATGAAAGTATTGGGAATAGATGGATGGAGGTATTATTGGAAAGCTGAATGGGGCAACGGGAAACAAATGGGTGGAGGGATCAGGGGAAAATGGTTGGAGTAACCCTGGATACATACATGGATGAGGGAATTCAGTGATCTGGGGACAGAAGGATGGAATAATAGATGAAGGAATCAGTGATGGATGGATGGATGCAGGAAATGTTGATAGGCGGAATGAGTGGAGGAAAAGAACAGAAAGATGGATGGATTGTGGGCAGCCTCCTAGAGTGAATGGTGAATAGGTGGTTGGAGAATTAGAGGATGAAGGGATGATTGACTTTATCGTTGGAGGAATGATGGTGGGTGGATGTAAGGATGGTTTGTAGACAGCTGGATTGATTGGTGATCAAATGAGGTTCATGTTGACAGTGTGATGGAGGGATCGAGCTAGTGAGGGAGCAGGGGATTTCAACAATTGCCAAGGGCATGTATCTACCATACATCTCTAGAACGGTGAGTTGTTTGTGCAAATCACTGCTGCCATGGCGCCCCAAAATAGACAGTGAGAGGACACAGTTGGCAAAACCCATGTGGAACGATAGTGTACAGTATGCATGGAGAGGCAATGAGGGTGAGGGTTTGGTGGTGTGTGCATTCAGTGCAATGCAGTCCTTCTAGCCATTTCGGTGTTATTGGATTTTATGATCATCACCCATTCGAGGGCCTTCTTGTATATGTTGCAAGTATGACACCTATAATATTATAATGCATGCACAACCTTTTCTACCCCGTGATGCCTCAGGATGAGTAGTAGTATTCTTCATGGTTAAAAAGGTATACAGAACTAAGCATATTCCCTCCGCCCCCTAAGTCAGGCCCTTGGAATTAGAAGATCTAGACTGTGTAGGATATTGACACTGGTTCTTGTTTAAAGATAAGTATGTACGCATTGCCTACAAATGCTTGGACTCTTGCCTCTGGTTGCATCAGCAAATGTGTGATGTGATATTCTGTGTGTTCTGTGTGCTTTGTTCGTGCTTTGTGCTTTATGAAGATGTTTATGGAGTTGTAGTCTTGTCATCCACATGTGAATAAATATGCTGCCGGCACCACAGTTTAAAAATTGCATAAAACACATGGCTTCCCGTTTTAGAAGGTCACGTCTGCACGTGGTGATGCATATAGTTTCACAGAAGCCGTCTGGGATGTAATGCAATCTGCATCATTGAATAAGAAAGCCCATGTGAGTTATTTCAGAACAGTAAATAATTAGAAACTCTTTTCGTATCTACATTTCCTCCATTTGCGTGTGGTGCGCACTTCACTGTTTCTAGGCGATGTAATAATAGGCATGAATATTCTCAAAGACAATGCCACTCCGTGATTTGACTAATGAAGGGGTGGGTTATGCCCAATAGAAGCCCTTAATGTGGACGGTGCACACACACATTAGAGCACAGACATATCTTAAAGGAAAATAATGTATTGTGCCATGATACTCTGGTGCCATTTCTCTCGTGTTATCAGAACGCTCAAACAATCCTCTATACTGTGGCCACAGGACCACTAGAAGGAATGTTGCTAACAATGCCAATATTCACAACACATCTTCCAACATCTCACACATGTGGTATCTTCATAAAAATTCACATTTTGTGCCATAGCCACTATTGGCCTGGGCAAAATGTATACAGGGAAATGAGCACATGCACATTATAGCAACTTCCCTTGAAAAGCAAGTGTAGAGTTAGAGTCAATGTAGGGTCTGTTGTAGGAGCAGGCCTTGAAATGCACAACTATGATCACAGAGCTCTTTTTCTTGCACTATGAGTTACACAGAAAGCCTCAGCATCCACTGACAAGCAACCCTGAGGTGGACAATTGCCAGTTAGGGAGCTCTGTGAATGTCAGAGTATTGCTTTTGGCACACAAAACACTAAATATGTATTTGAATCTATAGTGATTTCTGAGAGCTTTTTTGATACTTTCTGGTCTCTGATCTCGCTATACCACCTGCTTCTACAGTTGTCCTCCCTGTACATCAAAGGCACACGATTTGAACGGGAGCATGCCTGAGTTTGCTGATACTCGCAGTTTGCATTGACCGGAAGGGATAATTGGTCAGATACCCGTGCTACCGAGCACGGAGAAGGCAGGGCTCATATCAGATATCAGTTGCGCTGGGGACAGATAGTCATGTCTATACACACTTTTCACTCACACTTGTGTTCGTCATCTCCATAATGCACATGATATGTGTCCTTGCTCCAGGCGTCATGCCAGAATACACAAACTCATTAACATTCAAAAATACACTGCATCCCACACACAACACATACACATTGTGAAAGATGACTTGACAGATAACGTTAGAGTACTAGTGATCTCTGCTAAGGCCGCGGATTAGCCCTGGCAGGATCTGTAAATTACCAATGTGCCTGGGTTTGCCGCGGCTTCGTGATCTGATTTCCCCCATGCTAAATGTCACTAGGAAAATGATGAGTGGCAGTAATGTTCTTCAATAGATAGCCATATCACCCATGTTTAGAATCACATGATCAATTTCAGACATTTAGAATCAGAATATTTCTTTGAAATAATTTGAGGAGAAAATATAATATAGAGATAACATCGTTTGATCTTTTCAACATTTTATTCTATTGAAGTATTTAAATTAGAATCACTGAACAAAATGCATGAATATGTAAGAATCGTGAGTTCCTCTGAAAAGAGCTGGATGATTGTAACCTCCAGTGACTTATTTTCTGTTGCTTTCATGTTTAATTTCAATATGTTTATTTCAGCCATTCATCGACTGCTGATTAAGGCCCTTATTCATGGAGCGTTTTCCAATGGGGTGTTGCCATTATACAACTCTTCTGTGAATTAGGACCTTAGTAAGTTACATTTAAAAGACCCTATTCACTTTAATGGCAGGTATCAAAACTCAACAGCATTTGTCAGACCACTCCTTTGAATATATTAGCCATACATATTTGAAAGGTTCCTTACTTAATTGTGATTCTATGCCACACAAGGCACTGCTTCGAGCCCACCCACAAATTATGTTTGGCAACTGTTTTGCATTCCATTCAATGTATTTTCCCACCTAAAGCACTACATTTGCATATCATTTAAACAAGTAATTGTCCTGCAATGACCAGACTGTTTTCTAATGAGCATGCAATGTCACTGCAGAGTCCACATGCAATCAGTTTCTACAGGGACAGATAGTCATATATACACATGCTGCTTACTCCACCGTATAGTGCTTGTCAGTTTGCCGAGTTCCACACCCAATTGGATTCTGGTGCCAGCAATAACTTAATCACTGACATAGTAAGGCAGAAAACACCATGCACCAGTCACATATTTAGCACACGTTCCCTGCAATTGCATTGTAGAAACATTGCATGTGGCTGCCATTTTACTGCAATGGAATTCACTGTTTTACAATGTAATTATCAGACTACAGTCTGCCAAATTCCCATTCATCCCAAATCTCTTTTCATCCTTGATCACGGTTGTCATGTGCAATACTAGTATAACATAACACAACATAACTCGGTTAATGATGTTTCTATTAACATTACTGAAGATGAAAGCGAATCTACAGCGTTGCCATTTGTTCTTTGTACTCGTAATATGCATGTTTTCACCTCTACATGCTCGAGGATTTGGTGTTACAAACTAATAATTAAAGGGTGCTTATTTGTGGATGGTTGTTCTTACGTTTACACAGTGCTTAGGCACAACCCAAAGTGGTTTCTTGGTGCTGTCCTCTAGTGTAACACTCCAGGGGTTATGTGCGAAGCTAAGCACAATAAAAACAATTTGTAAGAGTACTGCGAAACCTGTAGACTTCTTCTGAAGCTATGATAGGTATTCTTTACTGAAGAAGCACACATCCCTCAATAAGGATCCAGAAATGGGTGTGTCATCTTTACTTTAAATTCCATATATATATATATTTTTTTACCATAATTGAAAAAGTCCTGCCTTCCATTCTAACTTGGTGAACGCTTAGTTTTAGCACTTGGGGAAAATCTAAATGTCTTGTGGTGGTCTATTTAGTGACCCTATTAACTTGTTGTAACACTGCTTAGGTTTGTTTAAAAGCCAAATGCATAATAAGGATTTAAAAAAAAAAAATAACGAGGTTTTGATGCCCATCCGGTATAAATTGGTGATATCGTCATTTTACAGCATGTACTCATTTATGATATGATATGCCATTTATAACATGCCTGCACACAATTGTTTCTAGGCACAACAAAACAAGGGAGGGAAGACAGGAGGAGGACAATACAAACAATCTTACTAGGCCTTGTGTCATTCAGATCGTGCAAGTGCGACAACACAAAATGCAGTGGAGCAGCGCTGCTCTGGTTAAGTGCAGGTGGCAGGGTACTATAAGGTAATAGTTACATCCGCTAGGTGCGTGGTATAACCGCAGGCAGTGCAGGCGAGACCGAACATGGAGGAGCCTGGTACCCAGTGAGCCTCTGAGAGTAGCCAAGCAACCAGTTGGTGCAGCAGACAGGTAGGTCAGCAGGGGAGAGAGAGAGAGAGAGAGAAAGGAGAGGAGAAAGGGATGGTCTTCAGCTGCCTCTGGAACATTAGGTGTTCCGCCTCGAGTTTGAGAGAGGCACATGAACGCTTCTTGCACCATTTGGATTACAATGGTGTGACTGCCTGAATGAAAAATGGCAATAACTGGCAATTATATTATTACCTGAGCATATGATATTTATGTAATAGCAATACCAGTTATATGATGTGAGTACGAGGACATATCATGACAATACATGTACATTGATGGTGCTTGATGTCATAAGGTGGTAACAGCCGTCGAATGGTGTGCGTAAAATGACATGTGATGGCTGTACATCACATCACCTATCCAATGCTTGTACAAAAGCCAAACATGTTGGTTTTGCCACTGTGTGTTCCCATATTGGGCTTCTTTGTGAAATGTGTATGGGGGGAAATACTATAAGAGGCTGCATTGCCCCTAGTTGCCAAACGTATTAATACTTGCTTGGCTGACATATGTAGCTCCATCTAACACCAGAGTGTTTACATTTGTATGCTATATGATCTTTAAGCAAACGTGTAGTTCTACGTTATTACAACTAAGTAAATTACTGGATTCTGAATATATTTCCCAGTAATGTGTTTATTGTTCCTACGCCAAACAACTGTTTCTCAAGACGGCCCATTGAGGCCATACCAACATTCAAACAGTCCTGTGCCATTATTTTCTTTAAATGGATGATGTTGAGCTCATAATCATTCTTAGTGAAAAGTATATTTTTCGCAGACACTCCAGTAGTTTGATTTTCGTCACTTTTCTAGGTAATGCAATAGTACATTTTTCAACCGAGAATCCATTGATAGGCTCAGGTGAGACCAACACCTAATCAGTCCAATGACTTCAATACATTAATAATAATAATAATAATGCTTTAATGTGATATAGATTGAAAAATTCAAACTTTACACATATTGCTTATACATAATCAGAAAAAGGAAAATTTAAAATATGCAATTTATACAATTATGTAAGTATAAAAGGAAAAGGAAAAATCAAGTATATCTAAATACATATAACTTTACAATATCCAAAAGCTTCCTAAATAAAAACTTCATAATAAAACATCATTTCAGCCATTTATTTAAATCCGGATGCCCATCGCTTTTTCAATCTGGAGCCATACATTATATAATGCAATAAAAAGATGCATGTTTACTGTATTAGTACAGTATAACCAAAATTGATTTTCCGGTATAGATTCCAGATTATGGGCAAATTCTCCTAGATATTTAACAATTATGGGTCTCATTGTGATGCATTCAGTTAATAGATGCTTGGCTGTCTCCAGACTATCAGGTAGGTTACATATACGACATATTCATTCTACAGTTGCGATCTTTTCCCTAGGTCCCACATTACACAAGGTCGGTAGTTGCTCCAGACGGAAAAGAATAATAAACCGTCTTAGCCTTGTGGAAGGGCATAGGTAAAGATATGCCTGAGGTTTCATAAAGTTGTATAGTCGATACTTTACAAAGGCACATGACTTTAAACACCCTAAATGGGAAAAGTTCTCTAACCAATCCCAGAGATCAACCTTTTTCCCCAGTGCTGTCATGACCTCCTGGGAAATGGTTCGCCCTCTGTCAGTCCAGCCAATGTCTCTCAGAAATTGGGTCATACTTTTCTGGAGAGGAGAGGTAGTACCTTTTTTACTTACTTCTATATGCATGGTAACCAGCATAGGGTTAGAAGAACTATTCTTCATCTTGAGATACAAGCCCACCCTCTTTTTCAGTACCATTGCTTTAAGTGAGGGTAGACCCAGCTCCAGCCTTATAAGGGCCATAGGAACACTAGGGGGTAACCCCAGTATGCGTCGCCAAAATTTTGCCTTAACCACTTGCAGCCAGGCTAGATCAGAAGAGGTTAGTGCTTCCAGGCCATACGTAATCATAGGCGCAAACACCTGTATGTACAGGTGTCTCGTCCCCCATAGTGTGAAACCAGCCTGCCTCCTGGTAAATGGCGCAATTAAAACTGTAACTTGCTGCACCCTAATTCTCCTATTTTGTCTACATAGAGAGTAATCACCCCAAGGTTCAATTTCAACTCCTAAGTACCGATCGGAAGGGGAATAAAGTATATTATCATTCTGCACCCATAGCTCAACACGAGAGACTTTTTTCTTCGTGAATCTAATCACTTTGGTCTTATCAAGGTTAACAGCTAACCCATTGATCTTTGCGTATTCCCATAGTGCTACCGCTGAGCGCCTAATACCAGCAATAGTGTTGTCGAAAATGACCAAATCGTCCGCATATGCCAGTACTGCACAAGTTGTGTCCCCTTCTTTAGATGGGCAGTTATTCACTTCGGCCAATGCTATTGGGATATTGTATACGTACAGATTGTACACCAGTGGAGCAGTTACACATCCCTGTTTTACCCCCCTATCTTGTCTCACTTGTCTAGTCAAGGATCCCTCTTGATTTAATCTGAGGCACACCATGGTGCTATAGTGCAGCTGTCTTAAGTAGTACAGTAGACTAGGCGGGCAACCCATAACTTCCAGCTTTGTCCACAGCCTGGCTCTAGGTATAGAATCGAATGCGGCCTTAAAGTCAATGTAAAGGGCATAAAGTGGGGGCTGTCCCTTGCTAAGTGCTCGAGTTCGTAGTGTGTCCATCACCCACAAATTGTGCGTGGTGGAGAAACCACGCCGGAATCCACATTGGAACTTACTAAGGATGTTAGTCTGTTCCGCCCAATTCTGTAATTCCGTGAGCAATAAAGCCGCAAAGAGTTTTCCCGTGGTATCCAGCATGGAAAGAAGCCTATAATTATTTGGATCCATACGGGATCCCTTCTTAAACACCGGCACCAATATCGCCGTTTGCCATGAACGGGGAATCATACCCTGAGCTAATACCTTTTTAAAGAGTATTGACAGAAGAGAAGCCCAAAAAGCCGGGTTGTTCTTAATAACTATATTCGCTAGCCCGTTCGGGCCAGGAGCTCTAGAAGCTTTCAAGGTTGCTATTTTATTCAGTATGGCCTCTTCCGTGGCCTCAAAGGGCGGGGGGAAGGGATTCTTCACTCTAGATATTATGGGTACATCTAGCTCTCCAGAGTTATGGTCCAGAAGAAATCTTACCCAAGTTTCCTCTCCTATAGGATTGTCTAGCTGACCCTTGGTCTTCTCTTTGTTCTCTTTCAGTAGCTGCCATATATTACGCGAATTTCTAGCGCAGATAGCGTTTACTAGTCTCTGATTTCTAATATTCCTCTCTGTATTTCTAATGGTTCTGATACTAGCTCTATATTTATTTTTAGCTTTTCTGACTTTGTCATAGTAGTAGGAACCCGCTATATTCAGTCTCCTAAGCCCCCGCAATTCTGCTCTTAGCCTTCTCTTAGCATCACGAATATCCTTATTACAAGGCTGAGTGGTACCTACGGGATTTATCTTCAATACATTGATTTGGGTGGTTATCAACTCAATTTAATTTTCAGTGCAATGGTCTCAACATTATTGACAAGCCTTAAATAGACTCTACAAGTCAACATGAACATACTTGGCATCGAACCGCGGTGCGGCATCCTTTGCCAGAATATTATGCTACAACCATAATTGCTAGCATGTGATCATTGCTAACGGGGCTGTTCTGACCGAGTGGTTATGCTGGGCAATCATAAAGCACATAGATAGCTGTTTCTTCCAGGTCCAATGACCTTACACACCAGTTCAAGGAAACTATAAAACGAGTACTGCCAGGATGTGGTGTTTTACTGTCTTCTGCAACTGCCCCGGCCAGTTTCGTTATGGTCTTTTTCAAGGACAAGAGGTAGAATTGATTCCTTCTGGAAGTCATGGTGGATCCAAGAGAAGCAAAGACAATTGGATGTCCCCAGACCCTGACAATAAGGAAGGAACCCAATGTGGGTACAACCAAGACTCTCCTGCAAATGCCGGAAAGTCAAGGCCTGGAATTCTAGCATCCCTGTTCAGAATGTGGAGTCATCAGAAGGTGCAGCAAGGCAGGAGGAAATACCAAGATGGATTGCTTCACAGAGTAATAAGGCAGAGTGGTATCAGAGAACTGGTGAGGAGGCATGAGAGTCAGCAACACAGGAAGGTGGGAAATGCACACAGACACCTGGAACGGGGGAGGACGACATACAGAAAGGGGACAATTTACAGGCCTTTAGAAAACAGAAAGCCTTGCAATCAGTAGGAATAGAAGTGTTGTGGCACACCCGAGCAGTGCATTGGTGCACCGATTCGATCTCAGAGAAGGGACCTGGAAGTCCGTGCACCATGGTTGGTGAGGACTAGACAGCTCCTCCCAGTTGGGGCAAGGCAACACTAGCAGTAATTGTCTGAAACAAATTATCTTCGCTGATGACCCACTCTGCAGCATTGCTGCACTAACCTCTTAGCAAACAAGGGTTGTTGCTGAACCCTGACAAGTACATTATCAGAGAACATAAGAGCAGTGAACCCGTTGTTACACACCAACAGTGTGTGTAAGATTATTTTTTATCTAAACAAATAGAACACAACTGCTGACATCTGAGACAGAGCGTTAAGGATCACACTCTTGACTATGCAGTCTTCTTAGCATGATGCCCCACTTGCCTGTTCAGAAATGCCAAGCATCCCTGGTATGCCCAACGAGTTAGATAAAGCAGCTTGCAATTTGCTAATCCATATTAGATGTTTTTTTTTTTTTACTAAAGGGATATTTGTACAAACGTTGGTATCTCAGAACCAGTTCTCTAAAGAAAACAGATCTCGTTAGCTTTATGATAATATGCTTCTTCATTGTTTAATAATAAAGAAATGGTCCACCTGACAATTGAAACTGTGAAATTCCGCAAATAGAACACACTGTTTGTGACGCAGCAGGCTGCAATGAGATGCTTGGCGGCATAAATCCAGCCCTTTGCAGACATGATTAATTAGGCTACTTTCACGAAATAAATGACACCTGGAACAAAAAGGTTTACTTCACAAATGTTCTAAGTCTGATTAATTGGAGAGAAGGGAATGTAAAATGTGTCGTGTTGCTTATGTCCCTGTCTGGGCGTCACAGAAATAACGTTGCCATGTTACAATAATTTACACTGGACATCCTCTGACCCTTACCCATCCTCTGTAAAACATTTGGGTCTTGGATTGCGCCAGAATTTTCCACAGCGTCTCATCATCTTCAAATAGTTTCATCAACAACTACATTTTCTGGCAAAATGATCTGTGATGAATATTAAAAAGCGGAACAGACCATGTTGTCCTTATATAAACTCACGAATCCATCTAAAAATGTTACCGTTCAGAAGTGATAAAATATGCTTAATTTGCAAATGCATTATTTAGATTCTTCCTGCATTTCAAGCTTTCATCCAATTTCAAATATTTCAAAAATGCCATTTCTGTAATACTCAGTAGTATATAAGCCCCTTCAACATTCAAGTGCCACAATGAGGAATGCAACTTCCTGGAGATGTTTTGCCCACTGTCTAGTCTGTCCAAGAAACGTGGCTGTGAATGGTGTTAAAATAGTTCATGATGCAGAAGAGGATTGGGGGAAAAAGACAATAATGTCTTTTCGTTGTGCAAATAATGAGAGTTTGCTAAAGTGAGGAGTTGGTCTATTGAACCTTTTAAGCACATTAAGGAGAATTAGAGGTGAGCAGGGTTTACAGGAACCTCTCCATAAAAAAAACACTCTTAATGGGTATACTAATGTAAATAGGATACATAATTCAAGCCACCGTGATAAATATATGAATTTTGTGTTTGCGTATGTGTAGTTTTCTTTCTTTAGAGAGATGGGGCTGTTTGAATCTTCCCAATTTACTCTACAATAGGAGCAATACAGGCATGGGAGCATTCCAACAATTGGCTCCTTACAGTGGAGGGGTATGAATCGTTATGGCAAGAGGCTCAGGTGGCTGAGGAGACACAGCTTATCAACAGATATATTGTTTAGCATTATTTACAGCCATGTGAAATATGTTCAGTTATAATCAAGAATTGTTTCCTCAGTGTCTAAGGAGATCATTTATGAAGTTAAGATCCAAAACTCTGCCCTCCTTGGAAGAGAAATTGGAGTGACAAACGGGTTGTTCCCTCCGAGATACCGTTAATAGGTACACCGTTTGCTGAAGGACTTTACTATTGCCGGCCCCTGTCATTTCTTCTGATAAATGTAGTGTATTCAACATGTAGGTAAGGAGTTTGGGGCTCTCTACGTGCACCTACGTAATAATCTGTCGTGGGAAAGTTTGAATAGGGCAGAGAGTGGGAAAGGAAGTTGATGCATTTTGTGACCAAAAAGTGTTTCTCACTTTATTCTTGTTAGCATGTTTTTATAGTTAAAAGGAGGAAATATGTTTTTAAGTTCTGCTTTTGCACAAAGTTAACATGCCCATTAACGTGTCACCACGAGGAACTTGTAGTATGACGCATTTGGTGAGTGTATGCATTGCTGTTTCATATAGTCCCAATTTCTTTGTCTATTACCTTCTCACGTGATGATTTTAAGCATGCATGAATTGCTAACTTGTTTAAATGATGCAATTATATATGTGCATTTTATCTATAAAACATATTATATTTTTAAAATAAAAAAGATATAGTTCGAACATAACTTTATCAAATACCACACAACATTGGTGATGTAATTTACCTCCCTCGTCTCCTAGGAGCCCTAACTATTTTATTATCTGGTGATTATATTGCTTCTTTTGAACTGGATGGAGTTAGAGGTTCAGAATTCCAGCTAAGCTCGGTGGTAGCGTCCATGTTTTAATCCTCCAGACAGGATGTAGTGAGTAGAAACATGTTGGGCTAAAGTAACATGGCGAGTGTGTATCTGAGTCCCATCTGCTGAAACCAAATGGCATTTTGCTTATCTTTATTGGTGGAGGAAATAGGAGAGGCAAAGAGGCTAAGATTAGAATCAGCGGACAGGGGGGAGCAATGGAATCAAAGGACCAGGTGTCCAAACAGGACTGAGATAAGGGAACCCGGGGAGTGTGCAAATGGAAAAAGAAGGAAGAACATGCGGAAAAATTGCGAAAAGACCATTGAACTAAAGCGGAGGAAACGTTATTTCTAGTTTGGAGCACCTAGTGCCAGAGTAGATGTGCCGGAAGGAGTATAAAGCGGTGACCACAGCAGCCTGAAGTTGCAAGAGAGGAGGGGGAGGGGAAAGGGGGAGAGACAGAGATGTGGAAGTTGCCTCAAATGAGGTGAATAGCGATGGATGGCAAAATTGGAAGAAGGGGAGCCAGAAGTGGGCAAAGTGCAGAGGCAGAAAAAAGGTATAGACGGGAAAGGTTGTGGTAGTAGTGATAGGAAAGAAAGGTGAATAATTAACAGATGAGAAGCATATAAGAAGAGAAGAGGAAGAGCCTGCACTGGACAGCATGATTGAAGGAGAGAAGAAGTCAATACAAGAGTGAGTACAGAACTGATCAAGATGAAGGGGCAAGACCAATAAGGAAGGAAAAGGTGTGCCAAAGATATGAAATATGTGGAATAGAAGGAGGGGCTGGCAAAAGAAGAAATTGAGTGCACACATATAAGGGAATAAGGGAGAGACCTTTCCAGAATATAAGGGAGGAAGCAAAGGATGGAAGGGGGATGCAAAGGTGGAGGGAGACAGAACATGGGTGAGCAGGAGACGATGTAGGAAGGGATAGTTGAGGGAATGGGAAGGAAAGTGGAGAAGGGGGAGAACTGCCCAGTAAGGAATGCTTAATAAAGTGCTGCACCCAATGAAAGTGAGGCATTAAAGGTGAGCAGAAGTCAGGAAGAGAGTGAAGAGCAGTGCAAGGCAACAGAATGAGATGGAGGTGAGAAGAGGGAGTCCTTCACAGTAATGAAAGTATGCTGAAGGCATGCAGCTAATGAGAGAGACAAAGGTGAGCAGAGGTTGGTGAGGAAGTGGGGAATAGGTTGAAGTAAAAGGAACTGGAGGCAATGTGAGATAAGTAGGGGTCACAACACCCCAGATGATAGAGAGGGTACAGCAAATGATGTGGCATGGAGGAAGAAGAGAACCAGGCAGATTGAATTGGAGACCAAGTAGTGAGAGGCATCATTTGAGGGGAAAAGAGTGGGAGAGGTGATCATTGGAAGCTGAATGAAGCAAGAAGAATGTGTGGAACGGACTCAAGGCACAGTGACAAAAGATAAAAGGAAGCGTGATGTAGAACATTTGACCAATAAAATTGTGCAAGAGGAATGACATTCTAGTGAGTCAGCCTGAGAGTGAGAGGGGACCCGAGAAATGTGAAAACATTAAAGGTAGATTTTTTGACTATCAACCGAAACGGATTAAGAAGAGGCAAACATGGTATAATTATCATGACATGAGATGTCATTAGGGGAAATTGGGAACAAGCATTTCCATAAGCCAAAAGGCTTTGTGGGAGAATTGAAAAGTCAAACATGGAGCAATTCTCCAGACATGAGATTTCTGTTGGGGGAAACTGGGGACTAGTATTGTCATCAGTCAAAAGACATTGTAAGAGAAATAAAGAGACACAAGTTGTGCAGTTCTGCTGAAATGAGATGTCAGTGGGGAAATCTGGAACAAGCATTGCCAAGAGCCAAGGGAGATTGAAAGAAAGGTTGACGGACAGAGCTTGAACAACCCCTCATATATGAGATGTCTGCGTGGGGAAAATTGGAGCAAGTAGCCACTGAAGTAAAGAAGTGCGTTATTGAAGAAATATGTGGAAGTGGAAGAGGAAACTCCTTATGATTGCTCTAGCTTGTGTTTCCAGTGAAACTGTTCTGACAATTGTAGATAGTGAACATGTTCCAATTTCTTCTGGTTGAGGAATTAGTAAGGGAGTTAGTGGTGGGATCCCAGAAATCATACATTTTATGTTGGTTGAGTTTCATCTAGGAGCCCACTATGCATGGCATATGCTGAGCCATTGTGAGGTTTTAGATAATCGGGAATCATCTGAGTAATTGAAGCATGTGAAGCCTGAGTTGTTAATGAGTGCTAGAAGCAGATTCATATAAACTCCATACAGTAAAGCAGAAAGATTGGATTCTGATGGTACTGCACATGCTAGCTTCTGTGTGCATGACCGCACAGTGTCCAAATGTGCTGTTCCCGTCCTCTTGTCTTTTTAGTGGCATCCTATTTCTGATAGTGCCAAAAGAAGAAAGTTGTCCAGCAGTATGAGTGCACTAACTGGTTTGGCATCTGCATTATTTAAAAAAAAAGTCTCTTATGGAGCACAGTATGAATTCTGCTCCTCTTTTGGTCTGAATCTATGTTGTGATTAGGCTGCTGTTTTCAACTTGTTCCCATACATGTTGTTGGATATATTTCTTGAGGAGCTTGGCAATAAATGAAGGGTTGGAGGTTAGCCAGTGGTTTGCTGATTAGTGGAGCTCAGAGATTTTTGTTTTTTTTGGAAACGTTTTGATGAAGGCTGATTTGGAGGCATGAGGTGTGACTGTGAGGAACTGCCATCTGGCAAGGGTGCAAAGCTCTGGCTTTTTTTCTTTTTTTATTGAAAAATAAAATGATGCGGGTAGTTCCATCTCAGAAAGGGTAATCTTCTGATCAGAGTCCCCTTTCGCCCGCCCATGCCAAATGCATCGTATGTATCTATTGCCTGCTGCATCAGTATCATGACTCGCAGAACATGCTCTACCCATTGCATAAAGCAAGTCGAAAGGTCACAGATGCAAATAGCAGGACAGGAATCTGGAAGACTGGGCCTCATCATTGAGGGAAGGTAACACCCCCTGACCCGAGACAGCCACACCATAGGAAGCTGTCCTGGCACGGGCATCAAAGGAGCACACCCATTCAAAAGATGTAGCCTGACAAAATCCACTATCCCACCCACCAGACCGCAATGTGGGGTGATGGGTGGGATAGTGGAATAGGAAGGGGAGGGGAAAAGGTTGTTATTCCATCAACTGTGTGAATCAGTAACTTTGTTATATTGTGTGCATGCGTGAGGGTGTGTGTGTGTGTGTGTGTGTGTGCTTTGGGTACAGCATGTGCTATAGTTTCACTTTGTGTTCTTTAGGTATTGTAGGTATCAAGACACATTGCTAAGTCAAGCAATGTGTGTCACTAACAATTCTTGTCACCAACAATTCCTGTCACCACTTTAGGTGAACAGTAACTCACTGTGTCATATAAGCAACCCAGGAATGCTGATTGACATTATGTAATACTGGAATGCTGATGAAAGTATGTTGCAGCAACATGCCTTGTGGTCGAAGTATTTCTCATGAATTCATACTCTGACAAATAATGCAATACTAAGCATTTCACCTGTTACCGGCTATACAATAATTGTTATTGTTGAATGTGGATGTTATAACGGTTGACATTTAAGCTGTGTTAAAAATTTTCAGAATGTCATGACTCATCCTGTGGCACAAAAAACGTATTTGGGGTTGTGTTAGAAGTTATTGCCAATGAACAACATACAGTTGTTCTATAGAGTATAACTAGTAAAAACTACTACTGAAAAGGACATGTATCATAGAGCAAGATGTATTGAGAAATTGGTAAAAGGGAATGGAAGCAAAGGATTTCAGAGAAACTAAAAATCTCAATGTGGTGGCAAGTAAAGGGCAGCAGCAAAGAGCGGAAGAACTACCAATAGAGGAAGTGTACGTTAAAGTTTGGGGTAGTTGCATATATCTCTCTCTCTATGAAGGGATACAAGTAACAAGAGAGATGGGACATTCTTGTAAAGCATGGTGGAATTAGCATGGACAGAAAAAATGTTTATAGTGTGGAGAGTCTAAAAAGGGTCTCTAAAGGACACACAAACAGGGCACCGAGAGTTGGAATGTGGAATGAGACTTGAGTGCAAATAGTATGAGACAACCTGAAAGCAAATATTATGCCGCTTAATAAGAATATGGGTGGCAGAATGAGACTGGTGATGTAAATGATATGAACGCCTTGCAGATCAACAACATGGAAGATAATTAAAGGAATAGTACGCTCAAAAATATTATTGTCCCAAAAGATGGCAATAATCAAAAACATACATTAAACATAATTTTAAAGAAAGTGTCAATGTAAACTTTTGAGCAAACGAGGCTCAAATCATTTACATGGGAACATCCATTTTGCCATTTCAGGCAGCCTCCTCAGCTGATTTTAAGCTCTGGCCTGGCGGCACTAAACAAGCAGCAAAAGCCCCCTACTGGGAGCTTTTGCTTACTGCAGCCAGAGCAGAGCTGTACATGGAGGAGGCTGACATCACTTTCATTTTACATTTTCGGTGCTCTGCAAGCCCGGGAAGCACAGCAAACATAAAATGAAAGGCAAAAAGCAAAAGTGCAGCAATTATAATTAAAACATTATTGTATTTGTGATTGCCGTGCTTAGAAAACCATGGAAATCATAAATACAACAACATTTTATTTCTGACCAAGGAGGCTTTTGTGTTGAGTCTCGTGGGCTCCCCCGGTTCGGGGGAGCCCACGAGACTCAAAGCTGAAGCCACAGCAACCATAAATACAACATTATAAATGCAGCAGTTTTCTTTCTACGTAAGAAAGAAAACTGCAGCTTTTATTTTGCAGTGTTTTGAAAAAAGAATGACATTTAAAGCACTTACCAGCAACAGCTTGTGTTAATCTCTGCTCTCCAGCAATAATGAAGCAAAAGCCAACTGCTGGTAGGATTTTGTTTATTACAGCTGGCTTGCTTTTGCTTCATAAGTGCCGCAAGGGCAGAGATTAACACAAGCACAGGAGGCTCAGACATTTCACAAAATGGATGCCTCCTAGTGCTTGAAATGTGTGACTTTGATCCTCATTTGCTCTATACGTTTCCATAGGAACTTTCTTTATAAATATGTTTTATATATATTTTTGATCATGTCCCATCTTTTGAGCCAATAACATTTTTTGAGTAAACTGTTACTTTAATGGATTTTTCATTATAGAGCACTGCAGAGACTTGGTTCATGAAACAAGAATCTACAATCACATCGAGATGAGATAGTAATCTTTAGGTGTTTGGTACAAGCAAATCTAAATCAAGAGATATGAACATGTGATTCAGTCTTCATAAGTGGACTTTGTCCTTTAAGGACAAATAATTTATGGGTACATGTAAAGGTCATGCAATGCATTTCAAATGTCAATAATGTATTCACAAAGAGTCAGTGCAAGAGCACCAGTATTCTTTGTTTCTTTCTTTATGCTGTGTCATTCGGATAGCAAATTGGCTGGCACAAAGTGACATGGATTTGAGAGTTTTAGGGGGAACAAAAGAGAAAAAGAGGAAAAATGTTGGTGAGTCAAAAAGGATATATAGAGTAGGAATGAGACAGGGCAGACAGTGATCAATGGGGAATATGGTTATATGCAGGGATAACTATGCTGTATGAAGTGGTAGTAAATACACGGTTGTCAAAGAGGGGATGATGTATTGGGATATTGTGGGTTCTCCCTCCAGTGTCAAAATGTGGTGGTTCATGGAAGACTTAAGTGAGTGGATGGTAGTGGTGTCTTTGACTTAATGGAGGAGTTGGGTTTTCAGTAGTGAGTGGCAAGGATGGAGAAGGAGCTAAAACTAGACAAATTGTAGGGGAGATAGGAAATTACAAGACTAAGAACTGTATTAGAGTATGGATTTCTGGGAGTAAAGATATGGGAGATAACTGTAACAAGGTGGGGATGGTGTGTGACTAGATTAATGGATTAAAACACAAGTAGAAATCTAAAGAGGGGCTGATTTCTCAACGAGTACTATCCAGTCAGGAATTGGGAATTGGCAGAATAGAGGGGGGATTATAGAGGGTGCATGTGGAAATGTTAAGTAGTTTGTTGAGAGGGGAGAAGAAGTAGTGTAAGATGCTTAGGAGGACGTTAGTGTTGTAATGAAGGCAATTGAGTGTCATGGTTTGGACAAGGAATTCTCAGGAATGAGGAATAAGGAGAGGAATGATTTTTCTGATATTGAGCGGGTTAAGTCTGGCAACAGTTTTGGTAACTGAAATTAAGTTGTTGAGATTGTGATTGTTATAGAAAATGGCTACATTTTTGCATCACTTTAGGGATGGAGAAAACAAGTCAGGGAGGTGATGGATGAGGAAAGGAAAGCAAGTGAATTAGAGACTGGGAAGTAGATAACAATGTTATTTGAGGAGTTAAGCATGATGCAATAGAGTGCAAATCAGAGAACGTTTTCTGAGAGGCTAACAGAGATTAATTCAGAGCAATCAAGATTGAATATCCTTAAACAAGGTATGTCATTGTGGTGTTTAAAGGCGGAACCCCTGATGGATGTAGCTTCTGTAGGACCTTAAGGGAAGATATATATTCCTGTTTTTAACTGAACAAGGGCTCAGTGGAACATGTGGGGATACAGTGAGAAGCATTTAAAGTGTTCATGAGAGGCATTTGCATAGATTAAGGGGAAGGGGTGATAAAAACACTGCAAGATTCCTTGAGAAGGTTTGAGGGGGAAATCACATGACTGGAGTGGGACTTGGGGAAAGGAGTGCAGGTGGGGTACGAGCATGCACAGGCATTGAAAATTGAATACACCAGGAAACCCAGGAGCCTCTCTTGAGGTCAAGTGGAGCCAAAATATTGAATGCATTCACTGGCAGGGCAACAAAGCTTGCTGCCTTTTAGCATGGCTAGTATGACAGGAACAACCCAGATCAATAATAACTCAAGTTACTAATGCAGTGGGGGACATGGTGACAACACAGGAAAACATAAACGGGTGATTCAGACCTACTATGAACATCTGTACACTAGTGGGGGCACATACTCGGAGGAGAAAACTATAGACCTGCTTAAACTAGTGAGGCTACCAAAGCTGGCAGGGGACTTTAGGGAATGCCTGGAAGTACCTGTAGATGAAATGGAGATTTTACACGCCATTAAATCAATGAAAAGAAATACCACACCAGGCAGCAAGGGGTTTCCTGTACCATGAGTTAAGGCTTTCCAAAATGGGTTCCCATAATTAAATTGCATATTACCTATTTGTAACCACATCTTTTGATGTATTTCCCCCCTGTACCATAAGGGGGGGGGGGCTTTGCAAAATGTGTTCCCATAATTAAGTTGCATCTTACCTATTTGTAACTATATTTTGATGTAGCACCCCATACCATGAGGTGAGGCTTTCCAAAATGTGATCCCATAATTAAGATGCATCTAACCTACTTGTAACCGCATAATTTTATGTAACACCCCATACCATGAGGTGAGGCTTTCCAAAGTATGTGCCCTTACATAATTTGTTTCATACCTATCTGTAACTGTATATCATGATATAGTATGCTTTCACTGTAACCTGTCTTCTCTGTAAGAAACAAATGTAACCAATGTCTTAAGCTAAAAGCACCTGGATGCCTACGGGCTTTGTGCACTAT
Organism: Ambystoma mexicanum; assembly: GCF_040938575.1. Lineage (NCBI taxonomy): Eukaryota > Metazoa > Chordata > Amphibia > Caudata > Ambystomatidae > Ambystoma > Ambystoma mexicanum. The sequence goes on from NC_090939.1 coordinate 534,433,615, forward strand.
ACAAATGCAAAGTACATAAATAAATAAATATAGTGTATCAACCACAAAGAGTTTATAAGAGAACCCAAAGGAGTAGATGAATTATCTGATGGAGGAGGTATGGAGTGTGAAGATCCAGGCCCAAAAAATGTGGGAACTCTGAAACGGATAGAGGTATAATTATATGTTGCTGTTCTCCAAGAATGGTACTAGAGCAATATGCTTCAGAGTTTGAGAGGCCTATTCACTTTTGCAAAGAACTTCAAAGCACAACCTATGACTCTTAATCTCTCAGCCTATGAAGGTACAGTTAGATCAACGGCTCTATATGAAATGGGGCTGTTGGGCATGCAAAAGGTGGACACCTTGATAAAGGCTGAAAATACATTTTGTACAAAACTATTAGATATACTATCTGCCCCCAACTTTTTGGAACACACAAAATTAGGTTTAGCTTTCTTGGAGGATCAAATATGTTTAGCTCCAGTTTCTCTTTTTTGAATATCATCCCGAATCCTAAAGCTATTCTTAACAACTTGCTCTTAAATCATCTCCTAGTGATGGAGAGATGTTCAAATATATTTTGGTTGGAGTATGTGCTTCGTACATTAGTTAGAGTCCATGTCACCAAATGTAGAATCTGACAAAACCTATGTCTGGAGAATACTAGTAGATTGTATTGAAATTAATAACAGATTTGACAGAGGAATTGGAGATTAAGAAAGCAATCAACCAGGTAATAGCCACTGTGTCTCTTGTTTCTGCTCCACAGACATACTTACTATAGAGCCTCTATATCAATGGCAGATGGATAATAAAACAACTATGGGCCTCATTACGAGTATGGAGGTAGCCATGCCGCTTTTAGTGACATGGCTACCCCATACCGGGTGCCAGGTCCAGGGCCCGCAAAAGGGGACTTACCGAGCCATTCCGACCTTGGAGGGCCCGGTAAATCCCTTTCTTGGGACCCAGACCCGGTACATCCCCATTCCCATTTGAGCCCCCATAGGGCTCTATGGGAATGGGGAGGATGCTAACAACGGGCCTGTTAGTGATGGGCCCGTTGTTAGCATCCTGATCTGCTAGCAGGTGCCGCTAAGGACACCTGGTCTGACCAGGCGTTCCAGAGCGGGACCCGCTGCAGACCTCGTAATAGGGTGGCCCGGAATGAATGGTGCTGGTCCCTTACCGGCACTGTTCATTCCGAGGCCGCCTAACTCCTAATGAGGCCCAATGTTTAGATATCAGTTGAACAAGGCACCTATATACATTTAAGGACCTTTTTCAGTGTGTGTGTGTGTGTGTGTCTGTGGTCCTTCCACATCCTTATGTGTACCCACTACATGCATACCTAAGGGGAACCATATTACTGCCAAATGTAAGGGATTTGAATTTGAGGCAATGCAGCCGTTCATTTGTAATCTACTTATTATAGTTTTTAACTTTTATAATACAGTGATATAACAAATATTACTTACCCACTAATTGTCTTTCTGTGGCTAGCATCTGCTTAGAGTCAGATGATGTGAATAGTTTACCATTGAGTGGTTGGCTAAGAGTATTACATATTTTTTTTTATTTGAAAAACAGTGTGTTGACAGGGGAATTTCTGTCACACTATCCCTATCCAACGTGTTCAGGCACCCACAATCATTTATGTGCCAACATTCCCAGGTTGTTTGCTTTTCTGCCCTAACTTTAATGTTGTGTCTGTCACTGAGAGTGCTCCATGTTCTTTATACTCTTCTGTTAGATATATTTTGCCAAAGAATAAGGAAGCTGCATTTAGCCATGTTGGGCCTAAAAAATGCAGGGTATTGAAAATATGCCTAGATAAATGCCAAACTGAATAGGCAGTATTTCATTTGCATCTGCTACATATAATAATGCTGTTTCAAATAAAGAGAAATCCACTTACTGATTGGGCCTTGCATTTGATTTATGAAGCCAAGAATAATTAAAGGTTTTTTCTACATGGAAAGCTTGGCATTTGCAAACACATAAACTGTGATCAGGGAAGTGGGTGCATTTTGCAGCTGAAATAATATTGATATTGATATTTTATTTCTATCAGGCTTGTACACAAGTGTTTCAGAGCGCGACAAGGCAAGGGAGGGGAACAGGGGAGAACAAAACAGCGAAGTGACAAGGGTGAAAAGTGCATGGAAGGGGGAGAAGTGGAAAGTGCGAAGCAGAGGAGAAACAGATAAATAATAAAAAATAAATAAATAATAAAGGCAACAAACAGTGGTAGTGCAGCCAGCAATTTGCAAGTGCTAGGTTTAATGCAGCAGACAGGGTAGGTCTGATAAGTGCAGGAAGAAAAAGGAGGTGGGGGGCGGTCTGTATGAGTGCAGATTCAGACACAAGTACAAGGGGTGGCCTGGAGGCAGTGCGGGAGGGTGGCAGAGTGAGCAGGTACCTGGACCCGGAGGACAGAGGGTGGCCAGGTGCACGGTGCCAAGAGAGAACAGATCAGCAGGGGAGAGGGGGAGCAAAGGCAGAAGTAAAGAGGAAGGTCTTGAGATGCTTTGGGAACCGGAGATTGTTCTCCTCAAGTTTTAGAGTGGCAAGGGGGCTGTTCCAAAGACAGAGATCTACCCCTAGCTTGTCTCTTTGAAAAACGACTGACCCTGAGGGAGTTAGAGGTAGAGGAGCAAAGAGCTTGAGAGGGGAGGTATTTGCGTAGGGATAGCTGAAGGTATTTTGGACCCAGGCCCCAGAAAGCCTTGTGGGCATTGCAAAGGATTTTGAATTTAATCCTTGCATCCACTGGGAGCCAATGGAGAGATTTCAGTGCTGGAGAGGTACGATCACAGGGCTTGAGGCCAAGGACAAGTTTCACAGTCCTGTTCTGGATTAGTTGCAGAGGGGCGGAGAGTAGAGGCAGGTAGATTTAGAAAGAGGCTGTTACAATAGTCCAACCTAGAGAGAACCAGAGAACCAGATACCATGAGCTTCTTGGGGAAGGAGAGGAAAGGTAGAGTAACTCATAGGAGGTGCAGTAGGAAGTTTGACTTTTTAGAGACCTCAGAGATGTGGGCGGAGAAGGAAAGGGTGGAGTCAAAGATGACCCCAAGGTTCTTAGCCTCGCATGTGGGGCTAGGAGGAGGGCCAATGGAAGCCGGCCAGAGAGTGAGGGAAAGGATGGTGAAGGTGTGCCGATGAGGAGGATCTCTGTCTTGCTGGCATTCAGACAAAGATCATTGGCGGCACACCAATCTTGAATGGCAGTTAGGCAATCAGAGATGAGAGAGGGAGAAGAGGTGGCCGAGGGCAGCCTGAAAATTAGTTGAGTGTCATCAGCGTAACACTGGTAATTTTAGAAAAAAATGGCATTGCCGTGGGCGAAAGTTGCCAGGTATTGGTTGAAAAGCCAGGGCGAGAGGTTAGATCCCTGGGAACACCACAGGTAGAGAGGAAGTTAGATGATAGGAAGGACCCAAGTTGGACCTGGGAGGGTTGAGCAGAGAGGAAAGAGGTCAGCCAGGCCAGAGACTGATCAGTGATACCCAGGTTTTCACGGAGATGGTTGAGCAGGATGTTATGGTTGACCATGTTGAAGGAAGAAGAGAGATCGAGGAGGATGAGGACAGGGGGAATGTTAGAGTCAAGGTTGGAGAACAGATCTTCACGGATGTTCAGGAGAGCTGTTTCCATGCTTCTGGCAGCTCTGATGCCAGATTGGTGGTCATGGAGAAAGCCAACAGAATTGAAATTAAGGTTAAGCTGAGAGATGGCCAACTTTTCCAGGAGTTTGCCCAGAAAGAGAATAATGGAAATTGGGTGATAGTTAGCTAGACAAGAAGGATCAGCTGTGGGTTTCTTGAGAAGAGGATGCACAAGGGAGTGCTTCAGAGGGGAGGGGAAGGATCCTGAGGCAAAGAAGTGGTTGCAAAAATCAGCAAGGGCCGGAGCGAGGGTGTCAATGTGGTCCTTGATACTTTTAGAGGAACAGGGATGAACCTGTTTTGACGAGGCTTTCATAGATCGGCCTTGTCTAGCGACCTCATCAGGGGAGAAAAGAGGAAAGGGCGAGAAGGATGGTGGGAGGGCGGCTAAAGAAGGGTCAGCAAGCACAGATGGAGAGGGGAGAGGAGGGATGAGGGTGGACAGGATGTCCTGGTTTTTTTAATGAAGTGAGAGGCAAGGGCATTGCAAAGAGCCTGGGAGGCAACAGGAGGGGTAGAGACTGCAGCAGGGTTGGCCAGCTCCTTGCAGATTTTAAAGAGTTCGGCCGAGTTGGTAGATGCTGCAGAGACACGAGCTTGAATGTGGACTCTCTTCTTGGTGAGGACAGAGAGTCGGTATTGCCTTTGTAGCAGGCGACAGGCCAGTTTGTCAGAGGATGAACAGGAAGCCCTCCATTTCCTCTCAGCCACCCTACACTTATGTTTAAGTGTAGCTAGGTCAGAGTCATACCAGGAATTGCACTTGGCTTTGGACTTCAAACGGATCCTCATGACAGGGGCAAGAACATCAAAAGTATCAGAAATTGAAGAGTAGAGCAGAAAGAGGTCTGTGTCAGGATGTGAGACAGCCAGAGGGGGACTGGGAGGAGAGAAAGTGGTGGCAAAAGACTCAACTGACACATGCTTCATGGGCCGGATGTCCGAGAAGGTAGGTGGCAGTGTTGGGGTAGGTTCGGCTTGGGGGGAAGAGAGGGAGAGATGAGACAAGAAGAGGGAGTGATCGCTCCGGGAGAGAGGAGTGGTCAGAGGGATGGAGAGGGGGAGGTCAGAGGAGATCAAGACATTGAGTGTGTGCCCTGCAGAGTGAGTCGGGCCAGAGGGGAGGATGGACAGGAAGAGGGAGTGGCAGAGGTCACGGAAGAGTACAGAGGAGGAGCAAGAAGATTCTAAATGTATATTGAGGTCACTGAGGAGGAGGAGTTGAGTGGTAGAGGCCAGGAGGGAGGAGGAGAGGTCTGCTCACTCAGAGAGAAATTAGGTGATTTGACCAGGGTGCCGGTAGATGGTAGCCACAGTAAGAGAATGGGTAGGCGAGAGAGAAAGACTACAGACAAACACATAAACACATGGAGTTAAAATTTCCCTTGCCAAAAGGAACATATCATGATGAGAAAATGAACAAGTGGCGGCAAGACGCAATTATATTAAAAAGGCCTCATGTGCCCAAGGAAATGTAATGTTCACAAATATAAGTGTCTGTTTCTGGAGGCATGACTTTAAGTTTCTACTTCCTGAGAAGGACTCAGTTTCTATTCAGAACACTCAAGCAATGACCAGAAAGGAATTGTATTGGGGCCTGTTCTATGAGATAAGCAATATGATGACCATTAGTCTTGACAGAAGAAAGGCTGATGAGGTCATTGCAGGCTAAGGTCAGGAATGGAGCAGCAGAGACTGGAGCAGAGGCTACGAGGAGAAATCAAACTTAAGTCAACCATTCCATCCTCATACAAATGGTCCACAATACCCTTGGTTTCTCGGAATAGGCACTGGACTGGCTGACATTCTTCCTTACTGACCTCTCTTCCCAAGTTATCCTGGGTACATTCTCCTCTCTTACTTCCCTCTCCACCTGTGGGGTCCCCATGGTTTCTATCCTCTCCCCCTTGCTCTTCAACATCTACCTTGCTCCGCTTGCACGCCTCATCACCTCCTTCTCTTCCAACTTTCAGTGTTACGCAGATGACACCCAGCTCTTTTTCAAACTCCCTGCTGACCCTCCTGCACCCTCCATCATCCCTGACTGCCTATCTGCCAAGCAGTCCTGGTGCACCGCCAATAATCTCTGCCTCAACACCTGTAAAACTGAGATCCTTGCCATCGGAACCCCTGCTCACTCCTTCTTCTCTTCACTCTTGCCTTCCTCTTTGGGCTCTCCGCTTGTGCCCTCTTCTGAAGTCAGAAACCTTGAAGTCATCTTTCGACTCATCTCTCTTCTTCCTCCCTCACTCTCAGGACACTGCCGAGAAGACCCACATTCAGCTCTTCCTTCTCAAAGGAATTCTCCCTTTTCTCACTTTACCCCAGCGGCTCAATGGGACCGAAGCTCATGTTCTCTCTAGGTTTGACTATTGCAATAGTCTCCTCTTGAATCTACCATCATCCACTTTGCGACCCCTCCAGCTAATCCAGAATAGGGCAGCAAGACTTATTGTTGGCCTTAAACCAGGGGACCACATCTCTTCTGCACTAAAAAGTCTGCACTGGCTCCCAGTTGCCGCAAGGATTAAATTCAAATAACTCTGCATCATCCAGAAGGCAGTCTGAGCCCAGGGACCACACTATCTTCAACTTTATATTACTAAATACTCCCTGTCTAGACCACTACGCTCCTCTGGCTCTAACTCTCTGTGTGTAAAGCAGAGGGCAGGTGGTTGTTCACTTTCCTCAGCTGGCTCCCTCCTAAGGAACAGCCTCCCCCTCCCACTGTGCCTTGAGCAAAATCTTCTTAAATTCTGGAAGCTCCTTAAGACTCTCCTCTTTACCTACCCCTTTCAATCTTCTCTCGTCTGCTAATCCCACAGTTGTTTTTGTGATTGGTGTCCTGTGCACTTATGCATTCTCGGGGCCCTGACCTCCCACACCCAATAGGCCCACCTCCTATCTATCTGCACTTGCACTTATACCCACCACCCTGGTGGCTTGCACTTACACATCTCTCGGTTCCAGGAATTGTAGCACTCAACATTCCTAGCACTTCATCTGTGGCTCACCCATGAGCTCAGACTCACAACACTGATCCCCTGCCCTCTACCTTGATGCACTTGCATGTTCTGAATACTCACAAGGCATAGTAGGTTTCTTCCTGTTTTCCTCTTTTCCCCACTGCTCTTATATATTGTGTTTTGAATGCATTTTCCACTCCTGTTCCCTGCCTTGCCCTATGGGCGCTTTGAAACAGTATTTTCTTACTGTATAAGCACCTAGAAAGCAAACAATAAATAAATAAACTGTGAAATGAAAGTCAGGATCTGCATATTTGTTTATAGATTCCCATTAGTTTAAATATGCAATCACAGTTTGTTCATGTTCTCAAGAATCATAAATCGCTCCATAATGGGTCAAGTATCAGTAAAATGCTACTGGACAGGCCTATTTATTGAAGTAGCTCTTATCAAAATGCTAGCTTGGGGACAAGAGTTACATTTCAAAATGTGTTTTAACTCCACAGAAAATGTCACAAAGCAGAGACTCAGGGATGTTGCGCCTAGAAACACTTGTGTATAGGCACATTATAAATGATTTATCATATCATAGATCAGATCATGTGATAACTTAATAAATTTGATATCTTGGTAGAAAATGTCACATTACTAACTATTATAATATTTGCATAACCTGCAAAAAATTGCTGTTTGCACCCGCAACCTCCTGCCGAAATGGGCATTAGTTCATTGTGAGCAGCCTGATTAGAGGAACTCAAAAATATATATGCTTATAGGTTTATGTGTAAAATGTAGAAAGTTGCCACGTAATTACTTTTTAGGTGAACAATTGAAAAGTGTAAAATGAAAATCCAGTGGGTGGATCCATCCTGCCCATCATTCCAACTACATTATTCCAGGGGCCTATTCACAGGGAGGGGCTGGACATTGGGGGTGGAGAGGACCCTAGGGGTCCAATTCAATTTCAGGGCTAATAAGCTAGCACCTCCTAATTTTATTATTTCATTGGTGTGACTTTGAGGTTAAAAAGTGGATTCACAAGTTAGAGAGGGGAGAGCTGCCTAAAATCATCTGGGCGAATACTGAAAGAGGGTTGAAGAATTTGACCTTGCCTGGGAGCTGCCTAAAAACCATCTGTGTTTGACTTGGATTTTGATAGGTAGTTGGATTCCCATCATCAAGATATACAGGTACCACGTTTGTCATGCCCACATTGGAGCAATGTGTATTAGTGTGAGTTGTTCATGTAGTCATTTGTGAATTAATTTGTAGAGAAGTGGATTCAGGGGAAAAGCATAAGCAAATGCCCAGAACAGTTCATCCATGGTACATTCTGTATGAACCCTTTCTCTGGGTAGCAGTATGCAGAATTGAGGTATTTCACATGTTGGGCGTTTGCAACTAGATCCACTGTTGGTGTCCCCATTTCATGAAAATTGTTTGTTTTTATTTCCCACTTGTGGTTTAGTTGAAGCACTGTACTTAGATTGTCTGCTTGGTAGTACTGATCTCCAGGAAAGTGTTGTTCCTGGATGTAAATTCCTCACCTGATGCAACATTGCCATAGGTGTTCTAGTAGAAATAGTGTTCAAGTGTATGTTCCCACCAGCATGTTTATGTATGACACTGTGGTGTTATTGGATATTCTAGTTTGGAAGGATAATAGAACTTCTAGCTTAAAAATAGCACTAACACATTGATGTCTTTTTCTGATTCCATGTTTGACCATGATCATTGAGCAATGAGTTCCTGTCAGTGAACTCCCCAGCCCGCAACTTACACATTTATATGTAGTGTTATGTGTACTAGTGATTTTCTGAAAGGCCTTCCCTTTAAGAGGTGTGATTGTGTCCACCTACGCAGAGTGCTCACTACCTGGTTTGATATACCACCAAGATTGTCCCAGGCACCAACTACTTGAGACCACTGATGTGAGAGCTGCTTCTGGGTTGTGTGCATGTTTAGGCATGCATGTGGAACAATGCATGTGCAGTCGTGTAGAGTATTTCCATGACCTTCCTCACTTATATTTATTTTCCCACCTGATACCTGGGAGTTTGTGTGCCTGCACTCTTTTTTGAAAGATGGGTATGCTAATGATAGCTCTGAGTCTGTTATGCCCCCTAGGAACTGTTGCTTTTGTGATGTTACTAGGGTTGAATTTGTCCCATTGATTGCGAAATCAAGATTGTCTAACAAGTTCACAGTTGCTTGTGTGTTTGCTAGGCACAACTGTAGAGTTTTGCCTGTTATGAGCCAGTCGTCAGGTAGGTGTAAACGGGCATATTCTGATGGCAGAGATGTGCTGCCACCATCACAAGAACATTTACGAATACACATGGTGCTGATGCTATTCCAAAGGTTAGTATTTTGTATTGGTTGTGTTGTGTTTCTACCATGAACGTTAAGAATATTCTGTGATGTGAGAACACATAAATACAAAAGTATGCACCTTTCAAGCATAGTGTGGTCATGTGAATCACTTTTCTGAGTAGAAGAATGGCCTCCTGAAGATTTATCATTCTGAACTTTTGTGGTTCTACATACACACTTGCTGGCCTCGGGTTTAATAATAGTATTTTTGGCTTGTCATTTTTTGGAATTAGAAAATACAGTGATAATATGCCCTTGTTTGCATGTGACTGAGAAACAGGTGTGATGGTGTTCTTTGTGAGTAAGCCTTCAATGTCCTTCTTCAGGAGTTGCCTTTGTTCATGTGGTAGGTGTATGTCTCATGGGGGTAAAGTGTACAGAGACTGTGATAACTCAATGCAGTACCCCTTTGCTACTGTGTCTAACATCGAGTGGTCTGATGTTATGCCCTCCCATGCAGGGTGCATATTTTTTATATGTCCTCCTACTGGAGATGCGTGTGAGGGGACCCTTTATCTGAGGGCTGTTGCTTTGAGGAGGATGATACTCTGCTTTCTTCTATGAATGTCTCTTGTTGGCAATGAGAATGTAGTTTTGCTGAGGCGGAGACCTTCAATATCAACAAGCCCCTTTCTAGGATTGCTGCGCTGGTGGTTGTCTATATGTTGCGGTCCGAAAGGACTGTCTGTTAACTAGGATCCCTCTTGTTTGAAAACTTCTACCTGATATTTGGCCGAGGGTTTTATAGAGTGTGACAGTCCTTTTTTGCTCTTTCTAAAGCATCATTGACTGATTTGAAAAATAATGTAAACTCCTCTACTGGCTTGTCTAAGAGTGTGGTCTTGATTTCTGACTTAAAACCAGTTCCTTGTAGCCAGGTATGTCACTTGATCACGGTCACACCAGTTATTTGTCAGCCTTCAGTTTCTGCTGCTTGTAGACTATTTGTATAATAGCATTGGCTGTCTGTGTCCTTCCTTTAAAATGTTCATGAATGATCCCCATAGTTCCTCTGAGATATAATTACCCACACCCACTGTGGCATCATACTGTGACCTGTTGTCTCTGGCCATGAGAGCTGTAGCATTGGCAACTTTGTGCTATATGCTGCTGAAGTTGCCGACTGCTATCCTGACTAAGGGGTATATGCACATGTTCTCTTTATCTAGAAGGTACTCGGTGAATGCCATTGATAAGCTTGCTCATGTGCGGGCAGGTGCCACCACTAGGGAGTTTGTGATTAACTGTCCCCTGATGTGGATGGGATCAGAGGCACACACTGCATACTTGTTTTATACTATTGGACTCTCTGCCTTAGCAGTGAGTGGTTTTAGTAATTAAGGGTTTATTCTCTTTTTTAATTGAGTAGAGGAATGCCATGAGATACTTGTTCTTTACCGCTAAGACATCCTCAATTAATCTGGGTCTTCATGTGGGTCCTCATTCAGGATCCCAAAGCTCTGAGCCACTCTGGCAATTAGATCTGTGTTGTACTGCAAATGATCCTCAGTAGTGGAGGATGATAATGGTGGTCATCCTTGTTTGAGAAAGCCATGACATAATCACCTGCGTCCACATAGTCATGGGGGTCTAGGTGTGAGCCTGTATCACCTACATCTTCTTTGTAATCATGGAAAAAGTATGTGTTCCCCTGAAAAATAAGCTGCTCCTGATGTGTGGTCTTCTTTGATGGATTTCCTCCCTGAGATGTTGCCTCTTACTATTTTTCTCATAACATTCCATGAAGGAGATCATCCTTAAAGTTTTGCATGGACCACTTGTTCTGATGCTGAGGGGTTTCCTCTGATGCCATCAAAATTGGAAACTACTCTGTCTGTTTTTCGGTTTCAAAGGTTTCAATAAAAAGACTTTCCTCTTCCTCATCCTTCCAGCCATCTTCTGAGTCTGAAATGTCAACTAATGCCTTCTGCTGCATGGATGCAGAAAGTGTTTTCGTCCCCTAAGTAACATCCGCTTTAGCTGGCTTCTCCTATATCGTTGAAAGCGAGGTTTCAATGGGGATTCCCTTCGCCATGTGTTTGCACTTTTGTGGGGTATCGTTGTTCTTTTCGATTGAGGCCTATAGCACTTGACGCCTTTGTGGTAGATATATCTCCCATTTCGGTGACGAGGTTGACCCCTCAATACTTCTTTCTCAACTTCCGTCATATTTATGTTCGTGTTTGTGCTTTGCAGTGTCTTGATATCCAGGGGACTTCTACAAAACTCGTTCTGATGAACTTGGGATCTACTGCAAGGCCTTTCCTACAAGAGCCTTTTTGTTTGGCTTTTGAGGGTCGACTGTGACCCCTGCCTCTGAATACTTGAATTCGAATTCCGTGGTTTTCCTTTTTGACTCGCACTGTGCCGACTCCGTCTGCACGGTGTATGCTGCCCAGTGTTTATGCCTTTGCTGAGTGTTTTTTGGTTTCACTTATTTGTACACCCACAGCTTCCCCGTTGTGGCCATGAGAGAGCAAACTATTGCACACCTTCTCCTGTCGGGGGAATTTGGAGCTGCACTGTGGGCAAAATGTAAATGGTGTGTTTTCCATGTGGGTGTAGGATTCAGCGTGGCCTTGGTATATATAGAAAATGGGAGGGCAATAGGCATTCTCTAAGAGTCCTAAAAATATAAATATATTGTTACCCACACCCTCCCTACTGTACACCTCGATGTTGTTGCAGATGATCTTTATCAGTATTGATCACTGAATCTCTGCATCGACATCTGCATCGTTGCATCGAAAAGATGTCTATTTCTGGAAGCTCCTACCAACCGTTGGTAGAAAAAAATCAATCTGAGGACTTTTTGATGCTTGAAGGATTGTGAGGCCTCTACACGTAGGCTAGGAAGCTCCTACTAACTACGAATGCCCTTTATATTAGGAAGATACTGAGATACAGGCAGATCAATATTGTCTCATGTCTAAAATGCAGAATTTACATCCTGGTGAACTACCCCTTGTGTGCCAGGCTATTATACACGTCTATGCAAAAAGGACGAGCCTACTCGTCCTTGGCACTTATCACTTGGCCAACATAAGTGTGTATTTCAGGCAAAGGCACTTAGCTCCCTTTGCCTAAATTGTAAATGTGTGTAAAATAATTATGTAAAACAAGCAACTCAGAAATTACCTCTTCATTACTATCTCTATTACGTGTTTCAAGTCCCTCTCCCCATCACATACTCATTTCCGTTACGTGGTCATAACATGACCCCACTCACCATACTGTTCGAAATGCCCCTGCCAATAGCGTTGGCATTTGTCCAGGGGTCACCATTGTGTGCCCAGTTATTCAAACCATTGACATGATTTACGATCAAAAACCAAGGTAGAGAAACCATGACCTGGCATTTCAATCAAAGTCTCATGTGCCTAGACTATGCCCATGTATTATCATCAAATGAAATGATCAAGTAATCACACTATTGGCAGATATTGGCATTAAATGTCCAAATACTCCCATCATTGCCAGGTATTGCCATCAAATGTTAAGGAACTTGTGCCATGACAGGTATCACCATTCAAAGCCTTGGTGCTCATGCAATAGCCAGGTCCTTCCATCACATTTCCAAGTACACTTGCCATTGCCATCAAATCCTCAACTAGTTTATCCCTCTTGACTACACCTTTCGGCAATAGGAACAGGGTTGGAAAGACGTGCTACGTTGGAAAGAGTGCAGTGGTTGCTGCACTCTTCTTCAACACAGACGCACTTAGTAAAAGATGGCCGCAAGAGAGGAGTGCAGTGTTAGCACCTTTCTACTGACTCACCCGGGTCCCCAGCTGCTCTGTGTATATCAGGGCGATGGAGCGGAAGGTTGGTCAGGGGCAGGACAAGGACACTTGAGCAAAGCATGCCTGTGCTATCCCTGCCCGGGCAGGCCGCTCACAGAATGAGATAGGGATGCCCACACCTCCTCCTCTTCTCGCTGAATGCAGTAGGGGAGGGCACTGCCTCACTGTTTTCCCAATGCCATGCTTTGTGTGCCACTCACTTATTCGTGGACGCACTATTTCTGCTGAACCCTTGCTGAACCCTTTGCTCTATGCCCCCTCAGGTCCGTGTGGAGTAACATAGAACATGTGTTTTCTTCTTTGCTGGCAGAGGAGAAAGAAAAGAGTCACAACTAAACATGCCCTTAATGAAATGCTTTACTCCTCCTTGGAGCAAGATCTGCACAGTGTCAATTACCGAAAAGAAGCCGAGTGAGACAGATGAAAAGCAGCAATAGACACATTCAGTAGGATCTTTAAACATAATATTATTGAATAATTGATACGAGAGTTTGGCAACAGCTAGGTTTTTGTTAAGGTGTAAAAAGAGCACAGTGTTGCTCTGGGCATAACTGCCAAGCACCATGTGTGCCCCTGTCACCCAGCCCAAGCTTTTCCAATCACCAGTACTTTGCATGCAGTGCCTATTAGTTCCACACTCGGCGTCACACGTTACAATCCCCAGATGACATCTTATTGTTGAATGAAAAACCCGGACCTTGCATAACGTCAGGCATAGCATGCGGCTTCTAGGCAGCGTGCACAACTGATACAACACTAGTATGCATGCATGCACAATATACATATATGATATGTCATCAAAATGTGGTCTCTCCAGCAGAAGGCAATAAAAGCCTCATATAAAGCAATATATAGCATGAACATTATACTCCATACGCACAGCCTGAACTAACAGAATGCTCCAGCCAGCTATCCATGACAGCTTAAGGCCATCTTCAACAGCTGTGCCAGTGAGAAAGCCGACAGTAAACGGCCGTGACGGTGAGAATCAAGGGACGTACGACCCACTTCAGCCGCATCACAAACACTTATCAGTCATTCAGAGTAATTAATATATGCGTATATGTTTCCTACGGGCTATTACGAATGGCATTGGCTGCACTGTGAAGTGGACGAATTCTGGGGGTAGGGGTCATTTGTTCGATGCTTTTTAATGCAGTTACTGTATCTGAAATGCGATAATTCAGACCCCGCTTTAAGCAGCAATTAGAGCTCCTCTGTAATGCACGTGCCAGTTAGTAGGGTGAACGCGCGTCGCGAACCTCGCAAATTATGTATGTTCGTATCTCTAAACAACATGAAAAAGCTTATCACAATTTCAAAGCAGCGTATCAAAAAGAAACAGTTTTCCGGTTCAGTAATGCCAGCGTGCCAGCGTACACGCGCCTAGTGCCGGCTGCCCTGCAGTTCTTTGAACTTGAAAGCATTCTGCGTGCGCGCGAATACTGCGTGGACGCGGAAAGAGGGACTTCACATGGAGAACGACGATACAGCCATAGATCAATACTTACAACATTTGATGAAGTGGTAATGAGACATGCTTTCATCCCAGACTGCTACAGTGCGGTGCCCACAGGTTTCAGCGGTCTCCTCAGCCAAGCACCTGCGCCCTGCATTATTTAGTGCCCTTGCCCGGTATCCGGTGTGGCTCGGGATGCATTATTCAATGCCGCTGCTACACCGGCATGTTGCAGCGCGCGCGGCTTCTGCTCGTCTGTGCTCGGCTGCTGCCTCTGCAGGTAAAGGGAAACCTCGGCGTGCCATGGACCATGTCGGTCGCACGTGCCGCTTTAGCATAGTTGATTGACACTGTCCTTAATCCGGCATGCCCGCAACGGTGTGGAGACACGTTCCACCGGCAAAGTGGCGTGCTGCTGCACTGCGGTTCTCTCTCGCTACTATACCTGCTAGTGGCTTTCCAACAGCCTACAAACGGCGGCAATCTAAGCTTAATGAGGGGGGTTGGATACATCGCTTGTGCACATTGTGCGTGACACGAGGCGCCCGTTGTTCCCACCACTAGTAGCTGAGGGTTTGGGACACTGGTACCAGTGGGCAGAACCCATCACCATTAAATGTTACTAACACCTGGCATACAAAAAAACATTGTTGGCTTGATACCTCTTTCTGTTCCAGGACTGGATTTGCTGAGCTTACATGTGTATTCTGGAACACGAAGTTCTAATTTGTTCAATTATATGTCTAGACATTGTGTCAAGCAGGCACATGGATGTTGGATTATAACCCAGACACGTGACATGGGACGCACCACTCTGAAACGTCATCTAATCTGTAATATGCCAGTCCATGCACCTGCATGCCATTTTCCACAAACCCAAGAAATGATGGCCCGCATCCATCAACTTTTCCATGTCAGGTGTGAACAGCTCGCGGCATCCTCCATTGTGTCCTCTGCGTTCAGGAACTCATAGTTGTGATATTAAACATTCCGACTTGTCACATGCCTTCAGATCCACCATCTGCCAGTGCTGGAATTGAAGTGGAGCACATTTTGCATTCTGGGATTCGTAGTTTCCATTATAAATATAGAATGGCACGCTGTATTGATGAAAGTGTTGGCAGATGGTAACCATTATCACACTGGCCTAGATGGCAGCCGGTCAAGATTTCCCTCAAAATATAAAACATTTGGGACAAAAAAATAATAATAAACAGAACTTGATTATCCACACCTGGGCTGCACACTTCCTTTTAAAACCACATCTCAGGAAATGTAATGCTTGAGTAACTACTTCCGAGGATTACATTAAGCAGGATCTCCTCTGGAAACTTCAGCCTTAGAGTTTACATCTATTCATTAAAGTAATCAATGTGCTTTACTGCGCCTAATATGTACAAACACGCGTTTGCCCCAGTGCCAATACAGTGCACTGTACTCACAAAATTCTGGTAATGAAACCCTCATGAATGATATCTGTGCATTCAAATTCAATACCCTCCCCCCCATGTAGTACCCCATGCAGCTGGTAATGCATGAAGCATCGGCTGCTTGTTTTATACCCGCCTAGCACTACATTCCCACATTCAGCTCATTAACCCTCCTGAGATAGACTTTTTTTTTGGGCCAGCCTTACCAAATCACACTATTAAAAAAGCAATTAAAATATGTGACCAGATTAATGGAATTGGACCGTGTCTCAATGGAGAGGTGACATGATGATAATTAGGTTAAAAGGAGCCGTGAATTGCAGAAGATATTTTTGAGTTTTTTTTTTTTTTTACGAACAGATCTGTGGGCAATTGTTAATGCATTTTCCTAAAACATGATGCAACAAAGGAAGGGATCACAATGTTGATATGTTTTAATATTTATTCTGTTATTTCAAAGCTGCCAAGCGGCCCTATACTATGTGTGATTCCTGCAGGTCACAGCTGCTTGGCCGGTATCACGTTGCCTACGTGTGCCTAGTTGGCCCCGGAAAGGAATGCGGAGAAAAACAACGCTGTCTTTGTTTGCACATTTTAGATAGGGCAGCCAATACCATGAGGCTAGTTTATTGGTGTTGACACAAGTAGAGTAAGGAGAAGATTAGCGGGAGGGAGAAGAGCAGAGCAATGCTTTCAGCAGACAATGGAAACAGGGATAATAGGAGATGGGCCGAAATGAGTGGAGGACTGACATCTACATAGTTAGAGCCAAAATACAGAAGGAATGGTCGTTCACTGTGGCCAGCAGGAAGCGGAGGTGGCTAAGAGGAGGGTGCTGGAGGTTTTGGGGGCCTTGGAGTAAAATATCAGGGCAAGTTGACAGTGTGTATGGTGATGTGGCAAAAAAATGTGGGTGACAGAATTACCAGCACACTTACCACAGTGCTATAATTCGAGTTTGGAGGGAAGGTTTTGGAAAAACCTCCACCTGCTGGGCGATGGTCACTTTTACATCTCGGCTCACCTCATATTCCCTGGTATATGTATGTAGGCTCTTGTACTGTAACCTTGTGTCTAGTGCCTAGACCCATGCCGATGGTTACACATCGCTACGTGCAAGGTTGCACATTGTTCATAATGTAATGTATATTTGCTTCTCTGTACATTTGCACCCACATAGTTGGAAATGGATGAGATCAGTAAGGTTCACGTTTGTAAATAATAATGCGGTGTCCGAAAAGGTCCAAGAAGCCAACATCATCACTTTAATTTACTCTAATACTTTGTACCACGCAAACCATGCACCCGTAGGCTTAAGGGCACCGAAACAACAAACACCCACAATGAGTGAACAGATAATGACCGAGCAGAGCATAGAGACAATTTCTTCTTGAATAGTTCAGTAGATTTTAAGCTCCTCCGTTCTGGGGGAAGTCCATTCCAGGCTCTTGGAGCCACATTCAGAAACACTCTGTTGCTGGCTTTGATGGTGTTACACTTGGGTAAAGCCAACTGATCAGTATTATTATTAGACCTGATGGATCTCACATGAACTTTATAACTTTATAATAAGAGGGCATCTTACCCAGTCGGCATTTGTGAACGATTAGCAGCAGGCAATATAATAGTCTGGATTCGACTGGTAGCCAATGCAGGCCACTTCTAGCTTCCGAGATATGGTCTCTCCAGGCGGTACCCGTGACCACTCTAACTACGCTGCCTAAGGGCTGCTGTGCGCTCTATAAATGCTAATAAATAAATACACAAATAAATAAATAAATATGCTGCACTCTAATCTGATTGTCAAAGAAATGTGATAACATCGGAGGCCAGAGGTGTGCATTACATTTAAACTAGAATACAGTGCCTTGAATGTATTGCTCAAAGAAAGAAAGCTTTGTTCTGTACACTAATGTGCTTCGTTTAGCAATTATGGAGGTTTTCCTGTTCTTATCTGTATGACCAAGATGTATGTTTCTTTGTTGTTTTAATTATCGCCACATTTATAATTATATTGCGTTTAAGGGAGATTTAAGTTTTTTTTAGGGCATACTTACACTAAAGGCCCTTTGAGGCCAGAACAGATGCCTGTGGTCTCCAAGAAGGCTTTGTACATTTTCTTGTAAAACAATAGTGGATGTGTGCTGGGGCCAGGTATACTCATCAGCACTTTAGTGGCAAAACACATATGCTTTGAAACTGCCCCTCTAAAACACACATTGTAAGGTTCATCCACAGTCAGCATATAAAGTGCAGATGAATAGACATCAAGTTTGTGCCTCATGGATTTATACTCGTGTAATTAAATATCTTCCAAATTACACAAACTACAAGGTATGCAACCAAGTTCTAGAACATCTATGACACACATGGTCAACTGGAAATGGGAAGGGATTGAGTTTGCCAATATAAACAGTTTTCCTATAACACTGATTGATTCTTAGATACTGTTGGTTTTACTCAGCAGTTTCATGTTATGAAGTTAATAGAAACAGGCGAACAAGATGTTCTAATTGATACAGGGAAAACCAAAGGAGGGTGTCATTTACTGAGGCAACCATAAGTTGATGACAAAGAAGTGACAGAGTAGTGACCACAATCAAGATTTTAATAAATGAATGGCAACGTTTGACATAAGAGCACTCAGGAATGTGGTGCTTCTTAGGCAAGATTACAAAGCAATGGAACTCTTGTGTCCCCCAGCTAAGCCTCTGCCTGCACTGCCAGTCTTCTTCTCTGTCATTCGACCAATGAAGCGAGTGTCAGTTGCTGTTTTGCCACCACTTTCATTCCCCCTCCCACTATGGTCACACTGACACAGCCCTTGCTAACCTTCCAACACTCAATTTCCAACACTCTGGACATCCTTGTCCAAGTCATAAGGATCTGCATGAAGCTGACTTCCAAGCGAAACACCTGGTATGATTCTGACCTACCCTCTCTGAAACGCATGTGCAGAGCTGCTGAGCGGAAGTGGCAGGCTTCAAGCACATCCTCTGACAGAATGGCCTGACACTTGCTCCAAAGGCAATACAGACGCATCTCTGGGGCCACTAACAACAACATTGAATGGTTCATTATCTGCAAGGAACTTGGCAATCCTAGAGCAGTTTCCATTTCTCCTCTGCCATCCCATGACCTTCTGCACTGCACTGGCCTCTCAAATCATAACTAAAACTCAGGACATCTTGTCTTCACTCTCCTCTGCCCCCCACCCATCTCTCTCACACACACACACTTGCAGGCCTCCCTTGGCCCCCCTCTTCCCTTCTACTCCTGTCTTTCATGCCCATATCACTGGAGGAGGTCTCTAGGCAAGTCCTGTCTATGAAAGTCTATTCGAAACAGATGCTCCCCTGCTCCTCCAGAACTATCAAGGGAACATTGCCTCCCTTGTTGCAGCCTTTGCTGATTTGTGCAATCACTCCTTTGCCACTGGCTTCTTCCCACTGCACCCTCTCCTCAAAAAGTCTTCTGCTGACCCCTCCTGCCTGCCTAACTACTTCCATGTCTACATTATCCCCTTCCTGGGCAAACTCTTGGAGAAGTTGGTCATCTCTCAGCTGATCCACCACACTGAATCTGTTGGTTGTCACCACAACCACCAGTCTGGCTTCAGAGCAAGCAGCCAGAGGCACAGAAAATGAACTCCTTAACAGCGGTGAAGACTTGCTCTCAAATCCCAATTCCAAATCTACTTCTATTCTCATCCTTCTTGACCTTTCCTCTGCTTTTGATACGGTCAATCATTCCAGCCTTATAAATCAGCTCCATGATACCCATGGCATCACGGACCTGGCACTGGACTGGTTGACCTCTTTCCTCTCGAACTGACCATCCCAGGTTCAACTGGGACCTTTTTTCTCCTCCATCACACTCTCCACCTGCATTGTCCCTAAGGGCTCTATCCTCTCGCTGTGGCTCTTCAACATCTACCTTCACTCTCTAGCCCATTTGATCTCTGCCTTCTCACCTCAATTTCAGTGCTATGGGGATGACACACAGCTCTCCTTCAAGCGTCCCTGGACCACCTCCTCTTTTTCCTTTCTCATTCCTGACTGTCTGACTGCCATCCAGGCATGGTGTGCTGCTAACGATCTCTGCCTTAATGCCAGTAAGGCTGAGATCCTTCTCATTGAGACCCCAGCTTTCTCCTTAACTCCTACTCTCAGGCTGCCCTCCAGGGGCCCCCTCTCCTCACCCTCTTGTGAGGCAAAAAAACTTGGTGTCATCTTCAACTCCTTCTCTCTTCAGATCATGGACCTTGCCAAGCAGCCTCACTTTCAGCTGCACTTCCTCAGAGGCACTCTCCCTTTCCTCACCTTCCCCCAAAAACTCAATGTCTCCGGAGCTCTGGTCCTCTCTAGTCTGTACTACTGCTACAGCCTCTTCCACAATCTACCTAAATCCTCCTTTTGCCCCTTCAACTAACCCAGAACAGGACTGCAAGACTTTTCCTAGGCTTTAAGACTGGGGACCTCATCTCTCCAGCCCTAAAATCTCTCCACTGGCATCCGGTTGCTCCGAGGATCAAGTTCAAGGCCCTCTTCATCAAACACAAGGCTTTCTGGGTCCTGAGACCCTGCTACATCCAACGCTCTCTCCCTAAATACCTCCCTGCTAGAGCCCTTCAGTCTTCTATCTCCAACTATCTGCAGATCAGATGCTTTTAGAGTAGGGGGTAGATCTCTCTCTTCTGCTGGAGACTCCCTCTGTAATGGCCTCCTTGCCCCTCTCAGGCTTGAGCAAGATCCCCTTAAGTTCCAGAAGCTTCTCAAGACCCTCTTTTCTCTTCCTTCTTCCCTCTCCTGCACCCCTGCTAATTTCCCACTCTGCCACATTGACTGGCTGCCTCGTTCCTTCTGATTCATACATGGCACCAAGCCCTGCTTGTCTAGTCTACCCAGCACTTCAGTCTGCCCTGACGCCAGCCTAATCTTCAATTGCCCTTCGGGATCCTTCCCCCTGCACTAGCCTGGCTGGGCCTGCACCCCGTCTTCGCACTGAGCACATGAACCTTCATTCCCCTGCACTTCCTTGAATTACTGTGACACTTGTCAACCTGGCCTCCCCTTAGAGCTCACCTAGCCCAGGGGCCATCTTCCAACACATCCTCCTCCACCCCCAGCACTTGCATGCTCTCCACTCCGACCTGCACATCCTTTCCCTCCTTAGCATTAGCGCATTCCGCTCTACCCCCCACCTCTTCACTCCCCTGAACTTCTTGTCCCTGCACTTGCACGATCCGAATGACACAAGGCCCAGTACAACCGTTTGTATTATTCTTCATCTGCCCCACCAATCTGTCTTGTTGCGCCTTGAAACACCATTGCTGTATAGGCACATTATTCCTAATAAATAAATAAATAAATAAATAAATAAATAAATAAAGTGTGTGGCTAATTTAATGTGAAAAGTGTATTCAGTATTGACGTAGAATGTGCTGAATATGCATACGATGGGCTGGAGGAAAATAGAAGGTCATTCCAAAAGAGTTTCAGGTAGGTGTGCGAAGTCACATGTATAGAACAGGGGTGTCGAACATAAGGCCCATGGGCCAGACCTGTCCCCTAAAGGGAAATATTCCAGCCCTCCAACACAAAGTGACTATTGCAGAGGAATGTGCTCTGACAGAGGTAAAAAGTTATGGCTGCTTGGTTGCAGAAGCTTCGGTTTCATTAAGATGAGCGAAAACCACTGTTACGAGTAGCTGACTGTGTGCACAGTGTCTTGTGTAAAAAACACAACTTCACTAAAAGCAAGTTTGTGGAAATCAAGGTCCCTCATCTTGGTTACCGATCTGCTTGGCGACTCCTGTAATTGTCTCAGGCTTCTTCTCTATCTATTATTACTGATCATCTATTGGTCACAGTCTTGTCGCTTCTCAGTGGATTATAGTGGTGAAAAGCCAAAGGCCGCTCAAACAGATAAAATCACAAATATTCTTAGAGACCATGCGCCAAGTTAAACTCCATCAGCAAATATTTAATGATACGTCAAAATATGCTTCTGAGATGACACGTGTTTCGGTAGTTTGCCTTTATCAAACCAGCGCTTGTTGCATCAGTTTTCTGTGGTCCTTATAATTAGACTTTTATTAAATGGGTTAGATCCCGAGATATCGGCATCTTGTTCATATGCCTCGGCTTTTCCTCGTACGATCATATTTGCTGATGGGGTTTAACTTGGCGCATGGTCTGTAGGAGTGTATGTGTCCTTTTTTCACTAGAAGCAAGCAGCATACAAGAATGGTTAGTTAAAGCAAGGTAAATAATGCAATGATGAGTGAATACATAACTTACAAAATAAATTCAGAGAAGTAGTCACCTTGCCATTAAATAGCAATTTCCTTTCAAGCAAAATATGTATGTATGTATGTATGTATTTTATTTTATATAGCGCCGGTAGCCCGTGGGCATCAGGGCGCTTGCACTTACAATACAGCAACAACAAGACAGACATAAAGTGACAAACACTGCGGTCTATTAAGGACCCCGAAACATTGCTTTCCCCAGGCTCTTCATCTGAAGAGGAATGTCTTCAGGTGCTTCCTGAAGGTAAGGTGGTTTGCCTCTGATCTCAGCACTTCTGGCAGGCTGTTCCATAATTTGGGGGCCATCACCACGAAAGATCTGCCCAAGCCAGATTTCAACTTAAAGTTGGGGACTGACAGCAGACATTTACCCTCCGAGCGTAGACTTCTCCTCGGTATGTAGGGCACTAGGCTCTTTTTCAAATATACCGGCGCTGAGCCGTAGAAGCACTTGTGCACCAAGCAGAGGGCCTTAAACTTGATACGCTCTTCAACCCTGAGCCAGTGTAATGATAGTCTATCTGCTGTGGTGTGATCTTTCTTCTTTAAGTTCTTGACAAGCCTGACCGCATTATTCTGGATCACTTGGCAGCTAGATAAGTCCTTAGAAGAGGCCCCCAGCAACAGGGCGTTACCATAATCAAGCCGTGATAGAATAATGGCTCTCGCTATCGTGGCCATATTACCTTCATTAAGAAACGGCTTAATAGCTTTCATTAATCTCAGGTAATACGCTGTGTTCTTTTGTAGGTAGCTGGTCTGGGCATGGGAGTCAACCGCAGAGTTGACCATCATACCCAGAGTTTTCACTGTAGGAGCCACCTGAATGGTGGCATTTTTGATTAGAAAGGAATTGTACTCAGGCCCCAAATTTGCCAGCTGGCGGCTGGAACCGAACATCATCAATTCGGTTTTTGAGTCATTTAGGCACATCCAGTTTGCCTGCATCCAGTCGTCTATTGTCATGTAAATCCTGGCGATCAGTTCACTGTCCATAGCGTGGTGTCTGCCCCCCAATTCCAATATGAGTTGGGTGTCGTCCGCGTAATTCGTGAACGACACACCTGCTTCCCCCAATAAGCTACACAAAGTGAGCATGTATATGTTAAATAGCATGGGAGATAAACTAGCACCTTGGGGAACTCCAAAAAGGATGTCGCAGGGATCAGAAAAACTGTTACCCCAGTGGACTCTAGCTTGGCGGTTAGATAGAAATGACAAAAGCCAGTCCAGGGCTCCTTCAGAGCACCCCACATTTTCTCTAAGTGCCTTGATGAGTAGATGATGGTCCACTAGATCGAAAGCGGCGCTTAGATCAAGGAGCATTAACAACCCTAACTTGTTCTTATCGAGCAAACTCAGCATCCGAGTCTGCAGGTCCAGCATGGCTGTCTCAGTACTATGAGACGCCCTGAAGCCTGACTGTTGCTGGTGCAGGACTTCCTGGATTTCTACAAAATGTTGGAGTTGCTGTGTTGCGACCTTGTCTAGGAGTTTAAGTATGAAGTTCGAGTTAGTTATTGGACGAAGGTTAGCTGGTATTTTATTTCAGCAATCACCACAAAAGACTTTGGCTCAGCCACAATGTATGAACAAACAATGCCACTTTGGACATATCGCCAGAAGACACACATGGAACTTGTGCAATATCTGAACAAAGATGACTCTACAATCATCATTAAACTACTAGCTCCTCCAGTTCTCGTTACTGTCGCAGTGCAGCACAATCCTGCACCACTGCTTCAGAGAAAGTGCTTAGGTTTACCTGGCATGAATACACTTAAATCATAACCTTACAGCACATAATCACATGAGAAACACCCCTTTCAAACACTTTGATATTTTACATTGTTGTCTTTTACACTGGCATGTCATCTACCAACAGACATTTTTTCCGAGTGTGGTCGCACCAACTGCATCAGGTGGTGCTTCAATGATGGTATAGCAAACATAGAAATGTGTGTACTGTGCATCCATTGTTTCCATGGGGCAAAATATATTTCTGATGGACACATTCACGATTGCTGTAGACAAATTCTCTTGTGTCCTGTTGGTGAACAAGTATATGAAGGTTTGGAAAAATGACTCCCTTCAGAACTGGTTGTTCATCCTAAAGCTATGTGTTAAATTTCTACTGAAATGTGTGCTGCAAAATGCTCTACATCAACATACTGTTTGAACAATATCATGGGAGGAATCTCCTACAATATTACACACACATAAATCCAACCCACCACCACACAACTTGCCATTAACACAATAAGAATAACTGTGCCAACAGACCCCTTAGCCCTACCTCACTCTTCCATATCAGCATCTAAGCAGACCCAAAGCAATGCACTCTGTCACATCGTGGCCTCTTCGCTATGGATATCATACTCCTAAATCGCTCCACTGAACCCATACAAAGCAGATTTGCACACAGGAATTGGGCACTTCCCACCTGCACCCATCAACACCACAGGTTTCACATTTGCCTATCACACTGCCCCACTAATGACACACCGTTTTCTTGCAGTGCCATGCGCAGATCGCTCACGAGAGGTGGCAACCGGGCTTTGTACAGGACCACTTACAATAAGAACATCTAAGTGTCTCTGGGCCGAAGATTAGACGAACTGTACAAGAATGTTTCACCTACACATGAGATTTTGTTTAACAAATGAGTACCTTTATAAAAAAAAAAGAGCATTCAAAATAAAACTATATGTTGGAGAGGTTATTTGTTTTTAAATGCAATGCACCTATTTTAGAAACTATAGTTATTAGTATTCATATATGTATCGTGAATCTCTGCAAAAACACAGTTTTTCCACTATTAGGCCTGCAGATATTCCTATTGCTGCGCTTTGTTGTCTTAATAATAGAACTGATAGAAGCATAATATATGCAGTGTGCATTTTCACACTTTTCATTATTTTGATTTAAAATATAATCTAATCGTTTGTATCACAGTCACAAGAAAACCAGACTCTATTCTGTTTCATTATATGAGATTATTGTGTAATTCAGTTAAGTAAGAAGAAAGAACGATCCTGAAGATGAACCAATAATTATAGCAGGCAGCATCATTTTTTTCAAAAATCACTTTTAGCTGCATTGCCTAGAGGGTGATGATCCGTGGGAAAGTACCCAACCTATGGGTTAGGCACTTTCCCTTGCATTCGGATACATCTCTGGACAGGGGGAGATGGATTTGAAAGTCACCATATTGGTGCAGTGAAAGAGAATGGTATTCTGGGACCATCAACATTTCCCTTTATCTTTAACAGCACAAATGCAGTAAGTCAGACAGATTCCAAAGCTGATATCAGCAATGGACAAACATGGCAGCATTCATGGTCATTTGAATTCCTTGGACTGCTCCTCCTATAGTCTATGTAGGAAGAGCATGCATTGGCAGCAGAAATCCAGTTGCTTCAATTCTGATCCGCACAAAGGAACGGGTTCCTACACTGTGCAGGAAATCCTCCAAAGGCCGTCAGCAGTATGGTGTGGATGTGGGCAAAAGGGCATAGTGCCTTTTTCATGTCTGACCCATCAAATCCTTTTTTTCTTTTAATGTGACTCTTTAATAGTCATGTAAAGGATATACATACAGGAATATATTCCAGAGAGTGAGCGATTGATCATTTCAACAACATGCAAATTAGATTAGACAGCACATTTATTGAACTGATTGAATAATGTCAATGTAACCAGGTGTATGATGTTGTGAGCATTGACATTTGGTAAAACCATTTCTGATTTTGCTCAAAACTATGGGACTTTGAAAGAGAAGTGAAATGGCTTATTTAAAAATCTAGTAAAGTGCCCATCTAAATAAATACTTAGAATATATCTTCACATTTAGAAAACGTTAGTGGGGGAAACAATGTAAGGCAAGATGGTAGCAACGCCAGTATCTGTCAGGGTACTGTCGACTTCCTGATGGGAATTCAACACCAAGTGGAATGATGAGTAAGCAACCCCTTTGATCAATAAAAAAAGTTGTAACTATAAGCAAGACATGATCAATATAGCAATACAGAAACAAATAACTATTATGATCCCTTTCTCTGCTCTTTCATCCTCATTATCTCTTCCATGACCCTTGTTGTAGCCCTAAACAAGGGACTCTTCCCTGCTCCTTGTCTTACCTTGTAAGGATGAGCAATGAGGAACGACATTAGACACATCAAGAGAAGAGGTAAAGAGGCAATCCACCCAGTGATAACACTGCTTAATTCTTACAAATAAACGGGTATTTTGTGAAGATAACAATAACTTTCCATTACTACAAGAAACACAAATCATTACAACAGTGAATAGGTATTCCTGGGTAATACATCAGTAAAGACAAAAATTAAGGGACTAGTGATTTTCGCAAAAGAAGCTTACCCACAGATGGGAGGCAATGCACATCGGATGAACATGGGAAGTGGGTAATTGCAGATGTGAGTAACACGAAACATATTTTCAGCATGTTTGGGGATTAGGAATTAATATAGATGCAGCTGTTTTATATATTTTTTTTAAAACTAACACTGAATAACCCCATCATTACATCACAGAAGTAGATGTATTACTACCTTACAACCTAACATTCATAATACCACAATGAACAATACCAAGCATTATATACTCAGAATAAAAGCAAAATAGGAAAAAAAAAATATTTGTGACAACAGCTCAATAAATGTATGGTGGTGAGCAAATCCAGAAAGACGAATCTACATTTGATATCCACATGGGTATGATCAATTTATGGTATAAGTAATTCTGTGGGTTTTTAAAGGAGACATTCTCTCAAAAAAATGTAATTGTTTAAAAGCTTTGCCCATAACAAATAACATATATTGACATTTTATTTTATAAAACAAAGGTCCAATGTAAAATAAGCAGCAGCTCTGATGTAAAGTCCTGCTTTTAAAGGACCTGGGGCATCCATTTTGTATGCAGAAACAGTATAATTTGTTTCATTAATTCAATTTTCTCACAGCAGTATTCAAGCATAAGCCCCCCACTGGGAGCTTATGCTTGTTACAGCCTTAGAGCAGATCATTGAAACACATGTTCACTGGACAGGCAGCCATCCTAATACAGCAACAAAAAAAGTTTTTCAGCAAAATTATCAGTTTTTTTCTTGTATTAGTATGGCATTCATAGGACTGCCTGTCCTGTGAACGAGTGACTGGGGCAACAACACGTCCTTTTGATTTAAAAGGGCATGTTTGCCTGGCTTGCTCAAAGGAACTCATGTGGTCCAGTGGTGAAGATTTAGCCCCTTCAGCCACTAGAGCCGAGTTTGAATCCTAGCTTGTCTTTTTTTCTGGTGCATGACAGTTTTTTTTTAAATAACAATATTTCATGCACCAGAAAAAAAGACAGTCTGGCCCTTGAACTCGGGTTTTGTGGGTGAATGTGCTAAACCTTCACCACTGGACTACACAAGTCTCTGGCAAGTGAATGGCTGTTTGCCATATTGCTGTAGAATACGACAAACAGCCTTGTGAAAGAAACTATACCGCACAAGTTCCGTTGGACTCATGTGGTGTACGTCTTCACCGTTGAAACAGCATTCACAGTTAGGTGAATGTTATTTCAAAGCTATAGAACTAGACAACACGATTCCAAAGGGATTTGTGTGTTCTAGTTCTTTAGCTGTGAAAAAGCAATCACAAGACCTTAAGGCCATTTCACAGCTAGAGAAGTAGATATCATGAGTCGCTCTTTCAAAGGGACTTGTGAGTTCCAGTGGTGAAGGCATAGCACTAGAAAAAAATGACAGGCACGGATTCAAAGTCGGGTCTTGTGGCTGAAGGGGCTAAACCTACTACACTGTATTCTCTAACATTTGAGTAGCAGACACCTCAACAGGGAGGTTTGTAACGAGACTCACCCTAGACTTTGACCTGATGCCACCTTAAGATGGCAGCTTTGAAATCCAATGTGAGTATAATAAAATAACACAAGTTGTTTTTCTCGTGCCTTCTGGCTACTAAGAGAGCATCCACATTGTGGTGAATTAAATGCTCCTTCACTTTACTTTTCTCATTTTGTACTTCACGGTCTCACAGACATGATGTGTTTCAGTAGATGATAAAATAGGTAGAACATTTCATTAGCACAGTTCTTTTTGTATCCAAACACAGAGATGGCGCCGCATCATATCACAGTAGTGGTCATGTGATACGATGCAGTGACATCATGCGATGTTAAGCGGTTGCACAACCACGTTATCCTGGCATTTGGCAGACCAACTCACTAGGATTCAAATGGTCCAATAGATCGCCCATGGAACTAGGAGCTCATGGTGCCACAGACTAGGAGGGGGCGTTACAGTGGGTATGCAGACAACTTCTTAATTTCCTTGTTTCAAACCTCGTAACCATCAAATGGGAGATGGTTCGAGACCAATATACATATAATTATCCCTGTTCCACCTATCCTTTGTTCTTCAAATGCAGCAGGTAGAGATGACATGAGAATATGCCAAGAAACACGCATATACCTAAGAATCTGCCCAGAGTCGGTAAGTACTTTACTCCCAACCTCACTTATTCTAAGAACATGAATGAAATCTGTTAAAATAATTTTGCTACTAAGTAACACTGAGAAAAGAAAATGTGTTCTCATTTATGTCTCCACTATAGACACATGAAGCCACTATTAAGTGTTCCCGAAAAATAAATACAGGCCCTCATCTAAACTAACCTGCCCCCACAATCAGGGAAGCAGCAGGTCCCGAAGAAGGCACCTCAAAAGATTAAGACCTCTGAAACAGTCTACTATTAGAAGCCTATCATACATAGAATGGAGATACTCTAAACATGTATTTCCTCTGTTGTTGATATCACACCAATGTTTTTAACATATCTCAAATAGTATTCTTAACACAGGGTATTTGCAGATATGGTGCATTTTTTTGTATGTTCACTTCTCTTCTATCCACTTTCCTAGATAGGAAGCACAGGACTGCTTGCTAGGGAAAAGGTTACATTAATGAGGGAAAGAATTACTTTTCTATGGGGCAAGAGATAGTGCCTCTTGAGCACTAAATAATTCATGAATAATCTTCCTTCTATGCGTTAAAACACAAGCAGGTTTTGGATTGAATTAGAGTACCCAATTGGCCCTACAGTGCTGTGGGGCTAAACCTTCACCACTGGACCACACAAGTGCCTTTGAGAGAGCAAGGCAAACATGATCTGTTAAATAAACAGGAGTGTCTGCCTCATGCACTCGTTCACAGTCCTATGAATGGGATCCTTATACAGCAGACACATGCTTTTCAGCAGAATCAGCTGTATTAGGATGGCATTGATAGGACTGCCTGTCCTGTGAACGTGTGTTTCAAGTGTATGCTCTATGGCTGTACCAAGAACACACCCCCAATAGGGGGCTTGTGATTGATAACTTTTGGAAGAGAATTTGATTAAAGGAACAGATGATACTGTGTCTGCATACAAAATAGATGCCCCCGAGTCCTTTAAAAGCAGGAGTTTACACCAGATGTGCTGCTTATTTTACATTAGATTGTTTTTTTAAATGTCAATATATCTGTTTTACTATGGCCAACATTTTTAAACAATAACATTTTTGAGAGAACTTCTTTAAGAAACAGTTAAATGTGCTGCTAAGGGGAAGTGAATGTATCCTGTTCTGGTTGTCAGCAGGTTTTCGCTGAAAAAAGCACTTACACTATTAAATGTAGACATATTAGTCAAAGATGAAACGTTTCAGTGAAGATATGTGTCAACGAAGTGGGCTCAGTTCACATTTTTAGTATTGTTGTTATTTTGAAAAAAATAACCATACAACTTATATAGTATGATTACAAACACACATTGTTTTGATTGTAAGAAAATCATATATAGAGATATAACTAATGCATGACTTGGAGAATAAATTCAAGTGTAAAATAATTTAATCTGATTTTTTTTTTCATGTTTCAATTGTATTTGCATTCAGAATCATTCAAACTCATGTTAATTCATCCAAATAGGTCAATGTTAATTCATCTTGATAGGCCAACATATGTTCCTCTCTTTTTCAAGTAATTCCTCAGATAAAAATTGTCTCTATGTAATAGTAGTTATTCAGCGCTACATTTTGCATTTGAATCAATCATATAAAAAGAAAGCAAAAGAGCAAAATAATGAAAACAGTATAGAGGTGTGAGAAAAATAAAAAATATTGATAGAAAAAGGGGAAAAGAAAAAGAAAAAATAATGTTCATAATGTTTTCTAAAGTACTCTATCTTAAAAGTTGACAATCATATTGATTTTTGAAATTCCCTTGGAAATGAGTGCAAAAAAGTACAGACAAACATTCCCAACCTATAGTCCATATTGATTTAGTGTATTAATCTGATTTAAAAATCCATAGGTATATCCATTACAAATTGATTTTTAATTAGAAAATGCTGTGAAGAGATTAAATATCATGGAAAATGTTAGTGACATTAAAGTAGTAAGGTTTGACGTATCAGCATTCAATAGTAGTCAGAGTAGACTGGGCATACCTGTGTCACCTAAAGTTTAATGGTTAGGTTGTATCATTTTTGCTTTCCAGATTATGATTCTGTCAGATATGTTTTACGTATTTTCTGTGCATCAGGTTTTTTGAAAATACAATAGATATGAATAGAAAATCTCCACACTTGTAAAATGTATTGACCAGATCAAATTTTTGTATTTGATCACTATATGAGATATTGTATGCCTTCAGAATAGGGATTAAGATCAATACGGTCAAGTATAGAAATATTATCATGGTGTCTCTACATATGAATGAAAGTGTGACATTGTGTTAAGGGATACAAGAGCATTCTAGTGACTTCCTGATAGATACTTGGGAATGTATACCCTCCATTTACTTATATGAAGTTCAAATGATCGAACAAAAATACCCTCTAATGCTAGGGCAGATCATGGCCAGATGTAGAAACGTACGTTAGCCAAAAAGAGCTATTCTTGAATAAATTAGCTTATTAAGGATTACCATTGGGAACCTGTAGGTTCCTTTTGTGGTGTTCCATTTTGAGCTTGCCCAAGTGTCCTGTAGGAAATTTAGGTGGTGCAAATTTCAAATAGGCCAAGAATCACAACTCAGACTCCTGCAGAAGAGATATGATAGTATGTATGTGAGACACTGATGTGAGACAACATTGATAATTCATACAATCCAAAGAGGGGTAATTATCCTGTAAGGGCAGTGTGTTGCAGGCAGTGTAGGGACTAATATCTAACTTCTAACGATTAACCTACTAACTCTTAACTCTTAACATGGAACCCATTAATATAATTATTGTTTAGAATTGGACAGCAGAGTCCATAGCACTTAGTACAAATCATTGGTGCAAACTTAGGGTGCCAACTTGGGGGTGTAAATGGGTTGCATGCACAGTCCCTGCAATGCCGTTTAGAAAATAAATGCAGGAAGGAAAACTGCTATTGCGATGAAGAAGTGAGGGTTAGACAACTTTGAATTTGTAAAATCATGATGCTCAAAGTAGGCTCATTGTCCGAGCTATTAGTGCAGGAAGCCAGAAGAAAATGTAACATATCAATTCTGGGACCATTGAACCAAACTCTCCTCAAAGGTGACGGTGGAATAGAATAGGGACTTCTGGACGTTTCCAGCAGGTTTAGCCATCCAGGAGGAAGTGTCTGATTGATGTATGACATCACAGCCAGGGGCAGAAAGATCATATACTTTATGTAGGGGGATACACATTAAATGGGTTGGCACAGAGATGGTTTAAAAAGAGGGCACAGAAAGAAATTGGACTTTTTGGGGGATTTTACTGCTGAGAGAGAGAGTAAGAAGAAGAGATTAAAAAAAGGAAGACCTCTGAGGCCTGGCTACAAGAGCTGCAGTGCTGATAGCTGCCGGAGAGAGTGGCGGGGTCAGAGAGAGGCTGCCTGCTAGAGGGAGAGCTGCAGTGATTCTCGGGGAGCGAGAGAGAGAAGCAGCCGAAGTGAGCACAGCAATTCCCCTTTGGGCTGACTTCCTTTAATGGATGAGGTGAGCATGACCTTTCGGTAAAGAAAATAATGTGCAACAAGACTTATTAGAAAGACTCCAAACCTTGGGGAATGGTAGAAGTGGAATAAATAAACAGACAACTCAAACACAATTCGCTCTTTTAATGTGTTTTTCTCCCATGTGCAAGGGGCCAGTTTCACATACAAACTGAAAGCTTAAAACCATGCCAAAATAGCTGAAGCTTTTCAAGGCTACAGTGCATTTCCAGCCAAAAGGTGAAGTGGAAGTGAAGTTTCCTACAGGGAAAAGGACTTTATCGCGGAGAGAGCAGTGACCATGAAGTGTACCTGCATCCGTGTTTGGATTTGAAAAGTACTTTCACCCAACAAAAAGTGAGACATTACAATGTGTGTTTTCATTTTATATCAATGCAAATGTCATGTTGAATTTATTACCTTGCGCCGGTTGTACTAAGGTGAGAAACTCAACTGCATATAACATACATGAAAGAATTAGCTCAGTGCGGGTCTGTTTTTTCTTGTGTGCTCTACTTATTCAGGGTAATGCGTAGACAGATGCAAAGCTAAGGGTTATTTAATACTGCCTCCGGTAAAAGTGAGGGGCACCACAACAGCAGGCCATGCAGTGACCTGAGTCAAATCATAGTAAGCTAATTCCCCATGTTATAAATACATGCTCGTGCAGGTGATCTGGTAAGCCTACTCTGGGCAATTACTGGATAGAGAAACTGTAATTCTCTGTAGAGAAAATGTGCATGAAGTGCAAGTCTTGCTTTTGTTGTGGCTAAAAATCCCAGTATAAGAATAACACTGCTAGCCCTGTGTTTTTGGCAAGCTAGGAATCCTCACAAAAAATCGGACAGCCCTCTACGTTTTGTAAGAACAGTACAGCCATTATATCGAAGGTAAAAAGTTTGAATAATACTTCAAATATGCCAAACAGAATCCTATAGTCGTAAACAGAGGGCCAGACAAAGCTGTCCTTTACTCCCACAACTCTCTGTAACACATACAGGACCTATGTTGGGGTCTGTAATCGTTGTCTCTCATGATGTTTTGGACTACAACTCCCATCAGCCTTCAGCAGCTTTCTCAGTGATGAGAGGTAATAGAAGTGTTGGTCCAAAACAACTGGGGTGCTACAAGTTGAAGACTGCGGACCTATGGTAATGTAGTTTACTGTTTCTATATGTTGGTTGCTATATTCACAATAGATCTTCAGTAGACAGTTTCTCTTAGGTTAAGTACATTTTTCTGAAACAAGGACTAATTCATGAGGGTTCCATGTCATTTAATCGCCTGCAATTTCATCCCCTGTCATTTTAACATGTACACTCCAACGAAAATGCTAGTTGTTTTTTTTTGTTTTGTTTGGGGAGGTTCCCCCCAAGCTCCCCTGTCACACTTATTTTTGGCTACTGCCTACCCACCCAAACCCTTATCTGCCCTTTCCCGCCCCCCCTAAAAAAATTGATGAGCATATTTGTTGTAATATGCACGTTAAAATGCCAGGGGATGAAAATGCAGCCGATGAAAGGACTTTGTACCTTCATGAGAGGCCTACTTGTTCCCCTGCATACCTTAGCTGTAATAACCTAAACACAAACCTTAGTAAGTTCTTTCTATTAGGTTATCTACACATTGTTGATGTGACAAGTGATGTCATCAATGAATCCATTTGTGATGTCAACGGTGATATCTTGTGTGTTGGTATGAGCAGTGCATGGTGGATAAAGGTGTTATAGTTGTGAGGCTTACCTTAACTGACAAATGTCTATGGGTTTTAGATTTTACGCTGCAACCATAATGTCCCTTTAACAACGTTTTTTCACAGAATTTCACAGGTTCCTTTTAGGGCAACTTAACTAGCTTAACACCCCTTTAACAAAATGCATTCACTGGCTATATGTGTAGTTATTTATACAATATGTTCCAAAGTGAAAGTTGGAAATTCAATAGGATCACAAATACTGGAAGACTAAGGAAGATGGCATATAAACAGAAGTATAATGGAATCATCAACATTGGCTTAATGACTGACTCAAGACACCACCACTTTAGATTCATTTATCGTTAATCAAGTATCCTGATATTTTGTCTAATTTAGTGAGCAGAGTCACCTGAAAGCACAATGTTTGCTGAAAGGCATCATCAGCATTGAGACTCCCAGGGGCTGTTCTTGTACCTCAGGCAAGTGGGCGAAATGTATTGTGCAACAAGCTGCATTTTAGTTTGTGTAAAACCCTCAGCAGAAGACAAATGGTATGAAAGGCATTCCAAGATGGAGGCACGCTGTACGTCATCTGTCATGCTGAAGTGTCATTTTAAAATTCTTATTATAAGCAACGTTTTCACATTGTATATGTTATGATTTGAAAATGCATCACAGGATGCCATGGTCTTGCAATCAAATGAATAGTCTCCCTCGCAAACATGTGAGGTACAGATAAGGAGGGGAATATTATCCCTGCATTTTGAATCATCTAATTGTTTTGGATCAATAGCAACAGAACGTGCTTGCATGGTCTATGGGGTCATATGCCCGCTAGCTGTTTTCACTATGTTGCTCAGACATACTGGGCCTTCGCAGATTGTTTTAGTTACGCCGTGATCAATTCTTTGCGGCTACTATTTTCATCAGAGAAAGAAAGTTGCACTATAATTCACACCTACATGCTTCTAATGAAATCTAAACGTCTCACGTTCGTGAGGGAGATTATGCATTCAGTGCCACTGGATTAAAACAATTATGGGTCTGGCAGAAGTACCCGAGGCTGCTGCCCTGTCATTTGTAGTTTGACAAGACAGGTTATTAGCTGCGGGTGTCTATGCGGTGCCAGCCTGTATCCCATCCATCAGGCGGTGGGTCAGCTAAGGCCAGATACTGCAGCGGCGTGCTCGACTGACCTGGGCCCGGTATAGCAAATCTCCACTGTGATAGTGAAGACCCGTATCGTGCATCCGCTTTTATTCTGGCCATGATCGACTGGAATAACACCATCCAGCTGAAATTCCAGCGCATACTTGTACAGATCTGAGTCTTAAGCCAGATGCGTTCCAGCTATCCAGATAGCAGCAAGGAGGACAGAAGAAACGAGACGAGTGATTAGTATTCAGGGCACTCACACTGCAGCACACAGAAAATACACAAGCTGGCAAATAATGCAGTGTACTTTTGCAGTAGTGACTTGCCATTTCCAGGGGCACTTGAAGACGCGAAAATATTGCATGTGTTTAATTAGCTGTTTTTTTTTTTAGCACAAAGTAACAATTGATAGACGATTCTTAAAATTAGGGCAACCAGAATTAAATTATTACTGAGTGGTTAGGTTATTTTGATCCTGTAGCCTTACGGTAGACGTTGCTTTCACGGTTGTTCGGCTGGAAGGTCCATGGTTCATTCTATACAGTCAAAGGTCATAGCATTGCAAAAACGTTAACAACGGGACAATGTGCATTTGTAAGCATTCCTTTTCGTCAATCCCCATGAATATAATCTGGAACTGCTAAGCCAACGGTTAGACATGATCAAGCCAAGGAATAGCGGCACACACAGGTGAAGGCAAGGAACAACGCACAGTGAATTCACCAACACGAGCAGTGGAAGATGTGGGAGATGTGTGCAGTTTGACGGCTCTTGGAGTCACAATGCTAAAGGCTTAACAAACTTCTACAAAGTCAGGCGATAATCATTAATACAGGGAGATGGCGTGGATGCGCTGGAAACTGTAAATGTGGAGATCACAAGACAGGCTTTAAAAATAGACATAGGGCCTCATTACGAGCATGGCGCTAGTGGTGCCTGCATGGCAGGCACGGCTACCGCCATGTTTGCTACTGGCACCGCCTCCCGCGATTGGGCAATAACCGGCCCATTACGAGATGAGTGGGCTGGAAATTGCCCATTCGCGGGAGGCGGTAATGCCGGGCTCCCGATCCCCATTCTGGCGCATTAGGCAGAATGTGGGTGGGGAGCATGGATGTTCGGGCACCATTAATAATGGTGCCGGCGGCATTACGAGTTCTGCTCATGGGTGCCGCACAGCCAGCCAGGTAAGACCTGGTGGGCTGTCAGGAACCCGCAAGCAGAACTCGTAAAGAGGCAGCCCGGTATGAACGGTGCTGGTGCCTTACCTGCACCGTTCATACCGTGTCCACCAGCCTCATAATGAGGCCAATAGTGTTACTGTTGCACTGCTTCCAAGCAAGGTTCTTTTCAAATAAATATGATATAATATTATGATGATCTCATAGAATGTACACCTATACGCAGATATGCAGTCCAGTATTGATGGTGTTTGGGGATTATTGGGGGTGTGTGAGCAAGTATGACTCTAGGACTCTGGGGCTTACCATGGGGAAAAAAACATGCATCTAAAGTGTGATCTTGATGCCAGGCACTGTTTGAATGCCCTTAACTTCAGAGTGTTTTATGGAAGGGAGTTCCAGTGAAGAGGAGGCAGCAGGATGATGGAGAGAATTTGAGAAACAACATTGTGTGGACAGTGGATACTACGTTTGAGGAGAACTTGAGAGCATACATGTGAAGGGGCTGATAGGTCTGGCAGGTACATTTAACTACATAGGTGGCGGTGGCTAACCTACGCACCAATGTAAACACAATATCAAGGACATTTACTAGGGAGCAATGTTGTGTGGATGGCCACCATGGGTGATGGTAGAGTGTGTAGGTGGGCAAGGATTGTGGGTTATTGCTGAGAGAACGTATACTACATTTTAATACCTTAGTGAGGGCAGAAAGGAGTACAGGGAGAGATCACATAAGCTGGCTGTAACAGCAATTCAACTTGCATGGACAAAGGTGTCAATCAGTGTTTAGCGTGAGTGAACAGAGGATTAGGAACATGAACATAGTTTCACGGAATGTGACGATATGCAGGAATGAGGTGAAATGAAAAATCGTTTACATGGCTCACAATTAAAACAATGGGAACAGTGGAGTTGCAAAAATCATATCTGGCCAAAAATGAAGCACAAAATGTAAGTATGTATGAATTACAGCTGAATATTTGCATTACAAGCACAGTAAGAGGTGTGTATGTATCATTAAATCAATGTTAACATTTCCAGAAGTTTTTAAGAGAAGATTGGTTGGTGTGTTATTGCTAAATCAAGTACTGATAGAAGGAGTTGGTGTGGTGCTTGTTTACGTTCCAAATGTGCTGCTATTAGATTTGATGATCACAAAGCGATGGAGTGGAATAACCAAAGTGTATTCTAAGGTTCATTCTAAGGAGAACAGTGGGGGGACAAATGTTATGCGCTTTCTTTCCAAGCTGCCTCTGACTTTCCCAGCTGACTATGTGGGTTGACAGGGGGTCATTGGAGGTAGGCTTTCCAACTACTGGTTCCAGCGAGAGGTGCCCAGGAGCTGCAGGTGCAAGGATTTTTCCAGTCAGTTCCAGGAGCAGAGTACAACCCTTGACGATGAAAAAATGCAAAAGGCACAGCTACAGACTTCTTCAGGAAAAATTCACCAGACAGGGAAGGTGAGTTCCAGTGAAGGCCACCACACACAGGCGATGGCAGGTGTCCTTCCAGTCATGGTTGAAGAAGACCTTCCAGAGCAGGATCCCTTGAAGCTGGAAGGTTGATATTCAGCAGGAAGACAATTTGCAACTCCAGCTGGCGACTACTGAAGTTCCTGCAACAAACGCAGAACAGCAACGGTTTTAGAGCAGTAGCCCACTGGAGAACTGGCCAGTCCACCTGGTGGTCCAGGGATACTTCCGAAGGCTCAGGAAGTTGGATCCTTGAGAACGCATTGAGACTGGTTGGTCCCACCAGTTCAAGGGTTGAAGCACTGCTCAGGCGTTCGCAGATCAGGTTTCCTAGCAGGGCTTTACCCAGATAAACACAGGAAGGAATGCTTGGCCTCTTGATGAGTCTACCCAGTATACTTTGCTCCAATGCTGATCTGAAAAAATGGTACAAGAATCCTCTTCTTATCCAGTATTCTGCCTCGAAGCAAGTCCAAGCCCACCAATGGTAAAGATCTGCACCATTAAAAAATTCAGCAGAGGTCCAATCAGGGTCCACTGTGGGTTTCTCTCATGCTACACACCTACACTTTCAGGCACTATGGATGTGGAATTGGACCAGACAATGCCATCCCCTTCCTAGGCCACACACTCACACACATAGGTATCACTAGCCTGCAAAAGCAACAGCTTTCCGGGGCAAGTGCATAACCTTATATGGGATTCCTGACCTGGTAAGCCAGCAAAAAGGCCAAACAACAATATGACCAATGAATAAGCAAAGATCTTGTGGCATGGCATTTTAGGGCACTAGCCACGTTCAGAAGCCATACATGGTAAACGTGAATGTGCACACTAGCAATAATACAAAAATTGTAAAAATAGGGTTGATGCCACAAGCTTTTCTTCAGGCACATATAAAAGTAACCAAAAATCTCCAGTGTAAAATACTATGGTGATACAAATGTATCCCCGCTGCACTACTTTGTAAGATGGTAGGTGCACTTTTAAAAAGTTATCAAAATGTTAAAAGGTAAAAAGACAAAAGGGAAGCATAATTTCCCAGTACTAATAGTCTTCAGGACTGATCAGTTTCCCCAAAACAAAATGAGCGAAAAGCCAGGGAGTGAAGCTGAAGTCTTAGCTTCCTTGTAAAAAGTCAAGACAGATTAAAAAAAAGTGTAGTGTTTGGGGGGTCCATAGAAATATGGAGGGAAAGTTGCCAAAAGAGAATTATTTCCTAACACTTCCCCTCCTCCCTCAGATTAGGGACAGGGAATCCAATCCACCCGTGGATGGGTTTCTGTTCCAGTTAGTTATTCATTATACATTCTAGATAGTCCATCAGCATTGATATGTCTTGCACCTGGCCTATGCTCAAAGGTGAAGTGAAAGCATGGAAGGCTTATGGGCCTCCTGAGCAACTTATAATTCATTTACTTCATATTTATTAGCGATTCTAAGGACTTATGATCAGTCTGCACAGTAAAGTGGGTCCCAAAGAGGTAGGGTTTCATCTTACAAAGGGCCCAAATGATGAAAAAAAAATCCTTTTCCACAGTCTCCCTCCTAAGATCTTTGTCCTTAAGCTGGTGACTAATAAAACATATAGTATGTTTACTGCCTTTGTCATCTAACTGTGAATGAACAGCACCTGTCAGTGTCAGAGGCATCTGTCTGCAATATAAATTATCTGTGGTAATCAGGAGTCCTCTCCTCAGAACAAGGGCCTGACTTAGGCAATTCTTAAGGCCTTGGAATGCCGTCTCACAAGCCTCAATCCAAGTGACTTTCTTGGCCATTTTAGGAGTTGTGAGTCATAGGGGCAGCTATGGTACCATAGTATGCCATAACATTCTATAATACCAAGAGAGGCCTAGAAAAGCTCCTACCAGGGTTTCATTTGTGGGATTGCCCAGTCTTGTACAGCCTGTATTTTGCGGGGAAGAGGTTGAATCTTACCCCCACCAACTTCATGTCCAAGGTAGGTAACTGAACCCAGACCAAACAGGCACTTGGTTGCCTTTATGGTAAGGTGGGCCTGCTGAAGCACCTGCAACACAATTTCCTGGTCTCTCACATGTTCCTCCCAAGTAGGGCTGAAAACTCTATATCGTCCAGATAAGCCATGCATAATTCATCCAGCCCATTCAGAACATGGTTGACCAACCTTTGAAAAGTGTCAGGTGCATTCTGTAATCCAAAGGGCATTACCCAAAACTGGTAACATCCTTCAGGTGTCGTGAATGCTGTCTTATCCTTGCATTTTCTGGCAGGGAT
Source organism: Ambystoma mexicanum (assembly GCF_040938575.1). NCBI lineage: Eukaryota > Metazoa > Chordata > Amphibia > Caudata > Ambystomatidae > Ambystoma > Ambystoma mexicanum. Next base: position 534,473,386 of record NC_090939.1, read on the forward strand.
ATTTTCCAACACAATACCCTGCAGTAAGGTCAAATGTGCTAAGGTCCACACAGAATCTCAAATCAGATGTACTATTTTTTGGAACCATAACCACAGGACTGGATCATTGACTGAACCACAGAACTGGACCAATGAGGTCAAGTCTCTATCACCCCTAGATCCAACTTTGTGTTGACTTGAATCATAATGTAAGACCTTACTTGATCTGAACAACTACAACTCTTAAACATGGTAGGTCCACCAACTCCAGTGGCAAAGTCCTGTTCACACCAAAGTGTTGAGTGTGAAATTAGGGAATAAGGGGGAACATTGCCTCATACACGTTTTCACTTCACAATGTTGTAGAGTCTGTTCAGGAGACACATGTCATCCTCAATGAAGCCATAAGAAGGGCTGCCCTAAAACAGTTTAGGGAGAGATTCAGATTTATCTGTCTCCCTTTCTGAAAGCAGGAGCCGGGCTCCCATTTCATCCCTAAGAATAAAAGTCCTCACTCTATTTATATTGAACAATTTGGAAGGCTTTCTAGGTCATCAAGGTCCACTAAATAGCTTACTTTACTGAGTATTTCTACTTTGTCAGGACCAGACCACGAATTCATGATTAGGTTTCCCAAAAACATGTATGATAGAAGAAGGTCCCACTGCCTTATTTGTGGATCTGTAAGGGTTCTGTCATATGTCAGAGTGTTCCGAATAATCTCTATCTCAGACCAACTGATTGTGGAAGATATGTGGATGACAAATGATGTCACCTCATCTTCCTTCCCTGGCTATACCTGGACCTGAATCTGCTACCTAAGTCAGGCATAACGTCTTCAGGGAAGTAATCCTTGGAAAAGTCAAGTAATGCTAGGGCAACTGACCTGGCTCCTCCGGTCTCATACAAGTTGGCCTCATGATACCTGATGGCATGACCAGCAACCACCAAGTTAGCCTCTAACTCCTCAAAAGGTGCAACCGCTACTTGTAGTGGTGCTAATGGATTCTGAATCCCTGTTCCACTTTTTTGAGATTTCTAACAGAATGTGTAACCCCAGCAGTGGTTTTCGTCTGGGACCTCAATCCCGGACCAACAGGAGTGCATGGTTGACAATCAATAAATCAATCAATCAATCAATCAATTAATCAATCACTCTGGAGTTATAGTGATATGAAAATGAACATTACAGAGGAACTTAATGTGTCATCTGCAGGTGGAAAGGCCACACATCTTAAGAAACCACCAGCCTCTTATAGTTTCTTCTAGTGGGATCTGTGGGCTTACACACTTGTAACCTACCTTATTTTTGGATTCTTCGATACACAGGAGGCTCATCCACCAATAGGAAGCAGGCCCTTCACCAAAGGCATTTAAGTGATGGTCTATCTTGTTCACCCTTACTAATCTCATGTTTAGGGTACTTCTCTTCTGAATGCAAGATTCCTCATCAGGGTCAGGGGTTTGGCAAACTGCCTCAACCTCAGTTATATTTATGGCAGGGGGGAATATTTTATTTCCCTTTTCCTTTATGCTCTCTCGCCTTTACCCTTAGTTTTCCTTTTTGGCTTAGACCTGCCTTTAGACTTGGCTAATTCAGCCTGAGTTTGAGCCCTAAGACTTGAAGGGTCTGCAGCGTGTTTTTTGGGATCTAAGTCCTGGAGTCTGATCTCTGACAGAACTCTTCTAGGAATTCTCCACCTCACTCTGACAGATGGCCTATTCACTTGATTATTCACAGTTTAAATGACAGGCATTTCTAAGAAGTTGAAAGGGGATCCCTCAGTCAACTGAGCCGTCACCAGAGGAGCTCTGGCAAGAGCCTCTAGGTTTACCAATGTGGAATCTATCACAGTTGGGCTGGGGCCAGTATCCCTAATAGTAGAGCCATGTACACCTTCTACTATCACTACTACATGACTCTGTCTCCTCACACTTTGCACTGCTAACTTTCACCACTAAGTCTCAGCATCCTAACCATAGGTCATCCCATTTATAAGCTCTCTCCACACACACATGCATTGGCTGCTGCACAAACAAACAAGTCCTATCTTGATGAGCGAAAATTGAATTCTACTGCACTCTCATTCCAATCAGCCTTGCCAGCTAAATGGCACCTTAAACTAACTCCTCCTAAACTTGAATTCAATATATATATATATATATATATATATATATATATATATATATATATATATATATATATATATATATATATATATATATATATAAAACCATCAAGTGAGAGCACATAAGCATATACAAACAGTACAATCAAAGGAAATTGACGATACAACCTTATAAACATGTTAGAAAACTATTAGTCTCAGATAATGGCCTGGCATGAGATAAAAACAAGAAAGAAAGACTAGAAAGAAAGAGGAAAAAGATAAGGAAAAAATAACTAAATAAAGAAAGAAATAACAAAAAAATAAAAATTCAACAATCACATAACATTGTCAATGTCATGCAATTTAACCATTCACCTGGATACTATTGTAGAACTAGTAATGAAACTAGATCATAATGAAAATACACATCAGGGTACTTTCAAATTATACATATTTCATGAAGCAATTAATTAACACATCGCTTAGCCATGGGTGTCTAGAAACAGACCCCAGAGATCATTGAATTTTTCAGATTCTCCTCTGTGTTAGGCAGAATTATATGCAGTACCCTTTGGGAACACCAGACACAATTAAGACTTCCAGTGACAGTACAAATTCAGCTTTGGTACAAGCCTGTACTACACAGTAAAAGTGGTAGCGATGGCTGAGCAGCCAGACTTATCTGAAGAGCAACTGAGCAGTATCAATAGTAACACAAAGGACAGCAATTACTATGATTCAAACAAACACTGACTCAAGGTTTCTGAGTAAAAGAATATACATGTATTTACACATCAGTTGTATAACATTTCACTAAAGTAAAGCAGTTTAAAAATCACACTCTTAATACACCACACCACTCCCAATAGGTTCCAGACAAGTTAAGCTCACAAATGAAGTGGGAGCAAAATGGCACTCCAGAAATTCAAAAGGGAGGGAAAGACAAAGTTTGGGCAGAAATTGAAGAGCACCAACAGGTAAGTAAGCAGGGCAATCTAGAAAGCAGAACTACAGTGATGGAATCAAATAAAAAAGGCTTAGTGCCAAAGTCAATAGGAAAAAAGTCTTTTGCTCAAGATCACACAGCTCAGGGTAATTCGCGGTTAAGTCTTTGCCAAGAGTTCCGGACGAAGCTGGTCGGCAGAAAAGTTAGTTTAAAGAGTAGAGAAGGACAAGCCCTCGGATTAGAGAAAGATTTCATACACTTTCACCGCGGCTGAACGAAACGAGCAACCGGATTTGCACAGTACCTTTAAATGGAGAAGAAGCTGTAGCTGAGGCAGACAATCCTGGCAGTTCCTGCAGGTTCACGGTTCCTGAAGCAACTCGTGGACTGACATGAAGTAGGAAGACTTGAGGGTCCTGCACTGCCCAGGGAAGAAACCAGCAGCAGAGCAAAGCAATGAATAAAAGGTGCGCTCCTTAAAACCCAAGCAGTGTCCGCTCTTCCTGGCTATCTGGCCCACTGTAGCTCTGTAAAACAAATTCGACCAGAGGAAGGCGTCCTGGCTTGCAGTTTGGGCGAACCGGATTGGTCCCACCAGCTCTGGGGAAGAAGATTCCTGGAGGATATTCTCTGTCGTTGGTGTTTGAGGATTCGGACCTGCAGCAGGGCTTCACCAGGCAGTTCAGTGGAGGTAGGGGTCCTCTTCCATCAGCTCCTCATCCGTTCTTTCGTTCCAGCGGCGACTCTGCCTTTCCAGACCCAGAAACCTGCTTTTTATGCAGTTTTCCCCCATTCACACAGCCTGGCTGTCAATCACACAGCAGGGTGGCTGTCCCGCCGGGACAGTCACCACAGCCAATCAGTTCAGAGTGCGACATGGGTCTCCAAGGACACCCTGTACAGGGAGTCCTAAACACCGCCCTCACATCCTGTCTGCTCCAGACATACAGGCGCCTAAGGCGGGCTTCTGCGTAAAAACACGTGAAAAGATGGTGAACAAAGGAACCAAACCTGGTTTGGCGCGCAGAGTAAAACATGAGAAATACATTTTCAAAAAAGAAATGGTAAATAAACCCAGCTGGAACCGAAATAAAACATATATATGGTCTAGCGGGTTTAAGTTTGAGGCTACCGAGATAGCCTAAAACAATACCAAGGTTTTTTAAGATAACCACGGTAGGAAAAATAGGGTAGTTACCGCTGCCACCAGCCAAGTCTTGATGAAAAGGGAGCAAAACAACACTCCAAGAGAAACAGACAAAAAGGGATAAGTATTAACCCTTTCCAGTACTCTATGCATGATAAGGTGTGCTGGGTCTGTGGTTTTACAGTGCCTAATAAAGTTAATGGCATCTTTATATGTTCTGGGAGACAGTAGTCAGTTCCAGAAACTGGAGTCTGATTTGGGAAGTCTAAAAGACAACTCTGTGTCACTGCACTGAAGGTGCTGTGTAACACACAGTAAAAAGATGATGCCTGTGGAGTAGGTGAGGCTCCACAGACTATGAACACAAAAATGTTAAACACACACAGCAAAACACATGTAAGAGTGGGAAAAATAGGCTCACACTCTTACCAGGTGAAAAAATAAATCCTAGAAATCAAGCAAAGCTGCTGAGGGACTCAGTAGGTAAGGGGAATTAACCATTCAGGAGAATTCTCCCTAACACTCTGTATTTTAAAATCATGTTCTCGTACATGGACACAGTCAGCAACTTCTCCACCCAGTCTTCAATGGTGAAGCAGTTATCGGACTTCCACACACACAGATTAATTTTTTATTTTTGTTGCGAGCATGCAGCCTCTCAATACCTACATTTTCTTTGGAAATGACAGGCCTTTTAAGTGGGTGACATCTCCAAGAATCAGAAGTGCAGCCTTTCTTGGGATCGAATACTGCAGCACCATCCTTTCACATTCCACCTCCGAGAAATCTCTTGCTTAAAACCAAAGCAGGCACCTCAAAGTGCCGACTGATCAGTTACACTTACAGCATTTGTCATTATCTGAGAGACCTCTTTTAAACATTCTTTCTGCATACCAATATGCTCTAAAGAGCAGTTTAGTTTGTGTGGCTTTCCTCCTAAACCTATGACTATCAACTCCACTCTCGCAGACAATGACCTAGCTGAATCCTTTGCTGCAAACATTTATAAAATTAGAGACTCTTTCCTGACTTTCCTCACACTCCTTCGATCTACATTCTACATTTTGCCTACTCTATCATCATCCTTTGCCTTCATCTCCCATTTTAGTCACACTAATACCAAAGAATCATTATCTCTACTGATGAAGGATAGTCCCTCTTGTGCCCCATCAGACACTCTTGACCCTCAAGCTTATTGCCTCTCACCTAACTGAACTCTTTAACCTGTCCTTAGACTCTGCTTGCTTTCCCTCCATTTTCAATATGGCCACAGTCATCCCTCTTATAAAAAAGCAAGTTGCTGACCAGAATCTATCAGCTAACTTCAGCTCTGTTTTCTCATGCTGCACTACTCTCAGGTAATTGAAAGGGTTGTGGTCAACCAGCATTCCAGTGTCCTAGATTTCCGCAACGATTGAGAGCCCTCACAAGCATGTTTCGACTCCTGTCCCTCCATGGAAGCTGCTCTCATTAATGTCTCCAACTTCATCTCCTCTGGTAACTACTCCAACCTATCCTCTATCCTAATTCTCCTTGACCTGTCTGCTACCTTTGACACTGTCAGTCATTCTGATCTACCTAATACTCTCTTTCTTCTTGGGATTCACAATTGAGCTCTTGCTTGGATTGAATCATACCTGGATCCTCACCAATTATCTGTCTTCTGGAGCAACACGCTTCTCAACTCGCTCCTCTAACTTCTGGTGTTCCCTATGGCTCTGTCTTGGGTCCTCTCCTCTATACACTCTACACCTCTGCTCTTGCATCACTAATTTCCTCCTTTGAATTCTCATAGCAACTCTTCATGGATGACACCAAAATCATCTTTTCTTTTCCTGAAATCTCCTCTGATCTATCTATCAACATTTCCAACTGTCTCTCTGCCATTAAATATTGAATGGCTTTGCACTCTCTGATCTTAAACTTTACCAAAACAGAAGTGTTTCTGTTCCCTGCAAAATACTCTCTCTCATCTTTACCCTTGGCTACCCAGTTCCCACCTGACATTCTCCCTTACTCTTCTCCAGCTAGAACCCTCAGTATCATCTGTGACCCTTCTCACACCTTCTCTACTTTCATCTCCAGAACTGCAATGGCAGCTCACCTCAACCTCCTAAATATTAGGAAAATCAGACACTGTCTTCCTTTCAACACAGACACATGTCTATCAACCACGCTTGTATTCTCTAAGCTTTACTTTTACTTTACTTTACAACATTTGTATTGTGCTCCTTGGATCCATGGGCATTAGGGTGCGGACAATGTGGACTAACAAACATGAAACAGGAAAAGAATAATGTTCGACTGCATATTATTATTACAGCCATGAGGAATCAGTGGAATAAACTAGTGAAATTAGGCAAAAAGCAGGGTTTTTAACCCTTTCTTAAATGCCATCAGATAGCCTTGACTTCTCAAGTCTGCTAAAAGTTGATTCCACAGCTTCGGTGCTGCTAAGCAGAATGTGCAAGTCTCTGCTTTCTTTGTTCTGCTTCGCGGGAGGGAGAGAAAGTTCTGGCCGCAGGACCTAAGAGTTCTTCCATTGACTTTTTTGAGGATATGACTCTGGAGATAGGGGGCATCAGCCCCAGCCTGCATTTAAATGTAATAACCAGTAGCCGGAACTTGCCTCGTGCTTCTACTTGTAACCAATGCAGAGAGCGCCTAGCCTCTGAAACGTGATTACGGCGAGACAAACCAACCACAAATCTGCCCTCCCATTTTGAACAGTCTGGAGTTTGTTTAAATCCCACTTACACAGCCCAACTAGGAGGCTGCTGCAATAATCTATTTTAGGCCCTATAATCGCTCTAGCGATGGTTTCAGAGTTTTCCTGTGGGATAAATGGTCTAAGGTGAGACAACAATTTAACGTAATACACAGAAGTCGACACTACACTCGCCACATGAGGTCTCATTGAGAACGTCTGGTCCAGGACTACCCCCAGAATTTTTATTTTTGATAGAGGAGTGATATTGTCAACCCTGAAGCCTAAATTACTTGTAAGCTGGGTCCAGTTTAGCAGTGTGGGCAGAGTTTCCCACAATCATTAGTTTGGTCTTGCTTTTATTAAGTGACAAGTTGTTAACCAGCATCCACCTTTCTATAAGGTTAAAAACTCTGTTTTGTTCCTGTTCATCTCAGGGCATGAGGGTCGGAAAGGGGGACAACACACTGGGTGCCATCAGCATAGTTCAAAAACATGACCCCTTCCTGCTCTAAGAGTGAAAAGAACTGGGCCTTGAAAATATTATACAGGCAGGGGGATGTACTAGCCCCCAGCGGCACCCCGAAAAGAACCGGGAGTCGGATGGCTTCGACGGAACAGACTCTAGTGTGTCTATTCTCTAAGAAAGAAGCGATCCAAGAAACTGCCTCAGGTGAAAAGTTAACATCCTCTACGAGTCTAGACAAAAGGATGGATTGTTCCACCAAGTCGAAAGCGGCTGACAGGTCTAAAGATGTTAATAGAGAAAGCAAACCCTTATGCATCCGAGCCAATAATCTGGACTTTAGCTCAAGGAGAGAAGTCTCAGTTCTGAAGTTTTTCTGAATCCTAATTGATGGGAATTTAGAATAGGGAACTGATTCAGATGATGTGAAATCTGGCTGTATACGACCCTGTCAAGAATTTTAAGCAAAAAAGGGATATTAGATATGGGACAATAATTCTGTGGGTCATCCTTTCATAAACCTGTTTTTTTCAGGATCGGTGTATCCATAGTTTGTTTAAGGTCATCTGGGACTTTACTTTCAGTAAGTGAGGTATTCACAAAGGTACAAATTGGTTTAATGAGAGGGGGCGGACATGTCTTTATGATTATGAGGCGCAAGAATCGCCTCTACAACTGGTGGGCTTAAGTTGTTTGATAACCGTCTTCAAGGCCTCCCCTGAAATTGGATGAAAATTAAATTGGGCAAATGCCTAGTTACACATCAAAGTCTTCTGAGAACTACCTTTCACCAATGATGTTAGAGATTTCTTTTTTTCCTGTATGTCCAGTCTAATAGCAGTTAGCTTATTGTTAATTCCAATTTAAATTTTCTGACACCGGTCAGCATCTTTAGTGACTATATGGTCGGCTGGCAGCGGAACTGACTCCTGTTCTGCTGGAATACTTTGCCAGCATCCTCTTTGGTCTCCCCAACTATGCTTTTTGTCCTCTTGACAAGATCATTAACTTTGCTAGCAGGACTCTCTTTTAACTCCCTGACTTCACACATACTTCCTCTTACCACCACCAGGCTGGATGTCTGATGATGCAAAGTAGGGCCAGATTTAAATATCTGAACTGGTATGAATACGGTAACCAGAATCTTCTGCTGGTTCACACATCTTTCCATGGTAAGGCACCGCTGTATCTATCCTCATCTATTCAACTCTACAAGTCTTCTTGTAATCTCTGCTCTGCCTCCTTCTCTACCCTTGTATCACCTCAACCTCAGTGTGCTTCCTCTCGCTTCAGCTCTTTCTCTCTACTTGCTCCACTTGCATGGATTTCTCTTCCGTGGAAATCTGAGAAAAAGTCCACAGTGATTTGTTCAAAATCAAACAAAAGCCTACTTCCTTGCCTCCGAGTTAACCCCTTAAACTACCTCTCATCAGCCTTCTAGATAGCATTTTTCCTGTCCCTCACTTTCTACTGCCTCCACTCTAGCACTTCATCCATCATGATCTCATCCCTAACACAGCTGGCTGTACTGACTACCTGCTCTATTGTCTCTGGTGACTGTTCCATTTACCCCTCCCAATAGAATTTAGACACCTTGCACTCCTAATATTTAAAAAAAAAAGGTTTCTAAAAGGCTGGGGTTTTGTTCTGGTAAAGCAAATGTTTTTTGTAATTTAAGGTGCAGGGGAGATTAGGAACAACCCTGGCATATGGGTTGTGAATACAATAGAAACAGAATAAGTTCCCTATTTGGGAACTCCCGTCCCCTGCACACTATCAATGGCTAGATAAGCCCAGTAATGAGTAAATCTCAGTAAATTCTCAATGAAGGTAAATTCATATGACTTTCTATATAAGAAAATACACTTTAGGAAAAAATGACATTTAAAAAAATGACATTGGTTAGACTTCACAAGAGGTTTTCAATTTTTCTCAAAAATAATTTATTTTTCATACAGGTGTGCCCAACGCGTTTCAAGATTGATTCTCTTCATCAGGGGCTGATAATTCATTCAACTTTCAGATCTATTAATGCAAAAGAAATTTAAACATATGTGTCAAATTAGAGTCTATAGTGCAAAGAACATAATATCACATTTGTGAATGCAATAGGAAATCAAGCTAATCTTTTTTAGAATCCCTGAGTAGTATAAAATAAATAAAGTACCATTGTTTACTGTTGAAATTGTCCTAAAACAAATAGTGGACTTGCTTGTATTTTGTAAGCCATCAGAAATGTCAAATATGGTAGAGAGTGCAAAGCCATTCGATATTTAATGGCAGAGAGACAGTTGGAAAGGTTGATAGATAGATCAAAGGAGATTTCAGGAAAAGAAAAGATATTTAACATCAGGGGATGTGGTTCTTCAGAATGTGGTGAAAAGTGGCGACCTAAGAAAAGAGTGATGCCATATCCTGTTAGTCAAAGAAGAGGTCATAGTGGATGCCCAAGGTAAAATAATACATCAAGATACTCACTGGATAGAGAGGAGATGTATTTCTAGGGAGTCGATCCAGCCACGCTGTGTTTATTCGCTCCCAAAATGGCGGAATAAATATACGTTCAAACCATGATGTCATCATGTCACTGACGTCATGAATGTAAACAAAGGGGCGCATCATGGCTACGTCATGGGGACGGAGTAAACTTAAAGGATGCGGGTCATCATAATATGCTACAGTAGCCACCTATGTTGGCCTATAAAAGGGGCAAAAACTTCAAAGATAGCTTGATTAAAGCTGAAAAAATCAAAACCTCCTATCAAAGTACATTGAGAAAACAAAAACCTGGCAATTATCCCTGCTTACGTTGTCAACACTGTGCTAATATCATTAAAGGAGACTACATCCGCCATCCTAACAACGGCAAAAAAATATTTCTTTCAGATTTTGCAACATGTGACAGTAAAAATGTAGTGTACGTCTTCAGATGCCCTTGTGGCAAATATTACGTTGGCAAAACAATCAGAAAACCAAAGAAACGCTGGACGGAACACAAATCTAATATCAGAACTAATAATGATAAATTTCCAGTGTTCAGACACTTCAAAGAAAATGGCCACAATATTACCCAATTAAGATGGGTAATTTTGGAAGTGGTAAACTCATTACATAGAGGAGGAGATTTTGCTAAAAAAAAACTAGCCCAGAGAGAACTCCAATGGATACATAAATTAGATGCTGTTAATCCCCATGGCCTTAATGAGGACTTTTTCTTGGGACCTTTTTTTAAAAACACCCAATTACAGCCTGACTGTGAAATATCTCTGATTGTGACTCTTTGAAATTTTCATCCGATATGCAAGTCTAAAGATTGCATGGTAATGAGACAGATTTACATGGATATTACGACTAATTGTAATGACAGTACCTTTTTTTTAAAAAAATATGCAGATCCCGTCTCAGGAGTGTATTCCAGTATTCTTCAGCATTTAATACATAGATTGTGAACTCACTTATGGGAGACAGCCAAGATCCTGGGATAGCATGCTTCCCATTTCTACTGTTTTACTGTTATATGAGAACCCAGAGATAAATCAGCCTTGATTCATTAGATATCACTCTGGACCGTCCATAGAGATACACATCTATTGAATAGACATATATACTCTAATGTACACTTACGTTTTATGTACTTCCATCTACCCTGCATACTGTGAGAGCTCTTCTTTCTACACACATTGAAGGGCCATTAATGATTAGCAGACTTCTTTACTGTAAGATTACCCTCAATATTAGACTACAGATATAACACTAGTAAACACACCCACACATGTTGACAAGCTTACTTTGGACTTAATATAGACTCTCAGATAAAGGACACATTTTTTTCGCTCATAGAACATCTACACCACACGCGTAACTATAGTAGCATACTATGATGACCTGCATCCTTTAAGTTTACTCCGTACCCGTGACGTAGCCATGATGCACTCTTTTGTTTACATCCATGACGTCACGCACATCAGCGACGTGATGACATCATGGTTTGAACGTATATTTATTCCGCCATTTTGGGAGCGAATAAACACAGCGCGACTGGATCGACTCCCTAGGAATACATCTCCTCTCTATCCAGTGAGTATCCTGATGGGTTTGTTTACCTTGGGCATCCACTATGACCTCTTCTTTGATTAACAGGATATGGCATCACTCTTTTCTTAGGTCTCCACTTTTCACCCCATTCTGAAGAACCACATTCCCTGATGTTAAACAAACTTACACCAGTGGAGATTCCAATACTTACTGTGGACTCTACTACAGAGTAGTAAGTACTTTTCACTGCTATCCCATATTCACTAACTTCAATAGTTTGATTGCTGAATACACAGATCTTTTTCTTATAGCTAATGAAGTATGATCCAGTATTCCATGACAAATGGAACTTTATCCCTAAGCAAGTTTGACTCTGCTTAACAGAATGAGGAAAATACAGTATGCCCCCTTTTTAGTTACCCGTGCTGACTTAATATTTTTTCAACATCATGATACTATATGTTGATTATCCCTTAACAGAATGAGGAAAATACGGTATGCTTGCTTTTAGTTACCCGAGCTGACTTAATATTTTTCAACATCATACTATATGTTGATTATTCTTTAAACTTTCTGAATACCTTAAGAGACCTATCCCAGCATATTGGTCATGTAACAAGTGACACTCATGATGACTTACAAAATTCTACCATATTTGACATTTCTGATGACTTATAAAATACAAGCAAATCCACTATTTGTTTTAAGACAATTTCAACAGTAAACAATGGTATTTTATTTATTTTCTACTATTGAGGGACTCTAAAAAAGATTAGCTTGATTTCCTATTGCATTCACAAATGTGATATTATGTTCTTTGCACTATGTACTTGTTAAAAACATCCAGAATGGATAGACTCTAATTTGACACATATGTTTACATTTCTTTTGCATTAATAGATCTGAAAGTTGAATTAATTATCAGCCCCTGATGAAGAGAATCAATCTCGAAACGCGTTGGGCACACCTGTATAAAAAAAACATTATTTTTGAGAAAAATTGAAAACCTCTTGTGAAGTCTAACTAATGTCATTTTTTTGAATGTCATTTTTTTCTAAAGTGTATTTTCTTATATAGAAAATCATATGATCATGTATTCATTGAGAATGTACTGAGATTAACTAATTACTGGGCTTATCTATCTTATCTAGATAGTGTGCAGGGAATGGGAGTTCCCAAATAGGGAACTTATTCTGTTTCCATTTATCCCTCCCCACAACTTGGTTGGATTGTCACTTGAACTCACCCCAGGGTAAGAAGCTCACTGCTTACTGTCAAATCTGATTTCTTATCTACTGTACATTCTGTTGTGATCAAAAGAGCATTGTCCCCCCTCCTGTATGAATAAATAAACAAAACATATATAATAAATAAACAGTACACTGGCCTCAGGAAAATAATTATGGGGATGATCAGATATGGGAGCAGAAGCTCCAGCTATGCTAGAATCCCAGGTTCCCAAGGAAACAAAATCTACTTGAGATCATTTACCATTAAGAAAGATATCTAAAGAGAAGGATCCACCTCTGATGATATCTTCCTCTTCATAAGGTAGTGCCAGATTCACAGAGTGGACCCCCAAGGTTTTACCCTTACACCTGAGCCCATCTTCACATGGTCTCTTGCTCCACAGGCTACACATATCCACTGGATCTGTGTGTATAGGAAGGCTTAGAGTGTCCACTCTCATACTTGGGATATTTAGTCCCACTGCCCTTCCCATGCTCCTGTGACATATTCCCCCTATGAAATGTTTTGTGGGCCTTATGGGAAGAAGTTTAATCAGTAGAACCTCCCTCTTTCTCTTGCTTCTTCTGCTCTTTTTGCTAAACAGAAGCATGTTTGTCCTTATGGGATATTCTATGGGAAACCCAAAGATCAGCAACAATGGCTAGCTTGTTAGAATCTAATTTCCTAGAATCTGCCAAATGCTGCTTAAGCTCAGGGGAACAAGTGGCAGAAACTTTTTCCAGCATGACCAAGTTGATCATGCGATTCAAAAGTGGTTACTTCATGGCCTTCTACCCAGCCATTCAAATTATACAAGTAATCTATCACAAAAGACACTCAATTATTATTATCTTTCTTTTTGCAATGTCAGAACCTCTTTAAGTATTGGGCAGGAATGCTCCCAAACTTTAAGAGCCGAACCTTCTTCAATGTAGTCTTTTCTGTGAGCCTTTGACATATCCATAACAGCACTGCAACCAATCAATCTTGTCTAACTCACCTCCTTCATGTATCTCACAAGCATACTCAAAAGTTTTATGTCAATCAATTATATCACCTTTTTCATCATAGATACTGAGCAGATTCCTGGGAAATCTAGAATAAGAAGATGATCCTGAACCACTCCCAAAACCTCTGGAGGAGACTTGAGACACTTGTAGTCTGGCCAACTCCAACTGGTGATCTCTGTCTTTCTATTTCTCAATCCTGTCAAACTCCTGCTTAGCCATGTTAAAATCCAACTCCTTCTCTCAGAGCCGAAGTGTTTCTTTTTTAAGTTCCCACAAGAACTCAGCTTCTGAGGATGCGATTGAAACATGAGAAGACCCCTCTCCCTCTTCCTCTACATTCTTGATAGTGGTCCTAACCACGACACAAGCACATTGCTAGTGCTTGGATCTGCCCCAGCATCTACTGCATCATTATTCATAGGCAGAGGACCAATCCTAGACTCCTCGTGATCTAGCAATTTCTGTATCAAATTAACCTTGATACCAGAGGATGGCAATCCTTTGTCTACACACAACTGTTTAAAGCGTTCTAATTTAAGTGAAGCAAGAGTAGATATTGTGAATGTTTACATATTAAAAATATAAGTAGGCAACTGCTATACCAATTAGTAAGTTCAAATTGCAGTTCTCTATGTAAATAGAATCATGGTACTACACCATTGAACAACACTGGGGTACCCATGACCATTTCCTCATTTCTGAGCACCAATTTGTTAAAATGGATTTCTAGATTCTTGCCTGGTGGACATATTTTAACAGGCCAAACTAGTTATAGTGAACAAGGTAACTCAGAGAGGTTAGCCAAAACCCAATCAAGGTATCAGAGGAGAGCAGTAATGGCTATTCTGATAAATGTTTGAGCGGGGTTAGGGCTCCACAATGCATCCACACAGTGAAGCACACAATAATTCAATGGAAACATATAAGTACAAACATACTATACTTATTCTAGGCCCGGAACGCACACTAGGAAATGAAACAAGCAGGTGATAATATTGCAAAAATTCCATTATAAACACATATACAGTCACCATAGGTTACTATTAATGCATTCAATAATGTATTCAACAAATGAAGGTAAGTAAGTAAAGAAGTAGGATGGAAGCAAGTCACAAGAAATGTGCCCTAGCTTCAGAAGTCAAATCCCAATGAAGAGTGGGGCCTTCTCCCCAAAAGTCACACGGCTTCTCCCCAGAATGTATCATAAGTAGGTAAGGTTCTTGTGTTGGTGAATGTTCCAGAGAAAATAAGCAAGTTATGTTTCCATCTTTCAGGTACAACCGCTTTTATCAGTATGATTGAAACGCGGTGGGATGAAATAACCAACGTTTATTCTAGGTGGGTCGAGTGAGGGTTGCTGGAGGTAGGTTTTCCTGACATTCGTTCCAGTGAGAGGTCCCCAGGAACTTCAGGTGCAAAGATTCTTCTGGTCGGTTCCATGAGCACAGTGCATCCCTTGCCGATAAAGAAATGCAGAACGCACTGATGCAGACCTATTCAGAACACTTCACCAAACAGGGTAAGGTGAGTTCCAGAGATGACCACCACACACAGGTGACAGCAGGCCTCCATCCAATCATGGTTGAAGATCTTCCAGAGCAGGATCCCTTGAAGCTGGTAGACTGAAATTCATCAGGAAGGTCACTTACAACAAATAGCTGGTGCCTATGAAAATTCTGGCGACAAACGCGGGACAGCAATGGCTTTAGTGAGGTAGCCCACTGGAGAGCTGGTCAGTCCACTGGGTGTTCCAAGTACACTTTTGAAGGCTCAGGATGGCTGGATCCTTGAGAGCACATCGAGACTAGTTGATCACATGAGTCCAAGGGTTGAAACACTGCTCAGGACCTTTGCAAATCATGTAGTACAACAGGTCTGTCTTAACCAGGCCAGAAGCATCAACCATAAGGATCTGCACCATTCAGACAGACAGCAGTGGTCCAATCAGGGATCAATGTGGATTTCACTTATGCCACAAACCTAGACTTTCAGGAACCACAGTTGTGGAATGGAAACATACAGTCCCACCCACTTCCTGGAACACACACACACACAAACACACACAGGCATCACTAGCACACAACAGGTACAGCTTTCATGGGCAAGTGCCAGATCTTACATGGGATTTCCTGATCTGGTAAGCCAGGAAGAAGACTAAACAACAACATGGACAAAGAGCACGCAGAAATCTCATAGCACAACCATTTTAGGGCAATAGACACATTTAGTAGCCATATGCGGTAAATGGGAATGTGCCCACTAAATAACACAAACATGTTAAAACATGATTGCTTCCACCAGCTTGTCTTTCGGCACACATAATCCCAAGTGTAAATGACTAGGGTGATACAAAAGTATCACCACTGCACTGTAACATCCTGGGTGCACTGTTAAAAAGTTACCAAAGGGTGAAAAGACTAAAGGGAAACATAGTCAATACTCAATAACAAAATACGCACAGGGCTTCACTTCCCTTTAAAGAGTCAGGAAAGGTTCAAATATAAAAGCAAAACGTTTGGGAGTCCATAGAAATATGAAGCGAAAGTTGCTAAAAAATAAATCTTTCCTAAGACAGGCAATATCAAATGTGTCCCAAACTGGAGATGACAGTAACTGTTAAACTGGCTAAACCTCAAAATGTATGAAGATGATATGATATGATATGACATGATATGGCACTTATAATGCGCCTGCAGACAAGTGATGAGACACAAATACTGGAAAATCAGGATTGGACTGGCTTCTAGTGGAGTATGCATGAAACCATGAAAGCATTATCTTTTTTTTCTAATTTAGGTATAAGCAGTTGCCTAGGATCCCAAACAAATTAGGGGTTTGTAGTAGGGATTATTATGATTGTCCTTGACAAATCTCATATCATGCAGCAGGGATTTTGTAAATTTTAGGTGCCCAGAAGGAATGTTTTCCAGTAAATTGACAGATGAAAAGAAAGCAAGAAGTTTAGGGTTTTGGGGTGTGGCTTTGTAATGAATCTGATATATTGAATCTGGATTTGGACGTTGGATGGGAACATCCTTTCATTTGTTTGCTATTTGGCAACTAGCATGTATGCATTATTAGGAATAGATTGCTGCATGTTCACAGGGAATTGAGATTAGACATTTCCCTTTTCACTAGAAACTGCAAATGGGTGGTGGAGCATAAGCCCTTGCAAGAGAGAAGAACTGTCTTTCCTTTGGGACAGAAGGTAGTGCTGTACATCACTCAGTGGACAATGATTGTCTATCTTTAACATTTTTTCTAGACATGCTCATTCTTTCAGGATTTGTGTAATCCATTTTTGGGAAACGTTGGTTGGATTGTCCTTTTTCATTGATTCTTCCAGGCTAGCCATGTCCAATATGTTTCCATTGCACTAAATCCATTATCAGAGTGTTGGATGAGGTTTGGATGAGCTCGTACGTATTTGGCCATGTGTTGTCTATGTGATGTTTTGTTTTTCATTGTTATTTTTACGCGATGGTGGATGGAGGCCATAATAAACCACAAAACAAAATTAATACAGCCAATGTCAATTTCCAGTCATGCCATTGTTAATCCAGATGTGAGGAGAAAGAGTTTCTCCCATTGTGATGAATCATCATGCAAATTTGATGGATAGAGCTTCTCTCAGCAGCCTTATGCCCCTGGCTTGAAGAGGGGAAGTGCTGTGGTTATCAGCAAGCTCTGTAAGTGAAGCTGTCCATGTTATGAGCACCCCATCAGCTTGAGATGAGGAGACTTGAAGCAAGTTCTTCTGCCCATATCACCTCATAAGGTCTAGGAACCATGTCTGACCCATACATGAACCATTGCAGAAACCCACTATGGCTAGTGAAATCAGGGAAGACAGTGGAGCCAGAGGGAAACAACCAGTAAACATCTGAGTCAAGATGGAGAGTCCATACAAGTGCATCTACATCCTGAGTGAGAGAAGGAATCACCGTCGAAAAGTGAGTCTTTATCCAAAAAGATTCTGGCACAAGTGACTATGGGAATGAAGCTAGAGTCTCATATGTAAAGCTGCCCAGAGGGAACTGTAAAGGACTACTGAGGCCCTGTGGAAAACACACAATGAGAGAATACATTTTCTGAGTCCATTTGCTACAGCCTGACAAAGAGAACCCAATTTTCAGAATGAACTAAGCACATATATTTGTCACGTACAACCAGTGCATGCTGGGACTTGGAGTCCAATATGAATTGAGAGAAATAATTTGCAGTGTACAAACACTACATGCAGAGAGTCCAATTATCAGAATGTACTGGGACAAGCCACCACTGTCAATTCTGTATGATGGTGTACTGAGTTTATTTAGCAGAGAAAATTGAAAGAGGTCATTTTTTGAGTGAAAACGCAGAATGCCGGGACAGCAAGAACAAAGGATGCTAGGATGAAAAAAGAACATCTATTGCAGTGAAAGTGCCGCATGCTGAGAGACTAATTCCTGGAGTGAGCACAGAGAAACCACTTTCCTAAGTAAAAACATATTGCAGACTGTCTATCCTCAAACATATTGCAGACTATCCTCAAACAATTGTCAAATATATAATTAAGAAGCATGGCACATTCTGGATACAGATGTTCCATCCTCCTCCTCCAGCATCTGAGAAAGGGACACTTGGAAAAATAAAGCACAGGCTAGACATAGCAATTTCTACTCCTCAACCACCAGCGAAAGAGATACTAGACACATGCAGGTAATACAAGTTCTACTAGGCCTCTAACATCTGGAAAAGAGACACTTCATAAAAATAATTCATGATGGATATATGCATTCATTACACTTGAGGCATCTCAGAAAAAAAGTGTCTTGAAAAGACCAGCTACAGACCAATGATTACCCAATTAAAAAAGTCAGGAGCCAATCCTGATAACACAAGATCATTTCAAATAAAGTTTTGGTATTCTTAATCCATATAATGCATCTTTTATACCATGGCTCATGTCACAACATTTACCTCTTAAAGCAACTATGACAGACGCTCCTTTGACTAGGTCATAGAGCTCAGCTTCATAGGTAAGAATGTTCCCATTTGTAGCTTGGAAAATGGTGCTAATTTATTATATGATTTGGTTGCCAGGATTATGGACAAAGCAGAATACGTGAGCGCTGCAGATGGTGAAGGATTTTCAATGTATACATTTGTGTGGAGTAGGCAGGTGGCACTATTTTGTAACAAGATGCCAAGATAGGAGAATGTGTTTCCTTATTTGAATGTTTCCTCTCATAACCATAATCTTTGAATGCCTATTTATGTTACATTTTACAGCAGATCATACTTTTGGATTTTCATTTTTTTTCATATTTGATCACTTCATCTGCCCAGAAAAAATATTCGTAGTCTGTTCTCACTTCCCTGATTACTTAGCTGTTCACACAGAATATGTTGCTTTCCAAGATCAAATGCTCTGTAGAAGTCAGGGAATGCAACCTACACAGACATTATTCTGTTAATGTTTTATTTCTTCTTATGAGATGGCTGGAGAGAAAAACATAGTGAATCATAGATCAACGTGCACACAAACCACTGTATTGGGCTGACCTGGTCACATCAGCCCAGAGCAATACACATTGCTGTCCACATCAACTGTATTGGGCTGACCTGGTCACATCAGCCCAGAGCAATACACATTGCTGTCCACATCAATAAGGCACATGGGGCTATTGAACTTTGTGTCACTTGTTACACCCTTCTTACAGACATGACGTGTTATGCCACATAGACATAATTTTGAGAACTGCAACTGTGTTGGAAAGGAGTAGAACAATCCAGCAATACTAGTGGATGAAGGCTTGTTAGCTATTCAACAGATGGGCAGTGGTATGGGAGCACATATATGAGCAGTGGTTCTGTGTTAGTTACACAATTTCACTTTCTCAGTAAGGCATACGAGCTACACGTTACTGTGAAGTCTGTGATGCAGTGTATTGAATTAAATTATAGAATACATTCAAGTGTTGGGTGCCCACTTTCAATTCAAGGGCACACACACTTTTAGAATGTGGTTCTTGTCCAGTATGAGCACAAACAGTACTGGTAATGGACTTACGAATGTCCAAATCTATAGCAAGGTTTAATTCACAAATTTAAACTAAGAAGGGGAACAAGTGTTCTGATTTCCGTAATTGTGTATTTGCATTAAATTGCAGAATATATTTAATATAACTGGTTGCCGGTATTACTCTGGTGCCTATTTAGCATTCAGTACAGTCCGTCCCAATATGGCAGCTATTTCCATCCGGCATAGTTGAAAGAATGTTGGTATGTAAGTGATTAGCGTGCCTCGTTTTAGGGCACTTAGTAAGATTTAAAAGGAAGATGCTGGCCCTCACGTAGGGCTTGCCTTGAGGGAAGCAGGTAGCACTGCTGTTTTACACACAAGTTTGTTCCACGACTCAGTAAGCACTTGGAGATTTCCTACTCTGTTATATATTAGAATCAAAAGCGCTGGTGATAGCACGAGCGCATATGAGTTTGTGGACATTTAGTGTATAATGTCTAAGTGACACGATGCAATATTTTGCAGATACACTGTTGCCAATGTAGCGTTCCTGGTTTTTATCTTTGCTCCAGGTTCTGCTCATTTGTATCTCATAAAGACATGGGTCAATTTGGTATCAAGCCGGTGGTGATGTGGTTGCAGTCATTCTGGAGTTTTCCTCCCCTGATACGGCCTTAGGTCAGTAACGCCACATTTTCCTTGACATGGGTTGTGCAGTTTGGTTATTGCCTGTTGAGGTCATTGACCCTGTGCTACTGTTTGTGGCATCACGTTATTAAGAAGCGTTCTGTGATTTTATTTTAACACAAAGCCCGCGAGGAGTAAATACTCAGCTGTCACATCTTGAGTCGGTGGCAGCGATTAAACCTGTTAATTAAGCTGGGATGTATTTCAAAGACTAAAAAGCCCTGGACTCTTTTAACAACAGGTTTTTAGAAATCTCTCTATATGTTTTTACGAACCGGGATTACTTCGGAATAAATTGCATTTCCTATATGTGCATGAATTGGCTTGAGTTGGAATCTGTCCATGTCCTGATGAAGGCCCTTTATATTCTTGCAGGAAACATTATTGGTGAATGTATTCTGACCACAATGAGCCGAAACATGAAGTCTCAACATCTATATCTTGGCGTTAACAGTGTAGCGTTGTCCATTCCATAGGGGACTTTCTACCCCTAGAGGGTTATATAGTGATCTACCATGTATTATTTGAATATGTTAGATGAGAGTGTCTAAATGAGATTAAAACATGCGCTAATCTTTCATGTAATTTTTATACTCCCCTGTCTGGACTATTTATGCATTTCAGCTTGCCTGGTGTACTCCACTGCCAGGACGTCTTATATGCTTGCAATTTACTGGTGATCTCTCCTGCCAAGATTGTTCTTGTATTAACAACTGCCTGGTATGCCAGGACTTTCTCTCCTTCAGCTGCCTTGTACTTGCTTGCCAGGATTTTCTCAATTTCAGTTAAAGTTTTTCTTTATCAATCTTTTCCACTTTTTACCTTAATTTCAAATTGGGGTTCAAACTTGTTTTTTCTTCCATTCTGATTGGCACTTTGTTCTTTTCTTCCAAATGCTTTCTCTTTGTATTTCACTTTCAACATGTGCACATTGTTCAGATTCTCTTAAAGTTCACAAACTCCTGTTGGCCCAGTATCCAAAATAACCCAGGGTTCCCACTCTGCTCTGGCAGACTCATCGGTTCACTGTAGTTTTTTTGACCTTCCTTGCTTTTTATGCAGCTTTTCTCTACCACTTCATTCCCTGTCTGGGTGGCTCTGACATCTCTCCATTATCTGCTGCGGTTCCACTTCTGAACGCTGGCTTCTCCTTGGCTCCCATTAAGGACTGCGCTGCTTCTAAGCCTGCCGAACACCCAGGGTTCCTCTCACAGTTACTGGAATCTCCACAGCAGGTCCGTCTGCCAGAATGTCTCTGTCCCACTCCAATGGCGAGCCTCTCTGCTCCACCATACCGGCTCATGCCTCCAGCTCCTGCTCACCAACTTCAACAAAGAGGTCCTGTCTCCTTCTGAGCTCCTTTACTTAGTTCTGTTACCATATTTAAAGTTCCTTTCCCTGGAGTCTTTCTGCAACTACTACTACACAGTCCATGCCTGTTGCTCTGCATCAATTCCCTCATCCTCCTAATCTCAGTATTTGGGTGTTTGTGGGAATTTAAGTCAACTGATGTTACTTGTTGATTAACATTGGAAAAATTGTTGTTAATAATTCCACATGGCAAGTCAGTTCTTAACAACAAGAAGTTGGAGTTTGTGCGAAAAGTTGTGAATAAGCAGCTGTTAAAATAAAATTCCAGTTGATATTGAAAACATGTTTGTTTAAATGCCTCACATACAGATTGCACTTTTTGGGTGTTTTACATTGTGACTGCCCCTCTACAATATCCTACAATATAACAACTGAGTAAACCTGTCATAAAACATAATTGGAAAAATATAATAACACAACAAGGTATCATGGTGATCCAGTCGTGGGGCAGAATTTCTGATAATATGTGAATTATGTTGCATATGCAGTATCAGAAACATTACATAATTGACAGGTTTAATTCAGGTGTTTTGGCTATTTTCCCTCTTCAAATGAAAAATTCCACAAACCAATTATTCTGCAAGAATTTCCAGACAGTAATATTTTCATGCATTACTGATCACAATATCAAACAAAGCCAATACATATCTGGTATTTTCATTCCAAAGTGATACAGAGCAATATAAACCTTGATTGCTTTGTAGGAATTATTGCTTTTCTCTATAAGAAACAAATCAAAAAATCAATAATGAAAAAACTGTTTAGACGTCTTCATGTTCTTTCATGTTGCCTAACAAAGCTGAGACAATATACATAGCATTAGAGCTCCCCTCTACATCATAACAGCAAATGTGACTGTAGATAGTCATTTGTGATGTAGTTTGAGGGAACCTCAAATTGTCGGAATTTTGGGAAAATTTGAAATTCCCAAGTGTTTCATCTAAACAAGTTTGAAGTTCACTCATGACAGGACCCTGTGGGGCAGGATAGGAGGCCATCAATGACAAGTCCATATAACATGCCCTGATGCTAAGTGTCAAGAAAACTCTCAAAGGTTAGTCGGGCCAATTAAAAAATGTTTGTATTTTCTGTGTGAGCGGGAACGTTCATGCTAAAAAGTAGAAAAATATGTTCATGGGTGAGCTTGCCAACCTGAAAATGGTTTATTTTGCATTCCTGCATTATAAACAGCATGCGTTCTGCCCACTTTCTCAGGATAAACATATCCTTGATCCAAAAATGATCCCTCATGCTTAGAAAGAGTTGTATTGGAGCTTCTTTATTTTGATAGACAATTGGCCAATGGCCATTCTTGAAATTATTTTGAAGAGCTAACCGCATCATTTCTGGTTTATTATATTATCTGCATACAGAGATATACAATCAACCATCTTATGCTCTTCATGACCCTTGGTTTAAACAAGGGTGCTTTTATGAACATGTTTATACGTTGTATATGGTGTCTATGGGCCTCATTCCGAGATTGGAGCAGTCATGGCGCTATTTGTGCCATGACTGCCTCCGATAACGGTACCGGCACCGGTCTCATTCAATGGGGACTTACCAGTGTAGTCCGACCTTTGCGGGACCGGTAAGTCCCCATTGAAAAAACCATTCCCCATTCCCATTTGAGTCCCCATAGGGCTCAATGGGAATGGGGAAGTAGCTAATAACGGTACCGCAATTTGCGGTACCGTTTTTAGCACTGAAGTCCCTTAGCGGGTCCCGTCCATAACGCCTGGTAAAACCAGGCGTTGAAGGAGGGACCCACTAAGGGAACTCGTAGTAGGGTGGTAAGGGATTACCCGCACCGGTCTCCTTAACGGTGCCCGGTATCCCTGACCGCCCTACTTGTAATGAGGCCCTATGTAATGTTCTGTTGCTGCTGAACCACAGTGTGACAGTGTTCTGTTAAAATCTTGGATTGATGTAATATGATAATAAATACTGTATGAGGTATATCAGTGGTCACTCTGTCCTATAATAGCAGTCCATACAGGAGTCAAGTGTTGATGATCACCTTGATGTCACTGCAACTAATGTTTTTTTCACTGAAACTTTCAAATAACATGCCTGATGTCATATCATTTGTTATCACTATTTGTTCTTGAACTACCAATATCAGGTTTATCAAGCATTTCCTCTTTTTTTGTGTACACCAGGTACAAAGGGGTTAGTAATGGTGTACTGTAATGAGGAAGCAGATGGGGTTAGAGGAAGACTGTGATTAGGAAGACTGAGGTTGTGTAGTTGGGGACTGTGACAAAAAAGAGTGTGGTGGGGTAGCTCGGAACTGTGAAAAGGAAGAGTGTGGTTGGATAGTTGGAGATTGTGATGTGGAATAGCAATGTGTCGTTAGTGGGGGAATGTGACGAGGAAGAGTGGGTTGTACACAAATGCAGTTTGCATATTATAAACAGAGAACTTTTTTAAGGACTACCTATAAACATGAACATTTTATTTTCAAAAATAATACTCAGCTCAAGATTACAAAAGTACTGGGACGAGGAAGAGGGATGTGCTGATATGTGATCTAGATTAATGAACAGTGTCTATAAAAATGAATAAACACTATCCATTGAACATTATTCACATGTATGCTTAATCCACCAACCAAAACGTATTGAGAAGTCATAATGTCATGAATTATTCAGACAATTCTGAGATGAGGAAGAGTACATGGCACAACAATGCATATTGAGAACCACGTATACAAGCAATGAAATAAAATCTGTATCTCAATCTTCCCAAAACTTTGTTTTATGTGAAGGAAGAATGTAAACACTACAAAAATCATTGATAATTTCACCCTCCTTTGGAAAAGTCCAATAAAAACCGGAAAAAAGACACACTACTTTGCTTAACTTTACGATTCAAACTGTAATGTGAACAGAACTAAAATTTGACATTCGACTCCCAAATCCCGAATTTTCACAATATTCATATAGGGCAGAACATACATATAACAATTGTAGAAATCGTGCTTGCCACACACGAGCTAATCAACAACCGAATCGTCACTCAACATATTCAAAAATCCATTATATAAAAAGAATAAAAACAGACTCATTTCATTTCGAATCAGGATTCGTGGGTACCAAAAAAAATCTGCAAATGGATTGGCCTAAGGGAACGTGCACAGTATGAAACCCAAGAGCTGGCTGGTCCATAGACACACAGATCTCAAATTTCAAATATATATACTCCAGAAAATCTTTCACTTTCACATTGATTTGGAGGCAAAGTCAGAGTGCAAAGTTTGACTGTCCTTTTTGACCAAAGTTCACTTTTCCCTAATCAACACTTTTCCCTGTGTATTCTCCCTGTATTCTACTTTGTTTTCTGGTGGCTTGCTTGTTTTATATTCATGTTTGTTTTTGTATTCCCTTTTTAAGGATTTTTGATCCTTTTTGCTTTAATTATTATTTTTCTCTTTTGATTTTTCTTTTGATTATTTTCTAGCTATGGTGACATAAGAACCCAAAGCAGCCTCCAGTGATGAAGACATAAACCTTGTCACTGTCCCTTAAGACCCACAAGATGTCGAGAGGGTAGAGCAGCCAGTTCCACCCAAGAAGTACTGCCACAGGAGTTTCACATCTTCCCTGTGCTAGTGTTATTTTAAGGCAACTAAACATACTCCATTGTCAGATGTTGAGAAGGGACAGTGCACATTTTGTAGAGAGGTGCACAGGAAAGAATTCTCTTCAGTCCCTGCACTGAGCCTGGGCAACACAGCTTTCGCCAACCGCCTGATTCCACTGGTGGCAAGTGGAGGAACGTTTCAGAAGCAGGTTCCAGCAACAGGCAAACTGCCTTGGTTGCAATGCCCTGCAACCCAGCACCAGAAGTGCAATGCCACAGGTTGCAGAGGTTGCTAGACCCCCACCACCAGCTGTGTCATCCCCTGGACCTCTCCCATCAACTTCATCTGGGGCCATTGATAGGAGTGTCGCCTCTGCTGACACTGCGGTAGATCCTCGTTGCCAACACAGGTCTCCAGTAGGAGGATCTTTCTCCTGCAGGAAGTACTATATGCCAATAGCACTGAATGCCACAACTATTGAGGAAATTGAGGGTGCCCTGGTGGAGCATGGGTGAAATTGACAATAGTTCTTTTTTTTGAGTTTTTGTCTCCCTTTTCAGGTTTGTTTTTAACTAAATGTTAATTGAAAAAAAAGATAAAACTTGTAAAAAGAAATTGTCTACTTTCCATCTATCTTTCCTACAGCCACCCTCTCCCATACCCTCCTTAACCCAACAAATGCTATTTTCAGAACCGTCGTAAAAGTAAAAAAAATATTCTAAACTGGGGAGAAGTGGGTTTAACATTAAGAACCATGGCAACGGGCTAATCCTACCGGTAACTGCCCACCGCCCAGGTTAAAGGCACAAATGAAACAAGGGTCCCTTAATGCAGGCAGAGGTACAGTTACCAGAAGTCTCAGTCCACAGACACAGATTTTATCTCAATTAACACCCGAGTAGCTTTGGATGCTAAGGGTCTTTGAACAAAAAGAGTCTTACTGCATACTTCAGCAGCACATCCTAGTTCCTGAAATCTGTTTTCTCGGTTCACGACTGTGACATCATCAACTGAGGAACAGACAACCAAAACTTCAACACGGCACAGTGCCACATCCCAAGGTCATTTTTACATTTTTTTATTAAACACCATGTAGTGCAATGGCCAGGAGTTGTGCAGATTTGATGCAACAAAACCCTTGAAATTCAAATGTGGGAAGGCATGACCAGCTTAACTCTGCACATTCCCAGTGTAAAGCCCATGAGCACATACATATTATAAGAGAAGAGATTCTCAATGACATACAAAATGGCATTATGGGGGACATAGCATTATGGGGGACATAGCATTATGGGGCACATCAACAAGAGTATTGCAGTTAAGCTGGTTATGACTTCCCACATCTGCTGAATTCCAAGAGTTTTGTTGCGTTACATCTTCACAACTTAAGTGCACTTTAACTAAAGTCTTTTCATTGACTATATATATATCCTCAAACTAATGTTTCTCCAAAAATCTTTTCCCTCACTGGGCATCAGACTTTCACCCCATAACACCTAATTTCCCTGCATGCTTCCTCCTGATAAAGCAGAATGACAGCTCACCATGCATGTTCTCTATTTGCATTAAAACGTACCTCTGTAGCCAGGCTCCATTTTTAGCTTAACAGCCAAGGCTTTCGCATCTATGCTCCCGTGCAATGCATAACTTGCCAGACAAAACCTTTTTGCTAAGATGTTCTGTCTTAGAATCCTACATAACCATGGATCTGCTAGTAATACCTCAGTGTTGTTTCAGTAACTAGATGCAATCAGGTTTACGCTCAGTGCAATGCAAAATAAAATAAAAATATCTAATATTAGTATCTCGTTTTTAGTTAGTGGTGGTTTTGCTATGTTGTACTGCTTTAAACAACAATTGTTACTGCTCTCCAATGAACGTTACTCAACTGTATATCCTCTTCCAGATGAAAGACTTAGAATTCCATTGATGGAGTAAAGCCAACATATTTTAGTGGTGTGCATTTTCGGTTACCCCAATGTTTTTCAAGTTAACTGCAATTGATAGAGAGGCAGGGTAAAATGAGAGCTCCTTAGGCACGCTTCCTCGGCAAGTGATCCTTTCTCAAGCATGAGAAATCACATGCACACAAAACACGTGATCAAACCATCGGTTTTGGAAAGACAGATGGAAGAAGGTAGTGGGGTGTTTCACAAAGGGCTAATGAGCACAAATACAACAAAATCACCTCACTAAATTCGCTCCACCCATCCATTGTCATGTTGCATCAATGGATTGGGGGGGTGGGGGGGGGGGGGGGGGGGGGGGGGGTGTGTGTGTGTGTGTGTGTGTGTGTGTGTGTGTGTGTGTGTGTGTGTGTGTGTGTGTGTGTGTGTGTGTGTGTGTGTGTGTGTGTGTGTGTGTGTGTGTGTGTGTGTGTGTGTGTGTGTGTGTGTGTGTGTGTGTGTGTTGTGTCTCTCTCCCCACGGGCACGCAAATCTGCATCAAGGCCTGGGAACTTATTAAGTGTGGTTGCTTTGAACTTGAATGTGTGCAGCAATACCATTAATATGTATGATCACAGTCAATTAGTAATAGGATTCATTTACTGCACGTGGTATTCCATGCATTACCCGAGGCAGTATTACGGCATGGACCGCCTCATATGATATTGCGCTTTACCTCGAAATTAGGCAAATCTGTAAAGATTCAGTTAAAAAGTTACCACATTTTATTCCACGCACCACCAATGGCTAAATGAAGGCCAATGTAGGCTATGCCGGGGTCCAATCCGGTGCCATGCAGGCTTAAGAAAGACTGAACGCATAATTATCCGCGTTATCTGACGGGTACTACAACAAAACAAGTGCCTGAAATATGTAAATTATGTCACAAATACTAAAATATTGATTTGCCTCCCCGCAAACAACAGGTAATCACAACGGAAACGCATAATTTTACAATTCGAGTTTCAAGTTTATTAATCCTGTATCAAAACATGTATTATTTATAGTAAACGATTAAAAAGGAGAACACGAATTGGTAAATGTTCAGATCAGCATAAATGACATGTCCTCCAGGGACTCCATCTCTCAGCAGCTTTTAAGATGTGTGGAAACCCATGCCATGCAATCTGACCTCTATATTCCCAGTGCCCTGCCACTGCAGAATAGATGCTTTCGTATTTCACTGCTGTGTCAGAATCTTTGATAGTTGGCAACCCTAGAGGGATTCCCTTGTTTTCTGTTTGATTAATTACGTATCTGATTCTAAGCCCTTTCGCTTTTTACATTTGTTTTTATTAATTTAAAAAATAGTATTGTTTCATTATTTGTGAGCAATAGAATTATTCGATTTTATTTTCAATCTTATAGGTTTTTAATAAATAAAGATAAGGCCGTAAATACTGCATGCATTTTACAGACAAGCAATTCAACCACATGATGTGTAGGCTTACCAGCAACATATACATTGAGGCACTGAGGCATTATCTGTTAAACATGGAAAAACTATAATTTTAAAACTGTAGCTTTCGGTAAACATGTTTGTTAACTTGCCAAAAAAGTAGGGTGCACATTTTATTTTGAGAAAAACACGCAGCAACAGCATATTACATTCAATATTGTATATATTTACAATGGGAAGCAATGCACAAACAAGCAAAACCATGCTTTTCTTCCTGTTTAAAAAGACATGAAAACAATGGGCCAAATATAGCAAAAAAGCACCAATTGCGAGCTAACTAGTTAGCGTGAGCAAGAACATTGTGCAGATGAAATTAACAGCGCTGGATCCGATTCATGGAATCAAATGTGAGTAGAAGATTACAGCGCAAAGAAAAACTAGTAGCTCTCAGAATGTCCACAACACACCCCCATGGCAAACAAAACAAGGCGCTGTCAAACAACTTTTGCTCCGGACTCATGTAAAAAAGTAATCAAGGATTATTTACAAGTAATCATCATCAATTCCACTCATCTGCACCCCAAACCCCTAACTTAATTCAGCAACCATAATTCCTCCCTCGTACTAGTACCCCCACTGATCTGCTCCCTAATCCCCTAACATAAGGCAGCACCCACAATTGTGCCCTCGTCACAGCACCCCCACTGATCTGCACCCCAAATCCCTAACTTAAGGCAGCATGCACAAGTCCACCCTCATCCCAGTACCCCCACTGATCTGCGCATCAACCCCCTAATTTAAGGCAGCACCCACAAGTCTGCCCTCTTCCCAGTACCCCCACTGATCTGCACCCCAAATCCCTAACTTAAGGCAGCACGCACAAGTCCACCCTCACCCCAGTAACCCCGCTGATCTGCGCCTCAACCCCCTAAGTTAAGGCAGCACCCACAAGTCTGCCCTCTTCCCAGTACCCCCACTGATCTGCACCCCAAATCCCTAACTTAAGGCAGCACCCATAGGTTTACCCTTGTCCCAGTACCCCAACTGATCTGCACCACAACCCCCAAATTGAAGGCATCACCCACAATTCCGCCCTCATCCCAGTACCCCAATGGATCTGTACCAGCTAAGGGATGTTTGGAAAAGGCTGGTAGTTGGTTAGGTCTTCTGTATTTCCAGAGAGGCCTTTGAGAAGTGGTTTAATGTGTGCCAATTTGAAACCATGCTGTTTGGTCCCTGTTCCCAGAGAATGGTTCATGAGGTTCTAAACACATTCTGAAGGTGTCCCTTGGCTGAAGATGATCTTGTAGATGTCTTCAGGACAAGGGTCTGTTGGAAATGCAACTTGCTGCTTTGTTTCACTAGTTTAGTGAAGCTTTCTGTCAAAATTGGTGTGAAGTTGTTTAGTCTTGAGGTTGCTTTTGGAGTTGTCTAATTGGCAGAGTTAGAAGAGGAAGAATTTGAATCTAGACGGAAAAGTTGTGCTTTTCAGTTGTTTTCTGAAATGAAGATGGTCAGCTTCTATTCTTTAAACACAGTGAAGGACACACAGTTACTGCCTGTCCTTAGAAATCATGACAACACATTTCTGTAAAAGATATTTTTGTGTGGAGAGGTTATTCAGGATTTCAGAGCACAACAATTACAAAGAGTTATTTTTTGCATTACTATGAGAAAAGTGGGGTCATTTTGCTAATATTAATTATGTGCCAGAAAGAGAATTTTGAAAAAGAGGCATTCAAGAACTGTCATCCAATGAATCTGTTTCAGGGCATGGGACTGTGACACATTTTTGAGAATTTCGGTAATAGTCCAACCAAAGAGTTCTGGACTTCCTGCGGCCGAGAGATAGGCTACTGAGGAAGGTCCGGTTTGATGGAGCTACATAGGTCAATGTGCGAAAATAAAGAAGTGTTTGCTAATTGAATCTGATGGCTAAATTGCTTTAGTTGTCAGATTTGGCCAAACCATGCTCCAACCGCTTAATTGTTTTCAAATTAGTGACATCCTGGTGTCCATAATTACACCAAGTGTACGCACCAGAGATAAGGGTTTCAAGTCTGAATTTCGTGGCTGCAAGTTCGTAATTCAGTTTTAAATTTTAGGTGGTTCCTTTCCAACTAATCTGATACCATCATCATGGCTTTGATAAAGTTGTTATAGCTGTAGGCAGCACTCTATCAAAAGGTAAAAAGATCTTGACATTGTCTTTATAGGTGTAAAAACACATATGCATATTAAATGACTGAAGACTCTTTCCCAGTGTTTGTAAATAGCTGTTGATTATCAGAGGAGAGACGGTTGAGACTTGCGGTACCCAAATGGTGACAGGTTGTAATACTGACTCAGGAAGCCAGTTAGCCAGGCTTGTGCTGTGTAAGAGATCTTGACATTTTGCAAATGGCCCATGAGAATAGAATGGCCAACGGTGTCAAAGGCTGCGAAAAGATCTCGGAAAACCAGTACTGTGACACTGCTGCCGTCCAGAAGTCTCCTGATGCTGGCAGACATTGAAACACTACAACCTTCACCAGGGGTCATGCCCTAAAAATTAAAGAGGGGGGACTCATCAACAAATGCAATGGGATGTGACGTCAACGGACATTTGCATATCAAGGTGAAATATGCATATTTCATTAAATTGGCACTTCAATTTGCACAGGACGAGTGTCATTTTCCTTTCATAAAATCAACACCAAAACAAAACCAAGAGAGGACATTTTCTTCTAATGGTATTTTTGAAAAAGTTAAAAGGTGTGCGTGTTTTAAACTCCAAGAATACAAATGTTTTCCCTGTAACTTGCAGTTCTGAAATGGGACATTTCACCTTTAGTTGTTTGTTATTTTACATCAGGTTATATAGTGCAGTGGTGAAGTGTCTGGCCTGTTAACCTGAGACTGCAGTTCGATCCCAGAGGTCAGCTTTAGTTATTATTCATAAAGTCAAAGAGGCCATTCAGTTTTTCTCATTTTAGCTGGGGGGACTGAGTCCACCTTCTGAAAAAGGTGGGTGGACTGCGTCCACCCGCGTCTACCCTCGACTTCAGCCCTGCCCTTCACACCAAACCCTGGATAGACACCCGTCTGTTTAATTTTGAGGATGTTAGATGATTCTTTTTGATTCATGAGTTTGTTGGAGGCTACAGCTTCAAAAGGTTTCCCCCAAAAGGGGAGTCTTGATATAGGCTGAAAGCTTTGTGGGTCTTTTGGATCAGTGGCATGTTTTCTTTAATAGTAGGGAGACCACTTTATGTTTAAGGAGTGCTCCTATTTGGTCCTCACATGACTGGAAGGATGTTTTTGAAAATCTTAAGTGGACAGATATCTCTAGGCAATCAAGAAGGTTTGGATCTTATGAGCATTTGAATTACATTAGCTCTTGAGAGAGGGTAAAAGGAGTTAAAAATACTAGGATAGGACTTTGAAACCCAGGTGTGAACAAGTCTGTCTTTGTCATGGGATTGGCATTTCTAATTAATTACTTTATGAACTAGGCTAGCTTTAAATTTAAGAAAATTTGCAATACAATTGCAAAGTTGGGAGGAGGGACTTAGTTTGTTAGATTTAAAATAATCATATATACAAAAGAAGATTTCTTAGGTGGGTTTATCGAATAATGGTATTATACTAGCACAATGGTCATTTTTGCATATTACATTCTTTTTAATTTAACATCATCTATTTTAGAGATATTAGGTCAGTTGGTTAAGAATGTAATCATTTAAGTGTGTACCTTCGTACACTTTTCATCTATTAAGGTTATCAGCTACCAAAGTAGGTTACATGGTGGCTTTTTCTTAGATATGGTTTCCTTCAGGCTAGGTGATCAAAAGCAAGAGAAAGATTAGTATCTTTTCTGCAACTGGGGTGTGTAATTCCAGTGTAGAGTGGGATGCACAAAATGGTGCAAATAAAGGGCTTTGGATGAGGAAGAAACTGCAGACTATTTTAATGGTATGAGCTTAACATTAAGATTACTACTTTCAAAAGGAGTGGGTGTGTGAAGACTACATTGAATAGCAAGATGATCAATCCAAGGCACAAGAAAGAATGGTTACATGGTTAAAAAAGCATTTAGAGGGATTATGCTATCAAGGGTATAACCATGTTGATGAGTTGGGAAGTCAATAATATGAGTGAGCTCTAAGCTACTCAAGCAATCTAGCAAATATCTGGTGTATGTTAGACTATGTAGTTCAATAGCTCAAACCAATAGGTCTTGGCACAAAGAACATTTATTGAACAACGGTTTGCAACAAGAGCAGGTTACTTTATTAAAATAGCAGCAAAAGCAGAAACATAGGGTGGAGTTTCTACAGAAATAAAAGACCATTACATGGAGTGGAGTTTAGACATTTAAAATGAAGGAAATCTACATCTGCACAATGAGGTGTGAGGCATTTGGTGATATATCGGTATTCATTGAAGATTGTCAAGACTCTATTGCAGGTTCTGAGCAAATGGTTTTTCATGAGAGCTTTATAGTTTGCAGGTAAGATGCAATTGAGAGTAGGAATATTGTTATCATTAGGCCATGATTCAGTGAATCAACGTGAGTCCTATTCATAGTCTTTAATTAAGTAATATACAAGGATCATATTTTTTACTCCAGAGCTTGAATTAATGAACAAACAGTTCAGTTGATGATGTTGAGCATCTTGTTAGGAAGGTATCAGGGACTGTACATTATGAGGCACCAAAAGTGACTTATTTTTCCAACCTGACCAAATGTCTTCTGAAAGAGTGTAAGGTGAAGATTTTAGATTCCAGAGTTCTGGTACTGAATAGATATGATTATCTGTATCGTTTACATAAGTAGACAGAATAGTTGGGTCCATGTATCCTTTGTGACATGGAATAAAAACGGTTACACACAATTTTAACTCAGGAGCACCTCTGGTGCAAGAATATTGGGACCACTGCGTTCACCCTCTGAGTGATATTACTATTGCATGACCCTTATGTGTGCAAGAGGATCACGTGACTGGACCAGGTGGTCAGGAGAGGACATTTACAGATGCCGCTACACAGATCTGCATGTCATGACCATATTAGAGAAACGTGTGCTCACAGGCAGGTGACAGAAAACAAAGTAATATAAAGCAAAGATAAGAACTGACAGAGGGGTACTTTAACACAGGCACACATCGGGACCATACAGGCCTGCAAAGAACATGAAATAGGAAACATGGTGCGAAGCTACTCTGACCATGACAGATACAGCATCATATGCCTAAATGTTGAGATTATACAGCACACAAACAACATTCAACTCAAACTCCAACACTACAATAAAACAACTATTTGAATACACCTGCACCTGTCAGTGCCCATAACTTCCCAATTATTGCATTGTCTCTCCATACAGTGCAACTCAACTATAATGCATTCCCTTCTGCTCCTCCTGCTGCTTCCCCTGCTCACCTCACCCTACGCCTTCTACAATCGCACTTCAACTTCCTGCTTTCCTATCCCTATTGTAAAACTCACAACTCGAAACTCCCACTCCTCCATATCTCTCTTTAACCTCCTTCCAAAAGACAAAGCCGACAAGCTAACCATACCTCCTATAACACCTATCCACCTAGCCTCTCTTCACCTGAGACCCAACTTCTATACTCTTGCTTATCTCATCAACTGAACATTGCACTCTGTAATGCTTGGTTTGTGTGTTACCAAATGTCCTTGATCACTGATGACTTTCACTCCAGCTCCCCTCCCCATAAACTTCTTGCTATTTCTGAAACCTGTATTGTTCCATCTGATACTGCCACTCTGGTGGCCCTACACAACTCCAAACTATCCTGCATTCACTCTCCTTGACTGACTGGCAGAGGGGGATGCATCAGACACCTACTCTCTTCCCCATCTTAATGCCTCCAATGCCACATCCTCTCCTACCTCTTTTAAATTCACCATCTCTAGAATGGCTCTGCCTTACTCGGTTCACATCCTCTCCATCTTTCGTACTCCTGGTCCCACTGGACCCTTCTTTAATGATCTCCGGCATCCCCTTCATTCTCTTTCCACCATACATCACCTCATTCTCTTAAGTCACTTTAACATTGCCTCTTCCAACCACATTTCAACAATATGAAGTGCAGTCTTTTCTTAGTGACCACGCTCTCCACTCCATAACCTACATACCTACATGGGGGGACTTTTGGATCTCTTATTTCTCTAAACCTCTCTTTCAGCCACTGATACTTCTGGTACACCATGCCTATTTGATCATTCAATTGTTTACACCATATTTCCTTTCCACCCTCGGACCTTTCCTCACCACTTGCTTCACATATTACTAAAAAGAAATGTAAGCCATCTGCCATTCCCCCCTTTTTCGCCGACCTACAGTTTTCACTCTCCTCCTTCACACCGAATGCCTCTTTCACCAACACTGTCTTCTGCAGTGTCCAATCCCTACTGTATGACTCATTCTCCTCTAACTTCCCACTGCTTACTTTCACCCCTAAATCTCAGCATCCTCAGCCATGGGTCACCCCATTCATATGCTTTCTCCGCACCAACATATATTTGCTACTGTGCACATGGAGGAATACCCACTTGCACGAAGACCTGCAACTTTTCCTATCTGCCCTGAATCTCTCAAATCCACACTTAATAGAGCAAAAAGGGAATCCTACCTAATTCTCATTGACTCTCACTCCAACCATCCTCGCCGGCTACAGGGCACCATAAACTCACTCCTCGTGCCTCTTAAGTCTATGACTATGAACTCAACTCTAACAGCTAATGTCCTCACTAAATACTTGGCTGCAAACATTTCCAAAATTAGAGACTCTCTCCTGACCTTCCTCACACTCCCTCCTTCTACATTTTACACTCTGCCTACTCACTTCTGCCTCTATCTTCCACTTTAGTCACACTAATACTGATGAAGTGCAATCGCTACTGAGTTGAAACCTCTTGTGCCCCATCAGACCCTTTTTCTCCTCAGCTAGTCAAGCATATTGCCTCTTTAGTGGCCTCCACCTACCTGAACTCTTCAACCTGTCTTTCGACTCTGCTGGATTTCCCTCTGTTTTCAAAAACAGACATGGTCATCCCACTCCAAAAAAAGCAGCGGGTTGCCCCGAACCTATGGGCTAACTGTCACCATATGCCTCTCCTTCTCCACTACCTAAAGTGCTTGAAAGGGATGTGTTCAGCCATTTTACTAATTTCTTAGACATCCAATGAATGCGTCCAACTTCATCACCTCCGCTAAGCACTCCAACATATCCTTCATACTTATTCTTCCTGACCTGTTGCTGCCTTTGACACTGTTGATCACTCTGATGTCCTCAATACTCTCTTTCTTCTTGGGATTTCCGATTGAGCCCTTGCCTGATTGAATCCTTCTCTTTCTCCTGGAGCAACAACACCTCTCAACTCACTCCTCTAACTGTTAGTGTTCCACAAGGCTCTGTCCTGGCCCCTCTCCTCTTTACAGTCTGCACCTCTACTCTTGGGGCACTAATGTCCTCCTTTGGGTTCTCATACCAACACTTTGTGGACAACACCCAAATCTTTTCCTGAACTCTCTTCTGATCTCTCTATATACATTTCCAACTGTCTCACTGCCATTAAATAGTGGATGACTTTTCACCCTCTGAATTTAAACTCTACCAAAATTAATGTGCTCTTCTCCCCTACCAAAATCTTTCTCTAATCTCTTCATCTGCCTATCCAGATCCCACCTGATACTCTCCCCTAATCTTTTTTAGCTATAAACCTCTGTGTCATCTACAACCCTTGTCACACCTTCTCTAATTTAATCTCCAAAACTGGAACAGCAGCTCACATTAGCCTTCTAAGTATATGGAAAATCAGGCACCTGGATAAATGCATTTAAATATGAGCATTGTTGAATGAGTGAGAGTGAGGAACAATGTGTGAATTGTATTCTATTGCATTGTATTTGCTATTTATATAGCACCCTTTCCTCATTTGTATGCCATCAATGCACTTTGTGGTTGGAAAGCCCTCAGTGACTGCAGTCCATGTGTAGTAGGTTCTAAGAGTTTAAGGTAAAAGGTGCTTACGTGCATTTTTGCTCATAAGCAACCTGCTAACCGTGCACAACGAGCCCGGCGTCTCCCTTGCCCTCCTCCCCTCGGCATCCCTGCTGCAGTCCTGTTCTCACGGGAGACTAGGCGCGAACGAGTTACATGACAAACACTGCATCTTTCACTTTCCACAGTCCATCATTGACCTGCAGATGACCGGGCTGAAGCTGGGGCTTGAGAAAAACAAGCTACCTCATTAAAAACTGTCCTGTCCTCTCGCATGACCCCACATTCATCACATATGCTGTGGATAACCCCCAACCCTGTTCCCTGTTTGAAGTGCCAGACATGTATGCTAAGCCTGTGTGCCACCCTGTTTCACCCATGCAGCTAAACCATCTGAAGGGACGATAAATTCACTTCGAGTCCATGAGATTGATTGTGCATATTAAAATAAGATGGCCCTCACCCATCCCAGATCACACATGAAACCATGAAGTATATATTCAAGCCTTTCATTACTAATCAAGGAATACTGTTGTTGCACAATAAACAAAGCAATGTATGATATCAATATATACTCAATGATTTCTTAAAAATGTCAGATTTCAAAAGTATTCAATTAAGTGTTGCAGTATGTATGGTTTTAATGTAATGGGTGCTGACTGTGTAATTAAGTGTCCTTTGTAGCATTTGTTTAACCTCTGAGCATTCAATTATGCACATCATATTATAAGCAGAATGTTGCAGACGTTTCACTCTACCAATGCACACACTATCCTATTTCTACCTCATTTGAATGTAAGCTCTAGGTGTGACCCTCACAACGTAGCAAATGTACGGCCCAACATGCTATGGGGCCGTTTCTCCCCTCTCAGGTACAACCACGTGCACAGCCCCCAACTACCCTCCCCCTCTGGCCGGGCCAGGATTCAAAGCCTTAGCCCTGTGAATGATGTGATGCTACAACTGTAACTCCTCACCCCTTTCGCTGAGCCTGCCCCAAGCACGCACCCTCCCCTCAGCCCCCTTAACTCACGATGCTACCATAAATCTGCCTGGCACCCCTAGACTCTGGTTAATGAAATATGGGCAGTAAGCACCTCATCTTAATCTTAATGCTTTTTGAAGTAAGAGTGCATGCCCCTCCTGATGTGTACCGCCCCAGCTCACCCCTGACCCCCTGTGTGGCAATATATTCTTCTCACACAAACACACAATAAATAATTGCCTTAGGACATTTAACAGAATGATTGGTGAATGTGACACCACAATCTTATGAGTAATTTTTCCACTTGGACCCATGTGTTCTCACTTTTATTGTTCAGGTCAAACGTTTACGAGTATGTCTCTCATGTTTGAACTTAGATAGATCATGGTCAAAGTATGTATGGCCACAAGGGCAACTTTTATGTAGCATGAATTGTTACAGCTTGGACTTCCTCGGACCCAGCGCTCCACCCAGATGAGCCCAGCTGACCCGAGCACCCCGCACTGGCACCACGTGGATCTCCGCCAATCCTGGAGCACCGCCCTTACACATTACATAGTATCTAGTTTTTGCCACCCAATCCCTATGACTATGTGCCCCCTATAGCTTACCTCACTGATGACGTTATTTTGTAATAAATATGAATGTCTTTCTATTGTGCGGCAGAGCGCTCTCGGAGTTTGCAGAGTTCTCTGCTTGCCCCATATTGCTTTAGATAAACTTTTAATTTTGACTTCACCCGCACTTGGTCTTAGTCTCATTCCCATTTGGGGTGTGTCCATTATTGACTCTCACTGGGGATTTATAAATGCCTTATTGGTGGCTGCTCACTTTCAGTGTGCAGCTGAAGATGCTGCCAGCATCCATGGTGTATTGGTTGATTTTTTTTTCAAATGTGTTTATTGGCATTTTCTATAATATCAAACAAGTTGTGTGCGATAGAGCCATTCTCAAATAGCAATACTCTTATGTTTAACTTAATGTCAAGAAAATACAAATACAAAACAAAACAACCATAACTGTCTCCATATTCTGTCTGTTTCATATATCGTCAATTGCTACGGTGGGAGGATGGGAGCGAAGGGAACCATCTGGCAACTTCAAAAGGGGGAGGGCTTCCGAAAGGTCTCTATCCTCTGCAGCACTTCCGCTGCTGCTGGCTTTTCGATAGGTCCCACATGGGCCTAGATTGAGTTCCAATTCAGGGGGGTTTATCATCCGAGGGGTGGAACATGTGCCTGGTGAGTTCCTTCCATGCCTCAAGTGACATGCTGGAGTCATCCGTGGATCTGGCCACACAGTCCTCCCATGCCACGGTCTCGGCTAGCACCCACCGTGCAGTCTCTTTGTGCCATAGTTTGAACTGAGGGCCCATGGGTTTTTTACAGGCCATTGCGATAGTTCTTTTGGCCAGTATGCATGATATGTGCATGAGTCTTGTTGCGTGCTTGAGTTTGGTTGGTCTGGGGTAGGTTCCCAGGAGGCACTCATCGGGTGTCCAGTTATATTTGCTCAGGCCTGCTTTGTTGCAGGTGTGTTGAACCTTCTCCCACAGTGCCCTCGTTCTGGGGCATTCCCATAACATGTGGATCAGATCCGCTTTTTCCCCCCTGCACCAGTTGCAAGTCGGTTGTGCCTGGGGATTGATGGTGGCTATGCGGCACGGGGTCAGGTAAGTTCTATGTAGAATGTTCAACTGAATCTGCCTGAATCTATGGTTTCTGGACACCGTTTTGGGGAATGTAAGAGCTCTGTCCCACTCCCCTTCAGACATTTCCCAGCCTATGTCCACCTCCCATTTGCTTTTCATTTCCATGCTCCGAGGATTTGGCATGTCGATCAGGTGGCCATATATTTGCGAAATGGGTCTACCGCCCTCTCCTACATTGTACATCAGAGTGAGGAGTGGGTCTGTAGCTGGTTCTTCCGGCCACGAGTCCCATTTGCGTCGGGACACAGCACGGGTTCTTTGATACCATAGAAAATTATCCGGTATGTATGCCTTCTGTCTCCTATAGCGAGATGAATTCCCTGAAAGTGCCCTCATCATACAGATCTCCCCAGGTGTAGACCCCTTCCCTCTCCAAGAGCCTGATGTGTTTCAAGTCAGATAGTGTTGTGCATACGTCTGCGATCAGGGGAACTTCCGGGGCATAGGGGTTCCGTGAGTTAGTGAGCATTTTCGCCCTGCACCAAATTTTCCTCCCTTGATCAGCCAAAAAGGGTAAAGTTCCCAGCAGTTTGGACGGCACCCAGACCAGTTCTTTTAGATGGATTTGGGACAGCATGGCCTGTAGCAATGGTGTTTCAGATGTGGGTTCATCATCTAGCCATTTGGTCACAAAACTAAGCTGTGCCGCTAGGTAATACCTTTCTAGATTTGGAAGTTGAATACCGCCTTGGCTATATGGTAGGGTTAGCAACTGTAACGCTATCCTGTGCCTTCCTTTCCCCCATAAGAACTCTTGCAGTATGGTCTCGAGCAGTCGGAAGAAGCGTTTGTGTATAAAGTAGTGTACATTTTGAAATCCAAAAAGGAATCGTGGGAGAACGAGGTGTATTGGTTGATAGGAGTGTTGTTGTGTTTGGATCCGTGTTTCTGTGTGTCAATCTAGAGTTCAGAGTGAGGGAGGGTTTCAAGAGAAGGGAGGAACAACCCAGGTTTTGAGGGACTTTCTGAATGCTAGGTGATTGCCAATATTGTGAATGTGTAGGGGTGGGAAGTCCCAGATGATCAGCACTTGGATAGAGAAAGAGGATCCGCCCAGTCTGGAGGGGTTGTAATGTGCAACCACTAGGAGAGATGCTGTGTGAGATATGAGAGTCCTTGAGGGGTGGGAGTGAGTTATTTTGTCTTGAAGGAATTCTGGGCCGGTGTTGTGGATGGCCCTGTGGGAGATGCACATGGCTTTAAAGGTACTGTGTTGATGAATAGAGAGCCAATGGAGGACTCTTAGTGTGGGGCTGATGTGTTCTCTGGGAGATAGCTTAATGCAAGCGGCTGCAGCGTTTTCAATTCTTTGCAGTTTCCTTAGCTGAAACGCTGCTATAGCTAGGTAGAGGCAGTTTATGTAGTCTAAGCGGGAGAGGATGATAGAGATGATGGCAGAGAAATGGTGGGGATAGGTGAGGTAGGGGTAGTTACGCCTGAGGATGCGTAGATGGAAGAAACAGGTTCTGGATACAGAGTTTATATGTGGGGAGAGGGATAAATCCAGGTCCAGTGTGTATCCAAGGTTTTTCACTGAGGTAGAGGTTGTTGGTGGGGCACCTAGGGATTGCAGCCAGGAAATAGGTTGGGGGAGTAGCACTGTTTTCCCTCAGACTAGGATTTCAGTTTTTCCAGGATTGAGGAGGAGGTGGTTGGTCGTCATCCAGTAGTTAATATCCGAGAGGCATGATGACAGATCTAGATGGTTAGAGTCTGGCAATTTGGGGTTTATAAGGATCATCTGGGTGTCATCTGTGTAGTTATAGCAGATAACATTGTGGGAGTGGATGAGTGTGGGGGAGAGGATTTAGATAGATGTTGAAGTGCAGGGAGGTAGGGCTACTCGTTGTGGTACTGGTTTTGTTACTGGTCATGAGGTGGAGGTGAACGGTTGGAGGAACATGATTTGTGAGTGATTAGAGATGAAAGAGGAGATCCAAGAGAGGGCTGTATCTTTG
The DNA here is from genome assembly GCF_040938575.1 of Ambystoma mexicanum. NCBI lineage: Eukaryota > Metazoa > Chordata > Amphibia > Caudata > Ambystomatidae > Ambystoma > Ambystoma mexicanum. The sequence continues at coordinate 534,514,682 of NC_090939.1, forward strand.
ATTCCTAATGAGAGTATTCTGTCTAGTAGGATGGCGTGATTTATGGTATCGAAGGCAGCAGAGAGGTCAAGAAGGATGCGTACAGCACAGCCTTCTGCATCAGCTGTTCTTTTTAGGTTGTCCCAGGCAGACACTAGGGAGGATTCAATTCCTCAGATCGGTCTGAAGCCAGATTGTGCAGGGTCCAGCAGGTTGTTGGCGTCAGTGAAAAGGCCAAGCTGCTTGTATACTGTGCTGTCCATGAATGAATAATTGAGGATAGATGATCTTGTACGGATACAGTAACCAGGATCTTCTGCTGGTTCAAACATATATCCATGGTAAGAAATCATTGTATCTGTCCTCCTCTATCCAACTCTACAAGCCTTATTCTAATCTCTGCTTTGCCTCAACTAATCTTGTGCCTCCTCACCCTCTCTGTACTTCCTCTACCTTATGCTCCGTCTCTCTTCTTGCTCCACTTGCATGGAATTCTCTTCCCCAGACATCTGAGAAACATTCCACATATATTTGTTCAAAACCAAACTACAAGCCTACCTCCTCCCCTGAGTTAACCTCTTACCCCACCTCTCACCTACCTGCTAGCTAACTTTTTTTCCCTCACCTCTATACTGCCTCTTTGCCTCACTTCCTCTGATTCCACTCTAGCACTACACCCATCATCGTCACATCTCGAGCACAGTTGGTCGTACCGCCTACCTGCACTTAACAATGTAAAATATTAATTGTCCTTAATCTATGCATTTCTACTTATATATTGTTCCCAGTGACTGTTCCATTTACTCCCCTCCTCAACCTGGTCAGAATGTCCCTCAAATTCACCCCATTGTAAGAAGTATGCCACTTCCATCAAATCTAAAAATATGCCCATTTCATAACCTAATTTCTCCAGTTACCACTATCATTTACTCAGGTATCACCTCATATATTCATATAGAACTTCACATGTCCAGGTAACACATCACCTGACAGGGTACAACCTTGCATGCACTTCCTTCAACACACTCAGGCAAAACTTAACTTGCCCAGTTGCCATAATCATATTACTAGGTATAGCTTCATATGGCCATGTACAGTGGCATTTGGGCATGTTGTGTCTTCAAATACAGACATAGCTCAACAGAACCTCCTTGGCACAGGCATGTTTAAGAATGAACACATGGTAACTAACTTGACCAGCTGTTGATTCCCATGCTTAAGTGCTACCGCACATGCCCTGCCTCTCTCTAAGGCCAGAGTCCCTCAAAATTCTTCTTCCTTTTAGGTGTGTGGGGAGCGGCTTGCATAGGCAGCATTGATTTGTTATCTAGCAGTGTGGTCTGCTCTGCTAGAGCAGTCCCATTCTTCTACAGGAGACATTGCCTCCCACATGAGAGCAGAAAGTAGGGGGGGCAGAGACACCAGGGTCAGTTGGTATATTGCTTAGCAATGGTGCTCCTCTTTCTGGCACATGGGAGGGTGAGGAAGCCTGCCACCACAAGTAAGCTTGGCTTGCCATGGTAGTGGCTGCAGGTTTTTTTTTTTTTTGTTTTGTTTCTGGTGACTTATCAGAAGGAAGAATTCTCACCCCTAGACCCTATAAGGGTCTAGGGAAAAAATGTGGGTTTAGCAGCACCACAAGAAATATATGTCTCTTACCTCATGATCTTCTTGTGCTGCCCCCCACGCGTGCATACACTGGTCAATGGGGTATTTAGAAGTAGCTAGGGTAATCATACATGTTACTATGAGTCACCTCGATGCCCTTGGGCTGTTTGTGCGCTGTATAAATATAAATAAAAATAAAAAAATTATAAATCTTATCCACTCACAGCCGATGCCTTTTCATCTTTTCCAGTCAAGCTGCATCACTGTGGAACTCCATATATGTGATATTTATAGACATGTGAGGTTGCATAAGGCCCTGCAAATAGAACTGTTCCAATAGTTGAATAATGATGAACACTGTGGTATGGACTTTCCATTGGAATTTCAATTACAAACACCGCTTTTTTGTTAGTTGTTTCCTATACTGATGTCATAGAAGAGTACTTGTGATAGAAGATTATCATTGATCACCCATATTGGCACAAGCAATGTTTTGGAATAACTCATCTTGATCTCTCACTTCATTTGGGCCTTTCTACCGCTTCTGTGGCCTACTATCCAGCATTGCCTATCTGTCATGCCGCCATGCAGTATCCACATTACCTCTGCTACTTGAACATTGAATCATTGTGTTTGCATTGTCAATTGGTTGCACTTAACTACTTTGTCAATAATTCTTAGCTGGGTTTTCCATAGCCATTCATCAAACCATACATTTAGGTCAGCACTTGTAGCCACTGTCTTCGTTCTGGGTGATGTCCCCTCGCTTTACGTCACATTCCCACCCTTATATTACCCACTTTCCCAGTTGGTCGTCTTCTCTCCTTCACCTTATACGTTCCACCCTCTCTGGTATTTGTCTCTCACACAAATCAGCATCCCCAGCACCTGGATCATTGTCCTTTTCTCATGTTCTAATTTCAAAGCAATCGCCTGTGGCTGTGCTCGATTGTTCTTCAGGTTGTTAGATATGTGTTTTCTGTTTCTAACACCTTGCTCGAAATGTATTCAAATACAAAACTGTCTGCCGTTTCACATGTCCACGCTCTGTAACGGGCTGTTCCAGTTTGAAATTTAATAAAAAGATTGAACAAATAAAACCAATAATAAACTACAAACAAAAATGCTTCACGAGAATCTCATTCCCCAAGCCTGTCCTTGTGACTTTCTATATTTGGCTATTTTTGCAGGATGTACATGCTTTGTTTGTCTTCCCAGAGCTGCACTGTCACATTGCTTTAGGATATAGTACTCATGTCTTTCCTTGTTAGGATCATTATCTTTTCATTTTGACGTTAGCTATATTTGGCTTCAGCGTTGCATCAAATGTTTTATTTTTCTGTTGTGACCTTTTCAATGTCGTCTACGGTCCAACATGTGGGATTTGTTTGCAATACGCTCAGTGCAGATGTTACCTACATTTTGTTTTTATTCCATAATGCCCTTGATGTCCTTTGTGCTTCATGTTTGCTTGCACTTACAATAATAATACTAATTATTATTATTATTATTATTATTATTATTATTATTATTATTATTATCCATTGCCGGCACCAATGAAGACAATTATAGGTGGCAATCAACGGCAACGCCCATTAAAATGATGATGATGTTGTTATGGGTCTGATTCACACGTGCTGCTTGTATTTCATGTGCATATTCCATCTGCCCAGCCTATGTTTGAAAAAACATAAAGGGTAAAGATGGGTCCTGGGAAGCTGAGTCCTTACTTGCCGTCAGCTGGTGTACTGGCCCTGGTTTCTGAGCTCTCTAGGTGGCAAGCACACAATAACCTGAGAGGACAGTGAAGAAGACTTGGCAAGATGCTGGGAACAACTTTTCTCCGGTGTCTGCCCAGTGCCTCTCTCTCTCTCAATTCCAGATACAGGAATGGTGCAGGTAGACCCCTATTTCAGAGTCACACTGTCTACATTTGTCAAAGTAAAGTTTTGGAAAAAAGTCTGTTCTTTGTGCAGCATGAATCTGTCCACTATGGCATGGGCAGTTCAGCCTGGCCTCTGCCATGAACAGTGAGACGTGGGAAGTCCAATTAAATAGTACCCTGTGCTCTGTAGTCCCTAAATGCAACCTTTGCCCTTCACATGCTCAACCTCTCACCACACCTGACGCATCAGCAATGCCTACCATATGCTGTCCTCTCTTTAAGTAGGAATTCTCCACTGCCCCACTAACTTAGCATTAACCCTCTGCATTCCTGGTGGAGGCAATGTCTGCACCACGACGCAACTCCCTCCCATCCCCAAAAAGGAAGCCGCGCAGCGGTGTCTTTGTTGTCAATGAGATCTAGTATTTATTTGGGTGGTAGCGGTTTGGGAGTAATGGACAGGACCTCTAAAACAAGAGTTTGACTTTCTTACTATCTCCGCAAGAATGTTAAACCATGTCAAACATTTTTAAAAAGCAGGTTAAATGCAACTCTCGAAGTCAGATAAGATAGCTCAGGGGTTCTTTCCGTCTGCTTTAGGGAAATCTAGACAACCAACAGCTCAAAGGTTCGAGTCATATTCCTAGGCTGCTAAAACGAGAAACATTGATTTGAGCGATAATGACACTGTTAACAGTGCATCGCAGTGCAGTAAGCACTCTTTAAAAGTTGTAGTTCACAGATCCACTGGCTAAGAAGGTGCAACCATTAAGCCAGGCTTTTCTGTAATCTCTAAGGTTATGAAAGATTGCTAGATCTGTGTGTGTGCCAAGATGAAAGCTCAGTGAATTACGGTCTGTTGCTGAGATTTCTCTGAAACATGCACTTTCATTATGACCAGTCATGACTAGACTCCTATAATAGTCTGTAATAAAAAAAACATATCTATCCTTCTAAATCACTACTTGACAGGCATCAACGCCTTTAAAACTAAGCATGGGCAAATGTTCAGAGGAGCCATCAAACCTTCTTCAAAGATATTGACTGGACTGTGATAATCTAGTGACTGCTCTCACATATCCTCGACTCCCCTTAGAATCCTCAAACGAACGTTTGAGGCAGCCAGAGAGATGAGGTGATTTAAAGATGACAAGAGATAGTTGAGGTCATTGTAGATCCCACTTGCCCTGTAAGGTAACCCAGCAAGTTATTAGACCTGCTTCAGGTAGATGTGAGCAAACTATCAATCACAAGTTTGAATGCAGTTAGAGAGGGTTTTAGGTTTTTGCCCATCTGGGGCCAGATTACAGACACTTGACACTGGTGAAAGTGCACGTTTGCAGAGTTTTAGCACTAGGGCAAAGTTAGCCCTCATTTTAAAACACTGGTACATATTTGAAAACCATTGCATCATGGCAGGTGCTGTTTGTCATGGTATAAGCACCAGGGCAAAAATTGCCCAGGTGCTAATACGGAATGGTTTGCAATAGGGCCATTTTTGACTTGGTGCTTCCAAATTCCCAAACCACACTTGTCCTGGTGCAAAGGTTTTCTAATATGTCCCAGTGTTTTAAAAAATAGGGCAAACTTTGCCTTAGTGCTAATTCTCAGCAATTTCGCACTTGCACCGGTGCAAAGCTTCTGTAATCTGCCCCCTGAAATCAATGGAATAAGTACCACTGTGTTGATAAAAAACTCCCAATATTGCATCAAGAAACAATTATACCTGCGGTTTGTGTTTTGCAAAGCACAAATGGAATTGTTTCTCGATGCACTACAACATGTTATTTGTCAAGTTAGTGGTAGCAATGTCTTCAGAAGGGTGAAGGTCTGAGTTATCTGTGCCTGATGTGGGGTGTTTTAACTCACTAGGCTCTGCCCTGCGGCATCACTGTGTGCTGGTGGCACCAGAATCAGCAAAATGGCTACGAAAAGCCCTATGCAGCTAAAACCTATGAAAAATTGCGCTTTGAAACTGGAAAAGATGGCTGCCAAATCTACTTTGCCTATTGTCATTGGTGGAAGGAGACCTCACTGCTGAAACCTGTCACTGGGCTGCCTACTGAGTAAAAATGGAACACTGCAGAAAAGGCAGTGCTTTATTGCAAGAAACCCAGAAATTGCTTTTGAATCCCTTTTTTTTTGGTTGCTGAAAACACAAAATACCAGACCAAAACACCACAAAACATCCAATATCTTTGCTGGGTGTTACCCGCCACTTCATTTAAGGAATCAATATGAACCCACAAAGTCAGGAAAAGCAGAATCTATCTTCAAAATATCCACAGTAGAAAGCGTGCCTGCTTGTGAAAATCTGTCAAAATATGGGCGCAGTACCAGCGGCCGCCTGTGACTGTTTCAAAAGCCTGCATTTAAACTGTAAATTTGTACCATTAAGATCTAATGTCTCAAATCTAAGTGACCTGCTATCAAAAGTAATATAGGTTGTAACTATTTAATCTCCATGATTTAGAGACTGGAATCAGAGTTCTAGCTGCTTGATTAAAAATTGCAAGTATTTTTTTAAATTAAGAAACATTTTATAAATTGACAGTGGATTTAGCTGAACTCAGAGTCACCAAACCAGTTTTCCCCAGCTTTCCCCAACAAAAGGCGTCTCTCTTGCTTCCCACCAAAGGCCAGGAACTCACATTCAGGTGTTGATTAAGAGGGGAGGAGATTTTGGGCTGCTGCTCCTGGAGGAGACAATAAACCTTCCTTGGCTTAAAGGATATGCAGATTGCAAGTGTCAACAGTGGCCTCTGCCAGAGGAAGAAGGCGGGGATTGCACTTGAGCTACAAGATAGAGGCGGGGATAGACTTTTTTGTTGATTCTCAATGGACAAAAAGCATATTTTTGGAAAAGACTGATAAAGGACTGTGCGAAATTGTAAAAATTAGAGAACTAACAGCATTGTGAATGTGATTTTTTTTGTGCACATTTTAAAAGGACCCAGAACTCTGTGCGATGTTCTGCGAAGGCGCAGTGAAAATTCTGGTTTTGTAGCAATTGTATTCATGTCAGAAGCATGAAACTTCATATGATTATGCCCAGATATCATGCGCACATATGTACAGAATTGTGGACAAATCAGAGTTTGTGTCCCAGATAAAAAGTGTGAAAAATATTCAAATCCAGACCCAAGACCTCACAGCTACGAGGCTTGGAAGAATATATGCTCCACAAAATATGTGATCTATGTATGTCATTGGTGTAAAGATTGTACACATGTAAAGATGTATTATATCAAAAATAGATTTTATGTGCAAAAGGCAAAGGGGAGGATGTTTAGCCTCATAAAGTACATCATCATGGTGACACACTGTTTTCTCCTCCAATCAAGGGAGAGAGCAGCTTTAGCCAATAGACTACCTAGGTGGTGCACCTAGGATAATTCAGCATACCCACCCCTTTATGAAACACATAAATAAAGACAGCTTAGGACCTAGAAAGACACTGATCCACCCACCATCCCGAATTTGGCGAAGCACTTTGAAGGCGATCCATCCATACTCCTTGTTCCAGACTACAGAAACTTTGCAAGCAGAAAGTCTCAGAGCATAGCTGAACCACTTTCAGCTGGGCCTAATTTCCAGAACCCATCCCTAAACTTAAAGGGGAAATCAAAGAAGCAGCCATGCTGTGCTGTAACTGCTTGCCTGCCAAAGAATCATCTTCATAACTAGAAGGGCAGATTAAACAACCGTCAGGTGCCATGCTGTGCTGTGCTGTGCACATCAGAGAGCCGTTGCAGATCCAGTCCAGTCATGCTGTGCAGTGTAGACCAGAGCGCCTTGCTGTCCAGTCCTGCCGTGCAGTGTCCAGAGGGCCTTGCTGATCGCTGACCCATCCAGTCCGGTGTGCCCAGCAGTCTGTCCCAGAAATCTTTGCCCAGAATCCCTGATGATTCCATTAAAAACATTGGTAGTGAGTAACCATACTATAGGATTTTCACTAGCCTATGTACTGTCCATATCCATATCAAATTCTATCTCATATCCAGAAATGTATTGTTAGAAATCCTTTTTGTCTTGCCTGAACTCTCTCTCTTATCCTATAGTCCTTCTGTAATAATATTGTTAAAATCATCTTTGCGCTGATATATTTTATCTGAAGAAGGCAAGCGTCTCAGCTGGCAAAAACATGATCGGTGACGTCCTGGTCTGGTGTTTGTGCTGTCGTGTAGCTTGTGTCTTCATAGTCCATCCCTAGTGTAAAGAAACTTTGTTTGTATTTTAAAAGCGCATTCTTGTTTTATGATTTTGCCGCTTTCTGAAAAAAACATCCTCCACGAAAACATTCATAACTTCTTTATACTTTATGCTACAAACAAAATTTGTCTTCTTGAGGCTAACATCCTACGCTTCCTTATGAACCCAAAACCCCATCTCAGCTCCTTATAGTTCTTCCGCAATCGTGCTTACTGCGCGCAGAAAAGTTAGCCGCAAACTTTTCGTTTGGCTCAAATCTATAACATGTGAAATAGCTTTTCATTGCACCCGACCTCAAAATTTAGTTTCAACTTGCTTATTACTCTCAAATCATTGCTAGTGTTTGTCTGAAACTATACAAAGTGGCTCGCATTAGTATTTCAACCATTTCAGTGAATTAAACTATTTTCAGTGTTTTACCCCATTCATTCAAAGCCAATTTTAAAACCGTTTTTGACAAGTTTGCCAATACATTCTGTTTTTCTCTGGTGTTTGCTGGGGGAAAATGGGATTGATATATTTTGTTGAATTCTGCATTCCTGAAAAACTGTTCTCTCTCCTTCTATCTCTTTATATTGCATATTGGGGGTTGAAGAGTGTGCAGGGGAAATATTATTCATATTGCCATTTGATTGAGCACACAAAAGTATTCTTTCTATGCTGCATTATTTTTTCCATCATTGCTCCTTGTGATTAAAGAGATTGCTTCGCTTGTCAGCATCCCATTGGTGATCATTGTATAGCCATTCAAATAGTGATATATATATATATATATATATATATATATACGTATATATATATATATATATTGTGAAATACATAAATAAATATTTTTAACTTTACAAACCAGCCTGATTCCTGGTTCAGTGTGACCGGGGGGGGGGGGGGGGGTTTAAAGAGAGGGGCGTTATATAAGTGGTACATTGTATAGAATAAAATAACTTATTGACACAAATAAATAATTAAGGGTTTCAGTTGTGCTAGGCATTGACCTAGGTGAAGTGCCAGATTCAAATCACTTACAATCACTTACAAGATTGGGGGCTCGATGCTGGGATTTCTGAATTAGACATACCACTTGTGACAGCTTAATAAACCCTGTTGGGCTACCACACTGTGCTACACTGTGAAAAGCACCCTTCAATAGGAACGCTCTAAGGAATTGGTCTGCTTTGCAAAAATAAAATAAACTCCTGTAAGTCAGAAAGGAAATTAATATTTCCGGAATGGCGACCTTGGTAGAAATCAATATGGCAAAAGAACACATACTCACAAATTATTTGACAGGGGTGAATGGACAGAGCAGGATCAGAATGTTTGGTTGCAGGAAATTAAGGAACAGGCCACTGCTACAGGATTAAATATATGGGAAGATCAGGGTCCATTACATATGGCACTGAGTGAACTGTATATGGCCCCTAACGTAAAACAAGAGCAAAGTAAGATTGCCAAAATAGCGGCAAATCTGTACCTCCACATTAGAGCAATACAGGACAAATATGCCAAAAACCTAGATCTGGCAAACAAGCAACTACAATCATTAGAAAAAGCCAAAACTGATCTGGACTCTGCAGAACAAAGGCTACAAAAGAGCCATTAATCTGAAAATTAAACCAGGCAATATCAGATAAAAATAAAAGAAGATATGGATATCCTGCAGCAGGATAAGGTAGAGCAGGATACCAAAGTGCTAGCACTGCAGAAAGAGTGCCAATAAAGTCTGGACTCTCTACTGCAGAGCCATACAAAGCTGGACAGCAAATACATGTTTACAGGGCATGCGCAGAGCAGGTAGTCACCCTGCAAAACCGCCTACACCAAGAAAAAGAACAAAATAATAAATTAATTCTCAAAGACCGGGACACCCAGGCAGAATTTGATGAGGCACGCCAGAAAGCTGGTGCACTCCAAAAACAAAGAGACAACCTGGCTGCACAGAGGGGTCCTCTTGTTCAGGAAAGGGACACCTTAGGCCACGAGGTCGGTTATCTAAAAGGCAAAATAGAAGAAAATCACCTGGCCCTCCAGGGACTGGGTGAGCTCCAAAAAGATTACACAAAACTGTTAGAGCACTCCATGGGGATGGAAGATGTTCTGGCAAAGAGTGACCAGGCCGGTAAGGACAGGACTCAGGAGATAACCCCTAAATTGACTAAAAATTGGCCCAGTGCCCTAAAGTTACACAGGAAGCACAGAGAGACAATGAGGCTCTCTGTGAGAAAAATGACAGTCTCTACAGACAGGTAGCTATGCAGGAACAACTGATAGAGACTAGCAAGGCCTCGATAGAGGAACAGAAAGGTCAGGTTCTTGCAAGGCAACAGGGAGCAGAGGCTGAGAGAGATGAGGTCTGCTGGGAAAGGGAAACACCTGAGCATAACCTCAGGAACCCTAGTACAAGAGTCCTTCATCTCTTCCACTCCATGGACTCTGCCACCCCCATGTCCACTAGCGCACATGAGCCAAGGGCCACATGGATGGCAGACTTCAATGCAATGATGATTATGGGGCTCATAGATCCGCACCTCCCAGGAATGGATGGGCGGGCATCTGGGTATGGGTTCCCAAGTACTAGGGCTATATTCTCTAATCAGGGAGACTCCAATGAGGGGAGGGTCAGAGAAATGGATCCTCAAAAATACCATTTACCAAAAGACCAGATGGTAAGAGAGTGGGCCCACTAAGGGCATCCTGAAAACCTCTGCCCAGCTAGGACAGTGGAGGGGGTACTCAGCAAATCCTGGGAGCAAGTAGGAATCAGAAGACTCCTCTGAGCGCCACCGGACTCAAGGAACTAGGCCCCACATTCTGCCAGCCATTCCCAAGCTCACATAATCCGGGAGAGCCTAGAAGACCAGACAGGCACCTCTGGTAGCAGTGCCTCTGAGTCAGAGGATGAGTGGACCAGGGTCACCCGAATCAAAAAGGCCAACAAGGTCAATAGGGCCTTGCTCAAGAATCCCCTAAAACAAATAAAGGCCATTATGAGCGTCATCATGCCCTATCTTAAGAATGCAGAAATATTCAGCTTGGGAGCACCTTGAGCTCTTTGAACAAATGATGGGGACTTTCCAATTGAAGGACAGCCAAAGCTGTATTCAATATGTGAAGTACTCCAGCTTCTTTGCGGGGCTGGAGGATCAGAATCATTCCAGGTGGTCCACCTATAGGGTGGCCATCTTGAAAAAAAATTCTGTGCACAGGAATCCTCAGGAGGTTCGCAAGGCAGCCTATAAGTTGCAATGTGGGGAAGATCAGGCCCTACAAGAATGTGTTCAAGAATTAAAGCCTGCCTTTGCGCAGACCACCAGAAGGGTGCGCACTGACAGCAAAGAGTTTGTAAATTCTTTCTTCCATGCTCTCCCTAAGTACATCAAGACCCGGCTAATGAGAGACTTTCACGAGAAAAGATCCCTAGACTGGGTCATCAAACAAGCCACACGCATTTATGAGGTGCAAATGCCAGTGGAAAACAAAAATAATCCAAAAAGCCCCAAAACAACCATCACCCCTGCTGCTGCTAAAGTGGCAGAGGTGAAGGTTGCCCCCATTTTAGATTTAGAGATGGGGGGCCTAAAACCTGCTCGCACAGAATCAAAACAACCCCAAACCCAGAAGGCCCTCAGGCCAATCACAAACAGGGAGCCAGGGAGCCAACCCCACAAATGGGACCCCTAACTCCCCTGACTACATCAGCCCACGCTACAAGGGCAATAGACCCATTCTGGGTTATGTGTGGACTCCTCCAGCCCAAGGGGGGGGTTCCAACCAGAGAGCAGCTAACCCTGGGAACTTCCCTCCTCACTTCCCCCAGGAGGGCAGTACCCCAAATACTGGACCGGATGTCTTCCCAAGGTGCCTGCAAAACTTTAACCCCAAAACAATTCATCCTTCTTTCCCCAATTTCCTGAGCCCAGACAGCCCAATCCGGGAGAGGGGAGGCCAAGGGTGGAGGGGTATTCAAACTTTCCTAACCCGGGGTGTTCTGGGAGAAGGGATAGCTACCCTTCCCGGGATCAGTCCAGGGGAGACATGAGGACCCTGTACCAGCCAGTTTGGGTGTCCCAACTAGAGCGACAGGTCCAAAACATGGCACAGGATCTGGGTTGCATGTTGAGGGCTCAACAGAACCCTCAGATGAGCATGGCGGCTCAGAATGCCTCAAATCCAGGACCTGGTGCTCCAGAGCAATGACGGGGGAAGAACCCCGACAATCCACCGGTTCCCAGGGAGGAGGCACAAGGGGAAGGGGGTGTAAAGCCTTGGAGGAAGCTTCCTTCCCCACTTGTAGAAAGCCCCTGGAAACCCAGGAGCCAGAACAAAAATCTCCTGCCCCCATAAGTCTGCCACCCAAGGAGCAGAGGGGGGCGTAGGAGAAATAAAGAGCCCAAAAAGACCCATTTTGAGGAGGAGGTACAAGTCTTTCAGTTTGAAGAAGAGGGGTCCTCAGAGGGTCCTGGGAAAAGGATCTTCTCCTTCAGAGATGGGGGAACTCCTCCCAAAGAAAAATGGGTCCCAAAGGATACAAATCCAGACTGGATAGATGTGGATGTTAGCAACGCCCATCATCAAACCCCAGATTCACCATCATGAAAATCCCCTGGTTCAAACCCATCCTGGTGACTGCCTCCAAAAGGGGGGCGGCAGCCCAGAATCAGAACCAGGGGAACCCAAAACTTCCCCCATATCTAGCTGTCACCTTTTTATTTCAGATTCCCAAGCTCCAAACAGAATCCTGCCCAAACCACCTTCCTGTCAGTGTCCAAAACCAAGAAACTAACCCACCAGTTGTCCAAAAATGTACATTATCTTTGCCTCCTTGAGGAAAAGGAGGGAAGATTTTATGCCCCTGTCCAAATACAGGGGCAATGTACAATTTTGGCACCGGTGGACACTGGATCCAAAGCTACCCTTCTGTCAAAAAGGTCCTTTGATCATCTGAATTTGGGAAGGGGGGAGAAATAGCAAATTCCTCTCACCCCTCTTCGTGGACAACTTCAGAACTTCGATGGGAAGGAAATTCCTGTCGAGGGGACTGCAGATTTGGACATTAAAATTGGGCAACACAAGGAGAAGCTCCCGGTCATAGTTGTTACTCCAGAGGGCACACCTTGTTTGCTAGGGAATGACATCCTGCATAGACTTTCACCCCTCATAGATTGTGTAAACAAGGTAGTCCTCTGGACCCAGACAAGCAAACCAATAAAATTTAAACAGAGTGTCAACCATGTTAGTTTAAACGGCACATGCCACATGGTTGAACAAAAACCTGACCAAATATAATTTCACTTCCAGAAAAATCTAATCCCAGATGTGACAGTAATTGCAGTAGGACAGCAAACTGGTGATGGGGGGGGGGTCCTCTCTATTTGTGAAAATCAACCTTCCTTCCAGTCTAAGGTGGCATTCCATACTGGAAGGAAACACTCTGAAATTCTTTACGAATTCACAATCAGAAAATCCCACTCCTATAGTCCAGAAAGATGAAAAATCAGCTCAAAGCTGGCTGATATTCAGAAAATTGGAGAGCAGTTGTTCATCCCTATTCAGTTAAATGAAGGGAAGGACGCTGTTCTCGCCCGAGTGTGTGTGAACAATGGTAAAAGCTTCATCAGCGAGGCCATGTTCCGCAAACTCCCAAAAGATCCATCCATTCCCACATTTAAACTAATAGACTAATGGGAAATTTGGAAACACCCAATTTCAAACATATCCTGCCTAGCAGGTGTATGCTCAGAATTTCCATAGGCACCAAGAGCATAGTCCATAATTTTTCGGTCGTGCGAGATGTCCCTGCTGCATTTTAAATAGGCAGTGACATTCTCAATCGCTTTGACATTAGTTTGAACCTAATAAACTTCAAAGCTTCGTCCCAATTAGCGGGTAAACCCATGGGCTTTAATGACCCAGAGAAAGCATTTAGGTCAGCTGAACCGCTGCCTTATGCAGTTAAATTCAGATTGGAGAGGAAGTCACCATCCCAGAAAGGACCTGACAATTCTCCCTGGAAGGGAAAGTTAAAAGAGGACAGAAACTGAAAACCCCTGACGCCTATATTCATCTTAATGCTTATGTCGAACAGCAAGGGTTGGGGGTAAACCCAACACCACGAGTCACCATAGAACATGACACCATTCCAATAGAGGTGGATAACAGCGACTTAAAGAGTATCACTCTAGCCGCAGGCACCATTATTGGAATGGCGGGTGATGACTGACATTTTTCCATAGATTTAGGTAATGAACTGTAATCCCCAAGAACTGTTTTGACGGTGATAGTGACAACACAACACCATACAGGATCTTCACCCGGCATGCAGGAATTTCCTGGTATACATTTCCTGCCCTTATGGTAAGGAAGATGTGACCTGTGACTTCAGGAGGGATGAGGCAATCTTTCAGGTCCGTGAGGATTGCCTTCCCCACCTGAAGCCACTAGTCCAAATCAGCACTTCGACCAGGGCCTTCTCCACCCAGCTGGAGGAGGCCACTGAGATAGCAAAACCGGAAGTCTTTCCAGGCTTCAGGCAGATGGTTGAAGAGAGAGTCAACCTAGCTGATGCCTGTGAGACTCTGGAGCAAAAGCAACACTTGAAACAAGTTTTCTAGGATTTTCAAGTTCTCTTTGCGGTGGACTCATATGACTGTGGTCTGTTAAGAAAGGAAGAAGGCAATGAATATGGCAAGGGAAATGTGCACGTAATCACATAGTGAACAACTTTGAATCTAACAACATGCATACAATACCCAAGACTCGTGTATACTAAAACCCAGGAGTGCAAATAGAGTGAAACTATAATACCAATATATGAAAAGGGATGTGGGGTAAGCACTTAGAACCTCCTTATGACTGAAAGGAAAGTCGGCAAACTCCTTACCCACTATGCTATTACAGATACTGACAGCGCTAAGCCCACGTAAAGGGCAAGCAAGGACAGGATCTGTGAGCTGACACTCTGGATGATACTGAATAAGGAACTTAGAAACAGTACTCACGAGGACCAGAAAGACCACTTGAATGTCAGTAAACCCACAAACCCAGTTGATCAAACAGGGACCCTGAAGGCTATAACAGCAATGGGTGGAGGAAACTAAATACATAAGACCCTAGTCAAGGGGCAAGCAGGAATAGTGATTATAGAATAGTGAGGAAAACAAAGGGTATACACACTGGGACTTGTTACAACAGCACCCCACACCTAATAATCAATGGAAAATAAATGCAGAAGTGCAATGGAAAACATGGAATGGATCCCAATAGAAAGTAAGGATCAGGAGCAGGGAAAATGATATCACAAAAGGAAACCTTACCCACCCATCCAAGGAGGAAAGGCAGGAAGCTAAATCTATAAAGGGAAAGACTAATGCATCAAGCTTTTCAGCAGCAAAGGACAGCTGCAAAGAAACAGAGAACACAGGCAAATTGGGCAGCATCAAAGGGTAAAGCACAGAGAAAGGCTGCCTGCAGACAGAGGAAGACAGAAAGGGAAATCCAGAAAGCAGAAATCAATTAAGCACATAAATTCGAAATCCAGGGCAGAGGAACAAGAAACAGGAACTAGGAACCAGGCGCAAAAACTAGGAACCAGGAACAAGGGACCAGTCACAACAGCAACACTGCAACAATGACCATCGCTGGACTGAAGTAAACTGAGGCTTTTAAAGCTGCTTAACGAGCACACCCCTCAGGTGTGCCAACTGCTGCACCTGCAGCCACGGGTGTTGCCTATCCTCCACCCAACCTTGTCCTGCAAGGGAGGAGGTGAGGCAGTGAGCCAGGCATTCTGGTAAGCATAGTCATTAGATTAAAGTAGCATGCTGGCAGCCAAAAACCAGGAATGGATCCGGAAGGGAAGTAACTTGGAAAATAAGGTTTTAGCGCTCCCAATTCATCACAGCACTGGAGCATAAGGTTCGGAGGAAATGTCCAGTAGGGAAAAAACCCCAAAACATGCCCCCAAGTGACGGGAACGGGGGTGAAGGGAGCGAGCCGTTACATGGTCGCACCAACATCCACACCAACAATTCCCATGGACCCTGCCATGACTCCAGTGTTTGCTAAGCAATATCGCCTGCCTCTCGTATCAATGGAGTCCCTTAGTGAAATAATTAAGAACCTTGAGTCCCGTGGGATAATTGGTCCAGTCCACAGCACATTCAATAATCTGGTGCTGGGGATTTTGAAGCCAAACGGCCAGTGGAGACTCTGTGCCGACCTAAGGTAGCTCAACAAACAGGTCCATACTTCCCAATGGCCTCATCCCTACATTGACCAAGGGCTGGCCCAGATCCAGGGGTCACAGGTATTCACTGCAATACACCTGACCAATGGGTACTGGACTGTACCTGTCAGTAGGGAGGACCAATACAAGCTGGCTTTCACCTTCGGGGGGCCAGCAGTACACATAGACCCAGACTCCCTTCGGATACATCTACTCCGGCAATGAATTCAACATTTTGATACACAAGACCATGCCCGACCTGGGTGAAAGGGGTAACCTGTCCTATGTAGATGATGTTCTAGTCAAAAGCTCAACTGTGGAGGAACACATAGCGGAGATCCATTATGTTCTAACACAGTTCAGGGATGCCGGAGCAAAACTCTCCTTTCAAAAGGCACAGTGGTGCAGAACCCGTGTCAATTTCTTGGGGCATGAGATTACTCCTCAGGGTCTCTGTCCCCAGGAAAAGAAGGTGGAAGCACTCCAGAAATTAAAAGATCTCACCACTCTGCGGGAACTAAGGAGCCTCCTTGGACTAACTAATTACAGCAGAAAGTTCATTGATGACTACACAGAGATCACAAGACCCCTGAACCATCTTTTGAAGGGGGGGGAGTGGGAGTGGGGTCCAGAACAAGCCTAGGCAGCAAGACAACTCAAAAGAAGCCTCTCACAAGTGCCTTGCCTAGCTTACCCTGTCAGAAACAAGGAGTTCTTCTTGTAGACAGGGTTCTCAAATACATGCTTGACGGCAGTATTATATCAAAAGCATGACAAGGTCAATAAAGTAATCTCCTATGAGAGTAAAACTTTATCCTCTGTGGAGGAAAAATTCAACGATTGTGAGAAGGCACTCCTGGCAATAGTGTAGGCATTGAAGAATTACTGCCCGTTTATCCAGGGGGAGCACATCATAGTGGAGACTCCACACCAGCCTCTGCAATATCTCCAAAGTGACAGAATCCGGGCCGGAAATGTGAGTAATTCCCGAATTACTTCCTGGATTCTGTCAATGCAAGGCTTTCCTGTTTGGGTAAGATATGGCCAAAACAAGAAGAGTCCCCTCGCGCAAAGTTTGGCTGACTTGCATGATTGTGCCAGAGAAAACTGTCTTCAGGACGAAAGTCTTAAAATCAAGGACAACATGGAGGCATACCTTAATTCCCCACACAAAGACTTTGAAGAAGACACGTGTGAAGGAATGCCCACTGTCTATGTGGATGTGTGCTCCTACCATGTTGACAACAACGGGGAAAAATAA
Source organism: Ambystoma mexicanum (assembly GCF_040938575.1). Classification (NCBI taxonomy): domain Eukaryota; kingdom Metazoa; phylum Chordata; class Amphibia; order Caudata; family Ambystomatidae; genus Ambystoma; species Ambystoma mexicanum. The sequence goes on from NC_090939.1 coordinate 534,531,848, forward strand.
CGTGTGGCTGGCGTGGGGAATGCATGGTTGTATGATGTCCAGAACCCTCCGCTCGGTACAAAATCGGTCCCCGAAGTAGTCAAGTGGCAGAAATGATGGCTGTGCATCAAGCCATCCTCACTGCTGTCCAACAACAACTCCACAAACTGGTCATATTCACAGATTCGGAATTATGTACGGAACAGGTTTGTGGAGCACCTGGTTAACTGGAAAACCAGAGGTATGCTATGTGCTAATAACAAACCATTGAAACATGGGAAATTAATCCAAAATATTGATGATATGGTCACTTCAAATGGGATAACCATCTACTGGAAAAAGATCAAGGGTCATTCTAAAGTAGAGGGGCAAGACAAAACTGGAAATGACCTAGCTGATCAGCTGGCTAAAACTGGAGCCATCCAAAGGGATCTACTTGAGATCGAGTCCCTGTTGGGGGAAATCCAGGTCACTGTTATCACTAGGTCCTAGACAAATGCTCACAATGAACTCTCAACTGCACAATGGAGTAAGGAGACCCCAGATGCTGATTTGATTATGGATCAAAAAGGGGATCCAATAATTGGTAAGTATTATCAACACATTGAGGACCCTGAGAACTTTCCCCTGATGTATAGCGATTACGTAGGGAAAGAGGACCTCAGAATGTTGATGAAATGTCCAAAAATGTTCCGAATCCAAGACGATCCATAGCTGGCCATGATCAGTGGGTGGTCCCTACCTCATTCTGAAGCCTGATGGTAAGTCATGCCCATGATGCGGCCACAGCTGGTCATAGGGGGTTTCATACAACACTTGAAATCTTAAGAGAGGTTGCATACTGGCCACACATGGGGAAGGACCTCAACCAATACTTCAAGGGGTGTCTTCTGTGTGCACAATTTCAGCCAACATCCCTCACACACAGTGCGCCTCTCCAAAAGAGGGGAATAACACTGCAATGGTCAGATTTACAAGTTGATTTCATCAGGCCCGTGATTCGCTCCTCTAGGGGGAACAAGTACATATTGACCGTTACATGCTTGTTCACTAAATGGGTGGAATGTCTCCCGGCCCTTAAATTGCAAGGCAGAAACAGCAGCTGCCCTGATGATCAACCACATCTTCTCGCGTTTTGGACTACCCCAAAGGATCCAGTCAGACCGAGGTAGCCACTTCACTAGTGAAGTGATGACAAAGATGTGGAAGATACTTGGGTTCAAAAGGAAACTACACATTGCCTACGGGCTAGCTTCTAGTGGTGGAGTTAAGGGATACAGCAAGACAATTGTGAGCATATTTAAAAAGTTTGTGGCAGATTCTGGGCCAAGTTGGGACATTCGATTATTTCTTGTCCTGATGGCCATCAGATCTACCCCTTCTTCTGCAACTAAAATGTCACCGTTTGAGCTGATGACAGGGCGAAGGATGGTGCTTCCCCAGCATCTGCTCTACAGGACCCAAAAGCAGACTTTGATACATGCCTCCACAACTCATGAGTATGTTGAAAATCTGAGAAAACACCTTCAACATGCGTTTGCCTATGCTCAGCGAAATCTAGAAAGATCTGCAGACAGTATAAAGACCCACTATCACCTAAAGACTACTAGAAAAGAATACCAAATAGGAGTCCAGGTCTATTTATACAATTTCCAAAGGAACCAGGCCAAACAACGTACATTTCTGCCTAGCTGGAGGGGTCCTTTTGATATTGTAGACAAAATCTCACCAGTTGCCTACAAAATCTGTATCTCCAAAAGCAGTTTGGCAGAGGGGGAAGATAAGTGGGTCCATATCAACCAACTGAAGTGTCGCCATCCTAGGCACACTCTGCAGCAACTAGATAATTCATCTGGAAACCCAGAGGGGGACCTTCCAGACCCCTTGAATTCCAACTATAAAACTATTCCATCTGTGGAAAATGAGTAATAAATTGCAAATAGAAAAGATTGTCATTATATGTCAAAATGTATGCATCTGCCCCACTACATGAATAGTGGTGGGGAAATGTCTACAAATATGCTCTGTTTTGTCATCCTAGAATTTGAAACCATGTATCCTAAGCATCAAGGAAGACTACTCGGGGACCGGAAGAAAAGATCCAAGGGGCCCGGGCTATCACTCCATATTCTCATCCGGAACTGGCAAGGAGAACCTGTCGATCCAGCACTGATGGGAGAAGCAGATGAATTTAGCCATTTGAACCAGAAAGAAAAAAACTGAACATCACAATCTCACGACTTCCCCTCGACGGGCGATCAAAAGTCAAATCACGCGGGGGGGCTTTGTGGGATGTTTTAACCTACTAGACTCTGCCCTGCAGCATCACTGTGTGCTGGTGGCACCAGAATCAGCAAAATGGCTACGAAAAGCCCTATGCACGCCAAAACCTGTGAAAAATTACGCTTTGAAACTGGAAAAGATGGCTGCCAAATCTACTTTGCCTGTTGTCAGTGGTGGAAGGAGACCTCAATGCTGAAACCTGTCACTGGGCTGCCTACCGAGTAAAAATGGAACACTGCAGGAAAGGCAGTGCTTTATTGCAAGAAACCCAGAAATTGCTTTTGAATCCCTTTTCCTTGGTTGCTGAAAACACAAAATACCGGACCAAAACACCACAAAACATCCAATATCTTTGCTGGGTGTTACCCGCCACTTCATTTAAGGAATCAATATGAACCCACAATGTCAGGGGAAGCAGAATCTATCTTCAAAATATCCACAGTAGAAAGCGTGCCTGCTTGTGAAAATCTGTCAAAATATGGGCGCAGTACCAGCAGCCACCTGTGACTGTTTCAAAAGTCTGCATTTAAACTGTAAATTTGTACCATTAAGATCTAATGTCTCAAATCTAAGTGACCTGCTATCAAAAGTAATATAGGTTGTAACTATTTAATCTCCATGATTTAGAGACTGGAATCAGAGTTCTAGCTGCTTGATTAAAAAATGCAAGTTTTATTTTAAATTAAGAAAAAATGTTATAAATTGACAGTGGATTTAGCTGAACTCAGAGAACCAAACCAGTTTTCCCCAGCTTTCCCCAACAAAAGGCATCTCTCCAGCTTCCCACCAAAGGCCAGGAACTCACACTCAGGTGTTGATTAAGAAGGGAGGAGATTTTGGGCTGCTGCTCCTGGAGGAGACAATGAACCTTCCTTGGCTGAAAGGATATGCAGATTGTAAGTGTCAACAGTGGCCTCTGCCAGAGAAAGAAGGCAGGGATTGCTCTTGAGCTACAAGATAGAGGTGGGGATAGACATTTGTGTTGATTCTCAATGGACAGAAAGCATATTTTTGGAAAAGACTGATAAAGGACTGTGCGAATTTGTAAAAATTAGAGAACTAATAGCATTGTGAATGTGATTTTTTTTGTGCACATTTTAAAAGGACCCATAACCCTGTGCAATGTTCTGAGAAGGCGCAGTGAACATTCTGGTTTTGTAGCAATTGTATTCATGTCAGAAGCATGAAACTTCCTATGATTATGCCCAGATATTATGCGCACATATGATCAAAATTGTGGACAAATCAGATGTTGTGTCCCGGATAAAAAGTGCGAAAAATTGTCAAATCCAGACCCAAGACCTCACAGCTACGGGGCTTAGAAGAATATTTGCTCCACAAAATATGTGATCTATGAATGTCATTGGTATAAAGATTGTACACATGTATTATATCAAAAATAGATTTTATGTGCAAAAGGCAAAGTGGAGGATGTTTAGCCTCATAAACTACATCATCATGGTGACACACTGTTTTCTCCTCCAAACAAGGGAGAGAGCAGACTTTAGCCAATAGACTACCTAAGGGGTACACCTAGGTAATTCAACATACCCACCCGTTTATGAAACACATAAATAGAGACAGCTTAGGACCTAGAAAGACACTGATCCACCCACCATCCTGAATTTGGTGAAGCACTTTGAAGGAGATCCATCCATACTCCTTCTTCCAGACTACAGAAACTTTACAAGCAGAAAGTCTCAGATCATAGCTGAACCACTTTCAGCTGGGCCTAATTTCCAGAACCCATCCCTAAACTTAAAGGGGAAAACAAAGAAGCAGCCAGGCTGTGCTGTAACTGCTTGCCTGCAAAAGAATCATCTTCATAACCATAAGGGCAGATTAAACAACCGTCAGGTGCCATGCTGTGCTGTGCACATCAGAGAGCCATTGCAGATCCAGTCCAGTCGTGCTGTGCAGTGTAGACCAGGGCGCCTTGCTGTCCAGTCCAGCCGTGTGGTGTCCAGAGGGCCTTGCTGATCGCTGACCTGTCCAATATGGTGTGCCCAGCAGTCTGTCCCAGAAATCTTTGACTAGAATCCCTGACGGTTCCATTCAAAACATTGGTAGTGAGTATCCATAGTATAGGATTGTCACTAGCCTATGTACTGTCCATAGTCATCCCTATCCATATCAAATTCTATCTCATATCCAGAACTGTGTTGTTAGAAATCCTTTTTGTGTTGCCTGAACTCTCTCTCTTATCATATAGTCCTTCTGTAATATTGTTAAAATCATCTTTGCACTGATACATTTTATCTGAAGAAGGCAAGCATCTCGGCAGGCAAAAACCTGATAGGTGACGTCCTGGTCTGGTAGTTGTGCTGTTGTGTAGCTTGTTTCTTCATAATCTATTTTAGTGTAAAGAAACCTTGTTTGTATTTTAAAAGTGCATTCTTGTTTTACAATTTTGCCTCTTTCTGAAAAAAACGACCTCCACGAAGTGTCTACTTGAAGCTAACATCTAACATCCTAAGCTTTCTTATGAATCCAAAACCGCATCTCAACTCCTTATAGTTCTTCTGCAATAGCGCTTACCACGCGCGGAAAGGTTTGCCATGAATTTTTCATTTGGCTCAAATCTATAACGTGTGAAATAGCTTTTCATTGCACTTGACCTCAAAATTAAGTTTTCAACTTGCTTTTTACTCTCAAATCATTGCTAGTGTTTGTCCGAAACCATACAAAGTCGCTCCCATTAATATTTCAACCATTTCAGTGAATTAAACAATTTTCTGTGTTTTACGCTCGCTTGAATCTGGGAACAGCGAGCAGGTTAGCATTGCTGTTTCTAGTGTGTCTGTTGGGCGTGTATCTGGTTATTCTGTCTGTTAGATAACGGGGAGCTGTGTTGTTAAGGCATTTGTGGGTAAGGGAGGCTACCTTAAGCAGGATTTTGTCCGAAGTAGTGAGCCAGTTGTGGGTTCTTCTGGTATTCGAGATGTGTTCTCTTTTAGGGAAGCTAAGCGCTGCTCTGAGGGCATTTTTCTGTAGGATCTGGATTTAATTGGTAATCTGTTTATTAGCACCTACATAGAGGGAGTTACAATAGTCCAGTTTAGATAGTATGAGAGCTCTGGCTAGAGTAATGCAGCTTTGGGTGGAGAGGAAGCGTTTGGCTGAGCGTATAAGCTTGCATGTGTAGGCTGTGGTGGATGCCATGGAGCGGACCTGTTTATGGAAGGAGAGGGTGGAATCGAGGTAAATGCCAAGTGTTTTCACTTCCTTAGCTACCTTGATAGGGTTGCCGTCTATGGTGAAGCTGGAGTAGTTGATGTCCAATTTGTTTAGGTTTGAGGCTGATCCCAGGATGATGAGTTTGGTCTTGTCATCATTCAGGCATAGACTATAGGAGGCCATCCATGCCTGGATGATGAGGTACACCTTGTTCACCAAGGCCAAATCCGTGTAGTAATCTCCCGTCAACGGGATGAAGATTTGGGTATCATCAGCATAGTTAGTGTAGGTGATACCCAAACTGTCGAGATCATCAAACAGGGGCTTAGTGAACACGTTGTACAGTGTGGGGGAGACACATGACCCCTGAGGGACTCCACATGTGATGGGAATGGGGTCAGCGGAGGCCGTGGTGGAGAAGACGCGCATGGATCTGTTGCTCAGGAATGATGTGATCCAGCCAATAGCGTCTTGGGAAAAGTGGGCAGACGAGTCTAGGTGGCTACATAGGATTTTGTGATCAACAAGATCGAAAGCTGCCGAGAGGTCTAAGAGGAGCAGTAAGGCAGTTTTCCCATTATCTCTCAGAGTGTCAATTTGAGCCTTGAGGTCGATGAGTGCAGTTTCTGTGCCGTGTTGGGGTCTGAATCCTGATTGCCGGACTCCTAGAAGGTGGTTTTGTTCAAGGAATTTTTGAATTTGTAGGTAGGCTGTTTTTTCGAGGATTTTTAGTAGGAAGGGGACAGTGGTGATGGGTCTGTAGTTGGTGGGTACGGCTGGGTCAAGTGTGGGTTTTTTTAGTAGGGGGAGGACCCAGGATTCTTTTAGGTTGTTGGGGATAGTACCTGAAGAGAAGGAGGCATTGATGAGTTTGGTAATGAACGGGGATAGGTCTCTGGCTGCGTCTTTGATGATTTGATGTGGGCATAGGTCGCTTTGGCAGTTAGAAAGCTTGAGGCCGAGTATGATTTTTTCCACTTCTAGCGTGGAAACTTTGGAAAAGCTGAAGCGAGTGAGGGGTTGGGGGGAGGGTGTTGAGGGATGGTGTGTGGGGGGCTGTTGATGGGTTTGGAGTTGGATAAAGTCTCTTTCTTGTTGTTAATTTTGATTTGGAGGCCTGCAACTTTGTTGGATAGGGCATGTTGGATGCTGGTGCACCATTGTTTGTCTTTTTTGCAGGTGTCTGGGGCCGGGATGGGTGTTTCTAGCTCTTTTAAATGTTGAACAATTATTTAGTGCTGGATTAGGCATGCAGTATTCTCAGGTTGTAAGATTCTTGTTTGGCGAGGAGGATTTCTTTTTTATAGGTGGAAACTATTTTATTGAGGATCAGCTTGTTGCTGTCTGTGGGAGCTTGTCTCCAAATTTGTTCCTTTTTGCGTTTCTCTGATCTGAGGGTTTTTAGGTGGGGTGTGAACCAGGTATTCAAGTGTTTTAACGGCTTGGGTTTTCTCAGCTTTAGTGGTGCAATGGCATCTTGGGCTAGGCGCATGCTATTGTTGTAGCTTTCAACCAAGAGGTGGGGGTTGGAGTTGGCAGGGAGTTGGTTCAATGTAGGAAGAATGAGAGGGATGAGTTTTTCCACAGATATTTTTCTTGCTTCTAGTCGGGATGGCTGTGGCCAGGGAGGTGTTAGCGATTGGGCTGGGCGCATCAAGTGTGAAGGAGAGGAGGTGGTGGTCTGACCAGGGTTGCAGGATGATGGCAGTGATGGAAATCACACAGTTGTGGTCTTCTATCCAGTCAAGAGTTCTCCCTTTGTTATGAGTGCGGGTTGACACTCTTTGGGTGAAGCCTAGTTCTGACAGTGAGTTATTAAGGGCGGACGCTTGGGTGTCTTTAGAGTCATTGTTGCCAATGTTAAAGTCTCCTATGAGGAGGCATTGGGAGGTATTCTTTAGGTTGTTGTAGAGGATGGAGTTAAGGTCTTCCTCGAAGGAGCCTAGGGGACCTGGGGGTCTGTATAGAAGGTAGATGGTGATGGTTTGGGAGTTAGTAGTGGGGAGTTTGGCTGTGAGCAATTCACAAGATGAGTAGTGATCGGTGGTGTCGGGTTTAAGGTTGAGGTGGGTTTTGGTGATTATAGCCAGGCCCCCACCTCTGGAGTCAGTTCTGTCTGATCGGAGGATGGAGAAATTTTCAGGGAGGGCTAGCGCAAGGGCTGGGCCAGCTTCTGCATGAAGCCAGGTCTCAGAGATGGCTAAGAAGTCTAGTTCTTCCGTTAGGATGAGGTCTGCTATGTCTAACGCGTGGGCTACTACAGTTCTTGCATTGATTAAGGCCCCTCTTAAGGGTGTAGTGGTAGGTTTGCTCGTAGTAGGTGTAGAGGTTGAAAATTGCGTCTTATGTTTGGTTATAGCATTGGTTGTGCATTTGTTGGAGGGGAAAACCATGATGTGAGGCTGGGGACAGTTTGATAGTTTGGTAAGGGTAGTATCCCTAGCTCTGGGCTCATATATTTTGGGGAGTCTGGCACGTAGTTTAGAATTTCTAGCGGCGAGGTTGCACAGTGTAGAGAGGTACATGGTGAGTGGAGGGGTGGTAGCCATGCTCGTCGGGCCCGGGGGGGGGGCTGAGATGACTAGATGCATGCATAAGGTGGAGGATAACTCTCAGCAATACTGAATATATACCCGGTAGGTATATTTTGGTGGGAGGAGGTGCGAGCGGTGGGCAAGTGTCTGGTGTCAGCTGGTTCCTAAATTGTTAGGTTCCTAGGAGCTGGGCAGTGGACTTCCGAAACAAAAGGGCATGATGAATCACTTTGGATTGCATGTATTAGGTGTGGCGGGCTTCAGATGAGTGTGAGAGTCATAAGGTATCTAGTGTCGCACTGGTTTGTGCTGACTAAGTGGGGAGGAGGATCCCCTAGCTTCAACAGTCAAGTAGACAGCTAATGCACATTAGATTGCATTGACTAAGGGGGGGCGGAGTTTCACCTAGATTCGAAAGTCAAAATAGACAGCTAAAACTTATTAAATTGCATTGACTAAGGGGACGGAGGTTCACCTAGATTCAAAAGTCAGAATAGACTGCTAATACACATTAGGTTGCATTGACTAAGGGGGCGGAGGTTCACCTAGATTCAAAAGTGAAGATAGACAGCTAATACACATTAGATTGCATTGACTAGGGGGGGCAAAGGTTCACCTAGATTCAAAAGTCAAGATAGACAGCTAAAACACATTAGATTGCATTGACTAAGGAGGCGGAGGTTCACCTAGATTCAAAAGTCAGAATAGACAGCTAATACACATTAGGTTGCATTGACTAAGGGGGGTGGAGGTTCACCTAGATTCAAAGTCAAGAAAGATAGCTAATACACATTAGGTTGCATTGACTAAGGAGGCAAAGGTTCACCTAGATTCAAAAGTCAAAATAGACAGCTAAAACACATTAGATTGCATTGACTAAGGGGGAGGAGGTTCACCTAGATTCAAAAGTCAAAATAGACAGCTAATACACATTAGGTTGCATTGACTAAGGGGGGCAAAGGTTCACCTAGATTCAAAAGTCAAAATAGACAGCTAAAACACATTAGATTGCATTGACTAAGGGGGCGGCGGTTCACCTAGATTCAAAAGTCAAGTAGGCAGCAGAGAGATATATCGCACTGAGTTGCATTGACTATCAGAATGTCAAAATTTGCAGTGACTAGAGTCGATACAGCAGAGAGCTCCAAGATAGGCAGGGTAAGTCTGGGATTATCTATGTGCGGTTGGTGGCAATCTAAATGCAGGTGCAATAGTGAAAGCCGTCAGGCAAATTCAAAAGTACAAATCACTGATGTGACCATTAATCAGTCTGAATACAGTTTGGTCAGTAGGCATTCTAGTGGCAGCTTTGACAAACAGTCCAGCGGTGAGCAAAGTTTTTGCACTCTGTATGCCATTTACTGTTGTACCATTGGCAAGCATGGTAGTAGACAATAATTATCTGTAGCTGGGCGATGCAACGCAGTGTTAGTGCATTTAGGTTCAAAAGTTACCTGGTGTATGACAGGCAGGGGTTATGGCAGACGGCAGACACAAGCACAAACAGGCACCTAACAGGTGATGGCCTTGCTACAGTGGGCCTTGGACAATGTGGGCCGGCTTCGCCTGCCGGCGACCAATGGGGGAGTAGATAGACACGGCAGCCTATCAGTGTTGGAGGCTGGAGCTTCAGTAGATGTTGATGCAGGCAGTACAGAAGCAGGCGGCCATTTTGGAAGGGTGAAGGCCTAGTGTGCTTCAATGGCGATTTCAGTGCTGCATCAGATAAATAAATTCAAATCTGTGGATGTGGGCTGCAAGGAAGCCTATCCTTTCTTCAATCTTGCGCAGATCGCGGATGCATTTTTTAAAAAGAAATTGCGGGAAATGCGCTCCGAGTTTAGCGCTTACCTTGCTACTGGCAAGGATGTGGGGCCATAGTGCAGAGTGCTCACCGGGTGCCCGATGCTCCTGGAGGGGCGGGGGGCAGGTCCTGGGAGCTCCTGCTCCTATGCTGGTGGTGTGAATGCAAGTATGGTCACAGGTAATGTAATAGCCAATGTGTAGTGCCAATGTGTATTGTGTTTAGATTTTTGTATAGGAGTGAGCCAATGGGGAACATGGGATTAACCAGTACTTGATATTTGTAATGTATTACTATGTTGTGGTTTTTGTCTATATAGACTGTAACTCAATGGGGGCGCCTCAAGAGAGTTTTCTGTCCTATGGAGCTGACTGACCCTCCTGACCATAATTTGCATGTATTGTAGCTGCCTTTCTTGCACATCGTGAACTCCATTATTGGTTCCTTTGATTGCTTTTTCCAATCATTTTTTGGGCCTGAAGAACATTTTTGGTGACTCCAATGTGATTTCCAGTGCCTCCTGAAGGTGTGGAGGGTCGTCTGCCTTCTGAGCCCTGCTCCTGAGAGCAGTTTCTGTGCACACAAAAGGAAAGGTGAGCAGATGCTGTGTTACTCTGAATGTCTGCCTGGTCCCTCGAGTGAAGGGCTGCTGGGATGGGCTGTGCAGGCAATTTGCAGGGCATGAGGCCTCGGGGGAACTCAGAGAACACACAGACCATGAGTGTTATTCTATATGAAACACTGTGTTGTTGATATCTTTCTATTATTGCTTGCAAATTGCTTTTGCGATAGAAGGGAAGTCATCTGAAAACAAGGAAAGCCAAAGTTGTGTAGTATTAATTTTTGACTAGTATTGACGTGAAGCACCCCCTCCATGGAGAAAGATATATCATATAGAGTAGTAAAAGTGAAGAATTAATGTGGGAAAGCACCTCTTAAACAGGGAAAGGCAGCACTGTATGTAGAATAGTGGTTCTATGAGAAATGACAGGATATGCTTCATCTCTAAAAGGGGAGTTTGAGGAGCGTTGAATTCCCTCACCTCAAGGCAAGGATTCAGAGCAAGGCGCTACATCATTGTGTACATAAATGTGTTTTTTCTTGCAGATGTCAGTAGCCTGTGTGTATATAGAGGCAGTGATTATTAGGAATTGTTAGTGCATCATGTACATAAAGGTGTTTCTTTTTTTTTGCCCATTGTGTTTAAGTGATTATGTTTCAGGTTAGGTAACTTTATTGGTGTGAGTAATTGGTTTATTGTTGTGTTGTGAGTCTTTGGAATAAGGTGTCACAGGACCGGTGTCTATGGAGCCTTTGCTGTTTTGAGTGCAGCTGGAACCTCATGTCATGATGGGTACTTGGTTGGAGCACATGTGTAAAACACTGGCGCAATATAAAGATACATTCCTTAAGTACCACAAAGAGTGGGGTCAAGGAACTATGGGTAAATTGTTTAAACTTTAGCCTGAGGAGGGCACGCATGATAAAAATGTATTGGAGCATTGTATACACATTTGCTGTCAACTCATATATGGAAACAGTTGAAAAATAGGCAGAATATACTTGAATTATGAAAAATGTTTCAGGAGGAAGAGAACAGCCTTGATAACATTTTAGAGGAAACAAAACAAGTAAGCGTACAGGCCACCACCCCAGCCCCTTATGGGTCCTTTCCTTTACAGCCTGCCACAGCGTACAACAACCATAGGTTTTGGCGTGCCCAACAGACGAAATGGGAACATCAGGGAAACCCGGGGAACACACCCAAGACCCATGAATTATGGAACTAGCAAATACGGCTCACAGAGAATTAGAGGAGGCATTGAAGAAGGCAGAAGAGAAACTAGTGAACGTTGTTCAGGGACAAGGATGGGGGCAGTGCCTGGCTATAGACATAGATTAATGGAGTGCAGGACAGATTCTCTTCAAGTTTGCCAGTAAAGCTATCAAAGATCTTAGGGTAAGTCAGGGGGGTGTTTCCAGAAGGTCTGCAAGATAGGAACAAATGCAACAACAGTGTAGTCTATTACTCAGTATAATCTCAAGAGGAAGAACAGGATGATGACGATGGGTGCGAGACAGGTAAGCAGGAGGAAATAACACAATAGGGACGCTGGATCAGGCCTTGGCCTGGTGGAATTGCCCTAGAAAAAGGTAGGAGGCAAGCCTACCAGAGTAAAACATGTTGAATGCAGTACCTGTTGCTACAGAAGGGACCAGGGAGAGCCCATTAAGTGCCCAGGCCCCACATGGGTACGGATAACTTAATGTGCACCTTGCCCTCCCTCACAGATGTAGCAGGCAAAGGGACATATGCCCTAAAATGTATCTGGTGAAATAATGGTCATGCAAGGATTCTCTGGGTCCGTTGCATCAGTTTCTTCCACAGATGATTTACCCATCACCATAGATACACAAGAATTGTCAGCACTTTTATTATATTCATAATATAACACTGTTAAACTCTTGGGCAGGGGTATCATGCGAAAGTTGAACATGACTATTTAATACACTGAGGTGGACATAGTGTGTTCTACCCCAGACACATACCATGCTGGAGCTACTGCAGTAATACAAGCACCCTGTGGAACTGGCACCCTGCGTGTGTGTCACTCCACCCACATTTATTCTTCTATGGGGTAACAGTTCTGATAGGTCGGGTGCTTGCGATTGAGATCAAAACACTATACAAACCGACAGCATTTCCATTCAGACCAGCCGTTCCCAGGAGGTAGCACCAGGCACAATTATCACATTAGGTTAAGATGCAGTGATCACTAAGGCAGACAAGGTAATACTCTCTGAAACAGATGAGAATGACAATGCATGACATACAGTTCTATGCAATGACCCAGCACAGCCTGGGGTTAACTGCTTTTGTTCCTTTGTAAGGACAGCTAACACCATCCCCAGAGAAGGATCCACTCCACAGGGTGCTTTTCTGGAAAGGGCACAACCATTCACTAAATGAGTTGCCTCACACCAGGGTGCTGCATACCAAAAGGGCATTTGAGTCTATTGTGAAGGGAAGGGGTGGGGGTAGTGTAGACAGAGGGAGCTTTTGATAGCTGGGGGAAGGTTCCAGCATCTTGTTTCTCTCTGCCCCTATCTTTTCTTCCTGTCCATTCGACTTCCCGTAGTACAAAGCTATTTGGGTGTAATGTCAGAAGGCAATGCCCACTTGTTCCAAGAACAGCAATTGGAACACCACAGCAGGCTAGGTTTATTTCAACCACCTGGAGGAGTTTGCCTTTAAAAGAAGGGGTTTCTTCCTTCTTTGAATTATCTCTGGACTTCAAACTTTCAAGAAGATTTCATTGGATCTCTGTTGGGAGAGTTGATCATCCCAAAGTTATCTGCCAGTGAGGTGAAAAGTGAGTGTCCAATGCACAGGAACACTCTGTTCCCTGACCAAACCATCCCCAGGAGCCACTGGGGCTGAACTTCTGCTGGGACAAGACCTGCATTTCTGCCAGCCACAATACAGACTTGGACCTCACCGTGTTGAGCAACACCTGCAGTTGTAGGCCAGCAGCTCCCATTTTGGGAGCCTGAGAACAAGGACTAAACATTATCCTTGAGTTCCAGAATCTGTGTGTTTTCACTGTCAAACTGTGTCAAACCGTGATTTGAGCTTGCTCAATCCAGTCAAACCAACAAGACCCTGGGGTCTGCTTTTTGCACTCACCTGATCTACAAAACACTGTGTTTTACCTTTAGAACCTGTTCGTTGCAGCCCCACACCCATTGATCACATTGTTGCCTCAGCTCGAACAAGAAGCATGTGCTGAGTCTGTACGGTTTGAACCACTTGTGGAACAGCCAGCATCTCTGTTGCTGATCTTCATTGACAGTTGACCAGACTCTGATGGACCGATAAAACTGAGACCTTCAAACACTGCCCTGAATCAAATGACCCAAACTGTGCATCCAGTCACCAGCATCTTTGCTGTCGCCTCAACTGTTGAACCGACTCTGGTGTCCCCATGATCTGTACTTCGTTGAGCATCTCTTGGAACTTCAGAAAGCCTCTGCCTGATGCTATTGTGTCCTAAGTGGAGTCTGTAACATGTTGGCTCAAACCAACCACTCATGTACTGTACTTCATCTCTAACCATGGAAGCATTGCGTCATGGATCAAATTGATCCAATGGTTACCCAACTAGTCAAACTGGCTCAACCTCGAGTTGCCGGCTCATCGAACCACACCTGGGTTCTTCAGCTTCAGAGTTTTGAACCATCACTTGGCCTCATCTCGAACAGCTGGAGTGTCACATGTCTATCATAAATATTAACTGCCACCTTGGTACAGTTTTAGCCCTTAGAGACTGGTTATGTCCCTGAAATCCCTTTTTTAAAAGAGCATTTCCTTCTTACAAACATTGTTTACATCTTTCTATCTGTGCATAATCTGTGTTCTTTCTTCAGGATTGGGTTTGTGTAGTTATTTTCCTTATCCTTTAGGGTTTGTCAAACCGCACAAATAAGACACACATCGTCTTTCAAAATGTTACCATTTATGGCCCATTGAAATGCATGATTTAATAATCCAGGTTATCATTTAATATTCACAGGCTGCAGCAAAATGACACGGTGTAATCATGTGCACGCCAACCCGCTGCTAATGTTCATTAGTGGATCATTTGCAATTAACAAATAGAGTCAGTAAAATATCCATTTGCAGAGTAACATCTCAATTCTGAGGAAATTAATCCCTTTAAGAGTTATATTATGCCAAGTCTGCATTCACAGCCGGTAGGTTTTATAGTAGGTGCAAAACGCAATGCAAGGAGGTCTTCACAGTGCCACAGTTTCTAAAAATGCATTTCCTAATGGGGGCATTTTTGTTTCAGCTCTTACTAGAGAAACATTCCATAGGGTAGTGCTATTTTTATGAATGGCATGCAATGTTTGCAGGTTCGAGTCTTCTATGATCCTTCATTGACTACATGATTTTAAGGAATGCAATCTTGGTGACGCATGGCATAAGCATTGGGTAATTTATGATTACATTCTTCAGTGGCTGTGTTTTGAATAGAAACCCAACCAAAGTGGATTATAAATTGACATACATGTTTTTATTGTGAAGTTTAAGATTATATATTCTCGTGAAGACATTTGAACTCTCTGTGAAATCAGCTGATTTCTAATGCAACAGAGAGGCTTGACATCTCCACTCCTATCATAGTACATCTTGTGAGTTTTAATAATCAGTTCTGGGGTGATTGTTTTTTTACCCTATTTGATTTGTCTGCTACATTTTTGCCTTGCTAATTTACGCAGCATAGCCAAAGTATGGAAAACACTTATTTTCCATCTGCCTTCTTTCCTTTCTATCTCTTCTTCTCTGTTTATCTATTTTCTGACAGAGACATAGAGAGTGCGAGACAAATAGGGGCTTGATATGAGGCATTTGTGTGCTAGAGAAATGGTACCTGTAAGCAAAATGCCAGGGGCAGGAGTGCAGGGTTGCAGGATGTTTTGCCTTGTAAGGCTTACTCCACCCTTCCCATGACTATACAACTTACTGGTAAGTTCTGCTAGCGTATTGCACTACACAATGAAACTCCCCACAGATATCTTTCACAGGCCTATCCATTAGCATGTCAGCACTAACCAAACCACAACTAAACTCTGCTGATAATCCCTGTGGATATCCAGACCCAAAGTGCTGTAGTCCATCACACATAGGGTTCATCCTATGGATATTATGCTCCCAAGTACCTCCGCCAAACCCATAAAAAGCAGATTGGCACACAGGAACTGGATACTTTTGACCTGCACACATCAACACCACAGGTTCTCCGTCTGCCCCTCCCACTGTCCCACTATTGTGCCTCATCACTCTTTTTTTTTATAAAGCCATGATCAGCAAAGCCACCAACAGTGGGAGCATGGTGCTATACAAGATCACTTTTCGTGTGACAACAGTTTTATTGAATCATATGTTGGATACATTGCATCTAATAATGCAACTGTTGAAACCTCATGGCACGATATGTGATAAATTCCCATGCATGTTATATTCCATTACACATGACATTTAAGGGTGTGGCATGGGTGCCAGATTCAGTTCTAGGTATTTGAATTCAATGTTAAGCCCATCACTGAGAATGTGCTGGGAAGTCTAGTTTATCTCTAAAAGGCTCTCTGAATAGGAAATGATTTAAAAATATTGTCACAAAATATGTATGGTCAATGGGAAGAAGAAAATGGAAGTGGGATTTCCTTTAGACGCTGGTGTGCTTTAGCCAGTGGTATGGATCACTATGTAAGGCACCACTCACCGGCTCCATCAAAGTACATGTCAGAAGCATAAATCGCTTAAAGCATTGTTTGTCATAAGAAAAATGAGCTTTGGGTGGATTAACCAGCTTTCCAAGAGACCCTTAATGTTACAAAAAGGCCTTGCAATAAAATCTGAGGTTGTCTCTTCTCCCTCGATCATTATTTACAGCATCACAAATTAAATAGCGGTCTGCAACATGCACCTCTCAAATGGCTTTGCAATACAACTCCCATGATGCCTCCCTGTTGACTATGCTGGCAATGGCTAATGGGTGGTTTAGACCCACATTTCTGGCAAATCAAAGGTTTCAGACCCCCCACATTGGTTATTAGTCAAGGCTATCATCAGGATCTATGTTTATGCCTCTCACAGTATTTTATGAATAGTACCATCCTATAGCTTTACATTAGTCATTGCTTATTCTAATGAATAACGATCATGGAAATATATTTTGCCCAAATATTGCTCATTTCCCATGACATAACCAGGGCCCCCAGAAGACATTTGACACGTTCAAACGTGAGGTTTTGTCACATGTTCACCTTCTTTTTTAGCCCATGTATTTGATGTTATCTTTCCAGTCCTGCGTTATTTATTTATTTATTTATTTATTTATGTATTTATTTGTAAAGTGCACCTATCCCGGAGACATCTGGTTACAGGTTTACATAGAGAAATAGATACATAAATATGTGCAAGTAGCTTGCTAGATATCATCATGCTTGTACATACGGTATTGTCTGTGTATCGCAGCTAGTTTTGCATTTCTTTTGTCAATAGCCAGGTTTTGACACCCTTATGGAAGGTGAGAGAGGAAGGGCATTCCAGTGTTTGGCTGTGACAACTAGGAAGCTGCAGTCGCCTGCTTTCTGTCGCTTGAATCTAGGAATGGTGAGCAGGTGTGAATAGGCAGTGCATGGGGGCCAGTGTGATTGCATTTTGGAGAATTTATTTGCTTGACAGGTATCTGGGGCCATGTGAGTTGTGAGTCAAGGAGAGGGTTTTCTACACAATACGTTCATGCACTGGGAGCCAATAGAGATTCCATCAGTCCGTGGAGTTGTGTTTTGTTTTAGGAATGTTTATAGCAGCTCAGTTTTTTGATGTTGCAAGCATTTGAACCTGCAAAGAGGGCATTACAGTAATCTATCCTGGATAGAATAAAAGCTCTGGCACTCGAGATGCATCTGTTTGAGTTCAGGAAAGCCCTGCAGGCATTGGTGAGTTTGGAGATGTAAGCTGCTGCAGATGCAATGGGTTTTACATGTCTAGTTAAGGAGAGGGCAGAGTCCAAATATGCACCAAGGGGTTTTACTTCTTTTGAGACTGTGATGATATTCCCATCAATGATGAATGATTTGTATGATCCATTGAGTTTATTTAGATGTGATTGTGAGTCAATAAGGAGTATCTCAGTTTACTCATTATTTAAGCATAGGCCATGTGCCATGCAGGCCTGGATGGCTTGGTAAATTGTGTTCAATGAGTTGGAGTCAGTGTCATAGATGCATGTGATAGAGAGAAGTATGTGGGTGTCATCCACATAGTTAGTGTAGGTGATGGGCAGATTGTCTAGGAGTTCAAAAAGGGCTTGCTAAAGAGCTTCATTAAGTGTTTGGTGGTAACCCACTGGTGCTACCGGCTGGTTGCCTGTCAAACTCGCAACACCGTTCTGCTGCCTGAGATCCTAGAGCCACCAAGACATTACAAATCCTGCCAGACAGGGATGTCTTCTGGTGGAAAGTCTAAGTCCCCATTCCTGTGGAGGCTCATAGGACTCCACAGGAATGGGATGAGGGATGCACGGGTACTGTTGCTAAGAGTGCTTCCATGAAAACCACACCTGCAGGGGCCGGTTCCCCTGGCAGGTCACACCTGAAGGCATACTTGTAGTCTGGAGGTCCAGAAATTTTGCTGGTACACCACTACCGGCACCCTTATTTCCAGACTGCCAGGCTTGTAATGAAGCCTGTATAGTGTTGCGGAGACACCGGAGCCTTGGGTGACTCTACAGGTGATCAAGGCTGGGTGGCGGCTGTCGTGGAGGAGAAGACTCTCAGAATTCTGTTAGACAGGAAGGACTCTATAGAGCAGGGGTGCACAACTTGTTTTGACAGAGGGCCGAAAGTACCTTACATGAGGGCTATAGTGGGCGAAAAGTAAAAGTGGGGGAGCTGGTAGGCGGGACATGTCAGGAGGCTTTTTCAACCCCCAATTTGTATTAAACACATGGAAAAAGAATATGTTTTGAGGGGTAACAATTTTTATTGCATTTCAAACTTACATTTTGTACTACACATTTTCAATTGTTATCATTTATTTCGATTTAGTTATTGTAGATCGTCTGTTTAATTAAATTATATATATTTTATTGACCCTTGATTGGACATTCCGTTATTTTGGACTGCTGTAGTTTTCTGTTTGGGTTGCCCAAGAGGAGTATGGCCTTCGTTGAGTCAGGTTTCCTCAAAAAAGCAAAGGATGTACATCTCCTAACTGTGCCTGTTTCAGCTTTATTATTGAGTTCACCCTTAGAGTGCAACACTATGCCCCATGGCTCCTACCCCCAACCAAACACTATGCCCCATGGCCCCCTGACCCCCAACCAAACACTATGTCCCATGGCCCCCTGACCCCCAACCAAACAATATGCCCCATGGCTCCCACCCCCAACCAAACACTATGCCCCTATCCCTCACCCCCCAAGCAAACACTATGCCCCCTGTCCCTCACCCCCGACCAAACACTATGCCCCATGGCCCCCTCAGCCCCAACCAAACACTATGCCCCATGGCTCCCACCCCCAACCAAACACTATGCCCCATGGCCCCCACACCTCAAGCAAACACTATGCCCCCTGTCTCTCACCCCCAAGCAAACACTATGCCCCATGATTCCCACCCCCAACCAAACACTATGCCCCATGGCCCCCTCACCCCCAACCAAACACTATGCCCCATGGCTCCCACCCCAAGCAAACACTATGTCCCCTGTCCCTCACCCCCCAAGCAAACACTATGCCCCCTGTCCCCCACCCCCAACCAAACACTATGCCCTATGGCCCCTTACCCCCAACCAGACACTATTCCCCATGGCTCCCACCCCCAACCAAACACTATGCCCCATGGCTCCCTAACCCCCAACCAAACACTATGCCCCATGGCCTCCTCACCCCCAACCAAACACTATGCCCCATGGCTCCCACCCCCAACCAAACACTATGCCCCATGGCCCCCACGCCTCAAGCAAACACTATGCCCCCTGTCCCTCACACCCAACCAAACACTATGCCCCATGGCCCCCTCACCCCCAACCAAACACTATGCCCCATGGCTCCCACCCCCAACTAAACACTATGCCCCATGGCCCCCACGCCTCAAGCAAACACTATGCCCCCTGTCCCTCACCCCCAACCAAACACTATGCCCCATGGCCCCCTCACCCCCAACCAAACACACACACACTCTCAAACATGCACCCATACAGACCCAAACCCCCAACTCAGCACACAAACTCTGAAGCATGCACCCATATATGCATCTCAACATACACAACACAAACATACAAAAACAAAAATTCATGCACACCCGAACCCCCCACTCCCCCAACTCAGCACACACTATTCACCCATACAGTCCCGAACCCCCACCCCCCAACTCAGCACACACACTCTCAAACATGCACCCATACAGACCCGAATCCCCCACCCCCCAAATCAGCACTCTCAAACATGCACCCATACAGACCCGAACCCCCCACCCCCCAACTCAGCACACGCACTGTCATTCATGCACCCATACAGACCTGAACCCCCACCCCACAAATCAGCACATTCTCAAACATGCACCCATACAGACCCGAACCCCCAGCCCCCAACTCAGCACACACACTCTCAAACATGCACCCATACAGACCCGAACCCCCCACCCCCCAACTCAGCACACACTCTCAAGCATACACCATACACCCATACAGACCCGAACCCCCCACCCCCAACTGAGCACACACACTCTCAAACATGCACCCATACAGACCCGAACCCCCACCCCCCAAATCAGCACACTCTCAAACATGCACCCATACAGACCCGAACCCCCACCCCCCAACTCAGCACACACACTCTCAAACATGCACCCATACAGACCCGAACCCCACACCCCCCAACTCAGCACACAATCTCAAGCATACACCATGAACCCATAAAGACCCGAACCCCCCAACTCAGCACACAAACTCTGAAGCATGCACCCATACATGCATCTCAACATACACAACACGAACATTCAAAAACAAACATTCATGCACATCCGACACCCCCCAGCCCCCCATCTCAACATACACAACACAAACACTCAAAAACAAACATTCATACACATCCGACACGCCCCCCCACCCCCATCTTAACATACACAACACAAACACTCAAAAACATTCATACACATCCGACACGCCCCCCACCCCCATCTCAACATACACAACACAAACACTCAAAAACAAACATTCATACACATCCGACATGCCCCCCAATTCCCCATCTCAACATGCACAACACAAACACTCAAAAACAAACATTCATACACATCCGACAGGCCCCCCACCCCCATCTCAACATACACAACACAAACACTCAAAAACAAACATTCATACACATCCGACACGCCCCCCCACCCCCATCTCAACATACAGAACACAAACACTCAGAAACAAACATTCATACATATCCGACACGCCCTCCCCACCCCCATCTCAACATACACAACACAAACACTCAAAAACAAACATTCATACACATCCGACACGCCCCCACCCCCATCTCAACATACACAACACAAACACTCAAAAACAAACATTCATACACATCCGACACACCCCCCACCCCCATCTCAACATACACAACACAAACACTCAAAAACAAACATTCATACACATCTGACACAATGGAGGACGGCCGATGCTGCTTGTGGGCCGCCCTCCATTAGGAAAGTCTTTGTGAATCGCGGACCGGAAAAAAACAGCCTGGCGGGCCGCAACTGGCCTGCGGGCCGTATGTTGTGCACCCATGCTTTAGAGGTTATGTATTTGATGGAGAAGTGAGCGGCAGAGGCAAGGTGTTGGAAGAGGATTTTGTGGTTTACTAAATCAAAGGTGGCAGAAAGATAAAGTAAGAGGAGGAGGGCTATATTGCTGTTGTCTTTGATCTTATGCATTTGTATTTTTAGATCCAGGTGGCCGATTCGGTTCCGTGACCGGGACAGAAGCCAGATTGGCACAGACCTAGGAGGTTGTTGGTTTCTAAATAATTTTGGATTTGCAGTTAAGCAGCTCTGTCCAGTATTTTGAGAATGCAACGTACTATCATGATAGTATAGTAGTTGATGGGTATATTGGAGTCTAGGCTGGCTTTCTTAAGGGGTGGAAGGATCCAGGCGTCTTTTAAGTTGACTGGTGCAATGCCCATTGAGAAGGAGGTATTGATTAGTGAGGTGATGAAGTGAGGTGGGTGAGATGTCCCTTTGGCATCTGGACGGCTTCAGGCCTTTAATGATTTTAAGGGCTTCTAAGTCTGTGATCGGGGTACACTCAAACAGTGGGATGGAGTTATGTACTGATGGCATACTTTCTCATGGTGCTTGGATAGGTGTTAGCTTATTTTTTCATTGTGATTTTAGTTGGTAGTAAGGAGATTTTGTCTAGAAGAGCCTTTTAGATATTCAAAACCATGTAGTGTGTTTGAGGCAGCTGTCAAGGGGGGAGCAGGTGATTCAACTTCTTGCAGAATGGCGAAATCTCTCTGGTGACTAAGTTAGCTTTGTCTATTCTCCAATTACTTTTAGTTGTGACAATGGTTTGTTTGTAGTTTTTAGAAGTAGCAGAGAAGTGCTCTTTGTTGGCTCCAGTTGGAGATTTATTTCCAGCGGTCTCAGCAGCTATCTTAGAGGCGTGCAGCATTTTGAGCTTGGGTGTGTACCAAGAATTGAGGTGGGCTACGGGTTTGGGTTTACGTTTGCTCATGGAGGCTATTTTGTCGAAAGCTACTAGGAGGGTTTGGTTGTATAGCTCTACCATAGTGGTAGGGTCAATAATGGAATGTGTGTATGATTTTAGGGGTTGCAGCAGTGGAAATAGTTTAGCAACAGCAATATTATGAGTGTTTCTTGAGAGGGCAGCTGGAGTCGTTTGAGGAGTGGCATCCCATTGGATGGTTTTCAAAATAGTAAAGGAGATAACATTATGGTCGGACCACAAACATGGAACGTTACAGAGAATGTTAATATTGCAGTTAGAAACTGCAAGGCAGTATAACGTGCAACCTTTCTCATGTATTTGGCTTCTAATGCGCTTGTTGAATCCCAAGACTTCTATGGAGCTAGTGAGGGCAAGTGCATTATGGTCAGTGGGAACAATGAGACCCAGATTTATATCTCCTAAGAGGATAATTCTAGTGGATGGCTTGGTGTCATTTGATAGTAATTGCAAAAGGTCTTCCTCAAAGGATAGCAAAGGACCCGGGGTCTGTAAATCAGGTGGAGGGTTAGTGTCGCTGTGACCGAGAGCATCATTTTTATTAAGAGCAGTTCACCTGAATGGAATGTTTGGTTAGAGATTTCTCTTATGGACAGTTGATCTTGGTGACCAGTCTGTCTTTCCTAAAAATGGTGCAGCTGTCTGGGATGCCATGTAGCTACATTTCTGTAATAGCTATGAGTCCAGGTTGTTATTTCTAATGAGATTTGAGATGTCTAAGCGGTGAGGGAGAAGGGATTTGGCATTGATAAGGGTACCTTTGAGAAGCATTATTGCACTTGGGTTGTTGTTGCTAGCAAGGGTAGGCTTGGCAGAGGTATAATTGGTGGTTGTGGGGGTTAAAAGAGCTAAAGGGCCCGAGTCTTTAGAGAGTACTGTGGCTGCAGGCTCTGAAGTGCTGGTGTCGCTGGTTCAAGCTAGGGTGACAGACTTCAATATGCATAGGGCATTGACATGTTAGGAAGTGATGGTAATCTGTAGGGTGATGTACTTCCATATGGAAGAATTAACAGTAGGTGCGAAGGTGATAGGCTTAGAGTTATGTCAGGCATCAGAAGGTCTAATGGCAATAGGATTCACAGTACAGTTGGCAATAGTATCCATGGATCTTAGGGTATTGGTGTACAAAATGCATTTGTTAGCATTAGGGCTGGGTACAATAGGATTGGAAGTACAATTGGCAGCGGTAGCAGTCAAGTTTAGGGCATTGGGGTACAAAGTGCATTTGTAAGCCTTAGGGCTTGATACAATAGGAGTCAAACTACAATTGACAGCAGTTTCAGTGGAGCTTAAGACATTAGGGTACAAAATGCATTTGTCAGCATTATAACTAGGTACAAAATGATTTGCAATACAATTGGCAGCAGTAGCAGTGGCACCTAAGGCCATAGGATACAAAAAACAATTGGCAACAGCAGAAGTTTGTGCCTTAGGATTCAGGATATATGAGACAGGGGTGGTAGCATAGGCAGTAGGCCTTTCAGTGAGTAGTGGTTCCGGGGGTTGCTTGTTCAAAGGTGCAAGGTGCACCAATGATTGTTAAGTCGTTATTAGTTGTGTTGATGAACTTAGGGTTCTTGAGCATAGGCATCACTATGGCATATTTCAGTTGTTGTGGAAAGGAATCCTCCAGTTAAAAGGATTAAGATTTAAGATGTTATGTGGTCTCTGTGGGAGCTAGAGTAACCATTGAATTGTACAGCCTTTAAGATGCCATTTTTATGTAAAGGTGAAACTGGTGAATTGTATTGAAGTGGCCAGGGATGAAGTAATGTGGGGAAACTGGATGGAGGAAAGGAGATTTTAGATTTGACTCTGAACCTAGGACATGAAGAAGTCTTGGAGTTTGTATCATAGCTTTTGATGAGATTGTGAGAGAAGATGGTCTCAACTATTTTAGGGTTTGGTAGAATGTGGACAAGGCTGCTATGTTGTTTTTGGGATTGTTAATAGACTGTGAGAATAATTAATAACAATGGCTCATTTGAGAGCACCTAAGGGAAAGCAGCAGGTGTTTTTTTTCAGCTCTGCTAGTGAACCGGTTTTCCCTCAGCAACGTGCAAGTCTTTGGCTTTCCCTTATAATTTAGAGGAGGTTAGTTGAGACATATTTGTAATGGGATTGGGCTGGTATTCTCAGGCATCTCGATTTGGAATGGGGCATGCCAGTCAATGGATTCAGAGAGGGTTGTCATGTGTGTTTATGTCTAATAATTCTTCAGGTGACAGATAAGGAAAGAAGGGGAGAAAGGTTTAAGGCAAATATTGCAGCCAAGACATTTTGACAGAGGTGGTAATGTCATTTGTCTGAGAGTGGCCACTTTGGCTGTTTTTTTAAAGGAAAGGTAGAAAGTGATCCAAATGTTGTCTGATTTGGAGATGGCTTAGGTGGTAATGTCATAGGTAGGCAATCATGTTTCCGACTAGAACTCATGTGAACATAGTCAAAACCATTTAAAATAATGTGTAGACTCTAAATATTGTTTCCACTATCAGAACACCAATATTAGGCACCGACAGACATAGTGCAGTGTCCATGAAATAAACAATACTAATCACAAAAACTCAGGAGCTCTTGAAAAAGGGGTAGAATAAGGGGTGGGAGATCATGAAAGATCTTGAAAAGCTCCTATACCTTTGTTGCAACTCTTAAAGCCAAATCAACAACGCCAAGCCAAATTGTGATTAGGTGAAGCAAACCCTAGAATAGGAAAGGGACGGTGCTGAACAGGGCTGGTACCGAGTTGCATCCAGCTTCCTCTTATTCAGTGCATGAATTTGTGCACCACAAATGGGCCCACAAAGGATTATGAGGCACCCAGAACCCTGCATCCCAATAATGTATGCCCCCTCTTAAAGAGACCTAAGGGTGTATAAGTGCCCTATAAATCCCAGTTCAATTCAACTAAATTCAAAGTGATGACCATTAAATCATTGATGTATGAGCAGGCAAGTTTGGTCATTGTCAAGTTTGCAATAAATCAAACATCAAAGTCCATTGTGCTTTTCGGTGATTGCTGGAATACAGGTGCACATGAGTTTGTACTCAAAATCACTTGGAGTTAGCACAATATCTTCTATGTACTAAATATGTTCATAGCTCTCTTGATAAGAAGTGATCAATGGACATGCTGTCTGGAATATGTAAAACCCAAAATGCCATTAAGGATTAATTGCATATGTTTGGTTTCAAATGTGTATGGAGTGACGGAAGTTCGAAGATAATTTACATTGTATCTTATTTTTATTGGCATGAGAACTCATGCAGAAGCCTTGCTGCCCATTTAAAGGTTTTGGACAAGCCAAGTGCATGAAGAAGTATGACGATGTGACAATGCTTATGTACACGTTTATGAACTTCCCAGGTACAGCATTCATTTTGAAGTGGTTTCAAATAGGGAACAGCTGTGTTGTGTGTGCTGTGTTCGAATCTCACGTCTTGAAATTCTATTTGAATTACCCTTTTAATTGCATTTTTGTGTTCCTTTGTGTGTCTGTTTACACATGGGATGCAAAATACATATCACATATTGTAACGGGCTGAAAAAGATGTGTGCTTGGCAATTAAATTTGTTTCAAGCTGTAGTGAGTCAACGGATACACGTGCCCGGGCTAGGAGAGTCTTGCTAGCTAACGCTTTTATTTAGTTTTCTGTAACCAAACTTCCACCATTTCTAATTGCTACAGAATCAAGTACGCATGCCTAAAGCTCGACATGTTTGCTACGGGTTAATTGGTATTTTAATTTGGATTTCTGTGGGGTTACAGTTCTGTACAGCACAATGTGACTGTCAATGTGTGTGCCATGATTGTGTTTGTGTGAAGAGACATGCATAGTCCATTTTGCATGATTTGACTCTTAAGGCAGCTCTCTTTCCTACCCCCACATTTTACACTTCTAAAAATGTACATTTGAAGGTGATAACTTATTGATTGACTGTACTCTGGAATATATGCAGGCTTTAATGATATTGATACTGCAGTCTGTAAATGGCTCATGTTCTGTCAACAAACATAAATACCCATTTGACTACATTATTCAAAAATGCCCCAAATAAATTGAGGGCGAACTTGAAAAATCACCAAGCGGGCACTGATAAGATTGATAAAATAACATCCAGTAATTTGTGTACAAAATATAAAATCTTCGTAAAACAACATATTTTTAAGAAAACACAAGAAGCGAATGAAAAACTGCTATGTGCCGTGTCTGTCAAATCGAGTGTCCTCATTTGGAAATTACTAAATGCTGAACCTAATGGTGGCAATCCAGCATTGTTGATAAATTCCATATCAGAAGCTAATGGGGTTTCTCATTTTTCAGCAATCTATGCGGACACAGAATATGAAGACTAAATAATAGCCTGACTGATTTATGTCCTCTCGAATTTGATGTTTTGGACATTACATTATTAATTAAAAAATTAAGCTAATTGCGAGCCCCAGGTCCAGACTGACTATCAAATGCTGTTTTGAAAGTGAATCCAGAAGAATGGGCTGTAATTGTACCCCTAATTCTTGCCAGGGTAATTAGATCAAGAAAGCTTCCGGTGAAATGGCAAAAAAATATACTGGTGCCGATTTTTAAGAAAGGCGACTGGGGCTCTCCATCAAATTATAGACCAATAGCCCTCTTAGATATACCGGCCAAATTATTTGCAAGAATACTGATTAAAGATCTAAATAAATGGCTCTCAGCTGAGAAACTGACAAATCCCCATCAATCGAGATTCATAGCTGGGCTAGGTACTTTAATACATTTACTAACTCTAACAGCCTTAAAAACTCTAACAGAAACCACCAAACAGCCGGTATATTTAGCATTCATAGACTTCCAATTAGCTTTTGATTTTATCTCTAGGATAAAATTATGGGGAGAATGTAAAGAGGCTGGCTGTCCACAATATATCCTTCAGTTATTGAAACAATGTTAAACTAACATATCAATACATATCAAACTGACAGAAGATGGCCTATTATCACAACCAATAAAGACCTTGAAGCAAGGCTGTATTTTGGCCGCAAATTATTTAATTTTCACATCAAGGATATACTACAGGTATTTTTTGACACAAAAGCTTTTCCACCAAAACTAGGTAAGCATCCAATCCCGTACCTCTTCTATGCCGACGATCTGGTCATCATTGACCAGACGTCAATCAGTTTGCAAAGGCAGGTGTAGAAATGAACAACTTATGCTGACCTAAACATGCTGACAATAAACATTGAGAAGTTGAATATGATGAATTGGCAAGGATCGAAAACTAAGTACTTGCAGAACTAAAAGTAGAATGCAGGTGGCCACACCATATAGATTGTGCACCAATATAAATATTTGGGACAGATGGTCAATGATGCAAAATCAGAAGCCCCTTTTAAAAATGATTTTAGATATAAAATGACAACACTTGCACCCCAAGCGAAGGTTATACAGGGAAAATATGGTGGATTGGAACATGGCAAGAATGTCTGAAATATAAGTCATTTTGTCCTGACACATTTAAGGTAAAAAAACTAAACACAATCCCGACATATTTAATGAAATTTCTCGATCACCATTACAGAGCGCATATTATGCAACTTCGTTTTGACCTCTGGCCTACCAGAGGTCGATTGGCTGTGAGAGCTAAGGAGACCGTATCTTCAATATGCTGCTTCTGTAATAATTGCGAGCACCCCAAAACTTTAAAACACCTTCTAGTTGAATTTACTTAAAAGAACTGAGGCGCAATTACTTTTTTACATTTTTCAATGAGTACCAAATATTAACCACACAACATACTTGGCTGATGATTTTTAATGCGCAGCATATATCTTTAAATTTGGCAACAATACGATACTTGTTAAAACAAAACATAATGTTGCCAATACAAAATGTTAATTGCTAACATTTGTTTGGTTTAAATTTCAATATCACTTTTTGTCTTATTTGTTATGATCTTCGTATTGTTTTCCAGTTTTTCCTGATTTTGTCATCTCTTTTCTTTTAAAATTACTTTAAAGAAAAAAATGTATGAGACAGAACATTTTAACCAAGAAGATTATTATTAAGAGTGACCCTTAGCTGTTTTATGATGCACAGAATGACTAACCTTGTAAATATTTCATCTAGAAGACAAACAATATGAATATTTGAAAAGTTGTATTTTAACAACTAAAACAAATAATTTAAAAAAAAAGTGAATATTTGTTTTGGATTTACTGCCTATCCTCCTAAATTTTGTATTAGATACATTTATTTTTAAATCTAGATTGTTGCAAAACATTTCAAAAGCCTCAAGCAAACTAATAAATTCTACCTCTGTTTAGGCCATTAACACTGCATTATCCACAAAGAGGATATGTAGGGTAGGTTGATTCCTGACATTAATGCACATCCAAGTCAACATTTTCAAGGTCTGATCGATGTAATTTATGTATGAGATGAAAATCAAGGGAACAGAACACACCCCTGTTTTACTCCCATAAACTGCTCATTTGAAAGGATGTAGTTCTTTGGCTTTCCCTAAGCCTTGTTATTACCATATAGCGGGTCTCATTATGACTGTGTCGGTCCGTTAACAATGGTGCCTGTAAGCCTACTGGCACCATTGTTACTGGACTGGTACAGTACGACTGTGTGGGCGGGTGCCGTCCCGCCTGCCAGGGTCAGACCTGGTGGGCTGAACGGCACCCGGTCGCAGAGTTTCACGGAAACATCAGCACCATTATTAATGGTACCGGTGCTTCCATGGTCCCCATTCCCATTGAGTCCAATGAGGCTCAAATGGGAATGGGGATTTACAATGCACAGATATTTGGCAGGGTGATAGTTACCAGAGTTATGACCTGATCAATCTATTGTTGAAATTGGGCAATAACAGTCTGCAGAAGATTTGTTTCCTCTTTTAAGAAAATGTGAACAAGCTTGGTGATTTTTCATGAAGATGGTGCAATCAGGTTGGTCTTAATGAAGTTAAATAATTTAGTTAGGATTGCACCCCAAAGCTCTGAACCAAATGTAGCCATGTCTGGAGTAATTAGGTCAGCGCTGGGTGCATTGCCAGTATGTTACAACTGAAGAGCTACTGCTATTTCCTCCACTTAGATGTGAGAGGGTTCTAAATTTGATTGTGCTAAGATGTTTGGCAACAGTGGGAGTATTTGATCAGAATAATTAGGTAATATATTCAGGGGTGAGTATCCACGGACTGGAGGTCCCCAAATTTCTCAAAAGCTTTTTGATCACCCTCAACTGCAACTCCTACATAGGTTTGCAATTCTAATGTTTTTAACAGGTGTTTTCTAGAGCAATTATTGTTTTGCAGGACATCCTGCACATTTCAATATAGGTCACCTTTGTGGGACCTGGATTTTTCATTAAGGTCAAAGTGCCATAAATAATTTCTTTCTAGATGGATTCTGTAATAATTCCTTTTCAGATTCTCTTTCTATTTGCCCTTAGCTACAAGTTCCTCCCTTTATTATTCCATTCCAAGGACTGAGGGTGCTACCATGGCTATGAGCTTTAGAAGGGTGATCGAAGGATTGTGGTTGCTTTCAATCAAACTTAAAAGTAAACCACCTTGTAACATGATTTCAGACAGAAAATTCTATAATATATTAGCTGTGGTGCTGATCTAGTCACATAGGTTGGAGCAACATGGGTATCTAGTGTTGCTCTGCCATGTAAGCATCTCACGTTATGGGCATTACCTAATTCCGAGAGTGTGGTAACATTATTGTCCATATTAAGAAATATGCATGCGAATATGGGAACCACTCAAGCCTCTTCAAACAAGAGATAATCTTCCAAGTGCCATGGGGGCTATGGGACATTTGTGTTAAAATCACTTGGTGATAGAATGCTTTGGTGCTTTACCCAAATCAGTTTTAAAGCTGCCATCCAGGAAATTCATAAGCTCCATCAGGTTTTTGACATTAACTCAAATGCCACCAGCATTTATTTAACAACCAAGATGTTTTTTTCCCCATGCATAACATTAGATAAAGTCTCAATTAGGGATAATTTCTCTGAAATACCAAGTTAACAGTATAGAAATACATTTACATAGGTTTCTGGATGGAAAGCCTTTTTTTCTCATGGTGTGCTAGTTTTCTTAATACTCGGTATCCCACAATACTGTTCTATGTCATTTAAAAGAAGTAAATTACTTTGATGCAATTTACTTTGTTGAAATTACTTTGGAAAAACAATTTGAAATATTTTATTTTTGGAAGGGGATCCTGGGAGGTCCTCCCAAACCCCACCCTGAGCAACTTCCACCCCACCTCAACCCCCACCCCACGACCAACCCCTCTTTTACTCCTTACCCTACATACATTCAGCGACAACCTACGACAGAATTATGGTTTAGCTGGACACATAACAAGTCTCTTGCACTCGCCCACAATTGTGACCCCCCTCAGTACCCACCACATGCCTGATCTCTTGGGTTGCTTAACAGAGCCTAACCAACCCAGCCAATTTCTAATCTTGGCCATACACTCACACGCATTCTAAACCTCTTTGGGTTTCCCGTACTCTGGACTGCGTTCCCCAAGCGCGTTTCTACCCCCAGGCCATATATAAATGACAATTACAATATGTACATTTTGAAGCCCTTTCAAAGTAATTTCCATGAAGTAAATTACATCAAAGTATTCTGATTTGTGGAAACCACGGGATAACCTTGGTATCCTGGGATACTGATGGGCATGACATGCCATGTTTCCTCGAAAGGTACAAAATAAGCCTTTTCAACCAAGGATGTCCAATCAGGTTCTTGTATTCTGAATTGTAGGCCCACTATGCTATAAGATAGGCAATAAAGCTTGCTAATGGATTCCTTGATGTCAAATGAACTATCCTTATCTTCAGCATCGATTATCCAGCCATTGCAATAATGGCTTTCCCAGGCCCACCAATACTCTGCAGGTTAGTAGAACTGGATATATTACAGCTAAACACAGTGCAGTATTTGCCAGATTTCAGAGCTGCATTTGATATCCTATTGTCTTGGTCACCGGGCTGTGGAGCTTGGCTGTATAAGTCAGTCATTTCCATCCATTGGTACAAGTTTGTTAAATTGGTTGGACCATTTTATCAGAAAGACCTGTTCAGGAGGATAATCTAAATCTATACGTTTTCCGTGGGGGCTGGGGAATAAAAAACTGAAAAATCCAAGCTGGGTGATGAGATTTAAGAAGTTTGATGCCCCCTGGTAATTATTCGGTCTGTAGGGGAGGCTTAAAGATATGATCCAATTTGGTATGTAATGTTGATAAAATAAAATGTATATGTGATCGTTTTACAGTCAGAGACCCTTAGTCTTTGCCTTGGGCCTGTCTTGCTCAAATTTATGGCTGAGATAATAAAGAATAAAATACTGGCTCCCAAAATATTGTTGAAATGGTACTCATTTTGTTTTATTTTTCCTGTAATTTTACAGGGTCCTGCACGAACAGCACTGCAACTCATTTTTGGTATTCAGGGCTTCATTTTCGCACTGATGGTCGGATGATTTGCTTAAAGAATAGGTAAACAGCAATTGTCAAATTGTTTTGAGGGATTTGCCTACAAAAGTAGTTTTTTTCAGAAAAATACAGACGGCAAGAGGATAACATAGAACATATTTCTATTATTTATTTATTTTATACATTTGTAAAGTGCACAAAGCAGTCCTTGGGCATCGTGGCACTGTTGCATGCAGGAACACTTAACTTAGTTATAAGGCAGACATGAGGTGGGGTGACAGACATAAGACAAATGGTTTGTGGTTACAGAGAACCAAGCAACAGTGAAACAACAGTGGAGGTTCATGATTACATTGTACCTTTAGAACAGTGACCAAGAGGAGAGCGGCCAGAATCAGAACATACTGAATGGCGTTGTCACTTTGGAACCATGTTGTGGAAAGGGGAAGGTGCTAGGAATGGTGCATGGGGGCATGATGAGGACGTTTGCCCTACTACGTTTTTCTTCACAGTCAAGAGGGTGAGGGTGTGGCAAAAGGGAGGGTAGATTACACATGTGTAGTTGAGTGAAAAACACAGACAGAGAGACAAGCTCAGGCAAACAGTGTGCATTGTTTCTTTCAAGGATCAGATGACACTACAGGCTGCACAGTCCTACACAGTCCAATGAAAATGATCCTTGCACATTGGGTACAGGAGCAACATGTAGGTGATGTGCGCTTTTGAGGGTACTTATAAGCCATTGAGGCTGAGGTTTTGGCACTACAGAAATCAAGCAAACTGCAAGTTAATGTCACAGACTCTAGCAAATGTGAAATCAGAAAAAAATAACACATACATGAAATTATTGCAAGGCTCATATTGTACATAAGGGACACCACATGTATTAGCTAATACTGTACGTTGATTGGGAATAATAGAGATAGACCACAGATCCATTAATAGTAGGAGGGCCATAGATACGTATTTTATTACATGCTGTATAGATAAAAGCTATATTCTAGAGGATTTGGGGTGGGGGATGGGAGAGGTTAATTCACACATGTGTCTGAGTGGAAAATCAAAGAGAGAGGCAGATTCAGTATAACGGTGCACATGGTTTCTGTATACAAAACAATCAACCTGTAGCCTGGGGTGTGATGGTCAGGGTCGGACTGGCCATAAAAGTGTCTCGGGCACAAATGAAAAAGTGGCCCACAGTTGCAAATGGCTATTCATTCCTTTTGTGACACTGTTTGAATAGTAACAAAGGGGGAGTTTTTTGATAAAGTGTGATGCAAATTGTGCATTTTATATATTCAGCAACACTGGCCAAAACTACTAGCTGCAGAGTGAATGGACTCATCAATGTGGCCCAAATTGGCCAAAGATGTGGCAAGATCAAAATTAGGAGGGGTCAATATCTAGGGATGGCGGAGAGCTTGGAAAGAGATTTTCTTTTTTTGAACTGATGGATTTTCTGTGAGAATCCAGTGAGAATACAGCACATAGATGATTCTGGCCAGAATCAGAAAACAAACAAAAAAGCATGTTGTTGCTGATCTAATTGTTAAGAAATTCTTTAAGTAAATATAATTTTCTTTTAATGTGATGTGTTTTATTATTTTAAGTTGTACACACATTCGTTTAAGTGTTGGAAATGTATTATTTGAGATACCCAGGTTAATATGTGTGCTTTGTGTTTTAGCAATTGTAAATATTGTAAAAGCTAATTTTATTTTGAACTATTATATAATAAATAAATAAAAATATATCCTAAGAACAAAAAGAGGGCAAAAATCATGTTACATATGTGTTAGCAAGTGAGCCACTTTCTTGTATTATAATTGTTGGAAAGTGGTTAATGGTGATTTAATGCTAAAGGGAATTCAGTGCAAAGAGGTCACTCGGCCATGGTTATTTTCTAATGAAGAGGAAACTGGTCATGGCCAGTGTACCATGTGTTTTTTAATACTAAAGCAGGGCATTGGCATAGGCCATGTCCAGTGGCTGTTGGTTATTGGCTGAATGCCACGGCCAGAGGGCCACAGTATTTTGCCCTAAGTGGATAATTGGATAAGATAAACCATAAAAAAGGTAATTCAGATTCAGTGAAAATGTTTAGTTAATAGACATCTAAGGTGAAACAATTTATCGCAACAAACGCTATGAAATTCAGTAGGTGTTGGAAGTGCCGACACCCTTAACCCAGAGTCCCCTGTTGCTCAGCCGCCATTGAGCACATATGATATCACAGATGCCACTAGTAGTAACATCAAAAATGACAACATGTAGGACATCAATGGGCGTATTTCAAGTTAAAGGTTTCCTTGAGTACATGTATTCACTAAATAATAAATATATATACATATTTATTTTCAGTTAAAAATCCTTTGTTAAGAGAAAGTTAAGGTCATCAGATTTAATGCAACAAAACCCTTCAAATTCAGCATTTGCATTTGAAGCAAGTCCACCTTAATGTTACAACGCCTGTTGTACAGCATGTGACCACATTGATGGCATCACAGAATTTTAAGGATTGTGTTAAACTACAATATCTTTTGGGTCCACTAGCAATGGCCTTTGGCCTTGGCTACTTTACATGTTGCATTCAAGAAGTTCCTTTGGGGCTCACAAGCCATGGCCTTCAGCCGTGACCACTGTACCTCTTGCATCAGTAAGTTTCATTGGGGCCCACTAGCCATGGCATTCGTCTGTAGCCACTATACATGTTACACCAATACATTTCTTTGGCGCCCACTAGCCATGGCCTTCGGCCACGGCCACTTTACATATTGCATCAATAGGTTTTCTTCAGGGCCCATTAGCCATGGCCTTTGGCCGTGACCACTGTACATGTTGCACCAATACATTTCTTTGGAGCCCATTAAACCTGGTCTCCAGCCATGGCCAATGGTGACGGCCTACAGCCACTGTATATGTTGCACCAATAGGTTTCTGTGATGCTATCATTGTAGTCGTATGCTGCGCAACAGGGGTCATAAAGTTAAGGTAGACTCGCTTCAAATATGAGTGCTGAATTTCAAGGGTTTTGTTTCATTAAATCTGATCACCTTAACTGTCTCTTAACACAGGTTTTTTTCATTTAATTTCAAAGGTTTTGTTGCTATGCTTATTTTGTGTTAAATCTGAGCACCTTAACTCTCTCTTAACTAAAGTTTTATCACGGAATTTCAAGGATTTTGTTATACTATAGCTTCTTTGGGGTCCACTAGCCCTGGACTTCGGCCATGGCCACAGTACATTTTGCACCAATAGGTTTCATTGGGGTCCGCTAGCCATGGTCTCTGTCCATGGCCACTAATCATGTTGCACCAATAGTTTTGTTTGTGGCCCACTAGCCATGGCCTTCGGTCATGGCCACTGAATTTGTTGCACCAATATGTTTCTTTGGGCCAGCTATGGCAGCAGCAGCCTTTTGTCAGATGCCCCTCTGTCCGTGTGCACTATACATAAACAAAATGAGTCTGCTCATATCGGAGCGTGGAAGGCTTATTACCTTAGTACCAGACCGTGGGCCTCATCACGAGTTTGGCTGTAGCCCTTGAATGCGGTGGTAACGGTATTACAGCTGCATTTAAGGGCTGGCCCTATCACGAGTTGGCCGCTAAATCGACTGTTTTACCTCCAGCTTTTTTCTGGAGGTGAAAATCCCTGTTTTCGGCTGTATTACAGCCGGCTGTATTAGCCCGCATAATTAGCACCGGAAATTCCCCATTGGATCCAATGGACCCAATCAGGAATGGGGATTTACCGTTAAGGCCCAACTCGTGATCCGGTGGTTATACCACCGGACTGGTCGGTGTTAGGGCTATTACAGTCGGCTGTATTACAGCCGGGGATACAGCCCAACTCGTGATGAGGCCCCATGTACTGTCAGGACTGCATTGACGGCGCTGCTTCTCTACAAAGGTTGCAGTGGTTGCAGTGCTCGGTTCCGTGGTTACACTGAGAGCACTTACCTAACCGATGGCAGAGTCGGTAAAATGCAGTTCTAGGCTACGTAGTTGCACTCTGCTACACACATTAGAATATGACATGGAATGATTTCAGTGTTTATTTGTTTTCAGGCAAAGAGGAAATGGAGTGATGTGAACTTGAATTAGAGGTTAGTGAGTTGTACAGCATGAGGAAGGAAATGGTCTATGGTAATCTTACGTTGTAATTCTAGATGAAAAATGATGAATAAGGAAACTGAAGGATTGTCATTGTATTTCATTTATTTTGTCTTGTAGGATGTTGTGATGCTGTGATTCGAACACTACATTGAAACGGACAGTGACTTAGCCTCTGAAGAAGGATACATTGCTATGCGAAATGCATCAGGCATGACAATTGTGTTAAAGATCATTGGCCACACTGTCCTGCCATAGAGTGATGATGTATACAAATGAGTAATGGGAAAACATACATGTGAAATTGTAATTAGATTATTTTAAAAAACAACAGAGCGCAAGATTTTGGACACAATGGGAGCTGTTCTCCAGAATCGAGACATTATTCTTTTTGTGTTAGAAACTGAGGTAGAATGAATGCTATATCTTAATTTTTGTTTTTGTAACTTAAAGTTTTTTAAATTTAATGGTGGATTTTGACCAGTTAAAAATAAACAGAATTGCTAAGCCTGGTGTACTAGTGTAATAATTTGATTATTTTTATTTACTTTGAAACATAGACTACGGGATGCGGTGCCTTCCCCGGAATTGCTAAGCCTTGTGTGCGAGTGTAATAATTTGATTATTTTTATTTACTTTGAAACATAGATTACAGGGTGGCTTCCCCGGATAGAGTGCATCCGGGTTACCTGTTGGCAACAATGGGTTTGTGTAGGTTTTCTGGGGACCCACTAGCCCTAGCATTCGTCCATGGCCACTGTACATTTTGCACCAATAGGTTCCTGTGGGACCACAAGGAGTAACATTTTTTTTCACTCTTCAATATTCCCCCAATAATGACAATTAACTACACATACTGCATCAATGAACTAGTCTTGCCTGTGGTTATCCCTGGTATTCCCACGATAATTTGATAATGATCAAAAACTATTCCAGCCCTCACAGGCACTCACCAAGTTCCCCCTCCTCTTTCCTTGTCCTCCCCACTCTCCTCAGCTGCCTTGTCTCTCCCTGGCCCTCTCCCATTACCCTATTTCACACTTTGGTTTGTGTGATGCATTTTCTTTTCCAATTACATCTTCTGTTGTAGGCACAGTAATCTTGCAAGATTCCCCCTGGATTCCCACAAAAATCTGAAAATGTTTGAGCTCTTACTGTCTCCCCAGACCAGACCCAACTTTCCAATTTCACATGGTATCCTCTTCCCCCTCCCCACCTCTAGCCTACTGCAATTTACTACTTGTTCCGACTCCAAAGACCTTTTTGAGCACTTTTTGTTTTTGTATTCCCTCAATATTACCCCGGTAATCATTCACATCAAGCAACAACAAAAAAAGCATTTTTTAATTTGGGAAAAGCCTCTCTGCTGCAAAGCACAATGGTAGATATAGCTATATTTTTGGTGGCAGGGGGCAACTGATTCCCTGTCGAAAATTCTAAAAACTCCTGGACGGAATAACCCCAAATCAGACCCAGAAAATAATTTCAATAATTTGTGCCCAAGTTGCTTCTTGTTTGCTCAAAACACACGCAGCAGTTTTTGTGCTTCAGTTTACCAAATTTTAACTTTTTCTCTATTGGATGTCATTGTCATTTGTGATGTCATCTTTGATATCCTGTGTCATAGTCTTAGCAGTGAACGGTAGTGGCATGAGTTATGGTCGCTTAGTTTACCTTAACTGGTGAATTTCTGGGGTTTTTCGGTTTTACTTGTAACCATAACTTTCCTTTATCAAAGATTTTTCACTGAATTTCATAGGTTTTTATTAGAACAAGTTAACCATAACATCCATTTAACATTTTTTCACAGAATGTCATGTTTTTTTACTGGTGCACCCTAATTTGCTATAGCTTCCTAATAGAATATTTAACCCCAATATAGCAGCATTGCCATCCGCTGTAGAAATTTTCCCTTAAAACTGAGCCATTCCACACTCCTACTAACACTTCTACAAACTGTTTGCAACTTTTCCCACTGTGTTTGTGTTCTCTGATGTTCGAGAATATCTGCCGTCATTGCAGAATTTCTGAACAGTGTCACGTGACTGTGTGCTCGCTCATGGTATGATGACGTGTTCCCGAATGGGTCAGAGCTTCATGAACGGGTCTGTGATTTGTGAACAGGTCGAAACTGCATTTTTCTCTGATCTAGGAAGTTTCAAATTTACCCTTGCACAGATCCTAGACTTATTTTTACTCATTATGCATTTGCAATCTAGGACAGAGCACATGCTTGGAAGAATATTAGCATCAGCTATAGCAATCCCTTCTCCCCAATAGCCACCAGCACCACCAGCTGGAGGACCTACACAACGAAAAAAGTGCAATCATGCAGAAAACAATCAGGAGGACCAGGAAGGTAAAGTAGAGGAAATGGCTACCTCTAGCACCCAGAGAGAATCATGGGTTATTTACCACTGTTTGGGGTGTACCAAAGGCTAAGGCTACCAAGGTGAAATGCACTGAGTGCAACTCAGTCGCAGACAACCTGGGTAGTACTCCTACGGGACCACTTCCATGTGCCGCCACACTAAATCCAACAACCAGAATGCTCTCAGAAAGGCTGTTCCTTTCTCAGGAAGAAGTATGCTGTCTTTCTCTACCTCATCTTCCTCAACCAATACTATCATCACACAAGCTACTACTCCTGTAGGGCAGAAAATCCCACCATTTACCTTGCAAGCCATAAAAGAAGCTGTTGATCCATATGTTTCCAAGACAACAGTACTGTGTATATACTGCAACACACCACTCTGCATGGGGGAGCAGTTTTGAAGTGCTTTCGAGGCTGTAATCAAGGAGCATGAGAAACACTGCCCCTGCCTTAAAATAACACACAACCAACATCTTCCCCTGTCCACCTGCCCCGTTTTATCTGTGGTTGGTGTCCCTTCCTTATTTCCCTCCCCCACCCGACAAAATAAGCTTATAGAGTCCATCTAATTTATATTGTTCAGTAAAGTAATTAGACTCAGTAAGATTTTCTAACATACCCATTAGCATGTTATACTATGCTAGTGAAAATAATGGACAATCGTATACTAGAAAAAAAGAAAAAAAGCACAGAAACTAGTTTCTGTCCCAAATTCTTTTCTCTAGCATACAATACAGACCATAATCAATGTCCCTTTGTGACTATCAACAGTCTCCGCAATCCCCTCTCTAGGCCATGCATTATGAAAGAAACCTGGATTGCATGTGCACACCATCGCACAAAACAGCCCTTCTACCCTTTTTTCTGTTATGTTTGAAGCACTCCCTCATTGCTTCCTTTGAAACAGTCACACATATATCCACCAATACGTTTAAAAACATCTACATATAACCCTATCAACATATTAAACTTGCACACAACACCTGCCACTTAAAATGTTCTACAAATCTTTTGCATATGCATTTTCCTTGCTTATCCAAAACATTGTATATACTGCTGCTACAAAGGCACATATGCATTGTGCAGTAAAAGGAGCCCAGAAGTAAAGTGCCATGGGATGCCAAGGTGGGAGTCTACCAGCTACCTGCTATCACAGAGGAGTCCCAAGGGCATGGTACACAGCCGCCAGGCAGTAGCCCCAGCAAGGCTGTGCTGAAGGGGGTGGGTGCACTGGTGTCAACTAGATATATAGCTTGGAATGTGTAAGGGTCATGAGGGACCAGAGCACAAGTCTCAGTGGCAGTGCTATCAGTTAGAAGGGAAAGGATTAAGTTATACAGGAACACAAAAGCAGAGTTTTCATAGGTTTACAGAACTTAAGGAAGTCCATCTCAAATAAAAGAGGAGCAGGAAAGCTGTTTTTGAAAGAGAGGCACCGGCCAAAGACAGAGACATGGCTCTCACTCTTTTTTCAAAAAGTGTTTGACAATCACATTATGGGAGTTACAGCAGCATAGGGCTCTAACAGGGCATTATTTAGGGAAACAAAGTTGGACATATTGTAGTCCTTGCAAATAGCAGTGGCCAATGTACTCATTGAAGGGCTGCAGCGATACAATTCCTAGGCTTTACCCCAATGTTAGGTCTTGCAGGCCTATTCTGGGTCAGCCAAAGGGGTCATAGACAAGAAAGCAGTAAGTTAAGGAAGAGGCTGTTGGAGTAGTCCAGCCTACACAAGACCAGGGCTCTATATATATTCAGCTTCTGGGGGAAGTTGAGGCTTGTCACAATGCCTGTCAGGAGAGCAAGCTGAAAGCATGAGATTTTTTTACAAGCTCCAAAATGTAAGTATTAAAGACATGAAATGATTTAAAAATGACTGTAAGGTTTTTGGCCTCACAGAATGGTAAGAGTAGAGGGCCCAAAGACAGCGGCCAGAGTACAGGAGAAACACAGGGCACAGCTAGCTCTATAAGAAAGATCTCTGTCTTGCTGGCATTGAGACAGAGATTGTTAGCAGCACACTATTCCTCGATGGCAAGCAAACAATTAGGGATAATAAACAAGGATAACAAATTAGTTCAGGGAAGTTTAAGGAAAGGAGTGTGTTATTAACATAACACTGGTAATGAGAATAAAAGAAAGAAATCATCGGTGAACTAGAGGGACAAAATAGACATGGAAGAGCCACAATTATAGGATAAAACCCTGGGGTACTCTGCAGGTACAGAGTGAGGTGGTGCAGTACAGACAGCCCAGTTGCAACTGGGAAGGGCAGTTAGTGAAGAAACCAAATCAGCCAGTCCAG
Organism: Ambystoma mexicanum; assembly: GCF_040938575.1. Lineage (NCBI taxonomy): Eukaryota > Metazoa > Chordata > Amphibia > Caudata > Ambystomatidae > Ambystoma > Ambystoma mexicanum. The sequence goes on from NC_090939.1 coordinate 534,572,190, forward strand.
TGCCCGGTCCATGATGCTAAAGGTATCTTAAAACCATTTCATGAGGATGCAATGGTTCACTGTGTGAAAGGTGGAGGACACATCAAGGAGCATTACCTTCAGTTGTACCACAATCATAAATACAATATACATTTATTATATCATTTTGCCAAATTACAAATACTGTATACTCTCTCTACCGTACCTATAATTACTATACACATATTACTTAAACATATTACTACATTGTGTGTGGTCAGTGCCCAGACTCTTGGGGGCATGGCTTACAACACTCTACTCCACTGGCCACAACACCACAATATAATTAAACCATATAACAAGTACGTACAATACACCTTCAAATAACAAAACTCACTCTGAAGCCCCTGCAATTGAAATAATGTCTGCGGATGGCAAAAATGACTATAGACTTCGTGGCACACACACACACTTTTTACACCTAGAAAAACAGTCCCATATCTTTATTCCAATCCCCCATCCTTTCCAGGCCCCCTATCGCCACCGGATAACCCAAAAATGTGGTTTCCACACTGTTTCCTCACAACACAATCCGCAGACGCCAGTGGCTGTCCACGGATCCAACATGGCGACCATTCTGAAAAATATAACACACCTCACACTTTTCACCATCGAATTAGGGGGCATGTCCGATGTCTGTGGACATCATGTGGGAGATTGATTGGTCCACAAGGTTGTTCAGACCCAGATATAACACTTAAAAAAAAAACAACTGGATGGATTTACACCAAATTTACAAAAGCACACTTTCGGGACCAGACCGCCTCTCTTAGCACAAATTTGGTGAAAATCCATCCAGCGATTTGGGCTGCAGCCTTGAGCACATTTTTTTTTCCAATGCATCTATGATGGTTTTCACCCATTTTGGGCCCCCCTATATCTTTGCCCCCCCCCCGTTGACTAAACCGCACCAAACTTCGTAGAATCAATCCGAGGGGGCCATAAACTTGTTTTGCAAGGTTTGGTGAGGATTCGTCCAGGAGGGTGAAGTTATCGGCCACTCAAAAAGTGCTGCTCTTTCTATGAGTTGAGCAACTCAACCATAACTACAGGGCTGCTACTGCAGGCCCTGTAATTCAAGGAAAACACGTAAGTTTCAGGGATGTAACAAAACCTGTGAAATTCTGCTAAAGCCACCTTAACGTTGTGCCCCCTGTTGTGCATCTTATGACCACAATGATGACATCCCTGATTACATCACTGGTGACATCACTAGTTACATCATCTATTACATTACTTATGAAAATGATGATTAGATTACAACACTAACCATATATGGACAGTGCCCATGGCCTTTGGCCATGCCCACTGGATAGTTTAACACATTAAGGGGCCACTAGCCATGGCCTTCGGCCATGGTCAATGGTTACGGCCTTCGGCCATGCCCACTGTGTATTTTAACACATTATGGGGCCACTAGCCATGGACTTCAGCCATGCCCACTGTATATTTTACCAGGTAAAGTGGCCACTAGACTTGGCCTTCATCCATGGCCAGTCACCATGCCCTTCCGCCATCCTCCCTGTATATTACAATACATTAAGGGGCAGTAGCCATAGCCTTTTGCCATGGCTCATGTCTACAGTCTTCGGCCATGCTCACTGTATATTTTACAACACTCATCAGCCACTAGCCAAAGCCTTTGGCCATGGGCAGTGGCCCCCACCCTGCGGCTGTGCACACTGTACATTGTAACGCATTAAGGGGCCTCTATCTATGGCCTTAGGCCATGACCAGTGGCTACTGTGAGAAACCTGAAGGTGGCTCAATGTCTGAACCCTGGGGATCTATTTCTCAGGTGGCCAGGGCATGTCCACCGCCCTTGGATCCAGACCCGGGGGTTGTACAAGTGGGGGAGGATCACCTGGGAGAGGGGACCTCAGGGAATGCGGTTGAGACATCCGATGGCGAGATGTGGTATTTCCCCCCTTTCCTCACTTCCTCCACCTTTATAGGTTATTCTAAATAATGTCCCAGGACCCCCCCCCCAATTCCAACAAGTACCAACTCAGAAAGGAGGCGTGGGAGAACCAGGAGTAAGAAATTGCAATTACCATCTTGTATGTTAGAACCGCAGGACTATCCCCCTGTTTCAGATATGTCCGAACACGACATTCCTTCAGTTGAAATAGAATATTGTCAAACCAGTTCCATTATGCCGCCATACCTTTCTGTAAAGGAAAACTGAAAAAGGGTCCACAACCAGCAGAGGCAAGCCCTTAAAGCAAGGTGCAGGTCTGAGCCCAGAAGAGGGGGCAATGGGGGTCTGCGCCCGCCAGAGGGAGACTGTGGGAGCGAGAAGGTCTGAGCCCAAAAGAGGGAGACCTGAACTTTAAGAAAACCCAGTGAAGGACCAGCAGCAGAGTGGTCCAACACCACCTGGGCGCTCATTCGCAGGACTCTGGCTGGTCCCCTTTGTTGAAAGAACAAATACCAAGAGGCCCTAGGAGAGACCGCATTAGAGGTAAAAGTGGTTATACAAGGGGTGAGCAAAACTCCTTGTACAATCGAAAGTCTCTGACACGCTGAAGAACCAAGTGGGCTGTGTTACTGGGGGCACATGTGAACCCTAATGAGGGATACCTATGAATCAGGGTGAGCAATAACAACCCTGTGAACCAATTGTGATAATAGAACTGTGTGAAGGCTGGCTAGGGGCTTTAAGGAAAGCCTGGCTGGGGGCTTTAAAGAAAGTCTGACTGGGGGCTGAAACCCAGACTTAGGTAAGATGTGAACCTAGGGGATCTAGAGTACCTTTCCTTTGAACTGTGGCAAGTGTGAACCCGACAGACGATTGCCGAAAGAAAGTTAGGAGAAGGGAACCCTGCTTTCTGATGAGATGATAAAATTGTGAACTGTGGGAAGTGAGACCCGCATTGTGATAAAGCAAAGTGAACTGTGCAGGTATTACTATGCAGTCATCTGCACTCAGCAGCCCACTTTTCAGCAGAGACTAACAGATGGATAGAATAATTCTTGAGTGATAGAACCATGAGGGTTTTCTCCCCATTGGCAGCAGCGGACCCTGCCCCTATCACATGTGGTGTTCCCCAGGGCTCTTGTGTCTCACCCATGTTATACAATATATTCACCAAGCCTTTGTTCGATGATCTGGACCATCTGGGTATCACCTACACTAACTATGCAAATGATACTCAGATTCACCTCCCACTTTCTGGGGATTATGGCAAGGATCTAGCGTTGGTGAACAGAGCGTATCTCATCATCCAGGCATGGATGGCCACTCACGTTTATGACTGAATGATGACAAGACAGAGCTGATCATCCTGGATACCCACCTTAACCTTAATAAATTAGGCCACGAATACTCATCATTCACCATCGATGGAAACATCATCAGAGCAGCTAAGGAGGTAAAAACCTTTGGCTTTTACCTTGACTCGACTATGTCCTTTGACAAACAAGTGAAATCCATAGCCTCTAACATGGCTTACACCTGTAAGCTTATTCTGGCAGGCAAACCATTTCTCCCTAATGATAGCTGTATGATCTTGGTCAGAGCACTAATACTCTCTAGGCTAGATTACTGTAATGCTCTATACAGTGGCACTAATAAAGCCACTATCCAGAGGCTACAAACACTCCAGAATAAAGCCTTAAGAGCTGCACTAGGCGTGAACAAAAGAGAATGTATCTCCTCTACCAGACGCCAACACAAGTGGCTATCTACTCATAACAAAATTCTTCTAAAAATGGTCTCCCTGACCCATAAAGCACTAAACAATGCTGCCCCTAGCTACGTCATAGACAGACTAAATAGAAGAACGTCCATCAGACCCACGAGAACTGGCAACGCAAATTGCCTTGTGGTTCCGAGATACAGACTTACCAAGATTGGAGGCAATAGCTTTCCCGTGAAGGCAGCCAAACTTTGCAACTCCCTGCCACACTGGCTTAGAGCAGATCAACCGTACTTACACTTTAGAAATAATTATATCAAACTGCTCATCTCTATCGACCATTAGTGTGTGCCGCTGTATTATCTTCACCTGGCTGTCTTAGCCCATCCCTCCATTATACTGGAACATTTTCTCTTGTGTCTATTTTTCCTTCCTGTGCATTACCTGTTATAATTTGTACACTTGTATATATGTCTCTACTGTGACCCTACCTGTAACTATATTTGTCCTACTGTGACCATACTTGTAACTATGTAAGCTTTGCATCTCCTTACTGCTGCGCCCTGTTACCTTTGGGTTTGGTGCGCATTAGAAATAAATAAACAAACAAACAAACAAACTGTGTATCTGGTCGTAGTGAACCCGACAGAGGGAAGCTAACATTGTCAAAAGGATCGAAGCCCAGAAGAAGGAGATCCAGGGGTGAAGATTCATTACCTAATGTAAAAGATCACAGAAAGGAACTTTTGTTTAGTTATTGTTGACACATCAGGCCCTCCGAGGCAAGAGACTTATCATGAAAGAGACTTGGCCACAGAAGGTCTTGATATTGCTGAAAAGAACTGTAGCCTCGTGCTGGAGAAGCCCAGGTGTGTGTTGTGCTCACGAGTCCCGCCTTGTGCCATGTTAAAAAACGTGGGGAAGGGAGACCCCAGCTATATCATCCTGACATCATTTTGGGGAAAACTTATTTTGTTTTTCTGGTGAACATTATCCCACACTATTTTGCAATTTAGCAGTAAGGATTGAAAAAAAAAAAATATATATATATATATATATTTTTTTTTTTAGTATAGGCCATTTTTTTTGACAAGACGCGACTAGCACTGGCTTATTATTAATTGATGGTTGTAGCTTGCTCCCATCTTAGAGTTAGGTTTAGATTAGGCATTTCTCTCACCAATTTACACAGTTTAATAAACACCTTTCAACTGTGTCACTTGTGCTGTCTTTACTGTTGCCACCATATGTTCCTTACACTATGGCATTTGGCCATGCCCACAGCCATCACCATGGCAAAGGCCATGGCCAAAATGGTATTTAGTTAATGAAAGCATTTATTAGCTAAATCATCAATTACATTATGTCTGATGACATCACAGATGTAATCAGTGGTGTTATATATCACATAAACAGAGAGGTCAACAGTGATGCCATCAGTGATGCAATAGATGATGTAATTAGTGATGTCATCAGGGATGTCATCTGTGATGCCATCATTGTGGTCATAGGTTGCACAACAGGGGGCATGTGGTTAAGGTTGCTTTAGCTGAATTTTAGGGGTTTTGTTGCATTAAGGTCTCACGTTAATGACTTTGCAACTGAAGTGTGTTCCTCGAATTTCAAGGGTTTTGTTATTCCATAGATTATTTCTGCACCACTGCCCATGGCCGGAAGTGGCCACGGCCTTCGGCGGTGCCCACTGTATATTTTGGAACACTACCAGACCACTAGCCATGGCCTTCGGCATTGGCCAGTGGGCATGGCCATATTAAAACACTGACCTATTTTAACAGTGGTATTGTAATGTATAAAAGGTGGCAGGCTTTGAGAGAAAAAAAAACATATTTTAATTTCTGAAAAGCCTCTCAGATGCAAAGCATGATGGTAGATATAACTATATTTTTTGGCGCAGGGGGCATCTGATTCCCTGTCGAATATTTGTAAAACTCCTGACCGGAATAACCCCAAACCTGTCCTGGAAATTAAGTCAATGCTTTGTGCCCAAGTTGTTTCTTAAAAGGTCCAAATTCAGCAGTTTTTGTGGTTCGGCTTTACCACATTTGGAATGTTTCTCTATAGGAAAATGAATGAGAATAGGCAGAAAATAGTGGGTTTTTGTTTGCTTTCTTAATAACTTTTTCATTTTTTTATGAATCTTTTCAAATATTTCTAGATTGGTGGGGCCCATGAAAAGTTTTTAGCAATAACATTTTTGGATTTCCTATGACTCAAGGGTGCCTTCTTAACAGGCAGTAAATAATGTCATATATATAGATATTCATGAAAAAATCTTTAGGTGTGGGGGCATTAAGGTAAGAACTCACTGCAACAAAAACCCTGAAATTCAGATAGAGCCACCTTATCTTTGCACCCCCTTTTGTGCAGCCTGTGACCACAACAATGACATCACAGATGACATCACTAATTACATCATCTATGACATCACTTCTGCAATCTCTGATTAGATTACAACACTAACCGACTATGGGCAGTGTCCATGACCTTTGGCAATGCCCACTGTATAGTTTAACACATTAAGGGCCACTAGCCATGGCCTTTGGCCTTTATATTTTGAAACACTTGAAACCTATCACTCAAGGAGGGTCATCAATCTCAGACTTATTTTTACCTATTTGGACAGTGGTATTGTTATGGATAACAGATGGCAGACTTTGAAAACTGAACAGTGAGATAAAATAATGTACTATGGTTCACACACACTTTGGTTAAGCAGCATGCTACAAGCCCCTTTTCTATGGTTGGTCTCTTGGTGACTGTTGTTATACATCGCACAACCCCAATTCACCAGATTTAAGCAGCACAGAAAAGGGAAACAAATGACTGGCTGCAAGAATAGACTTTTAGACAGGTACTTTTGCCCCCTTCGTGAAAATCAAATGCTGGCACCCATGGAAATACGCACAGTAAGTGAACATACATCTTAAATTGAAATATACAAATGTAGTTCAATGGACCGAAATACTAGGCAATTTTCCTCTGAACAAGAGTACCAACAGCAACCCCAGATATTTTTTTCGGTCTGGTTGAACCTCATCAGTAGGGTGTAGCTGTGCCTCTCTAAGAATAGTGAGCAAGGGGTCCACGTCTGGATTCCCCTAGTAACTTAGGGTGAGACCTAAAGTTACTTGAAATATTGGGTTGCTGTTGGTACTCTTGTTCAGAGGAGAATCGCCTAGCATTTCGGTGCTGGACTGCCCCAGGGCAGGACAAAGACTGATATGTTTAAGATATTTCTCCTCTGTGAAAGATAGTGAGCTAAAGACTCTGGGTAAGGCTCTTGTAACCAGGACTCATGTCTGGCAGACAGTCTCTCAGGACCCCCCTTGTTATTTGCATAGTCAAATACTTGAGCAAGCTTGCCAACTTCAACAAAACCCAATGGGGTTGCATCCACCATCTGAAGAAAAGTTACACTATCCACCCACATGTGTCCTTTACTTGCTCCCTGAAAAGCAGCCCCAATCAGGGGAAAACAACTGGATCAGTGGCCAGGATTTCAACCTCTCTTGCCACATCCTGGGCAAATACTCATGATTTACTTGACCTCTCATCATTCCTCTTATCAAAACCCATGTCTGGCTTTCAACAATACTCTGCTTTATAAAGATAACTTGAAAGGTACATATACCATAGTGCCAATCAAATATAACAATATTCCCTGGTTAACAAAATCCCAATATGAAACAAATGCTTGTGGTCTTGTGGCTAAGCATCTGCACCGGGAACATGACAACCTGAGTAAAATCCTGGGAGCCAAATAATTGCGCAAGCTTGCCAACCTCAACCAAACCCAAGGGGTTGCATCCGCCCTCTGAAGAAAAGTTACTCTGTCCACCCATATGTTCCCTTTAATTGTGCCCCGAAAAGCAGCCACAATAAGAGGAAAATAAATGTGCCAGTGTCCAAGATTGCAATTCTCTTGCCACATCGTGGGAAAATTCTCATGACTTCCTTGCCCTCTCCTCTTTTCTTCTCCTCACCCCCATGTTTGGCTTTCAACAATATTCTGCTTTATAAAGATACCTTGAATATGACACATACCATAGTGCCAATCAAATATAACAATCCTTATTGAACTATGTTAGGCAAAAAGTGAACAACTGTGCCATTACCCCCCCTCTCGATTGGCAGACTACAAATACCAGAATGCAATTCAGCAAGAGGCAAGAAAATTGACTCTGAGTGCAATACTTTCAAGGACTGAGAGTAGCCTGGTTTAGAAAAAGAAAGAAAACAAGATGCCATGTGTTTTCTCAGTGTGTTATGAGATATTTAAAACAGAGAAAACACACAGCACCAAACTGTGGACTATCTCCCACCCACGCAGTAAACAGGACCAACCCTGCTTAGCTTTAAAGTGAGGAAGGGGCTGGGCTCCTGAGGCCATGCAGTTCTAAGTGGTCTTACATCTTTGCATCTTTTATTTGACACCATGGCTTGAACGAGCTGGCCATTTCCTCACTTTGAAGCTAAGCTGGGTCGGCGCTGGTTACTGCATGTATGGAAACCCGGGTCACCAGTGATTTTTCACCCCTAATGTCACTGTAGCTGTAAAAACATATTTTTTTAAAATTATGTATAAAATGTTGCAGGCTTTGAGAACCGCCAGTGTTTTAGTTAATGCCCTGTGCAATTACATTATTTGCCAAGGATCACACACTTTGGTTAAGCAGCATGATACAAGCCCCTTGTTTTATGGCCTGTCTCTTGGTGACTGTTGTGACTGTTGTGATACATTGCACAACCCAAAATAACTGCATTTAAGCAACACGTAAAAGGGACAAAAAATTATCATCTGCAAGAATAACATATGTCCAGGCACTTTTGCTCAATAGCGAAAATCAAAAGATGGCACCCATGAATATATGCACAGTAAGTGAACCTATATCTTAAAGTGAAATATATAAATGTAGTTCAATAGACCTACTCCTTAGACGAAAGTGTGCAAGACAAAATAGCATTGGACTTTAAAAAAAAGTAATGAACACCAGAAAAATATATTGAGAGAGGATATATTCCAATAAATATGCATATAACGTATACAAGGTGCTCACCATTTAAACCCAGCAACCTGTTGTGCAATATTCCCTGGTTAACAAAATCCCAATATGAAACAAATGCTTGTGGTCTTGTGGCTAAGCATCTGCACCGGGAACATGACAACCTGAGTAAAATCCTGGGAGCCAAATACTTACGCAAGCTTCCAACCTCAACAAAACCCAAGGGGTTGCATCCGCCCTCTGAAGAAAAGTTACTCTGTCCACCCATATGTGCCCTTTAATTGTGCCCCGAAAAGCAGCCACAATAAGAGGAAAATAACTGTTCCAGTGTCCAAGATTGCAATTCTCTTGCCACATCGTGGGAAAATTCTCATGACTTCCTTGCCCTCTCATCTTTTCATCTCCTCACCCCCATGTTTGGCTTTCAACAATATTCTGCTTTATAAAGATACCTTGAATATGACACATACCATAGTCTCACTCAAATATATAAATCCTTATTGAACTATGTCAGGCAAAAAGTGTACAATTGTGGCATTATTCCCCCCGTCTTGACAAGGGAGACCACAAATACCAGAATGCAAGTCAGCAAAAGGCAATAAAATGGTGTGTGAGTGCAAAACTTTCAAGGACTAAAAGTAGCCTGGTTTAAAAAAAAATAATGCAGATGCTGTGTGTTATGAGATATTTAAAACTAAGAAATCACACAGCATTCAGGACTGCGGACTGCCTCCCATCCATATAGTAACTGGGACCGACCTTGTTTAGTTTCAAAGCAAAGAAGGAACCAGCCCCCTTAGGCCATGTTTCTCTAAGGCGTCTTGTAAGGTGACTTATTTATTAGGAAAAAGAGCCTCACTTTGAAGCTAAGCAGATTTCATCCCAGTTACTGCAGGAATGGGAAACCCTCTGTTGCTGTATAAATATCTATGTTTTTTTATTTTTTATTATTGCCTGGGAGACTGCAAATACCTTAATGTAATTCAGCAAAAGGCAAAAACTTCTGACACAAAACTGGCGGTCACTCATTCATGCAGTAACCAGGACTGTCCCTGCTTAACTTCAAAGCAAGGAAAGGGATGGGCCGTTTCTCTAAATGGTCTTGTAAAGATGGCTTGTTTATTGGGCAACATGGCCTGAGGCAACTGGCCCTTTCCTTCCTCTGAAGCTAAACAGCATCTGTCCTGGTTACTGCATGTATGGGAGACCAGGATGGCTATGGTGTCACTTGCCATGCCCCGTGATTCTTTACCCCTGACTTCTCTATAGCTATAAAAATATCTTTTATGATTATTAAAAAAAACTTAGCTGCGGGCACCAAAATACACATACCCTGTCCTATCCATAGCTATGAACATTGGAAAAACAGCCAGAAAAAGAAAATGGTTTCCTGTCCCCCCACCCCAGGGCCTCACCAAGTGCCGCCCTCATCTGTGCCAGCTCCCCTCACTCCCCAGATGGTCTCCCCTGCCCTCTCCCCTCTCCCTTTCCCCCGACAACACGCTGTTTCTGTGACGTAGTTTGCTTTCAGATGTCAGCTATTTGTGGCTATTGCCCAAGGCTACTGAAAGCTTTTTGTTGCAAACTCAGTCCCTAGGCCCCCTCGTACTCCCAAATTTCACTTGGTTTCCTCTAGCCCTGCAAATTTTTTTTTTTCCTGTGTTTCATGTTCCCATATCCGGACCTATAACCTCGAATATCTCTCACATCGAAAGAAAAACAAGATGCCAACTGTTTCATTTCTAAAAGCACACAGGGGTAGATTAATGGATTTTTACACAGAAATCATTCAAGGGCCACATGACAAAAAGTCCACTGAATGAGCCTGCGCGATTAAGTAAATCTGTGCGCCACACGTATTCATGGAATTGTTCACGCAATGTAACTGTATTCGCAAGTCACAGCTGGAACGCCCACAGCATTCCCACACCCAATGCTGGAAATTGCCAGATCAGCTACCTTTGTGCTCTACCCCGGGCACAAATACATGCACACTTCAAACAGTGTGTTGGGTCCCCCGTAAGCAGGCCTTCAAATCGGGGACCCTGAACGGCATCCCCCGTAACTGTATACGGCACCTCGACAGCACAAGTATGAAAACTCAGGTATAAGTTGGAAAATCGTAACTCCGATTGAGTACACACACACCAAAAATCGACATTGTGACCCCACCTGCGTGTTAAAAATCCTACACGCAAGTGTACTTACGCCTGCCTTTGGGTGGCTGATTGTATGAAGGACTTGCATGGCCATTTCCAAGCTGAAACATTGCACGATCAAATCCATGAATATGTCTTGTGCCATGCAATAGTGGGCGTGTGAGGGACTGCCTGCGGGCCATCCCTCGGAATGGCCACCTTTTCACAAGTTCTTCCCCATTTTTGGTGTTCCACCCCCTTCCAAGCGCTCTGCATAGACCATGCCCATGCTCTGCTCGGAGTATCGTGTAAGGCCCTCGATGGCTCGCGCAGACGTGCCGAGTGAGCGCAAAATCCACACAAGTCCAGGGAAAGTCACGTGCATCCTGTTCCATGAATCGATGAAGATGGATTTGCGCGCTGTTGCACGCGCAAGTACCATACTTTTCTATGCAGATAATTCCATGAATAGGCCCCACAGTTTTGGGTAAATCCCCAAGATATGGCATGTCTATTTTTGAGACAGGGGAACCCCCTTCTATGTCAAATATTTAAAAAAATTCACGGAATAAGCCCAAACCAGGCATGGATCGTGAGTTAACACTTGGAGTCCAAGTTGTTCTGGACCTGGTCCAAATCCATCCAGCGTTTTGGGCTGTGCGCTTTGACATAAATTGACCTTGTTTGTCTATGGGAAAATGAATGGGAAGTAGGACGCAGCTTTGGGGAAAACGTTTCTTTTGTCTTCTTAATAACTTTCTTATGTTTTAACCTATCTTTATGAAACTTTGCACTCTGGGGTGGCCCGCAGTTCCCTAAACACTTCCAAAATTTCTGTCACATCTATTACTCAAATCAAAAGTTATTAACAATAGAATGTTAAGCGGTTCCTATGGAAGTCGGACTCACCTTAACTACAGGGCGGCTTGTTCACATATATTCCCGGAAAACTTCTACATTTGGATTGTTTACATTTGAATTTTGCATGAACCAATTCCAGTTCAACCCTGCTAAGTACTAAGTACACTAATTAACAGTGTCTGGATTAAAGTATTAAAGACAACAATTACTGGAGCAATGTAGCTAAAGTAAAATCAGAACTGAATAACTAAAAATAATTTGACCTTACACGAGCCCTGCTGAAAATACAAGTCTTTCCGTCATGAAAAGATGCATTTGAAATAACGATAACATGAGTATAATTCGCAAACAGGTATCTGGTACTGAGCATGTTAAACTCAGACACTACTATAATTAAATTGTTATAGGTGTTTAATGAAATCCCAAGTGGAAGTGCTTGGTTTAAACTGAGAACTACATTACCGTTCCATTATCAAGAGACAAGTGTCAAGGTTGTCTTCATTCTTCTACTCCTGTTGCATTAATTATTTAACTGCTGGTATTAAAATAAGGCTATAATTCTTGATCGTTTTCCATATGAGAAACTTAGTGTAATGAATCCACTTAATGCATACAATTTGATTATAATTCATAGGAATTACTATTAAAATGTGCCTATTCTTCAAGAGTTGAACAACGAGCTATCATATTGTGATGGAAACGATTCAAAACATGTTGCGATGGCCAGTAAAATACCATGATTGAGTAATGTGGCCAGTCATTACAAATATACAGGTGTGCCTATTTTAGGAAATGTGTAAGTATCCTCTGAATCACTTAGACCAAACAAGTCCGCCACAATGTGATGATTTCTCCGTATGTGACCTATAAGAAAAGGCAGTGTTAAAATGACTTTGATATAATCTGTAGTTGTATTTCGAGCTTCGCCAGTTGGTATGCAGAAGGCACACATCCTAGAAAAGGGACTCTGTGGACTAGTTAGCATATAGAAGGCTCAGCAGCAGTGATGTCAGAGGATGTGAAGTTACAACATTCCCATTCGAAATGGCTTTTGTAAATAAAGGCCGTTGTCTTTTCTGCCCCAGATTTGCACATTGCATGGAAAGTAATAGCTGAGAAGGAAATGTTGACATCCATAAAACCTCGTCATGTTGACAAACTACTTTTCACTTCTCCCACATAATGTGAAACCTTGATCATTAACACTTACTTCAAGAAAATGCATAGACGCAGCTTGCAAACATATTCTCTTCCAATCCCAGCTTTAAGGTCATGTCATTTTGCATTAACTAGGAAACTGTTTTGTTATTTTCCATTTCGACAGTCAGGCAGGCAAGTGCGAGAATGCACATTGATGTGATCTTGAAGTCCAGGACTTGCTGAGCAGTTTGCAGCTGAGAAGGCGTATCTTGAGAATCTCTGTAAAGTCTCCTAAGTGCTTATCTCGCATTAAAGTCTCAAATATGTGTGCCAACAGAGGATGTGATATGATCCGCTGGTGTTAAGCATTCCAGCTTGTTGTAATTTATGATAAGAGTAACTCTGAAGTTTACAAACAAAACACGTATGCTTTTTACATTCTAAACAAGTTCACATGGTGGAATTGAATTAGAAATTGTTGAGACCCTATTCATAATCAATATTTGCTATCTTGAATGCTAACATATATTGAGAAATGTGTCTTGGGAGCAGGGGTTCTGAGGGGTTTGGCTTCAAAATGTATATGAGTTTGCTTGATTGTTAATGGCCACATTATTTATGAGATTAGATGGATCAAAGGTGTGTCAAAGAGGAAGGTCCACTCACAATCCATTTCCAAAACATTGCTGTGTCTGCAGCAGGCCATTATTAACATTACATGTGCAGATAACAAATGCCATTTCTAAGAATCTGTGAAGGGGGGATAATCATTCACTGAAGCACAGCATACGTCCATGGTCCTAGGGTTGTGGGGCGTGTCTCCAACTTCTCACACTTAAATTTAGCTATGTCCCATGATCCCTCGGCAGGCAAAAGGGTGACACAGTCTTCTCTATAAGAATAATGGGGGGGTCGGGCGTGCATTCACTCACATCCACCGTAGATGTGTTCGATGCTAAAGCATATTGTATCTTTTTGCTGGAATACGACTGCCAGTCAATCAATTAATATGGAGATGTGGATCCCCACAGATCTCATTGGAAAAATGATAGAGACAACCTAAAACATTGTCAATTGAATTGATGGAACGCATTCGTAAACATGTAAGGATGTTCACTTCTTCGAAAGAACATGTTAACTACAGTAAATGTAAGTCCTATCTGGGCACAGAATATCTATCATTTCCAGCCAAAATAAAAAAAAAGTAGCAAAAGCACTTATCTCCAGTTTTTCAGCATGTACAATACTGAATCGACTAAACATAGTATGCTTAAATTCGCATTATAGGAAGAATTCAACAATGGGGTGAAATGGTTTGTGCACTTGCTTTCTTCCATCATGACAGGTTTCAAATTTCGCTCACTCCCCATTTCATAACCTATTGAATGTAGGCACGAAAACTGAAGGTACACAATGATTGTTTTTTTCCTGTTTATGCAAATAGAAACAAAATAAAATGAATCACTTTTCCAATGTGAAAGCTGGGACTTTATTGGGGTCAACATATTTGCCTCAGAAAACATAGTAAAGAAATCAGACTGCTTCATTTTGCCAATTGCTATGTAATATGAATTGGGGCAACCGATATTTGTTGTTTCCATACATCGGAAGCAGAACAACTGGGCAATTATTAGCAGTGGTGCAAGCGTTAGACCATTAGCCCCCAACGTACTCACTAGTGAGAAAAAGAATGGATTGTGAGTTGCAATCATGGAGTGAATCATGTGCATGTGGTTGGCCTGTGTGTTTTAAGTGCTTTAGTCAGTGCGTATATATGTATATAATGCCTCCGGAATGCCAAAAAGGTCAACCGCAATATCACTATGTCTAACTGGGTGGACCATTTCTCGCTTCATTTGTTTCCCCTTTATTGATGTTAATGCAGGTGCAAAAGGCAACACACATGTTGAATCACGAAAGAGTAATGGGTTCACAGATCTGAAACCTTAACATTTCACTTTGTAAATAGTAAATCATGGCCCTGGATCGAATGAGGGGCTCACAAATGAATCTACAGTAAAACAACAGCAACTCAACATCCATCACTCTACACCACGACAACATGTGGAATATTGACCCATTAAATGCTGACCTCACATCTGAACAACGAATTAATTTTCCATGGACAAATAGAAATGCTTGCTTAACATTATTCAAGCAAAAATTAAGCAGGTGCAATGTTTAAATAATCATACCTCTCCAATAGACATTTTTTTAAACCCTAAAGATTGACTGAACTGCTTAAAAATATTAACTGACTGTTTACGTACTGGCATTTTTTTGCAGAGTTAGTAAAATTATATACATTTTACAAAATGTTTAATTGCTAAGCGCCTGCCAAAAAAAAAGGCGTATACGATAAGCAGGCTTAAGAATTTAGTTGACATTTTCAAATCATCATATACGCATTGCATACATAAATTGTTAATGAAATCTACATTCTGTAAGCAGTTGGCTTATTGAGTGTTTAAATTGCTTAGTATTATACAAAACAGTGAATTAACAAGCGAGCGTGAATAAAGTGTTAAATGCAAATCTGACAATATACCTATATGTTCTGTGTGTTCTCTCGTTCTCTCTTTCTCTCTCTCTTGCTCTCTTTTTCTCAGGGACGTCATTTAGGAGTCGCCAGGGGTCACACCTGCGACCCCTGAGGTCTCCCTTGCTACCCCTAAATATTTGTTTACAAAAATCTTTGTTTTAAAATAGAGGTTCCTGGGCTGTGGCCAGCAGCGTTTGGCTCTTTGTTTCTGGAATGGCTGGTTTTCTGATAGCTATAGCCTGTACGATAGCTTGCTGCTGCAATGTGTGTGTGATCTGCAGGTTGGAGGTTCGAATCCTGGTATTGTAAACTCAGCCTTTCATCCTTCTGAGGTTGATAAATGAGTACCAACACAGGTTGGGTGATATTGTTTGTATATTTATTCTATATGAAGCGCTTAAGCATAAGTGCTATATAATAACATATTATCATTTGGTCTTGGACGTCTGCTTGTATTCACAGTAATTTGGTAATATGGCCCTATACACACTGATATTAATGATACATATGATCCATTCTTGTGTGAAATGTATGTCCCTTTACAGTGATATCGTAACCATATTTTTCATAGTGTACTTAGAAACAAGGGGGGAAAGGTCATGTTCCATCGCTTCCCAAGATGTCACTTCGGGGTGGGGTCAAATGACATAACTTCCTGTGTTGGCAACAGAGGTCAAGGGTCGTGTGATGCCACTTCTGCTACCCGTGGAATTTTGGTGAAAGTATGTCCCTGCTTTTTCTCCACTCATTTGAAGTAGCCATTGAAATTACTACTTTTCACTTCAATTCACAAATGAGTACATTTCTCTGCTGGCATTCATTGCCAGAACATTAAATATAGCCTGGCTTTCCTCAAGGGCTATTCAAGAAATCTGATACAATTTACGAATGGCGCAACATAAAAACAGCATCATAAAAGATTATAACTGAGTTAAAATTGCGCATGTGGTAGCAAGAACTGTCTTTCATTGTCTTGACTTTCATCATGTAAGGCAGATCCCCAGTGCCACTCGGTTTCACACATCAGTTCTCCCAAATTAATTCTAATTTGCCAAAAGAAATATTCAATTTTATGTGGCAATTTTTCTTTGGTCAATTCTTACTTCGCTGTCAAAAAGACAGCCGATACAGTAGATACACCACACACTGTACTTTGCTACGCTTGCACTAATTTGAGGAAATATTTAGGACCCTTCACTGAAAACCTTCACTATCCCGTAAGGGTTCACCTCAGAGTCCTTTCGAATCTTGGTGCCCTTTCAAGCTCTCTGGCACCAAAAGCTGTCTCCATCACTGTGTACATGTAAGAGATGTAAACATCTTGCACGCCTTCTTCATGTATAAAAACACACACCTTAATTAATTGTTATTTTTCCTTTGATTAACATCATGATAATTGTAATAGCTATACAAGATGCACAGGAGATTTAAATTGCGTGCATCCCGGAGACTGTACTTTGGAGATGGCTGGATGGCCTGTCCTAGTGGGACTTCCTTTAGATGAACTTTGAAACGTACTCGTGTGGTCGTTCTCATAGCAGTGCTGAACTGGAAAATCATTGGGTGATTGTGAGACCATTTGCTGCAGGACAGAGATACAGAGGCGTAGACAGAGTACGGTCTGAGCGGGCAAGGCCCACCCAAAATCTGTAAATGCCCACTCAGCAGTGCTGTGTGGGTATTTACAGATGTTAATGCCACACAGTGGCCCCAACATTAACTTCAGGCTCCACTTGTTAGACAATCCTGGCTACGTCTCTGCAAAGAGGACGCAGTGGTTAAAAGAAGCTGCTAGAGGTAGGAAACAGAGGGGATCCCTGGATCCTAAATACTTGTATAGTACCTCTCTCGTCTCTCCCCTCTTTCATCCCTCTCCCCAAACCCTCTGACTTATCCTGACGATTTTGGCGCTGCAGTGAGTTATCTGTAGCACGCCGAATACCATCTTTTTGCAAGTTGCTGTATGAGGAAGCAGCCACATGAGCCTGTATACCTCGCCAGTCCATCCTCTTTGTGACTTTCCTTCATGCTTAACATCTGAATGTTTTGTTCTAGCTAGCTGTGAGGCCCAAGTGAGGGACTAAGGCAACTCCTTCAGCTAGTCGCCCCACCCCCTCCCACCCCCAAGACACCTAGAGCTTAGCTGCCAAGAATTTCGATGTTATCTTTTTTATCTCAGCAAACTGTGTGGCATATATCTGCCCTGGTTTAAATGTTTATTGCGTTATCTAACCAATGACCAGTTTAACATGTAACTATATAATCATGTGCACAGTGTGTGTTGTGTTTGTTTTATTTTAACGCTGTGGTGGCATAGTGTCATAGTGACCAAATATCTTTAGAAACACTTTGGAGGCACTTAAGAAACCTACTCCTATTTTGTATATTATACATCTGATCGAAGTCTGCAGTTAGGTTGTGACCAGGCTACCAATCAATCTCCCACCCTTCTTGCACCGCCGAAGACAGTGTGCCTCATTATATGTTTGCTGGTCCGGATACAAGGGTGCCGGTGAGCTTACCGGCACCCTTGTTTCTGGACAGGCAAACTACTATTCTGCCTGCCGCGGCAGCTGGGCCCGAGAAGTCTGACACTGCCGGGCGCACCTGTCACGGTAGGCAGACCTTTCACGGGAGCAACGGCACCATTAGCAATGGTGCCAGTGCTCATGCGTGCCCACTCCCATAGGACTCTATGGCAATGGGAATTTACAAACATACTGGCGTCTGACTTCCAGGACGCTGGACTCAGAATGAGCAGGTGGCATCGGAGGTCAAGCGCCGGTAAATTATTCTGAGTCCGGTGGCAACCCACCGGTAGCCAGACTCGGAATGAGACCCAGTATGTCTACACGTAAAACTTTAAGCAGCGCTTCCCCTGACCAAGAACCTAAAAAGAAAACTTTGCGTGTACTGGCTTTAAAGGAGGTGAACATCCTTATCGACAGAGGTGTTGCTGGATGATTGCAACGTGAATAATTCAGGCCCCAAACCCATCCTTGTGGTGGCCACCCCACGCCTTATTCTTACATCCACTAAAACTGTCATAAGGGGAAACATTATGATTGTAGCCCTTTAGTCTTACCTAGACACCCAGAGCAACAGGGGGGTCAACGTGAGTCTTTCCCTGTCTAAATGCACAAAGATTTGACTACAAGATGACCAACCCCCGCCGAAGAAGCTGTTTGCACTGGTGGAGGGGGTGAACAAGTGAGTGTGAATATTCATACATTGGGCGGTACAAGCAATATGAATCTGACAAAGCGATTTGCACCGGTAATGTATGAAGGAAAAACATCTATGACCCCGAGAAGGTTTCGGAGAAGCCTGTGGCTGCATTTATAGTTTTGGAAAAAAACACCCCCGAAGGCCCTGCCCTTTCCATCTCCGGCCTGACTAAAATATCGGAGACTACCCCAATTAATGGTAGTTCATGTGGCAACTGTGCCACACTTGCCCTTGAGGTCAAAACATGACGTGAACTCATTGGAAATCTCATCCAGGTAGTAAGTAAACTCACTGATGAAATAGACGCTTGAAAAAGAGGCCTTCGAATCCTAATACGCATATCACATCGGACACTGCCCGCCAGGAGAGACAAGGTATCCCAATTGAGTAGAAAGTCCAAGGGTGCAAGTTAACAGTATACAGGGAGTCATTGGAGACTTTATTAGAAACCATCCAAACCCGGCAGGCATCCTAAGTGCTGGTAACACTCTCAGTAATAACATGGCTCCTGATCCTTTTCGCTCCTTGTCGAACAAGGGATACACAGGCAGCAAATGGACCACCACTCACAATATTAATGCCCTATTAACCACAAGGGCCATATAATGCATAATATGTCACAAAAAGATTCCTTGCATATGGTAAATGTGCCAAAACTCACGGATAGATGTTTTAAAGGGCCAGACTCACTAAAAAATAAGACCATTTATTGGCTCAGAGCAAAAAAAGGCTGCCATTCTCTTATTAGAGAGCATACTAAGGAGGTCATTTGCTTTCAAGACCCTACATGAAGGGAGCATGATTATATTGAAATTAGCTTCTATACTCTCATATGGCTAATACAACTCTCACCATTGACTATAGGACATTACTCCCGTCAGGGCTTGGTAACAGAAATTAGAGACAACCCCCTAATAAGCCAATAGCCCACAGTGATGTTGATGGAACAATGGCATAATACCCTTGCCCCCTAACAATCCCAGATGGCCCAAACTAGAATCTTGCACTAACCAGTAGTATTGCTTGCTGAGAAATTAAAATAGTATTCTGGACTATCGCAGGCCTTCTGAAAAACGTAGACGACCGAGAGTGGATAAAAAATGTATTACTGCAAACAATATTATTTGCTTTCAAGAGATTTGGGCTTGCTGCCGAGGGACAAAGGCAGGCTATACAAACTGTGCAATTCTGGCAATTAAACAAAGGGGCACTAAAGGCCAACCAGGTGTGGTGCTGAGCATTTGGATTAAGACCACTCTTAATGCACAGGTTGAAGTAATTCCCACAACTAATGTTGATGTACTTTGCATTAAAATTGATCTACCATCTAAGTGGCACGTGAATATTTATAATCACCCTTATGGCAGGGGAGCCCTCCAAACGCTTCTGGGTCTCGAATTAATACTAGCCCAATGGCCCAATTTAAATAAAAGAAGGGGCACCATCCTGATTCTCGGTGATCTCAATTTACAGTCTGAGCCCCAGGATGACCTTATCAAACTCCTCGAAGAAGAAGAGGACCAGGCATGGGACGTCTCCTCTCAACAGACTGCTAAACCCATTCAGGAATATAAGCAAGTGCTCAATGCAGCGCAAATCCTTTTTTAGGGTGGATGTGAGAGCATGCAATGGCTGTGTGGCTGGTGACAGCCCACCTGCTCCCATATTTAATAGACGGTCTACCAGTAGTAATACAGACTATCTTCTTGTAGACATAATGCATTTAGATGCTGAAAGGGAGTTGAAAAGTCCATTCAAGAACAGAAAGTGACAATTTCCCGATATCTTTGGCTTTAAAAACACCAGAACCAAGCAAAAGGTGCATGTCCCATTGAGCTAATATGAGACCGGGCCAATAATAGGAGAACACTGAAATGGGAATCACTAAATATTGAGGTTATGATCCAACATATTTTTCTAGAGATCCTGCCTCTTCTTGAGACAGACTTCAATCAAGACAATCCAAGTGATGAGATTCTTTTGGTCACAAATGAAAAGGTATCTGAACTACTTAGCCACCATTTGAGATGACTGTGTCTAACCAGAAGATTGACAGCTAAGCAGACTCGTAACATGGGCTGGTACGATCAGGACTTCAGGGAACAAAACAAGAATTGCTGACTATGCTAAAGCCTCTCAACCTGTATGTCTGGAGAGCAGGTCCTCTTGTAAAGGAGGAATAGAATAAACTCATAAAAAGTAAAAAGGAAGCCAAGGCACTAGCTAGGAGGGAGAGCCTACTACAGGCAACATGAAACAAAGATTCAAAATGTTTTTGGCAGATTGCCTATGTGGGTGAGCATGAAGAGCGTAATCCCTTTCAATTCTCGATAGCCAAGAAACCCTGGTTTACACCTGTCTCCAGTCTTTACAAGGATGACAGGGTTCCCTTGCAGGAATTGAGTGAAGGAAGTGGACACCTTCTGACAAATGTTGTTGAACCTTTTTTTGATTACCAGGAGTTTACCCTTAAGGAAGAGGGTGATGTGATTAATTCTCAGCATGGGGGTAAGGCACCCGGACCATGCAAAATACGGGTGGATATTTATATGTTTTAACATAAGGTCTGGACTGCCTACCTCCTGGTTATATTCATTTCATTTTCCAGGACTAATTGAGTTCCCCTTACCTGGATGCAAGCTGTGATTGTCCATATATATAATAAAGGGGGTAGAAATGAACCAGGTAATTCCTGTCTCTTACCTATCTCCCAATCTCCCTCCTTGACTCTACGGGCAAAATGTATGGCGAGCTTGTCCTCACTAGACTGGAGGAATAGGTAGAAGAGTCAGGATGGATAAACAGTATGCAAGCAGGGTTTAGGAAAGGAGTTAGTACTACTGATCAGGCATTCAGAATGGTTGCCCTAATTGAGAAATATGTTGTCTTGGCCACAGGCAAGCTGTATCTACTTTTCATACACTTAAAGACAGCCTTTGACAGTCCACCATGTACTGAACTATGGAAATCACTCCAAAATAAGAATATCCCCCTCCAATGCTTAGAGCAAT
The DNA here is from genome assembly GCF_040938575.1 of Ambystoma mexicanum. Classification (NCBI taxonomy): domain Eukaryota; kingdom Metazoa; phylum Chordata; class Amphibia; order Caudata; family Ambystomatidae; genus Ambystoma; species Ambystoma mexicanum. The sequence continues at coordinate 534,593,793 of NC_090939.1, forward strand.
ACTTCAGTTTTATACTAACAACACGGGCAAGGTCAGGTATGGGAGTAGTGGAGAGTGCTCCGGGCAGTTCCTATGGAGAGGGGGATGAGGCAGGGCTGGGTCCTTGCTCCCAAACTCTTCTCCATTTATTGTAATGACATTGTAAGAAATCTCCTTTCTGACCTTGTGGATTCACTGAAACTCTAAAGTTCTGTGACCTGAAGAGTTTATCTGTCAACCCTTCTAAAACAAATTGATGAGGCATGGCAAGAGAATGAAAACATATACCAATGCATCTATCGACATTGGTGGCCAAGAGATTGGGAAAGTTAAGGTGTTTGATTACCTGGTGTTTATATTCACTAACAATGGCATATGCGGGTCATCATATTGACAAAGCCAATCGAACCCTAAACCAGAGATGCACAGCAATCGTAATCTTTGCCAAGAAGTTTAGGAATATTATTGTGCCTCTGGCATTGGAAATGCATTGTTCTAAGGAAGTAGGGGCAGCTGCCGTTGGAGTGGAATTGTGAGCCCATGGGAAAAATCATAGTTTAGAAATTACTGAAAATGTCTTCCTCAGAAAACTGCTAATATTAGCAAAGAGTGCACCAAACCAGCTTATACATTTTGAACTTGGTTTGACCTCAATGTGAGATACAATTCCCCTGAAACCACTGTTACACTGGGTGAAACTGTGGTCCAACCATGAATTGGAGAATTACCATGTGGCACGTATGGATTTGATGAATTGTGAAGGAGCTGGAATACTTCCCTGGTGTGCCTATATTAGGCCAATGCTGGTCTCTCTGAATCGTGAATGTATTTGGCTTGTCCCCTGGTCAATTGAGGTAAGTGAGCATGCTGTGTAATATCCACAGCTCTCACAAGCCCCTGCTATTCTAATCCTAATAGGACTGGAGCAATCATCACCAGTCTATGTTTTAGTATCTTTGCAAACATTATAGAAACACAGTATGGAAATGTCCACAATATTGCCAAGCCGCGGTGTCCTTTTTGACATTCATAATTGTAACTATTATTGCCACTTGCAATGCATCTCATGTCATTTTGGAGAGCAACCAATTCCATTTAGAACAGGAATGATTATTCCAAAAATACCCTTGTTGAATGTGTCTGGAACACCATACGAAAAACAAAAGAGGTGATAGCTGGAACGTTTAGAATGAATCTTAACCTCTGGCATCGCTCTGGGCAACCCTCCAGACCATCGTTCTTCGCCTGCCAAGCCATTACAAAAGGGGAAAGACCATTTGCAAATCAGGCTTGGTCCCACCCCCAAAGGGGTAGTCCAGCCCGAACTGCTAAGTCACATCCCTTCTGCACGAGACCACAAGCATCCCCAGACATGTTTCAGCCTTGTTGGGCGTCATCAGTGAGGAGTAGCTTGGGTCTCTAGGCCCAGCAGGCACGGGACCCACGTCTGGGCATACCCGTCCCACTCGGGGTGACAAAAGCGAAACAAAAGAGGTGATGGCTGGAAGGTTTAGAATGAATCTTAACCTCTGGCATCGCTCTGGGCAACCCTCCAGACCATCGTTCTTCGCCTGCCAAGCCATTACAAAAAGGGAAAGACCATATGCAAATCAGGCTTGGTCCCACTCCCAAAGGGGTAGTCCAGCCCGAACTGCTAGGTCACATCCCTTCTGCACGAGACCACAAACATCCCTAGACATGTTTCAGCCTTGTTGGGCGTCATCAGTTAGGAGTAGCTTGGGTCTTTAGTGAGCTAAAGACTCTGGGTAAGGCTCTGGTAACCAGGACTCATGTCTGTCAGAGAGTCTCCCAGGACCCCCCTTGTTATTTGCATATTTCAAGTAAAATAAAATAGTTTACCATACAAAAATGGCCCATGATGCAGACATCTACCAGAAAATCTGCAGTTTCCTACAGGCCAGTCCACCCTTGCACACAGACCCACAGGCTTTCTCACAGAAGTGGCAAAAAATGCCATCAGGCCTATTTTCACCTCCACCAAAAAGGAGACTGTAAAAGTGTTAAAATAGCATGAAACTCCTTTTTTACTGTACAAAAGTCACGCACCGGTGCTTCCCTTCAATCCACTAGAGAGAGCAACTACTTAGAGGTGCCCTTCAAGCGTTGCTCTGCCAAGTGGTATTTGACCATTTTGTGAAGGACTTGCTTTCAGACATCATAGATGTAGTTTAATGACATGCTGGGGTGACATTCATATAAATACCAATAGAGAAGCTCTTCATCTTTTACATGTTGACACTGTTCTCCGGCTGTTACATTTCCAGAGAGGATATGCTAAGGTGAATCCAACTCTGTAAACACTGGGAATATCTTGATTTATGTTCTCACGCCCCGGGGGTCCTTCTGGGCACAGAGAAAGAACAGCACACTTATGCAACAGCGCATGTCCACACTGTAAAACAAATCCAAAACTGTATAGCCATTTCCAATGTATTCAGACAATTTGTACGTGACTTTATGTCTTTCACAGGTCCTCTCACACCCTTCACACAGAAAGTGGTCCCTTATGTCCGCTGCACCAAAGAATAATTATCATTTAACAAATTAAAAACCCGAGCATTTTCCAATGCTCCAGTAATACCTTATCCTGCTCCCGCATGGCTTTTTGTGTTAGAAGTTAATGCAAACAGTGTGATCTCAGGAGCTGTGATACTACAGCAGTGCAAAGGTACTTCCAGACTACACCCGGCGGCCAATTTTTCTAAACGTTCAATGTCAGCAGAAATGTTATATGCTATACGGAGAAAAGAGCCTTTTGCAATAAAATCATCGCAGCCAGTTTATAACATTTGTTTTTTACTGGTCTATGCAATAAGTTCCTCCTTTTCCATCCTGCTCCACCTGCAAAACCCCCTTGTTGTACGCCTGCATGAGATTTTCATATAGGTGTACAACAAAGGAATTTTTGTGGTATCCGCCTGCTAAAAGCAGACAGATTCCACAAGATTCCATTGTAAATGGAATCTGCATAGACTTTTTTAAAGGCACCATTTTCATAGTTTAGAGTGTAAAGAGGAAGAGCAAAGGCAATTTTACCTGTTTTTTACACTTATTTGTATTCTCCATTTTGCACGAATATAGAATTGTAGGCAGGGGACCCTTCAGCACGCAAGTGCTAAAGTGTGTTGTCTCCTGCATGCAATTTGTACTTTTCATCAAATGAAAGTTGTACTTAAAAGTTTCGGCCAATTGCTTTTGTTCTCTAGGAGGTACTTTTAACAGCATTGCCAAGTTCCGCAGGCTGTCTTGCTTTGCCGGTGTCAAGGGACTGCATGCAAAGCAAATGCCTTGCGAGGATTGAGTTGTGCATAATTCAAGTGTGCGGGCCCTGGGCGGGAGGGAGAGGGGTCTCTGCCCAGAGGGCGATGAGAAGGGTTGAGGCAGCGCGTTACTGAATGGGAGCCGGTCAGAAGGAACAGTCGGTTCCCCTGCACCTGCCGCAGACCAGTTCAGCTCTGGGAGAGCCATGCCTGCAGCCGGGAGTGCGCTGAGAGCAGGGCAAGCACGCCTGCTCCTTGCTCCGTCATATGCGAGGGCTGTCGCCAGGGATGGCGTGGGTGCGGATTTCAGAGGAGGAGATGAAGAGCTCCTACCATTGGTGCACAGTAAGCAGCATTATTACTTAAACTGTTTGAGCCCACTCTTTCTATTTACCCCATATATGGGGAATTTCGGGAAGTGCCTCCAGTCCAGGTTTTATTCTTTGCAGTAGCATGCCTTGGGGGTAGGATGATATTACTGTCCAAATGGAAATCTAGGACAAAATGCCACACAATGCAGTCTATGGTGATGAGCTGCTGAGGACGTGACTGCTTTGCCTAGTCGTTTGACCTTGTATAATAAAAATCAAGTAGATCATTTTGTAAAGCTGGTGAGCAATATATAGAATGTAAAAAAAGAATACCTGTGGGGAAGAGAGTGAATAAGTACGGGTCACACAGTGCGAAATAAGAAACAGGATATGCGGTGTACACACGTGACATGTGGCAATTTAAGTAATCTGCATGAGATTTGGCAAATGACTTTACAGGCCAAAATCCTCGCCCACCAAAGGGAGATCACCAAATTGGTCACCAATAGTCAAACCATCCATACCGCTACTACCCACTCCAACTCCTCCCCTTTGTTTGATTTCAAAGACATGAGTGAATGAGAGGTCATTTCACTTCTCCAAACCATCAAACCTTCCAACTGTAAAGGTGATGTCTGCTCAGCACAAGTCTTCAAGGATTGTGCCCCCTCCCTAGCCCCGATCATAACGGCATTCATTAATGCCTCTTTTCGCTATGGCTACGTCCCACTGGGACTAAAGGAAGCGTGGGTTAGTCTGCTCCTTAAGAATCCATCCCTTGACCCATCCATCCCAAGCAACTCCAGGCCCATCACCACTGTCCCCTTCCTACTGAAAATTCTAGATAAAGCAGCCTCCTGCAAATTCAGAAATTCCTATAGGACAACCATCTCCTTGGACTTAGACAGTCAGGGTTCAGGCCACGTCATGGGATCGAAACGGCTCTCCTTGACCTTAAAAACCAAATTGATGACCCCAGAGACACAGGCAACCCCGTGCTCCTCTTGCTCCTGTATCTGTCGGCAGCCTTTGACTTCGTCGACCACAAAACTCTATGCCGGCACTTATCCTCAGTGGCCAACTTCTCTGGTAAGGCATGCAAATGGATAGAGTCATTTCTAAAAGACAGAGCTATGAAGGTCTTCTCTGACTTTTCCTGCGCTGACCCTAGTACCATCAAGTGCGGGGTCCTGCAAGGCTCATGCACGGCCCCTACCCTTTACAACCTCTTCACGAGGCCGCTGTTTAAAATCCTGGACTCACTTGGTATCTCATACATGAACTATGCAGATGACACTCAGGAACTGATCCCCGTCTCGGGAGACTACCTGTCCAACCAGAATACCCTGAACTCCATTTACTCAACAATCCAATCCTGGATGGCAGAAAACTGGCTTTGCCTCAAAAGTGAGAAAACCGAGCTTCTGCTGGTTGGTTCACCCTCCACCTTGAGTAAGCTGGGCAACCAATACTCTTCGTTCATCTTTGATAATATTCCCATCACTGTGTCACCATCCATCAAAACCCTAGGTGTCTTCCTAGAACCTGAAGTGACCATGAATAGGCAGGTCAATGCCATAGCCTCCACATCAGCCTACTATTCCAAACTTATCAACGCAGTCTGACCCTTCCTGTCCCAACAAAACTGCCTCACCATCGCCAGGGCCATTATCGGCTCCCGGCTTGATTACTGCAATTCACCTCTGCCAAGAATGTGGCCAAACTTCAAATTGTTCAGAACAACGCGCTCAGAGCTGCCACTGGTCTTTCGCAAAAAGAACACATCTCTGAACTTAAGAGAGAAGTCCATTGGCTTCCAGTTATGCAAAGGATCATCTTTAAAGCCCTGGCCCTGACTCACAAGTGTTTCCATTACCTCGCTCCTCCCTATCTAGCACAAAGGATCACCAAACCCACCACGTACAAACCTTCCAGATCCCCGTGCTCGAACCTGCTGTCTGTTCCCAGAACTCACAAAGCCCGTGTGGGTGGCTCTAGCTTCGCCACAGTAGCCTCCACACTCTGGAATGCTCTCCCACCCCACCTCAGGTTATTGACTCCCATTCAGCATTCCATAAAGCCATCAAAATGAACCTCTTTGTTTGAGCTGTTGTAACCTGTGATGTACTGTAACATGTGACTCTTTAATGTGAACAAGTTCTTTTGTTTGGGTGGCTTCATTGTAACCCTCAAGTAAGTCTCCTTAAACTCTGATATAGCGCCTCGATGCCTGTGGGATGTAGCGCTCGCTACAAATCAACAAAAAAAAAATAATAATAATAAATGCATGAGCGCAGCCAATCCTATTTTTCTTTTCTTTGTCTCTTGGGAGTAGTAGTCCTGGATTTGTAATGTGGGGTGTGTGAGATTCAGCAAAACTACAAGCCCAAGAATGCAAAACATAGCCAGCACTGGATGAATATATGCTGGAGGACCCGGGCTATATAGGGAAATTTTCCTTTTTTGTGTGCAAGTTGCGCATTTCCAGGGCCTTCGTTTACCCCAATGTATGCTAGTGAGGCTCCCACGATGGGCAGGAGTGTGTACCCTAACATCATTTTTCGGTGGGGGAGAAGTTGCGTTAGGGCAAAGTCCATATTCAAACCATTGGCCCCAAACGTTCAGACGTACCTATAAACATTTAGCTGCATTGTCTGCAAAGGTTGAAATGCAGTGTTCTATACTTTTGGGATGTTTTACGTAGAAACCAATAATATCTTTTCGCTGCGGTGCTTGCGGGTTCGCAACACTTTATATATTGTATCCACCAATGAAGAGTGAGGTTGAACTGCATGTTTTACCTAGATCTCTGCCGCAAGTGTTTGTTTATTTATTTATATAGCGTGCCTAACCCTTGGGTATCTGGGCTCATGCCCAGTGTATTCGATCACTAAGCTAGGCCGGTTCTAATCTGCACGCACCACTCCTCAACTACTGTCAACGCTGCTGTCATCGTATTTCCTGCGGTGCGGATTAGGTCGCAGACAGTTTTTTTGGCCAGGGGTAGCAAGTAACCAAGCAAGGGTAGCCAGGGAGACAGCAGGGGCGACAGCTGCTACCCCTGGGGACCCCCCAATGACGTCCCTGCACCCACCCTTATTTTCAGAGCTAGCAATTGTACTATTACTCTAAAAAGGTATTTGTTAAAGAGGCAGATAGACAGTCAATTCCCAAAAGTATTTACTGGTTGCTAAGCACTATCATATTGTTTTGTGGCTTTTAGAATGGGTATCATAATGATGTCTGGCCAGTTTTGAGTGGTGTTTTTTGTAGTCAATAATCAATGAGCCACCTGATTATCATTTGCGCAGAATAATCTTTGACACAGCATAGGGTAAAAATGCATGTAAGGGCTAATACTGCATGAATGGGGCAATAGCACAAGAGAGGTTTGGATGATATCGTGGGTTATTTCTCTACATACATACTGGGTATATAAACAGATATCAAATTTCAGTATTTCAGTGGTACCATTATCACCTCTAAATTTCACTGCAATTATAGCTTAGCATCATCAACATAAGGCAATAATGTAGTGCCCGGTGGGGCCACTGTAGGGATGTGGACTGACATGGTTTTGGTCCTTCATGTGCTATCATATCCGCCCTGGTGCTGATTTACAATGGGATTGCACCATTGTAAAAGGCTTTTGATAAGCAGGCCCTCTGTCTCTACGATCCTTTCCTTCTCCCTTTATCTGTTTATAATTTGTGTAGTACTCCATTTAAACCCAACTCTGGTCATTGGTTCATCTTATCCATTAACATGGGTGCCTCTTCGACTCCAAAACGGATAATGCTCTTATCCTATATCAGGCTAGACTTCACTGGACCTTGCTCCCAGATCCGATTAACATCAATTTCTCATATGTATGTGGCCATAGATAAGACTATGGCACTTCATTGACTCAAGATTTATGCTGATTATCATAGGTGTTGATTGTGGGAGGTGATGTTGGCCTTCTGATATGGCATCAGTCTCCCCTCTCATCTCCCTGTCTGCCACCTGGGATTTTCATTTTAATGCTAATCTGACGTTAGCCCGATAGATCAATGAATGTGCCAGGAGTAGTTTATTGCTAAGAATATATTGAAAATGGTTTCTCTTTTTAAAATCTAATTTTATATCAACAGTGTTCTCTTCCCTGTGTCTTTCTTTCAGGTCTTTGGGAACTCCTTTTACATGAGCTTACCAGACTTTTTAATGCCACCTTCATGCCAACCAGATCTCTGCAGCATGTCTTACTCTCTGTGCTGGTTTCTGTATGAATGTTTTTGCATGTTCTTTTGTCATACACTGAGTGGGAAGGGAGTGACCCCATCCCACCGCTCTAGGCGCTTCAAGGTGAGACGAACCCCATTGAAAGAACTGTAATAGACATGAGAGGATGAGGGCGTCCTAAATGTTGCCACACAATCATAATATTATATGCAAATTAGACATTTAGACATAGTGCACGTACATATGCCACCTAGATATTAGTACCCATAATTAAAGCGCTGGGGCTGTGCGGCCATGCAGTACTTCGTGTATTCAACAGAGGCCACGAGCCTGAAAGGGAAACCTGAATAGGCCCAGGCACTGATGAGAGAGGCCCATGCCGCCAACTTCCAAATAAACCCTTCTTTGTTCTAAGATTGTTGCCAGTATGTTCTTTCCAAAAAGAATGTGCCCTGCAAGTCCATGAGACAGAACTGTCACCTTGGTGTACATGTTATCACAGACATGCAGGGGTGGACTGAGAACCAAAGAAGCCCTGGAAATAATTTTCAAAACTGGCCTCATATTACACATTTTCAGCAAGCACAACACCTTTCCTACAGAAAAATTGAGAATACCACACAAAAGAGGCACAGGATGCAGAGGCCAACTGGAAAATCTCCAGACTTCCCTATAGGCCAGTCCATCCCTGCAGAGACGCCAAAGCAGGCCTCCCAGCCCAACTGAGCTAACCATGAGTTATAGCCTCTACAACTGTCCCAGTCCTGAGACCCCTGAATTCCAAGATACCAGTTGACCCCAGACCACCGACCAAAAACCAATCAACCATAAAGATCTGAGAGTATGTATGCCCCACCTTTATTTCATAATGACATAATTTGTAGTGCGAGGTACAAGGAGGGATAAATGATAGTTCAAAAGCGAGGATGCAAGCCTTGGGTGTGGATGACGTGATCGAGAGTTAGTGAAGGGGGTGTGCGTCAGTATGACCTTGAGACTGCCCCTGTGCCAGTCCCCAAGCCTGTCAGGTGCACTATAAACTGATAGAGTAGTATTGTTCACAAGAGTAGCTAATTGCTTTTTTTGGCCTTAGTTGCCTAGAGATGGTGAGCCCAGCAGAACCCATGTGATGGAAGACAGATGGACTGGGCTGGGACCAATGACCTGGCATCCCCTATGGAGCAGGCCGACCATGTATAGGGTCGCACCAACCAGCGATGCAGGATTCTAATGTATATGATGATATCATCTATGATTCTGTGTCTCCTTATAAGATTCTGCTTGTACCCTTTTTTGGTAGAATGTTCCATGGCAGAAGAGCTCTTTGCTGATGCATCTATTTTTATAGAAATAAAAACTTGTTATCCTTGCAAGAGTTTCTTGGGCTTTATTCCCTAGCGGGTTGTATTTTTTCTGTTGTGAGAGTTTAGGGACGTGCCTTCAACTGTAACAGTGTTTTTTGGATGTTCTTTCGTCATGTACTGGCCCTTGATTCATCAGTGATTTTTCCATTAAGAGTCTCTACATAGTGCAAAGAGCGTTTACTTGCACTGGTCAGCCTTTTTTAAGGATGTTAATATTGATGGTCTCTGCAGGAATTTCAAAAATGCCCATCAAATTAAGATCTCTCTCTTTCAATTTGCGCACCATGGTAATCCTGTCATTGCTGTTAATGCGCTAACTTTCTGCAATGTGTAGGATTGACAATAACCTTTATTTTCATCACAGATTAAAGACTTTCCTCTTCATACAATAAGGGGACTTTTGTCAATTCTCAAAGTTAGCTCTTCAAGGACTCATAAAAAGGGTTGAAAAGGTACCTCATACAACTCCTTTCAATTGCATTCCATTTAGTTATATAAAACAGCTAAATTATTAATACTAGAATGAGCAAATATTTTGCAAGCAGGATGGAAATGTTGCCATCAAAATCATACACCAGGGGAAGCAGAGAAAGTACAGCATAAATTAGTATGTGACGAAAACGAATCTGTTGGAAGCATCCATACCAACAGTGCAAGCTGTTTGCTATGCTGCACTTATTAAACATGGAGACACCTGGTCTTATTTCACCTAATTATAATTACTGATTTCCTATTTCATTGTATTAGAAGAGGCGCGTGAACCATGCGGCAGCAGGCGCTACCAGAGACGAAAGTGGCACAGAAAAAAATATTTTCCTTGTGCTTTACAGGTCTCTTTTGAGCTTAGACGTGGGAAGTTTATTTGTACCCTGGTGTCTGACTAAATGCTGTAGTAATTCTGCAGAAGTCTCACATAAATTCAACTTCATTTCTCCCAAAGTATTGGAGTTCTAAAAAGGGTGTGTTTTTATATCCAGTAACATTAATCAATGAATCCTCTCAAAAAAAGGCACAAATACAGCGTCCTCCATGCCCGCACTTTGCTTCCCAGCTGGGTCTGCACTTTATAAATCCCAGATATTATACGGCGGTGGTCGAAGCCCTATAGTTAAGGTGAAGCGGAGTTACATAGGACATTTTGGCTGAAATTTATCAAATACAATGTTCCCGGTCTGCGACTGGTCACCATGGAGAGGGAGGAGGGACTCGGTGTAGTCCCTGTTCTCCGTTCCATGGCAGCCATATTCATTGTTTACTTTAAAAAAAATAGTTTTCATGGCTGCCATGGAAAGGGAGAAAGGACTATGTGTTGTCCCTGCTCCCCGATCCATGGTGGCAATTGTTTTCTATTTTGTTCTCGAGTTGTGAAACGGTTTCCACTATTAGCACACTGGTACAACTCTGCGCTCCTAGAAGAAATGTATTGTCTCCATTCCATGCTTTAAAATAATCTTAGAAATGAGAAGCTTCTTTAGGGTTCTATTGATACATTCTAGAATTCTCCCCAGCAGAATGCTTGCTGCATCAATCATCTTCTGACATTCAGATGTAAAGTCAAAAGCCATTGCTTCAATGGCAACCTCTCTGTCTTTCCCCCCAAGGACATAGTACTTGGATGTCCTTGTACTGAAATAGCTTGTACTGCCTTCAAAGATAACAGAACTGACTCCTAAATACAACACCCAAGAGATTGTCTCTTTGTTCTGAAGTAGGACTGAGCAAACATCTGCAGGCAGTGCATTTTCTTCCCAATTATAACGTTTGCTCTAGCTATTGCTATTAATTTCCAAAGAGAATCATCCCCTGGTTCTTGATCTTGATAGTGCTACTCTATAAACTCTGCATGTGGATTCTTTAGTCTGCCATTGTTGCTATTTGATGAAAGTACGAAATTGCAATTGTTGATAATTTTTTGTTGATTGTCTAATCTAGGAGTGTTGCTTTTTGAGGCTGACAATATTTTTATCTGCCTGTAGTTTTTGCAACCCTTTAGGAAATTGTTTTTTTTCTGCTTCATCTAGATTCTTCACTGTTGGGTTTTCAAAGACCTGCTGGCGGGGGGACAAATCGGAGGAATTTGTCCTGATTGGGATTATGTTACAAGGGTCTAGTTATCGTTTTACTGCTATTTTCTGGTAACACAAATAATTTTGTTTTCCTTTACACGGTGTAAAGTGTGTGCCATGAAAAAGTAACATTGTGCTTTGCACCATTGATCTGTGGGCCTGATTTACAAAACCATTTTACAATGGTGCGATTCCATTGAAATATACTTTGTAAATCAGGCCCTATACGTATTAACACCACTAATGTCTTTAATGAAAGCTTTAAAAAAAAAACTACATTATATGAATTGGACAGGTAAGTCAATTGGAAATCTACATAAAATCATAAAACACAAATATGTTTAGTCCCTTGATTCCAGATAAAGCTGAGTAATTTTATCAGATACAAATAATTTTACTAATAATGCAGACTGCATAGACCGGAGCACCGACAAAAAAGACATAAGCCATGAGTCACATAAAAAAGCACTAAAATAATGCATAGACTTATAGCTAGATCAAACATTGAGCAATGTAAAACTATTGCGTGACAAGTGAATGCCCAAAGAAAAAAAGTGGCTCTAAAACTAACTAAAGTAAAAAGCATAGTGTCGTACATGCCCAAAACACACGCTCAGGCCAGCCAAACATGGTGCCTTGAATCTAGATGGGCTGTGCTAAAAGGATAAAGGAGTGAGTGAGTAGTATTATGGGTCATTACAAGTCTGCCAGTCTGGAAATAAGAGTGCCGGTAGCAGCGTTCCAGCAGCCGTTCTGGACCGGCAGATTACAACAGTGCCTACCGGCACTATTGGCATGGCAGGTCTGACCTGCCGAGCAAAACGGCTCCATTAGGCACAGTTGTCACAGAAGCACCGCCACTGTTACTAACAGTGCCGGTGCTTCGGAGTCCCCATTACCATGGAGTCCTATGAGACTCCACGGGCCATGGGGACTAGGGGTGTCACAGTATTAGTTTTATGACGGTACAATAACCTTCTTGCCAAATGACGGTATATCATGGTTATCGCGGTATAGCAGGTGGAGTTAACTAATCTTAACAAATATTTTCTAAAAGGTCATAAATTGTCAGATTTATCATCACAAACAAAACCATGCACCCAGGGCCAGAATTGGGCTTTTCAACATACTTTCCACTGAAATGCCACCCCTTGCTTGCACCAAACACAAACGCACGTGTGGAGAGGAGGGGGGGGGGGGAGCCCTGCTGCGACTTGCAAAGCAAACTGAATAGCTTTTCTTAAGTGGTAATTTAGGCTTTTAGCTCCCCCACTGGCTACTGGTGAAGATGAACATGTTGCCATATTGATAATCTGCATGCCACAGATCAGTGGAGTCTGATGGTAGTATACGCTTGTGCGCATACACACACACAAGCACACGCACTCTCTCTTTACGTTACAGCCTTTAGTTTACTTCTGGGCCAAAAGGTGTTCAGTAATCACGGACATGTTACCCTTTGGTATAGCAGCAGGGAATACCCACAGAGATGATTAAATTTCGCAGTGTGACTTATTATATGTAAATTCAATGATAGAACCAGGGAAATCCGCCATTGTCATATGTTTAGAAAACATTATCTATTATAAATATATAAACCCCAAAGCCGCCAACCCAAAGTCCCGGGAGGATAGCTCAGCGGCAACATGCGTGCCTTGGAAGCAAGACGACACGAAGTAACACAGGTTCGATCCCTGGGTCCGCGCTTAGAAACCTGTGGGTGTTTAAGCGCGTTATAAATACGCAACTAAGACAAAAACAATTACGCAACTAAATGAACAAAACCAATTTCTTTAACAGCGCCTCGATGCACTGGGGCTGTGTGAGCGCTGTAAATAAAAAAAAGTAAACCCCTTTCCTTCTTGGCACTGTATTTATTCTTCCTATTGCTAACATGTTGATTTTGTGTCAGGCACGTGTGGTTTATGGAATGGCATTAAAAACTGCTCAAACTGAAACCACTTGGCAGACGGCACATCCAACAGTGCAAGACCAAGACTGCGCAGAACTTGCTTACTGCAACCTTTCCAAATCAGATTGAAAAGCACACTTAACGGTATGAACGGTATACCGGTATAAACAATGTGACGGTTATTATTGTTCAATTAAGTGGTTCACGGTATCTTTAACGGTATACCGTAATACCGTTACATCCCTAATGGGGACTAACATTTTCCACCGCCTGATGTCCCTGCCTGCCGGGACTTGTAATGTCTCAGGGGATCTCAGGTGCAGGAAACGGGGTTACAGTCCAGCGGCAAACCCGCAGGTAGGACTGGTGGGTTAATGACAGAACTTTAATGACCCCCAATGCCTCACTAAACAGCAAGACCCTAACCAGCCTAGGCAGCCAGTAAATGTCCTGTCACTAAACAACAGGCCTAAACAGGCTATGGCAGCCAGTGAGTGTCTCCTCAATACACAACAGGCCCTTCAACAGGCCAATGCAGCCAGTGAGTGTCCCCTCACTAAACAGCAAGCCCCCAATGGGCAAAGAATGCCAGTGAGTGGTGCTATCATGCACAACGCTTCAGTATAGAAACATCAAGGATGTCTTAATGAAGGACTGCCAAGTGTGAATGACCCCACATACATTACCAGAAACAATTGCACTTCAAACTGCAAAACCAAAATCCATACCACTGAAACCCTAAATGACACACATTTGCCCACAACCAGCAGACCCACAAACAACATACATGTGGCAGATGCCATTACCACCTGCTACCATCCCATGCACATAGCCATGGAGGGACTTAAGCAAAAGTACAGCCACAGATAATCAACAACTGTAAAGGAAGATCTCCACTGTCTCCTTGAGACATAGAGACACTGAACTTCGCACAGCACATGAAAGACACAATGTACAAGAAAGGTCCTTTCCTTTTTCATTACATAAGCAAACTACCTCCCTCTGCCATAACTCTACAATCACATTGGACTGGCAGTACCATCTGGCAATCCCTTTTGTCACACCACCACAGTCAAGCACACCCATTGGAAACCTAGCAAACAAGTCTCCAGCATTATTTACAATGTGGACCTTCATAAAAGGCAGCATATATTGCATCTTTGCTATATCTTCAAATATAGTCAGGAATGTTTCCCCGTGGCTGGTAATTACCAGTAAGGTCACTGAGGAGTTCAAAGTTGTTGTTCTACCTGGTTTGTCAACACTGAAGGCATCTGACATGTTGAAAGAGATGTCATATGTAATGTCATCAGTGTGCTTAGGGGCTGACAATGGGGTTCTCAAAGTTAAGGTGGTGTTGCTCACCTGCTATATATATATATATATAGTAGTGGTGGTCGTGTAGTTATGGTTAAGTTGCTGTTTCCATAGGAAGAGCACTTTTTGGGCGGCTTATATGTTTGCATCCCCTGGACGAATCCTCACCAAACTTTGCAGAAAAAGTATATGACCCACTCTGAATTGTTTTGCAAAGTTTGGTGATGTTTGGTCCGGGGGGGGTAAAGTTATAGGGGGGGTCCAAAATATTTCTTTTCCCATAGACTGAATGGGGGAAAACTTTGCGCACGGCTATAGGCAAAACCGCTGGACGGATTTGCACCAAATTTTAGGCAGGGGCTTGGGCATGAAAGCGTGCTTTCTCAAATGTTGTGACACTCCATCCAGTAATTCCTTTAAAAACGATCAAAAAGTATGTCTCCAAAATTAGTGATATCTATGTCACTATGTCACACTTCCCTGTTCGCTCCGTGGAGAACATTGCAATTGGCTATTCCGTGGCATGCTGCCTGCGACCATGTTGCGCTTTCACTGATTGGTTGTGGCACAGCGTGAAGTGCATCGTAATCTTTCGATACGTCCGCCATGTTTACTTCGTTTTCTGTTGAACGCAAACATTGGCGCTAACATACATAAACGAAGAAGACACCAATCCACTTATAACACTTATGGAACACTGCTTTGAAAGGTGAGCATTAATGAGACGTGGTAGTAGAAAGTCAAACATTGAAGTATTCTTGTTAGCACTGTCATAAGGTACAGTGGGACTTGCTACTCTTTGTACGGAATGAACTTACTTCGTCCATTTTACAATCCATAAACAACATTACTGCGGTCAGAGTGGCGGGAATCTGAGGCAGCCACCGGCTCTATTTCGTACACACAGCACTTCTTCACATGTATGCCAGTAGCGGTTCTCATAAATAGATGCTGATATGTTGTTGCAAAATGAGAATGTATTTGCATTCAGAGTGAAGGCCACTGTATTATCTCTTTTCAACACGAGCTCAGTTTGGCCGCATATTTGTCGACACCCATAAGGGTCCCTTGTTTTTTAACCTTGAGATACAGGGAAAGAGTAGAAAGAATGTAGGGAGTAACAGTTTGAAAAACATATCATTTGATAAGGTTATGCTTCAAAAACCTTTGCACCAACCATGAGAAAAGAGTTCCCGAACAGGCAGTCTTCCAGATACACTAGTTTCTGACTACAGCTAACGCAATGGAGGCGCTCCACATCATGTAAGTGTATTTTCATACAATTCCGAATTGACGTTATGTTTTAGTTTGTAAAAAAATATATATTTTCCCTAATGTTTTACAAGTTTTATGTGGCATTGCAATTTTTTCCCTATTATGGACAATGCACATTGTCGCTGTTTGTAGGGTGCCACTACATTTCCCCAAATTAAAATAATATTTAATAAGAAAGGTATGTGTTACAATTTTTTTTGGTGCAGAGGTTGTGCAGTGATACACGTTTTATTTCCCCTTCCACCGCGCAGCTACTTCCAAAGAAAAATTGTATTATTAATAACGACGTTCCAGCTTTCTGTGCCGTTCGATTTATTTTTCCAATTATGGACATTGCACATTGTTACCGTCCCTAGGGTCCGACTACATTTCCTCCTATTGAATACATTTTTTACTGAAAATGTTATGTAGTACAACTGTGGTTTATCCAAAGGTTGTGTATTCATACATCTTTTAATTCACATTTCCTCCTCAGATACTTTCTTCCCTATTGCGATTGTCACGGATTACAGATGCCAAGTGACGGGTTTTTTAACCGTCAAATGCAACTGTTTATAACCGGCTGTCTCAGAATCATAATTCACTTGGATGATCGTGTGGGCCCTTTGTGTCCTTACACAGCTGTCGCTATAAGAAGTAACATTCCATCCTTTCTGGTGCTGTAGATCATAGCGGTTGACGTCGTCTTGCACATCAATGTGGGAGGAAAACGACTATTGTGGCAGCAACGCTTACTTTCTGTGTGTGGAAAAAAACAACATGACCTTTAACATTGTCAATGTTGACCAAAGAGACAAACTTAATACTTCTATGGAAAAGTGAATAGTGCCATCTTTTCGCACAGTTCATTGTGAAAAAAAACGACTTTACTACTTGCATAAGGCAATGATTTATCTCACTTTATTGTGAAATAAAACTACTCAGCAAATGTTTAAATGTTAGTCTTTTCTCTACAAATGTACTCTCTGTTTGCACAATGTGGCATGCTACGTTGCAGGTCGTAATGTGTTCTTTTGTAGGTGCTACATCACGGCACGTACGTCCATATGGACGCATTTGTTTAAGCTGCCAAGGAACGTTATGGAGAAAGGTACTCCATTCCACTTGCATTGGCTACGGGAGGGTCTGGGCCATCTCATATGCATAAGTGCCATCAGGCCAATTTCTGTCACCGTCAGCATAATTTCTGTCACCCAGATGCCCTATGCATAGAAATGTTTGTACAATAATATATGGTTACACCCTCCCAATACACATATCTTCACACCTTTCCACCTGTGTCACTTACAAACTTTTGTGTTGAAAGGTGAATGGTAATGGTGTTGCATCCAGTATTTCTGACGTCATAGCGCTTCGCATCACAGAGTTTGTTTGCCATTTTATGTCAACGTAAGTACACTACTCCTTTGCTGTTTTTACGCACATTTTTACAGAAAAAAATCACTACATGTACAACACATGTATGTAACGCTCAATGACAACGACTGAAAAGATTTGTGTTGTGCATGTGATAGTCTTTTCATATTTAATGGTACAGCTTCCATCTCTGAGGAGTAGCCTCTATGTATGGGCAGCTCCACAATGTCGGGGATATGGCTACTGGCCTTTACTGCAAGGGAAAAAACATTGCATTGAGGTTGCCATGTCCACCAGGGACTGCCTTTCTGGTAAACGTCTTGCTCATAACCACATATTTATCAAGGAGCACAAATGTGGTGCTGCCATAACGGTAACACAGTTTCATTTTTTGCTTTCTGCAGCCTGCAATGGAAAGCGAAGAAAACTTAACCATAACGTCCCCTCAACAAATATTTTTTTTTGTAGTGAATATATATATATATATATATATATATATATATATATATATATATATATATATATATATATATATACATAGATATTACACATCCATGGTAGTGGCCGTGTAGTTATGGTTAAGTTGCTGTTTCCTTAGGAAGAGCACTTTTTGGGCGGCTTATAACTCCGCTCCCCCTGGACTAATCATCACCAAACTTTGCAGAAAAAGTATATCGGCCACTCTGCAAAGTTTGGTGATGTTTGGTGCAGGGGGCCACAAGTTATGGGGGGGGTCCCAAAACGTCTTTTTTTCCCATAGAATGAATGGGGGAAAATCTTTGCGCACGCCTACAGGTCAAATCATTGGACGGATTTTCACAAAATTTGCGGTAGGGGAAGGGGCTTGGTCCCAAAAGCGTGCTTTAGTAAATTTGGTGACAATCGGTCCAGTACTTTCCTTTAAAACTACCAAAACATATGTCTCAAACAATTAGTGATATCAATGTCCGCTCCGCGGTCACATTTCCCTGTTCACTCCGCGGACAAGATGCCGATTGGCCAGCGGGGTGGCGGCATGACCGCGGACATGCAACGTCTTTGCCGATTGGATACAGCGAGCCATGATGTGCATCAGAATGTGTGGATGCGCCCGACATCTTGGATCCAAAGACAGCGCGGTCACTACCAGAGGCGAAATGCTGTTTCGGAAACTGTTTTGCTCTCCTACATTGCGTGGGGAGGATCACAGAGTAAGAGATGGGTTAAATACTGTACTTGTTTGGGCGGCAGGTGTTAATGCTGTATTCGCCATGCAAAATGGTGTTTGTGAAATTATTTTGATCTCCTACAGTGCTTGGGGAGGTTCAGAGAGTAAGAGATGGATGAAATACTGTACTTGTTTGGGCGCCAACTGTTAATGTTGTATTCTCCATTGCCGCCTTGTTCAGGATGTTTGTACGTGCAGAAAATGAGGGGTCTAATAAGGGTAGTATTTCAGTCCGTGCTGTGTACAGGCACCTTGAAAATGTTCGAAGGACATGCGTGGTATTTGTGATCATTGAAATTGAGTACATGTCGTTATTATATT
The DNA here is from genome assembly GCF_040938575.1 of Ambystoma mexicanum. Taxonomy (NCBI): domain Eukaryota; kingdom Metazoa; phylum Chordata; class Amphibia; order Caudata; family Ambystomatidae; genus Ambystoma; species Ambystoma mexicanum. The sequence goes on from NC_090939.1 coordinate 534,612,403, forward strand.
ACATTTTCCTATGGGTCTGTTATTGATTAGTACACCAGCATGGTTGTGACATGCTGCGGTGGTTGTGGCCAGGGCCTAGAGCCTTGGATGCATGGCTGTAGGGCGTAGGCCGAAGGCCATACTTTCAAGACTCTAGGCCCTGGCCACAAACACCGCAGCATGTCACACCCATGGATAAACCTGTAGTATTGATTATCGATTACATGGTTATGGGGAGTGTGTACAGTGTTGGGTGCATGGCCAAAGGCCATGCACCCAAAAACAAAGTTATAAGCACTGGAGGTATAAACCAGTGCACACCCACACATTGTAATATCTATGGACATACAGCTGGGAGTGCAGTCTCTGGCCAGAACAAGTGAAGCATACCACACCTATCAATACACCCGTACTACTGCACATCACTGAGGTGGTTGTGGGCAGGATGCAGAGTTTTGGTTGCATGTCTGCAGGCCGTAGCCCATACAACATACTCCTAAAACCATAGGCCCTGGCCATAACCACATCATATTACAGTAATGCATACACCCGTACTATAGGTTAGCATGTCAGATGTTTTTGGGGAGGGTGCACAGTCTTGGGTGCATGGCCGAAGGCCATGCATCCAGAAGCGACGTTATAAGCAGTGGAGTTATAAGCCAATGTACACCTATACATTCAAATATCTGTGAACATATATCCAAATCTCTAGGTCCTGCCCACAACCACTGCAGCATATTAAACAGGCGGGTTAGTGGCTGTGTTGTTATAGTGGAGTTGCTGTTTCCATAAGAAGAAAACGTTTTGGCTGCCTTATAACTGTGCTAGCCTTGGACGATCCGTCAGAAAACGTTGCAAAAAAAATATATTGAACACTCTGAATTTCTTTGGAAAGTTTGGTGATGTTTGGTGCAGGGGGGCGAAAGTTATAAGGGGGAGGGGTTCTCAAAACGTCTCTTTTCCCCTTAGACTGAATGGGGGAAAAAGTTTGTGCCAGCAAACATGTGGCTCTTTCCCTGAATGGTTGTAGAACAGCGTGAAGAAAGTCAGCTTTCTTCGGTGCCCCCCCAATCTTTTATTCATGTTTTAGTGTACGCGGATATTGCCAGAAACACATCCAAAACAAGACAGCATTGGACTTGTCACACTCATGTAATAGTATTTCAGAAGGTGACCTTTGAGGGGGGCGGAATGGGATGTGGAAGCACAAACTGAAAAAGTGGAGTTTTCTTGTCACCAAAGTGATACGGTTAAATGGAAGTTCGTACTCACTGTACCACGACCAATTACTGCGTGTGGGTTAAAATGTTTTTGCAATAATATTGCCTTCAGACTGGCCTCCTAAGTTTTGAAAACTAAGGCCACCATCTGCAGTGTTTTCCGGAAACAGCGCTTCTGGAGGTGTATGCAAGTAGCGGTTCTCATAATTGGGTTTCAATATGTTGCTTCAAAGAAAGAATGTATTTGGCTTCTGAATGAAGGCCACATGAGTTGCTTTTTTGGTTGAACGCTCAATACGCCCGCGAATCAGAGTGAATGTATAAGGGGCAATTGTTTTTTGACCTTGAGCGAAAGGGAAACTTGCTAGCAATTCACGGAATGAAAGGGTCGAAAAAAATAGCAATTGATAAAGTTATGTTTTAAAAGGTTTGTAAGGAACATGCAATATCAGTCTACGAAGATTCTTCAATGCAAATACATTGGTGTCTGACTTGCACACAAAGAATGGAGGCAGTAAATATTATGTAAGTTTACTTTGGCCACTCTACAGCAAACCACGCTTTATTGTTACCTTACCGCATATCTAATTGTGCCACTATAATTGCCATATTATCTTTCTGCGCTGTTATATTTTTCCTGTAATATTGCAGAGTGCACAGGTTGCACATTTGTAGGGTATGACCGCACTCATCCTTTTTTAGCATTAATATTTCTTATTTGAAACGTTACCTTTGTCCACATAGCTTTGTGTATAACTTTGCACGTTTTTGTTGGTCTTCTTTGAAATCACGAGACGTAATTTTTTTTTTCGATGGTCCATTCTTTTTAATTTCATATCTGAATTATCCTCTTCCTGTGTAGTTGGCATTTGTTTTTCTCTTACGGTGCATGCAAAATCTCAGCGTTTGTAGCCTGCTACTATAGGTATACATGGACATTAGTACCATTTTACTAAAATGTCATGTTTGAACATGTACATTTGTGTAGTACTTTGCACATTTTTTGTGTCGTTTTTGAAATTATTTGGTAGAGGTTGGTGATTGACACATATTTTCTGTAACCTTTGCCACCTAGGTACATATTGCCGTACTGTGCGTGCCATGGTTTCCAAATGCCGAGTGAGGGCTTCTTCGGATGGCAAATACAACTGCTGGTGAGCGGTTGCCTGTCCATAATAATTATGTGGAATGACACTGTAAGCCGGCTTTGTCAGTACGCTGAACTCGCTATTCGGAGCAACGTCACATCATTTATGGTACTGTAAGCTCAAGGTCATGACGACTTCTGGGAAATCACTGTGGAAACAAAGCGACTGCTTCAACGAAGACCACAAAATGTTTGTATGAGAAAAAAACTGTGTGTTCCTCATCTTCAATATTTGCAATGCCGCCCTTACAAGCATTGTTATGATTGCATTGAAAATGGAATTACTACGATGGTCTCTGCCAGTTTGTTGTTAAATAAACCTACTTTGCACACTCTAAAATGTTCACGTTTTCTTTTATATTCCACTGTATTATTTCCAAATGTAAGTTATTAGGTTGTACGTCGCTCTATGCTTATTTACAGGTTCTGCGTCACGTCACATACTAGTGCTTTTGCAGCCTACCATGGAAAGGGAAGAGGGGCTATGTATGCGATAACCGCCTTCCCTTACTATGGCGGCCATCTTGAAAGAGGATTTTGTTTTGTAATCCGAACTGCCAAAGCCGCCCCGGATTACAACAAGTAATTGTCCTTTTCAGTAGCACACGTTACTGTTTTGCTAATTGAGACTATTAGTGGCAAAGATTATTGCGTCTATGTTCTTTACTGAGAAATATGCAGTACTTGGAGTTTATGCAAATTTGTATTTTTATTTTCCATTACACTGTGAAAGGTCGTTAATAACGCATTATTATGTTTGTTTACGGGTGGCTTTATTTTTTGGCACAGCAGGCAATAAGGCAATTTGCGAACGGCAATGAGCAAAAAGGCAAGAAACGGTAATATGGGTCGGTAGATGTACGGTGACAAATTTTGTCCGTTTGTTATGTGCAAGGTAGCGCCACTGTTTTTTATGCTTTCACATTACACCAGTGCTGCTGTTTCTTAGGGAGGAAGGATGTCTTTAGCTGATGTCTTTTTCAGATAAGTACAACTTTTGCTACCAACAGATAATGTGTAGTGCATTGGTAATCACTGCATACCAATATGTGTTGGCGTTGCGTACAGCAAATGTTGAAGGTGGACGTTCCTACATGAATATAAAATCTATTTCTACACTGCTCATGAGGCATAGATCGTACAGTTAAGTGTGTACTGATTCCGGGACATGTCACAGTGCTGTACATCAGCATACTTTCATGTGGCATTCTTCACAAGGTGTGTACTGTTTAGCAAACGACCCTTGCTAAAGGGAAGTTATGGTTACGTTGCCCTACTGAAAATCTGTGACATGCAGTACAAAATGTTTTTTCTTAAAAAGACCTTACACTTAAATTGTCCTACCAAAAACCCCTACAATTCACTAAAAAAAACGTTGTTAAGGAGACGTTATGGTTATGTTGCACTACTAAAAACCTGTGAAATTCACTAAAAAAACTTTTCAAATATGACATAATACAAACGTGACATTATGGTTCAAAGTAAAACCGAAAAACCCCTGAAATGCGCCAGTTATGGTACGCTAAGCAACCATAACTTCCCGCACCACTGTGCACTGCTAACACTAACACCCAGGACATCAAAGATGACATCACAAATGTCATTGATGACATCACTGATGACATCACATGTGCATTTACTTTTCAGATGAGGGGTTGTGAATGTAATTTTGGCAAAAAAGTATCAGGGGTTATCCGGACATGTGTAATAAACTACATACTTCATCATGCAATGTAGTGTTCTAAAGAAAATTCCATCACAGGGTTCTTTCTAGTACAGGAACCTAGTCATACAGAAATTTAGGTATTGGCAGCAGCATACACCACAGAGGTGCTATGTTTGTACTTTCCAAATTTGTATAATAAAACGGTGAATGCTTCTGTATGAAACTTTTCTGGTCTGTGAAACATGTACTAAGTTGCTAATAATGCATCAGTTACTACATATGTCTAGTAATACACACAAAACATAAATAGACTACAATGCATACAAATATGGGGCTTATATATGGAGAGTAAAGTAAGCAAACAAGAGGTAGTATCATTAGCAACTGTGTATAATGTACATGATAGTATTCACGCACAAAAATGATTGCTGTGTTTCAGGCCTGCTTCTTCCCCTATATATGTACATCATAAGATGTGATTAATTTTTAAGGAAAGTATTGTTAGAGCATGTGAGAATAGCAATATCTATAAATGTAATAATTTTGAAAGTTAAGTTTTTGACTATCAGTAAATTAACCCACCTGCCCTAGATATAGCAGTGAACAAAAATGAAGGGGCTACACATGTGATGTCATCAGTGATGTCATCAATGGCATTGGTGTTGTCATCTTTGATGTCCTGGGTGTTAGTGTTAGCAGTGCACAGTGGTGTAGGCAGTTATGGTGGCTTAGCGTACCATAACTGGTGGATTTCAGGGGTTTTTCAGTTTTACTTTGAACCATAATGTCACGTTTGTATTATGTCATGTTTGTAAAGTTTTTTTAGTGAATTTCACAGGTTTTTATTAGCGCAACTTCACCATAATGTCCCCTTAACAAAGTTTTGTTAGTGATCTATATATATATATATTCAGTAAAAAAAACTTTGTTAAAGGGACGTTATGGTTAAGTTGTGCTACTAAAAACCTATGAAATTCACACAAAAAAACTGTGTTAACGGGACGTTATGGTTCCAAGTAAAACCAAAAAACCATTGAAATTCCAAATTTATGGTAAGCTAAGCAACCATAACTCGTGCCACCACTGTGCACTGCTAAAACTAACACCCAGGACATCAAAGATGACATCACAAATGTCATTGATGACATCACTTTTGACATCACATGTGCATTTTCTTTTCATGAAAACTCTGTAGAAGGGATTCTTATTATATCAATCAAATTGTAACTTTGTTTCTTCGGTCGTCATCGAAAATGTTAATCGTGAGGCACATGTTGTTCTTTTCCCATACACAAAGTATTCTTTTTGGATAATGCAACCGCTTTGGTCGCACAGTGAATTCCACAACGTCGGCATGAACTTTTGCCTAGACCACCATAAAAGATGTTATGTTACTTCTAATCGTCACTGCAGCATACAGACAAATGGGTCCTGCGCAATCGTCCCACAAAATAGTCACGGTTAGGCAGCCAGTCAGGAGTATGTGCATCTGGCGTGCGAAAAATCCATCACTTGGCATCTGGAAACCATGGCAATCGCAGTGAGGCAGGATGTAGCTATTTGGAAAACTTATAAGAAAATACATATCAATACCCAACCTTTAGCAAACAATTTTCAAAAACAGAACGTGGAAACTGATACACAAATCGATGTGGTCATACATGACATTTTAAAGAAATTTTAGTGTTGAACATGGGTGAATCTAGTGATAGCCTACAAACACCGAGAATCTGCACTCTCCATAACTAAAACAAAATGACAACTACACAGAAAGATAATACTTCAGTTACATTGCCAAAATTAATGTTCAGGTAATAAAAAATTCAATCTCGTTCCGGTGTACAGTCGTCAAAAGCAAACTTACATGATATTGACTGTCTCCAGACAGCAATGTGCTTGCACCAAAGCATCTTCATGAACTGATATTAGATGTGCCTTACAAATGTTTTGAATGAATAACCTTATCAAATGGTCTTTTTTGCAAACTTTCACTCCCTGCATTCTTACTGAATTTTGCCTTTCGCGCAAGGTCAAAAAACAATTGACCCTTATGGGTTCAGGTCAGATGCGTGGGCCTACTGAGCTCGCAACCAAAAAAGCAATGCAAGGGACCTTCACTCAGAATCCAAATACATTCTGACTTTGCAACAACATGTCTCAATGCATTCATGAGAACTGGTACCCCTATACACTTGCAGACCCGCTGTTTCCATCAAACACTCCAGGTGGCTGCCTCAGATTTCAAACTCTAGGGTGCCAGTCTGACTGCAATATTATTTTAAATACATTGTAACACAGACAGAGTAAATCTTCGCCTGTACTTTATGGACATTATATTGAGCAACAACTTACAATTTACCGTATGACTTTGGTGACAAAAAAACACCACTTTTTGACTTCCTGCTGCCACACCCCATCCCAGCCTCATTAACCCTCACCTACCGAGACAGTATTTCATAAGTTTAACAAGTGCAATGTTGTGTTGTTTTATATATTTTAGCGGCGATGGCCGTGTAGACCAAGACAAGAATGAAAGATGGCGGGTGCATCGAAACAATCTGATGCACTTCACGCTCTTCAACATCCAATCAGTGAATGCGTCACATGTCCGTGGACATGACGCTATGGATTAGCCAATCGGTATCTTGTCCGCGGAGTGAACAAGGAAGTGTGAACGCGGAGCGGACATAGATATCACTAATTTTTTTAGACATATTTTTTGGTCATTTTAAAGAAAACTACTGGACGGATTCTCACCAAATTTACAATAAGCACACTTTTGGGCCCAAGCTCCTGCCGCAAATTTGTGAAAATCTGTCTAGCGGTTTGGGCTGTAGGCGTGCGCAAACTTTTCCCCCCATTCATTCTATGGGAAAAAAGACGTTTGGGACCCCCCCTATAACCTTCCCCCCCGGACCAAACCTCACCAAACTTTGCAAAAATTCAGAGTGGCCCATATACTTTTATTGCAAAGTTTGGTGAGGATTTGTCCAGAGGGAGCGGAGTTATAAGCCGCCCAAAAAGTGCGCTTCCTATGGAAACAGTAACTTAACCATAACTACACAGCCACTACCGTGGCTGTGTAATGTTTGTGTGTTATTCATGCCATGGTACAGATTGTACATATTAATGCTCCTATCCAAAAAGAAAAGATGCTTAAGCAGGAAAACTGCATGTGTAATGTATGCAACGTATAGTATATGCACTGCATAGGTGTAAACAATTCTTCAATTGGTCTAACTTTAGATTCTTTTTCTTCCAGTTTATACATTTTGCTTCATGATTGTGGGTACTTGCTACATGTATGTTGCCAATTAGAATGGAATTGATGGCGTTATCCACATTTCTCTCGATTAACAGATCACTCTAGATCACTCTGGTGTAAGGTAGAAGCAGCTACGTTTGTGAAATCCATGTGCAAATGTGTGTAGATACCCATTTCAGTTGTGTCTTCCTGCGCATTCAACAACACTTTCACATCCCTCCAGTAACCTCTCTGTGATACACCCCATGGCACGCCCATTTTTACAATGTTGGTATTAACCAATAAACACATAAGTTTGTGTATACATGTTGAAAAGATTCTGCTCGTTTTGTAAAGCGTGAAGCGCATGCTTTGCAAATTAGCTTCTGTTAACCCTTGCGTGCAGTGTCTCAGTTCGCACTCATGCACTCACTGGCCATCAGATGAGCACACATGTTGCCATGTCCTTGTGAACCACAGGAAGGGACAACAGGAAGGGACCATTACACTGTTGACTGTGTATAGCATCTCTGATCAAGATGCTTAAAAATTGAATAGATACAAAGATACCCGAAGGCAAAAACTTGGGAGTAGATCCGGCACTCGCATATCTTCATGTGTGTCTTCAGATCATTGGAAGTATTTCCGGTTCCAGAGCTTCACTGGTTTTGAACTGAAATTCATATGGAAATTCGGAATTGAGCATTAACTTAACCTGGCTGACCTGCACAGCCAGCTTTTCTGCATTTACATCTGTGGATGAGGCCGTTTGAAAGTAGATAGCATGTATATGGTAATATTTAAATCACTTAAGGTGGAGGAGGGCTCCTCGAGTTAAGCACTAGCCCAGTCATGGAGCCAGCCTGTAGTTTTCAATATGGAATCCCTGTGGAGCGGACTCAACACTTCAACCTTGAGAAGCCAATAAATTGAGAATGACTACATTGGGCAATATTACCAGCTCCTGGAAACGGAATGGGAGAAATGTGGCAGGAAGCGCTATACAAAAACCCAATGTTATTTTCTTAAAAAAAATGTATGGTCGGACTTTGACAAGGGGAAAGGGGGCCGTTGAGTAGTGGAACAATTTTCCCTGCTAGCCTGCCCATGCTCTTGACAAACCCCATCGCCACGCCCCCTCCCACACACAATCCATACTCCCAAAGAAACACACCTGCTGTTTAAGGGAATGTTCAGTGCAGTGGTCAAGTGGCACAGCGAGTAGAGCGCCCGCTTTGACACCCGTGCAGAGCCTGTTAACGCAGGTTCGAATCCCGGCGGGGCCAAACTCAGCCTTTCATCCTTCCGAGGTCGATAAATGAGCACCACACACCGTGGGTAATAATAAGCAGCGCTCAGATACCTGAGGGTTTGTAGCGCTATATAAAAGCCTAATTATTATTATTAAAGTGCGAGTTTCAACTTCTTACTAAACTTTTATTTTAAAACTAAACCATTCTGGAACAGTTTATTTTTTTTAAATAAAGGTATAGGAACAGTAAAAAAAGTTGAGAAGCACTGCTTCCAATCGCTCCCGCCCACTTTGATCACTGAGTTTGTTTTAGTTATCGTGGTTGCAAAGATAACGAAGCCTTAGAATGATAATGCATTATAACGGCCTTTTAATTGGCTATATGTGATTTTAACAAATCACAAAACAACCAATTTATTTTGAACGAATGAAAAATAGGTATTCAAAAAACACATTTTTTTTCTTTGTTTTTTGGGGGGGTTCCTCCCCAAGCCCCCTATATTTTTTTTTAATTCATACTTTTCCCCCACCCCCAAAACTTTTATTCTCATTCCCAACTAGATATAAATATAGCTTTAACTAGTTCGTTAAAAATTCAATTAGTTATTTTTCATTTGTTAAAATGACTGCATACCCTTGTGTAAATCGGTAGCTAACAGGAGACCCTTTCAAAGCCTCACGTTTGGTGTACACTTTGACTGACACATTGTCAAAGGGCTCGGACTGTTATATGGGTAAAAAGAAAGTTTAATGGACAAGTTTGTGGGACATGCACGGCCTATTACATTTAAGAAACTGCACAAAAGAGGTGGGTGGCAAAATCACTTTGCAATGTCTTTCCCTTATTTAATGGCACTTTAACCTGTTATAAATAAGGAAGTGGTGACATATGTCAAGACACATTATGTTTTTTCACCCAGCTACATGGAAATGGTGCATATAGGTCAGCACTGTTTTGCTCCCAAGATGTTTGCTACTAAAACGCCCATCACCCCCTTCCAGCAAAGTTAAAGGTAAGGGACCTTGGAGGTCGTAGCCGAAAACATCGGTAGAACCGGAGGTTAAAACATGTTTTTCAGAATGTAATCAATGTCGCCACACTGGCGACCAACAGGGTGAATGAACGTTAAACAATCCCATTGGAAAACACTTTGTAAATCGGGTCCGCCCTCTTTGGAGAGGTTAATGGACCGCGATTAAAAACAATGTATCATCTTGAGGCCAAACCTTACATTTTCAACAAAAGGCAACATGAAATGTACATGTTTAGGGTTTCATACTTACAATATACCACAACAAATCCAAATAATTCGTCATTTTTTGAGAGTTGTTATAAAGCTGTCATGTTTTTCTTTTTAGCGCTACAATTCTAAATAAAACCCTGGGGCCCTGGGGCCTGATTTGCAAAAACATTTTTCAATAATCCCATTGAAAAAGCTTTGTAAGTCAGGCCTCTAGTTTCATTAAAAGCAACATCACTTTCAGCCATGGGTTTTTTCTGAAATACCATTTACCTGAATCTGGAGAGGGCTGTTGAATTCATAAATACATTTCTAAGATTAATTCTGATTTACACCTAACTCACAACTGGCAACTCATATATTTGTGACTCAGCCCTACATTTCTATACACTAGATTAATTTCCACCTACTAAAATAAACTAATACCACGAATTTAGAGACAAGTAATCATCTTGCTTTAGTTTTGCAAAAATGTACTAAAAATTACTACTGACCAATGTGCAAATTCTGAAAAAAGTGCATCTATTCTTACAATTGATAATCCATTTTCATGGCATTTTTACAGAAAATGACTGGGCCAATATTCATGGACCTGATGTGTTTGCATTAGAGTAGCCGTTCACTGCTCTGCAGACCCAAATATTGCTTAGTGTGGGATATCTTGAGGCTATTTGTGCAGCACGGTATTCCTCTATCCAGTACTGGCCAGAAAGGTGCAATGCAGCATAGAACTGCTGGCCAAAAGCAGCCCCCCGATGTATCTTTATGAGCCAGAACACTGATCATGTTAAGCACACAATTGATCGAAATGGTAGGAGTGAAATTGGCATCGTGGTACTTACAGTTTAGTGTTAAGCACACCTCATGTATTAAAATCAGTGGGTAAAAAGAAGCAGGGATTATGGCGGGTTCCATAATTTAATGCACACTTGAAGCCCAATTTGAGAAGGAGGTCAAACTAACAGCCTGGTTTTGTTAGAAATCTAAATTGCTTGCAGGGGACCACCAGGATTAGAACTTATGTGCTGTTGGGTCCCTAGCATGCAGTTTAAAAATTTACAAGGAGGAGGGGATGAGGAAAGAGTAAAAGCGAGGCAACCTCGCGTCTACTCTTCCGTTTTCCTTTCCATCTTGCGAACAATGAAATCCCCCCTGCAAATTACGCTTTGCAGACAGCATTTCCCATAGGATTCTTGTGGAATGTTCCTAGTTGTGAGGAGGTGCAAAATCAAGGTGAATTCCATAGGAATCCATTAATTTTACGTCTGCATGAAAATCTCATGCAGGCGTAAAATACTCTAGGCCCGACTTTCAAAAGCGATTTAAAAAGGCGTAATCCCATTGAAAATGTTTTGTAAATCAATTCCCATTGCTTTTACATTTCCACTTAACACACTGGCCATTACAAAATCGGACTGTAGTCGCAAAGTGGAGCTGCCACAAACTGTCTACACCTGTGCACAAATCTGCACATTTGGTTATTAACAAACATATCAAAGTGGGGCAGAGTGGTAAATCAGTGTGCAAAAGCTAGCTATAAAGCGTTTACGCCTTGATTTACCTCTCGGCACTATTTGGATGCAGCGACAATGTGGAGATCTCTGCCGTGCATTTTTTTCTTCTGGTTTGTCAGTGCATTTCATGCCTGCATGACATTTTCATGCAGGTGTGAAACAAATGCATTCCTATGAGATTCTGTCTTGCTTTTGCACCTGGCAAAAAAAAAACTTGTAGATTCCACAGGAATCATATAGAAAACGCAGACTGATGAGCAAATTTGCAGACACAGTTTACTTGTTCGCAAGAAAGAGGGGAACATGAAAGAGTAAAAGTGAGTTTACCTCTTTTTATTTTCTTCTCCAATCCACCTTGCAAATGCTTATAAATGCTGGCAGGGGACCCAACAGCATGTCATTGCAAATGTTGCTGGTCCCCTGCATGCTATAAAGATTTGATTGAAAATGACCCCAATTGATAGAGTGTTCTCTTATAAAATTGGTTGAAAATTGGTTTGCAATTTTTAGAAAATCAGGAGTACAGACATACTGAGGAAAAAGTTAAAAAGGTTATGCACCTCTTATGATTTAACCCTCCATACTACAGTTCAACAACCTGGCCCACAAATGTACTGATTGCTGTTCAGATTGTGGTTTGACTTGTAGGACAAGGGTGCGCGTACATATGTCAAAACCTTGTTCTGCATGTTGACTCTAATAGTCTGAATTCTGCAGACATACCATAGTGCCTTTGATCATGTTGTTGTCAAAAGGTATACTAATTATTAGCACATTGAGCTTGTTATTGACCTCCTGTCAACCAATCGGAATGTTTAGACTCCAGTCAATAACTACTGGTATTAGCTTCCAGTCAAGATAATTTCCAACAATACACTATCTCTCTGGGAGGACCTTATTTTGGCTGCAGCATGCTATCAAGCACACAAAAGAGAAAGCTAATACATTGGAAAATGCTTACAGTTTCATGTTGCGAAACGCTTTACTTTTACATTACACCTAGTGCATGCTCATGTTGAACCCGTTCCAGTTCAACCAAGTTGTAATTAAAATTCTTAACTTATGAAGACAACCATATTATTTAAATACTACATAACAAAACCATATTTAAGGCCTAATTCACAGAAAGTTTAGCACGGTGCAAAGTGAGCTTGCAATGCATAAATACACTTTGCACCGGGCCTAATTCACAGATTGGAGCAAAGTGACTTTCCTCTGCAAAAGTACTTGTTGCACTATGATAAATGGGCCTAATTCACAAAAAAGCACTACTTCTGCGCAAATCAGACTTATTCAGCCCATATATGTTGTAACAACAGGGCCAACTAGGCCCAGGCTTAGGGCAGCAGATTGCCAGAGGAGAAGCATTTTATTGCAGTTTGTTTTCAATTTACTGGTTGTCATTTTTAAATTTGTAAAGGCAATTTTGTTTCTTCAAATCTGGCTGACCCACAAAACAGCAGGTCATTTTGAGCTGTTAGCAGTCATTCCTTTCCGACAGCTAAACGTTTTGATGGCCAAATGTGTATATATGCTGGATATTTCTAAAAGATTTATTGTTAGGGTGACTTTTGTTTATGTTTTTCCAAAAAGGAGACACGTTGCAAATGCAGCATGCTTTGGGGATTTAGTGATTCAGTCATACATATATGACAGATATAAAGCTCTTTGGTCATTATCTTCCCAAAATGCTCTTTAATATGCAAAACATTCAAAACCGCATTGGTTTTATTGGTGCCACCTCACATTATATTTCGAGTTCTTTCTAATCAATACAAACATGCACTGTGTTAAGCAATCACTGTTATATTCCAATACAAAACATACATTTTTTTAAACCATTGCAAAAATGAGATGCTTGCCTTCAGAAAAGTTAAGGTAAAACAATGATGCATTGTTTTACAATATTAAACACATGCCTATACTTAAGCCAAGCACAGAATTCCCACAGGTGGCACTAAAATGAAATTCAGATGCAAGCACTAATTTCATTCCCGGCTCCACATTTCGGAGGTCTGTGGCCACCCAAAAGGGGCAAGCATGAAATAGATCATAGAAACGTAAAAATGCAAATAGTAAATCGGAATGTGCAAGTGCATCATGAAACCTTTGAAAGGATACCCAACGCCATAAAAGGATGAGAACAAAAACTCTGTGCCAAAGGTACACACTGTTTCACAGCTGTAAAGGTGTCCCGTAAACATATCCATTTAGCCATCTTTAAGAAGCTAAGCAGTTCTAAGCAGGCAAATGGCATCACTGTTGGGTTCATCAAGTGTCTTTAATGACATTCTGCTGCACGTTCAGTACTACCAACTACACAGTATGTTACACAATGGATAACTGTGATGTTTATAAGTAATCTTGACATTCATTATATTTTCAATACGAGGTTGGACTTTTACTGTAAAACAGTACTTCAAATGACAGCAGGACACATATATATATATATATATATATATATATATATATATATATATATATATATATATATATATATATATACCAACAAATCTCAAAATGTTCCTATGTATTGTACAGTCCAACCAACTCTAAGGGGTTAACAAACATTTTAAATGACCTTAAACACAAGCCGGCAAGACCAATAGCCTAAACTATACCAACAAAGGTAATATTGTGATGTGATGCCTGATCCATTAATATGATATGATATGATATGGTATTTGTAACACGTCTATACACAAGTGTTTCATTGCTCAATTTTACGCTTATTTTGAACAATTGCACAAACAGCAATGCTGTTAACATTATGTACAGCTTCATTTGTTATAAAAAGGTGCCTGCATTGTGCAGCTATGAAGAATGCTGCTGCTACCTACAAATGAATGTTCAGGGTCGCCCTTATTCATTAATCCACAGTGAATGAATGAAAGATATTTTATTTATATTGCGCTCGTACACAAGTGTTTCACAGCGCGAAATGCACAAGTGTTGAAGAGCGTGTGAATGCACAGCCAAGGATTCCAGTAACCTTCTCCAATTTTCTTTACTCTACTGAGGTGTTTGTGCTCTGGCAGAGTTTACAAACTTCACTTGTGATTTTTCCATATGTTAATGGCGTTGCAGCCCAAGGTATTGGAGGTACATCGGCTGCAGCAGGTAACTTGCCTTATTTCTATTTTCCCCCTGCTAACACCAGAGCTGTAACCATAAGAAGGGGGTTCAGGTCTTTTTTTTCAACCTTTCTATAAGATGTCCCTGCATTTCATATGTAAACTATACTATTTGACAAGTAGTTATGATGCATGAATATTACAGTATATATTAGTCTAGGTGCTTCTCATAGAGTGACATCAGGCACTTTGTGAGAGAAACCAGATATTAGCATTGAAACAAAAATTCCCTGTTCCAAATTTCTCTCATTTGTGTCCAGTTGGCAGACAGTTTATGTTCTTATCACTTCCTCTGAAAGATTATGGACCCAACCGCAAGTATACAATTAGCCGGAACAATGTCCTCTAGTGCACTGAACAGTAGAACACACTGACGTCTCTAAATCTTGGGTAGCAAAGATCTGAAACACTCTTTCAACTAACATAACATAGAAGATGAAAGGCTTCAATTAATAGAGAGGAAGCAAGTACGTTCTAACCCCTGCAACCTTCAAAATGTCCTTGTATTGTTATGGAGCCAAAATGGGGAAGGAAGTGAGGGTGAAGGTGCGTAGTTTGGACAACACGGACAGAGTTTGTTGAAGGGTTGGAATGTGGTGAAGAGGCAGAGTCTGGCAGAGGTGGAGTAAAGTTGGGGGTAGCATGCATTTATTTGGGCCCAGGGCAGCAGAAATCCTAAACGCACCCCTGCTTGCTCCTAGTAACATCTTTCTGGGTCAGGCTTTGAGATGGTAAAACATGCTCACCTAGACAACTGTTGAGAGAAGGCTATATTGCCCTACAATAGAAAGATGTGTGTATGTTTCTGTGTGTGTGTTTGTGTTAACAAATTGGGAACTTGAAGCATTCATGAAAATGCATAGCTTTATTTAAAGAAAAAAATCTGACAATGTTTTAAACAGTCTAATAGAGCAACTAGCAATTAAAAAAATATATTGCTCACACAGACCAGAAAGTGTTAGTACTCCATTGGGAAACTGGCAATATATGCACAGCAACATACAATTACATTAAAGCATGTCTCAAAATACTGATGGTTGTCATTTGGACGACTCTCCTCTTTATATGTTTCCCCCACTCGTCCCCCATTATGTCATGTTTATCTGGTTTGTGAAAGACCGTCATGCAACTATGCAACAAAACTTTTCTGAGCGCACAGAACATAATTCTGAGAGACTTTCAGGGTCATTTCATAAATAAATGTAAAGTGCATGCAGCGGTCGAACCAACTTTGCACTTTAGTGCTGTGATGTCCCTGCATGCAATGTTAAACCTTCACCAGTCAGAGGGGAGAAGGTGAGAGTAACAGCGAGGTGAATTCACTTTTACTCTTTCATTGTAATCTCCTTATGAAAAAGCAAATTGTGTTGTGTCTGGCTTAGCTTGGTAGTGGGAATGCAGAAGGAATGTTGTGATGTCATGTGGAGTGTTTGTGTCTGAGTGTCGGAATGCCTGAGGGAAGGTTCGATGTTGGGCAGGTAGTCAGCCTGAAGCCTGGGTGATGGGCTGCCAGTGTTTCTGTCCTATTAATGTAACTTACTTAAGGACTATGTAACTGCTTGTGAATGTGTCCTGAGAAGCTGGAATAAACCTAGGATGTCAACCTAAGAAGGCTGGGAGCTGCTTTGTAACAGATAGATTCCTATGGAATCAACCTGCTTTTCATCAGGTACAAACCTGAGGCATATGACAGAGGAACCCATTCTTTTTACGTCTGCATGAAAATCTCATCCAGGCGTAAAACACGCAAGTCATAGGAAGTGAGAATGGTGGCGATCACATCTATGCTCCGTCCCCCTCCTTTTGCTTGTCTTAGCCTGAAAATGGGCTGGAGTAGGAGGATGTTTGAAAGGGGTTACCAGTCAAATGGTCGAAAACATTTGGTCGACAGACAATTTGGTTGACACCATTTGGTCGAATGCCAAATGGTCGAATTTTTTTTTTTTTTTTTTACCCATTTTTTGGGTTTTTTTGGGGGGGTCCCCCCCCAACCCCCTTTTTTTTCTTTTTTATTTTTTTTCCCCACACGAAAACCCACAAAACACATATATATATATATAAAAAAAAAAAATTGACCATTTGGCATTCGACCAAATTGCAGTCAACCAGTTGACTGGACACCGTTTGAAAGCATTAGGCCTGACATTGAATGGGGCATATCATAAAGCACTGCATACACAGCATGGTGCACCTGAAGCTGCATGCGCTATGGTCTACTAAATATGCGTCAGTAGTGTCTATATCTGAATCACTGTATATGTGCAATGCCACTTTATAGGTATTGTACAAGTAGACTGTGTTGCAGAGATTATGCCATTCAATAGTGAAAACCAGCTATAAATATATCTGTAACATCAATATATTACTCATACTGGGCCAATGAAAGGCATTGCCGCTATACAGATTTTCATCTGGATTAATACAGCATTGAAAGTGTATCTTCCTTACATTAACAGATGTTACTATATGTTAAGATATAAGCAGATGTACTGTTCCCATCACCATTGTAGTGGTTTTACAGCAACAAAGCTTGTCTGAATGGTGGCATATTCTACCACCACCCAGTGGTTAACTAGACCAAGGTCTATTGATATGATATGATGATATGATAGGTTATTTATAATGTGCTTAATACCCAGAAGTTTGTAAACCGGGCCCAGGGATAGAACCTGTGTTGCTCCATGTCGTCTTACTTCCAAGGCCAGCATATTGCCTTTGAGCTATCCTCCCGAGACAAGAACATGGGAAATGGTTACAAGATACAAGGAGCAGGAATTGGGTAAACATGAAAGAGAGAAGCAACTGGAAATGCAAAGGAGGGCGGAAGTTGAGGGTGCATGATCAGTTATATAATGTGGTATTAGGGGCGTGTGTGTGTGTGTAATCATGAGTAGTGAACCAACACAAATGCTGATCGAAAAAGAAGGAGTAAAACCCATCCGAAAATCAAAGCAATTGTGAATAACGGCAGTTTCCAGTTCATTCATTGTGTGGTACTAGATGTAGTTAGTGTGTGGTTGTGTGGTGGACTGGATATGTGCGGAGTGAGGAGGCTTCTTCAACAGATGTTTTTAGCCATTGCATCTGGTAAACCAGCAAGGATAGTCTGTGATATAAGACCACAAGGAGCCATTTTACTTATGGTAAGTGAATAGCAGAACTTGCCTTCAGCCACCATACTTAGCTCATCATATGAACAAATATTTTCTGAATTTTGGGATCAAGTAAATGTATCATCATTTAAGGTATTGTGGCAAAATATGTCTACATAATAAAAGAAAAAGGAATACTGGATGTATTTTTTAGTTAATAATCTTAAAGAAGGCCTTAAAATGGATATGGCTTAATTAATTTTAGTAACTGAGCAAATTTCTGAATCACAAACCGCCAATTGATTAACACAATTTGGATGACTAACCTTTAAGGACCTTTTCCCCCTAGAATATTGATTCCATTTAGTTTCTAACAATATCTTATACCAATCATTAAAATGTCCTCAAATACATTCTTGTTGTGAAAAGGTGCTGCATCTAATCTGACCCCTGGTTACTTTTACAACGTGGCTAAAACAATGCATATGGTAAAGGGCCGTGTTATATAGTGTGGAAGTATTTGTTATGTTCGGTGTGGTGGGGAAGATGGTAGCCGTCCTCATTATTAGCCATGATTATATTTTCAATGAATGAGCATACAAGAGAAGAAACAGAAAGAGAATCAATAAGCAGCTATCTCACTTATACACCGCGTGATCACCTGCCCCACATTGCCTGCCCATTGATCAGCAATCCTAGTTGTAAAGGGATTATCACTCCGATGGGGGCCACGAGTTCTTTCTATGGGTGCGTAGCTGGTCTTCTTTCCACTGTTTGCCCTCTCATCTCCCTCTCTGCCAATCACCCAGAAATCAGGAAAGCTGCCCAGACTTGGTAATGCAGGGCATGCATTCAGGGGGAGGGAGGGGTAAGAGGAAGGAGAGTAGGGTTGGGTCTAGAGGCGTTGCTATGGGGCGGCTGAGGGGGCTATAGCCCTTGATCTGTTGGTTGTAGCCCCAGATAGAAGCTCAGGGGCTACAACCAAAAGGCTAGCTAGACCTCTAAGTCCCACCAGTCCCAGCATCAGCTTAACCCCGGATCTTTTCCAGACATAGCAACACCCTGTCTTCTTATGTCCGCACTCCATAATTTCTGAAGATGTTTGGCCAAACAACGGGATCACTGGACTGCTGAAATTGATTAACGTGTATACCCTCAAAACACTACCTTAATTTCCAAATGCATTAGAACAGAAGGACTTTGCGACATTCGTAAGGCGGGAACCAACTGGGTCCTTTTAAATTGCAGAGCTGTGACAGTTTCAATACATTTGAAAAATGAATGACAGAGCCATGATCTGTCCCACGACTGTTAGGGAACACATGTGGGCGCGCTTTCCCGCTGCATCGCCTTGCTTGCTTTATGTCAGTGGCTCTACCCCAGAATGCCCACACAGTACCTCTCCCTTACAATGTGCAGCAAGAGGACCACCGTGCCCGCTAAGGGAGGCGGTGTAATGATACAGCCCATGCTTTTGTTTCTACACGCTCACGCGCCACACGACCATTCATGGGCCGGTTTGAATAACAATGATTACTGCCCTTGCTATTATCTCACAGTTGGCTCTTGATATAAAAGGACGTAGTCGCTGCACACACATTTCAGAAACGTGCATGCACATTTAGGTGTGTATTGCTCATGGGAATGATAGCTTCGCATGCCTCTTTATATAGGTGAGTGGTTGGGAATTTGGGAGTAACCCCCTTAATAATTATCAGTGTTTGCTCTGCAGCTACCTTTCCGATAATACACGCATATCACATACTTTAGCAAGTGCTCCACTGCGCCTGCTAACTAGCCAACAGTCATAGCCATTTAAGGGTTTATCACTCCTTCATTTTCTGAACATCAGGTGTGGGGTGTGTGTGTGTGTGTGTGTGTGTGTGTGTGTTTTAGAGAGAGAGAGAGAGAGAGAGAGTGTGTGTGTGTGTGTGTGCGTGTGTGTGCGCGTGCATTTACATATTTGCAGTCATATTGACAGATAGAGGGATATATAAATTGATACAAAGATATAAGACACACGAATTGATGCATTGAGCCGTACATTGACTCGCTGAAGTCATACATATAGATTGCAAATTATACAGCGCACTGGGCATTCAATTGGTGTATGCATGCGGTAGATTCATTTTTCTCCCAAGAGTCATTACTCTGCAGCTGCTGCAGGTGTAACTCCACTCACATCTCCCACACACGCCGAGGGTATACGCAAACAAGCACGTACTATTGGCACCGAAAGCAATACACCCTTACACTGCAAACGCAAGGCACGCAATTAAAGGAGGTGTCCCCTGCATGCGCAAACTAAGACCTCACAATGACCAACAGTACTCACTGTGCATGGATTTCTTTAACACAGCAATGTACATGTTTCAGGCAGATCCGTTTCAAGCTGTGCAGCCTTCCCCATGGGTTTACATGTTTCAAAGCATGGCTAGACTCCAAGGACAATCCAAAAACCAGAAGGGAGGGGGTGGTGAGGTCCCTTCACGCGCTCTGTGCGCAAAGGTGTCAGTGGGAGACCGGTGCTGCTCATGAATACGGCGCAACCAATGCACCAGGACAGCACCCTCTGGCAATCCAGCAAAGGTAGGGTCCCTATTGGGCACACTGTCCCCACCCCGAAATGGTGCCTTAAACAATCCTGACGGTTGAGATCCCCTCAATGGAAGAGGGAAAGGGTTACGAGAAAGGTATCTCAAGTGATTAACAGAATCTCCCGACACTCGCCGTCATCAGCTGCATGCACCAGCATTGAAATTCAGCACATAATGCAATGACTAGCTGATGTGTTGTAACCCGCTCTAAGCCCATCGATTGCGTGCAACTTTTAGCACATGCCTCTTCAATAAGAGGCGCGCTTCACAGCGTGTAGAACGGCTGCTCTTCGAGCGGCACCTGGCCAGGCATGGCATCCAATAAAGGCGTGAAAACCTGAGCACGGCGCTCTGCGAATATGCTGCGGTAGCAGGGATTGGCCACCGCCATGCCTGTTGGGACTGAACTCGCCGCGCGCGCGTGGGTTCTAGTAAATGTGTGTAGCGAAATATGCTTGGAGGGTTGGCGCTACACACACGGCGGACGTCACCGATTGTGTTATGCAAACGCGTACGCGTTGAATTGACCCCCCCCCAAAAAAAACAACACGCGCGGGATGACAACATGAGCATAGAAGTGCGAGGTCAAAACACACGCGAAGCATAGAAAAGAAGAGAATACCCTACCAGAAAGGTGATGCGGGGAATTTTCACTCCATATCCTTGTGTACAACTGAATCCATTTCACAGTTAGACGCCCCCCTCTCTGTGTGGTGTGGGCTCATTCATTGGTTTCATGTTGCCATAGGAACTAGGCGGCATGGTGACATGCTAGCCAGGCTGAGGGGCTCGCGCAGTGTATGGTGAACAGATGCCTGGCATCTTCGGCAGCGGAAATGCTCGTCCTTTTCTGTGCATAGCGGTTTAATAGCGCTGCGGGTGTTGTGACAGGCTTTCCGCCACATATTATATTATACACCCTGAAATGAACGTTATACGAGGACAGGTTTAAACATAAATAAATATATAAATGTATATCAATGTCAGGATTGTAATAGAGGTTAATGTGTCTATGTCCTTTTTGCTGTCAGCACACTGCAGTTTTTTTGAAGCCACCCAAGATCCACTGTGGTTCAGTGATTTACGCGGGAAATGAAACACACATTACAGATGAAATCTTTATTGGAGAAATGCTTACAGTGAAATAATTTAAGGAAATTGGGAAACTATCGACGTTTCCCGTTTGAGGAGGTCTTCGGCGTTTGCACACAAAGGGCACAGTTCATAGAACACCGTGCTTCTAAAAATACCTTATAAGAGGTGCTAATTTTAAATGCCTGGTTTTCAAGAAATGCACAGGTCTCCACATTCATAAAGCTGACATGTGCAATTCCAGAGGGCTGTGCTCCAGTGCAAATGATGTGCTGTCAATCCTGTTTGCATATTGCATACATTACAGTAAGGGCCATGATCCCAACCCTCTTTTGGGTACTGAGAGTGCATTTCTCAGTTGCACGGCCTTGAAGGGACTGTTGTCAATGTCTACAAAAGAAAAAAACGCATTTCAGTACATATTTTTGGATGAAAATGCAAGCGGGAAAGCAGCGATTCATACTACTTCTGTGCCATTTGAAAATGAATGCAAGGATCAAAAGTGACACACTAGTGACTTGCTCATCCCCCTGGTCCTTTTCCAAACTGGAACATGAAAATGTCTTTGTTTCCTGTACAAACCAAAGGGCATTCTATCCTGGAATTTGAGATGCACTTTGAAGTGTGCCAAAATGCCCCCTGATTTGTGTAATTACGTACTTAGGGGGAAAAGGACTTCTGAATGTGTGCCTCTCCGTTTCACACATCCAGATGCCTTCATATGTATTGATGCTTCCAATCACTTTCTTTAACACACTTTTTTCAGGATTAAACTGACTGGCTCCAACTTTCTCCAGAACAACAAGCAGGAGACCGAGTAAAAATACTAGGTCACACAGCCACTCTCAAAAAAAGCCCAGAACCGGGCGTAAAGTTATAGAGTTCAAAAGGTTTTTTTAAATCCACAGTTATTTCAGTGCTCAAGAAAATGAATGCAAAAAGTCATCTGTTGGTTTTTCAAGAATTTTAAGTTTATCCAAAAGATAGATGCAGCTGTCACTAATACTTTCTTAGTGAGACGAGAGTAAACCGCAACACATTTGCACAAAAGACTTGGGCCAATGCATTTTGGAATGTCCTTCTTCAGGGCCCTTCTGTTACAGTTACACACAAAATGCAGCAAAAATATTAATATAATTGCATAAAAATAACAAATGTTTAACACATACCAATAAAGGGCAGGTTCCGTGGTGCAAGCGCAATATGGAAAAAATAAATGAACAGAAATGAGTGAAATGAGCTTTAAGTGCACAGGAAAAAATGGAGAAGGGAAGCAGCAATGTTACCTTAATGGTGTTGCAAATGAGGGAACAAGCACTGAGGCTCAGAAGCCCAAGGGGACAACGTAGTGGCGTGCATGCAGCCACCGCGGTATTACTGAGATCGCGTGATCTAAGAGAAAGATATGGATCATGGTGAGTTGGATAATGAGGCTGTAGTGAACGCAAAATAACGCTGGACGCAATCGTGTAGCTTACCTCCGTGTACACGGAGCAGGGAGATCCTTCTGCGTGTGGGAGCCGGTTCTGCAGGGCAGAACGGCGTGTTTGGGCGGTCGCCTAGGCAACTGTTAGTTAAAAAGACACGTGAGCATCGCAGCGCTATTAAATGACTGATGGGCACAAAACTAAGGTGCAAACCGGGGGTAAATCTGCACAAGTTCTAAAAATATGCAATTACAGGGATACACAACATAAGGAGGAACCTAAAAATTCAATTGATGAAAGGATCTGAAAAAAAAAAATGGAAAAAATACTTGTGGCTTAAATGATAAGAAAGAAGAAGTAAAGAAAACAGCTGGAGGGAAGAGATATATAGTAAAATAGCACCAAATCATGATATAACTGCGGTGAACAATATAGAAGGAGCAAACTGGTGACATTGCTAGGGAGCTAGTACCAAACATATGAGAATGCTGCAATACATGGAATATAAAGTGCATGTAACTGCTTACCATCCAAAAAGGCAATTAATGTTACATAACCTCGTTGTGGAAGGTGTCGCCCCGGAGGACGGCACCTTGGGTCCCAGACATGGTCCGGGATATACAGCGAGGTTAGTATACAGATCTCATGGGATCAAGGTAATAAAGGATGCAATCAGTGCATTAGTAAAAGGAGAACAACAGTGTAACAGGCAATTCATGTTAGATAACCTCGTCGAATTAGGTGTCGCCCCGAGGGACGTCACCTTGGATCCCAGACATGGTCAGGGATATAAAGCGAGGTTCACATGGTCAAATGGGATCCGGGTGATGAAGGATACAATCAGTACATTAGTAATAGGAGAACAACAGTGAAACCAAACAATACACAAGGCGTACATTTAGCAGAACATGTTTTAGACATAGCAGTGGTAATTCATTTCCTCATTCAAACCGTCGGGGACCAGACTACAGAGTTTGTCGATCCAGAAAGTTTCTTTACGATTCAATCGTAGACTGAGATCTTCATGGGGATTATTTTTTGTTAGCACTTCCAACACTACAAACTTGATCTGTGACAAATTATGATTATTCATGGCCCAATGTCGGGCCACGGCCGAGTTTGGATTGGAATTTCGGATACAGGAACGATGTTCATTCCATCTGATCTTGGCAGCTCTAGTGGATTGACCCACGTAGTATTTTCCACAGGGGCATTTAATGCCATATATGATGTTTGTTCTGTCGCAGGTACCAAATGTCTTGAGAGTAATTTTTTGGCCTGTCCGTGGGTGGAAAACAATGCTGCCTTGTCAGATGGAATGAACATCGTTCCTGTATCCGAAATTCCAATCCAAACTCGGCCGTGGCCCGACATTGGGCCATGAACAATCATAATTTGTCACAGATCAAGTTTGTAGTGTTGGAAGTGCTAACAAAAAATAATCCCCATGAAGATCTCAGTCTACGATTGAATCGTAGAGAAACATTCTGGATCGACAAACTCTGTAGTCTGGTCCCCAACGGTTTGAATGAGGAAATTAATTACCACTGCTATGTTTAAAACATGTTCTGCTAAATGTACGCCTTGTGTATTGTTTGGTTTCACTGTTGTTCTCCTATTACTAATGTACTGATTGTATCCTTCATCACCCGGATCCCATTTGACCATGTGAACCTCGCTTTATATCCCTGACCATGTCTGGGACCCAAGGTGACGTCCCTCGGGGCGACACCTAATTCAACAAGGTTATCTAACACGAATTACATTTTACACTGTTGTTCTCCTTTTACTAATGCACTGATTGCATCCTTTATTACCTTGATCCCATGGGATCTGTATACTAACCTCGCTGTATATCCCGGACCATGTCTGGGACCAAAGGTGCCGTCCTCCGGGGCGACACCTTCCACGACGAGGTTATGTAACATTATTTGCCTTTTTGGATGGTAAGCAGTTACATGCACTTTATATTCCATGTATTGCAGCATTCTCATATGTTTGGTACTATCTCCCTAGCAATGTCACCAGTTTGTTCCTTCTATATTGTTCACCGCAGTTATATCATCATTTGGTGCTATTTTACTATATATCTCTTCCCTCCAGCTATTTTCTTTACTTCTTCTTTCTTATCATTTAAGCCGCGTGTATTTTTTCCATTTTTATTGTTTTTCAGATCCTTTCCTTAATTGAATTTTTAGGTTCCTCCTTATGTTTTGTATCCCTGTAATTGCATATTTTTAGAACTTGTGCAGATTTCTCCCCGGTTTTGTGCCCATCGGTCATTTAATGGTGCCGCAATGCTCACGTGTCTTTTTAACTAACGGTTGCCTAGGCGACCGCCCAAACACGCCGCTCCGCCCTGCAGAACCGGCTCCCACACGCAGAAGGATCTCCCTGCTCCGTGTACACAGAGGTAAGCTACACGATTGCGTCCAGCGTTATTTTCTGTTCACTACAGCCTCATTATCCAACTCACCGTGATCCATATCTTTCTCTTAGATCATGCGATCTCTGTAATACCTCGGCGGCTGCATGCACGTCACTACGTTGTCCCCTTGGGCTTCTGAGCCTCAGTGCTTGTTCCCTCATTTGCAACACCATTAAGGTAACATTGCTGCTTCCCTTCTCCATTTTTTCCTGTACACTTAAAGCTCATTTCACTCATTTCTGTTCATTTATTTTTTCCATATTGCGCTTGCACCACGGAACCTGCCCTTGATTGGTATGTGTTAAACATTTGTTATTTTTATGCAATTACATTAATATTTTTGCTGCATTTTGTGTGTAACTGTAACAGACTGGCCCTGAAGAAGGAAATTCCGAAATGCATTGGCCAAAGTCTTTTGTGCATATGTGTTGCGGTTTACTCTCCTCTCACTAAGAAAGTATTAGTGACAGCTGCATCTATCTTTTGGATAAACTTAAAATTCTTGAAAAACCAACAGATTACTTTTTGCATTAATTTTCTTGAGCACTGAAATGCCTGTGGATTTAACAAAACCTTTTGAACTCTATAACTTTACGCCCGATTCTGGGCTTTTTTTGAGAGCGGCTGTGTGACCTAGTATTTTTACTCGGTCTCCTGCTTGTTGTTGTGTTTTGTAGTCAGGGTGTCTCCAGACTTGTCACAGCCAGCTCCTTTTTAAACTTCTATGAACTTAACAGTACATATAGACTTTGGATTAAACAATATTACTCAACAGTGGTGCCCACTTACTTCCCTGTTTGCTCCAACTTTCTCCAGGTCAAACTTTTCTCCGAGCAAAGAGTGAGAGGTAGATCCCTTTCTTTGGATGGTTCCTCCCTCTGGAACGACCTGTCTGCCCCCCTCAGACTTGAGTCAGATATTCTAAAATTCCGGAAACTTCTCAAGACTTTCCTTTTCTACTCTCCCTTCCCCCTCCCCCACCATGCTAACTCTCCCACTGCCGCTGCAACTGTGGCATAGTTTCTTCAGAGTCATACAGGGGCCAGACCACCCCCTACCAGTCCCCTAGCATCCTTTGACTGCACTTGCCCTCGGGTTCCCTTACCCGGACTAACCCAACTGGTCCTACCTGTCCAATGCACTCATCCTCCCTTCCCCCCGCTTCCCCGAAACTTGCCAGCTTGGCCCGCCCAGCCCTTGCCCACCCCCTCCTATGGGGCACCCCACTCCTGCACTTCTCCATCTATCCCCTCCTCCCTGCACTTACCACCTCGTCAAACACTTGCACGGTAGGATTGTCACAAGGCCAATATGACAATTTGTGTTGTTCTTCTTTTGTGGTTCCCATGTTCCCCACCCCTATCTTTTCTTGTGGCACCTTGGAACACTTGTGTATATGTGCCATACAAATGTCCAATACATACAAATAAATACATATCCAAGTACATCTGAATAAGTCGACAGTCCTGTGAAGTTGACTGCAAATAAGGTGAACACCTAGAGAGTCGTAACTAAGCAATAGTGGCATTAATTTGGCAATGCATTTTCAATAATAATCTGCATCTAAAACTACATCTAGGGGTCCCAGATAACCAACACATGGGGGTGCTGCCAGGGCAGAAGGGGGAACTGTAATCATCCACAATTCTTCCTCCCCTTACCTATGACACTCTGTTCTACTTGTCACCTCCTGAAAATATAAGCCATACCACTTGTGGTATGCTGGTGGAAGGTTTACATAATTATTAAAAGCCACCTCTGATTTGTATCATACACAAGTCAGCACTGTAGGCCCAGGTCAGCTATGGAAGAGCTGTTTGGGTCTAGTCAGACAACCCACCTCTGTCAGCCAGCAAGAGAAGAGACTGAAAGATTATGCCTCTTTTGTATCCCTTGTGAGGTAGGGTAGTGCCAGCAGAACAGCCTCCCAGTAGGGGCTGTCCTGGAAAACAAGAGCACACCCTACACAAATGGACTAGCCTCACACCAGGGTTTTGCATACCAAAGTGCCTTTGTTGCTTTGGGTCTGAGAATGGGTGAGGTTTGTGGGATCAGAGGGAGATGAACACGTTTGAGGAAGGATTCCACTTCTTGGTTCTCGCTCCACCTCGTCTTCCTTCCCATCCCCTACACTTCCTTTGGCACAAAGCACTTTGGGTATGGTACAAGAAGGCAAAGACTACTTGTCACAAGTGTAGGGATTTGACCCCGTTAATCAGGCTTGCTTTTGTCCTATCATTTGTGGCCTTTTGCCTATAAAAAAGGGAGTCTTCCTCCCCTTCTTTGATTTGTTTTGGGATACACTTTGGACATTCAAGAATACTTCATTTGGACATCTTGGAGAGCAGTTCTCTCCAAAGCCTTCCACCAGTGAGGCGAAGAGTGCATGTTCCAAAGCAGGGGCAAGATCTGCTCTGTAACCATCTCCAGGGTACATTGGGGAGACATACTGCTGGAACAGAACATGACTCTCTGACAGCCACACCAGTACCCAGGATCTCACTGGATATGAAGTACCCCTGCAGGTGTTTGCCGGCCTCCCCCATGTTGGGAGAAAAGAGAATATGGACTTATCCTGTACCTCTGCCCCTGAATTGGGACTCACAGCATCCAGAAAATGCCAATTAGCTGGACCCATGGAGTCTCCCACTTTGTGCACTGAAACATCTGTTGACACCTTTTGAATGCATTAGGACAATCTGGACCTGCAGTGCTGGCTTTGGAACTCATCAAACATCTTCAAAACGCTGTCCCTGCATCTGTGAATCAGTTCACTGCTGCACAGCAGCAGCTGAGTGCGGCATTGCCTCGGCTCAAACCAGAAACTCACAGATTCAGGAGGATTAATATTGAATCAACTCTGGTGACCCAACCAACTAGCTTCATTAGAAAACTGCATTAAACTGCATCGATTCTCATGCCACGTTTTGACCAAGTGCCTCGAACCACCACCATGCTTAAACATCTAACAAACCCTGATGGCCCCTTCGACCCTCTACATTAGAACTTTGCTTTGAACGGCAATGAGCCTCCTTTCGAACCAACTCGGCACCTGCTTGCACTCTGGAGTTGCTGCATCCGAGCATAATTGGAACTGCTCAAACATCAAGACGCATGGTTCAATGCAGTTGAACTTCCAATAACAACACACTGGTAATATTGATTTGTAACTGCTCCCCTGCCCTGCTTTGGGCACTCGAGTTGGGTTAAGTCACATTTGATCCCCATTCCTGCAGGACATACTCCTATTTGAATATTGTGGTACTTGTTTGCCATTTTTTCCCTGCTCAATATCCAGAGTGCTTACATCTCCTACAATCTGCATTTCTCTTTTTATGCAGGTGCAGCTTTTATACAGTGTTTTTAACAGTTAGTTGTAAATGGTGTGTTTAATTAAAGTAAATATTTTTATAGATTTAAAGTCTGGTCTGGTGTTACCCAATTCAGTGCTGAGCTTGGAAATAAATCAATAATTGAATGCGTTTGGATAAGAGAATAGTTTTTGTTTTTAATAGATTTTGAAAAAGTAATTTGACTACTAAATTCAGGATATCCTAGTTGACACCTGTTTTGGCATTAAGTCTTTCTCAAAACAGCACTTAACTTTTCACAATCAATATGGCTTTTTAGCATATTTCATTAGATTCTAGTTCTCTTCTCAACATGTCCAATAATGGGTTAATCCCTGGCTGTTCTGTTCTTGGAGAAATCCCCCTCCTATATAAACGTATACTGCATTGTTTAAAGTTCATAAATCTAAGATCTGTATAATATTTTAGCTGAGTTCTTGCTTATCCCTTCTTTATATACTTAACAATCCTATATCCAATTCCAGATATGCCCTTCTTTGAATAATTGTAGTTAAAAACATAATATATATACAAAAATCCAATCAATAGACAGGTTGGTCATAGGGCAGTACAATTATCATACGCAGGGTAAATATCTGAACCAAAAGGTCTTTAGTCTTTTCCTGAACAGGACAGTTGATCTTTCTTCCTGAATGTCTGGCAGAATAGTGTTCCAAACAGTGGGGGCTGCTACAAAGAACGAGCCTTTCTTCACCTGGAACTCTAAGTTCATTGGTGTTATTGGATTTGACATTGCATGTACTCGATTTTGTTTCCAGCACTTCAATCAGGTATACTGGGGACGATCCTGTCATGCATTTATGTGTTATTAAGAGGAGCCGAAAATCAATTCTGGCTTCTATTGGGAGCCAATGGAGGCTACTCCTCGCCTCTTATACATGATCCCTTCTTTTGAGATCCATAATAACTCTTACTCCATTATTTTGTATAACCTGCAGCCGACTAAAGTCAGACTTAGATAGACCTGCAAGACGGCTGCTGCAATAGTCGATCCTAGAACCGATTACGGCACTTGCTATTGTCTCACAGTTTGCTCTTGATATAAAAGGACATAGTTGTGCAAGCAGTTTGATATAGTACAAGGCTGACGACACCAGACTGCCAACATGGGCCTTCATATTAAGATTACAAATAGGACCCTCAGCGTTGTCACTTAATTTTTAGATTTTATGGCACTGCCATCAATTTGAAACTGGTAGTACCCTTCTCCCATATTGCAGATGTTTGCCTCATTGCCCACCAACATCAGTTTTGTTTTTCCAGTGTTCAGGGTCAATCCATTGGAAACACAGAAGTTTATTTGTAGAAACACACAGCAGAGGCAGGGCACAAAAGGAACAAGATCCTGGATGACGTGTTTGGCGCTCACAGAGTGCTTGTATACACAAGGGTTACAAAAAAAGCAATGGCATTTATATTTCAAGTAGAGTCCTTTCTTCATGTTGACAGCATGAATGAGTGCAACCAGCAGAGTGTGTAATGCAGGCCGGCATGCTGGAATGGAGAACACACAGGTCCCGATTCATGGAATTAATTGCACCTAAAAATGTGGACTTGCACACGAAAATGCCGACAGGCGCCCGTTTGTCGATTCATGGAACTCAATGCGCGGGGCTTACCCGAAACTGGCGCTGAATCCCTGTGGGTCCAAGACGTCACTGCGACACCACGAACACCTTGCGCGAGACTCAAAGTGAAGGGGCATACCATCTTACACAGTCACCTAAAAAGGGGCAGAACACGTGGAATGGGGAACAACAAGCAAAAATGTGGGCGGAATGTGGGAAGTACTGCAGTGAAATCCTTGCAACGCCCATATGCGTGCTAACAACACATATTGCAACGCCCATATGTGTGCTAACAACACATATTCATGAAATCGTACAGGGCTCTCTGGCACGCGGAAAAGGACATGCAAATCCGGAAACAGATCCGCCACGTGAAAGCAGATGTAAGCATCACTATGCACAAAAACCAATGCATAAAAAGTTTGTGCGAACAACCAATACGCGTATAAAGCTACGATGAATGTACCATTTCTCACAGCAGTGATCCTGGGACACTGCAGGAGGAGGCGGATGGCCAGGGCCCACATTTTCTACCCATGACTAGCCTTTTTGGGATGCCTGATGACCAGGTCTATGGCAGGTATAGGTTTCCACCTCATATCATATTAGACCTGGTCATGGAGTGGGAGGATGACCTCAGATCACCCACCCTGTGCTCCCAAACACTGAGCCCCTTGGAAAAGGTGCTCAATGTACTGCATTTTTTGGCCACCGTGTCATTTCAACGGACTAGTGCCATAGTCAGGGGCATTGCACAGCCCACGCAGTCACGCTGCCTAAACTAGGTGTTGGCAATCATGACTCCACGCCCCTCAGTCCGCAGGCACACATACATGCCCAGAATATGGGAGGGGAAAGGGCACGTGGAGAGGCTGCCCATACCCAGCTCGTGGAACAATTTTTCACCTAAAATCCAACCCCTGCAGAGTGCACATAGCCCTGGCACATTCCACGTGACATTCGATGATGACAAAGGGACAATCATCTGTCCCAACCATACTACCCTTAGATTGTGTCCTTGGAAGTGCTACATTGTGTGCATCCCGTAGAACTTAAGCTAATTCAATCAGTTGTCCACAAAAGGAACACATGGAAGATGGAGTATGCCACTAACACCATGCCAAAGTACACATCTAAATGCTGGTATGTCACCTAAACCCTCCCACACTTCATGTAACCTGGTTGCCACACCATGCCATGGCATGCAATGTCAAAAGAGACAAAAAAATGGCCAACACATAACACTACTGTCACAAAGCACTCAACGATCAATGGGACAAGTGCAGAAATAACACACTCTCACACATCAAAATAATTATGTACACAGGAACATCAATTGGCCAGTTCAACAAACCAGAAACACAGGACTCAAGAGTGAATCTGTCTGACAGTGACTCATCATATTTGCACAAGTGCCTTCATGTGTCGTAACTTGCACAGGGCACCCTTGTAGTTTTTGTGTGGCTCTGCTAACTAAAGGGGGTAGGCAAGTGCATACAGCAGGAAGGCAAACAATACTGAAGATAGGCAAGGTAATTCATGAAGATGGGACAGGAACAAAGGATGGATCTCAATGTACAAACAAAAAGGGATGCTAACCATGCACTGGGCAAACAATCATGAATCCCTCTAGCGGTGTATACACAGGTCAGACCTGAGACTGCCCACAGATATAATAGAAGCCCAATGCCTCTGTGTAAGTTACTTTTACATGCTGCACTCATTGCAAGCCCATGGAAAGGGGAAGCAGGAGTGGCATATGTGTCTGGACCCTAAGGTACAAACAAGGAGTGTACCAACCCGAGACACACCTGTATGGGTCCAGTTGGAACCTACAGTGGATGCCCTAGGATGCCACACAAAGCAACACACTGTCACATAAATTCACAATAGGCCACATGTAAGACAAGGAAAGTGAAGGTGCAGAGATTGCCTGCTGGCAACCCCAGCAGTCTAACTCGGAACTAAGGATTAACATATGCACAAGTGAGGACACAAGAATGGCAACCAAAGTAAACTGGGTAAAATAGGCACTAAAGTCACCAAGGTTCACAAAGTGAAAAACAAGTAAACAAAAATAAAAAATGCTCATTTTGGATCAGAGGTGATGGGGGCCCACCGAGGAGGGTGGAGGGGCAAGGTGCATGTCAACACCCACATGTGTGGATGTTGAGAAGAAAAAATAAAACCCCTCCATGGGTTCATGGACCGCAAGGCTAGCATAGATCGGGAGAGCTGTCGCTGCTGTTGCCACCTTCCTGTGTAGCAGTAGAATGTGGTAGTGGTAAGGGAGTGTCACCACGCATAGCCCTGGTCTGGTCCTCCATGTCAGTGGCCATGCGGGACTGAGATGAATTCATCGGCAACATGATGGCTCTGATGTCTGCATGCAACACCTCACAGGATGCACAGAGTTCCTCCAAGGTGGTATGAGTCAACTGTTGCATTTGCTGTTCTGACCGTCTACTGCGGCTGCCTCGAGCGCAGCCAGTGTAGTTCTGAGGGACCTATACTCTTCCCTCAGGGTGTCCCTGTAGGCCTGACCCTCTGCAACCAGGGATGCCTGCAGAGCCCTCAGTTCTGCCCGTCAGCTCTTTTTGTTGGCCACCATGTGCAGCCTGTGAGAGCGGCACATGGACCACAATGCCTGCAGCTGGAGCTCCACCTGTCTTTCTGGGGGGATCATGAAATTGGCGACCCTATCCATGCCCTGAGCCAACATCTCATATGAAGCACCCTGTTGCTGTGCAACAGTATGCATGGACTGCTCCCACAAAGTATCACCAGCTGCTACACAGCCAACTCGTTCATGGACCCCATGCCTGCCTGGCCCAAGGGAACTTGGCCCTTGATGTGATGCCGCTATCTGTGGCTGCAGGACTGCATTCCTCCTTGATCAGCTGTCCCAGGACGAGGAGGCAATACTGTGGAGTGTGACCCTGCAGCCGTAACTACCACAGACAGACGTACCGACGTGGACTGGCCCTGTGAGGGGTCATTCCCCCTGTAGACATTTGAGATACAACAGCACCCACAGTTGATGCAAACACCTGTGACAGCACAGAGGAATCAAACTCTGGATCACCACCAGAGCCACAGGTTTCATTATAGGCAGACTCATACTGAGTCAGGCCCTGGATGGACTCTAACACCAGTGTTTCATCATGGGCAGGAACACCACGTCCTCCACTGGTGCTCGTTTGCGGCTCAGTATCCTGTTCCTCCTCCACCTCCTTCTCTGTATCCAGTGCCCCATCACCAGTGTATGTGAAGTAAAATTTACCAGTGTGCTCCAGCAAGGCTCAATGTAACCCCTGGAGAAAAAAAATAAGACGCGTAACGCACAGGCACCCCATGAAAGAAAAATAAGTGTACCCGACCCCTGTTAGATCACGTGAAAAGAATAAACGTAAAGCAGTACGCTGTGGCACCCAGTATCACAAAAAATGCATACGCGTAGCACATGTAAGGTACTGTGATGTTAAATATGGGGGCACATGACACAGGGGGCACCCACAATATGCAAAATTCATATGCGACTCACCGTAAACCTCATAAAAAAAAGGAAAAGTACACACCCTTGTGCGTAGAGGCAAATCCCCCACCAAAAGAAAAAGCTTACACTGTCGCAGTATTGAATAGATCGTGTGGAAACGCTATTATCTCTGAAGTCCACACGTCCATCCGCTATAACCCGCACAAGCGCGTGATGGTCTCCTATGCATGACTTTATCCCGATACTGTACGTGAATGCCCAACGTTCACCGCGTGTCACATAACTTTCGCGCTTAGGCTCTTTCCTCTAATTTCACGATAACATGCTGTTTCCACACGTGTGGAGTCACTCTGTTTCCGGCTGCCCACGCAAGTAACACGGAAGACCCACGCTCCTGCTTAACAGCCAATTTACCTGCCTCCAACTGCCCTGAGCTGCCTCCTACGAGCTATCTGCTGCTGCCTTCCCACTGTGTGCACCTGCTGCCCACGTGCCCTGCAATTTTAGTGCCTGCTATACAGCTATTGCTAGTGCTCCAGTCTTCAGACCTAAGACCACCTCTGCTGATCCAGAAGACTCCCAATGTTCCAGACCAACGCTTCACAGCCCAGCCCCAGGAACAACTTCCCCAGCCACAACTGCCTTGGGGGTTGTCATGTCTCAAACAACAACTTCAGAGGTAAGTGGCAACCCCACGGCAGCGAGGCAGAGGGCTGTCAGCTTCAGTGCCAGAGAAGTTAACATCCTGGTGGCGCAAGTCCTGGGGCATTATGATGCCTTCTTCCATGGACCAACCCGAGTCGGCAAGGAAGGACAGAAGATGATCTGGGACCAGATTGTGGGTACCATCAACGTGGAGGAGGTGGCACCCTGGTATTTCCACCACATGCACAAGCGCTGGGAAGACCTGAAATCCAGGATCCGCAACAAGGCCCGGTGCTTCCTCAAGGCTAGTTTCAACCAAGAGGGCTCCGGGGCGGATTGAACACCACAAACATGTGGGCCCTGGAGAAGATTTACTCAGTGCTGCTCACCCAGGTAATCGATTTGCAACACCGTCTGGAGTCGACTGATAAGTGTCCATGTGTTGCTGTCCCCCACAGTGAATGTGCATTTTGATGTGTGGTGGGAGTGTGCACCTTGGCCTCACGGAAAGTATGCCTCTTGTACAGATGTCTCTGTGCATGTCCCAGACAATGCTGCATATGTGTTCTATGAAGCATGCTTGATCCCAACTTTGTTACTTTTGCAACGTGTGTTGTGATGCAGCATATTACGACGTGAACATGGTTGCTTACATGTGTCTGATACCTGGCCATCTGAGAGGTGTGACATATGAGTGTTATCGTCAACATCAGGAACAGGCATGGTGTACATGTGTATGTGTCTGAGATGTGACTGTGTGTCTGGCCAACACTCCAGGATGTAACTGGTTTATTTGATTGTGTGCACTACTCTTGCTGCCTGATTGACTTTGAGGGGACTCTAATGTGATAGCTCAGTCCACTGCTTCAGGACTGTCAGGTGATGTGTGTGAATGGCATGTGCATGGGCCATGACCCATGTGTGTGTAGCATACACAATTTGTAGGTGCTGACAGTTCCATGTCCAAGGAAGTGACTGTCTGTTGTGAAGGACAGACATTTATGTTCATGTATGTACATTTCATGTACCTGTGTGTTGTGGAGGGTAATAACAGTTGTGACCTTTGGCAGTGTATTTTATGTGCATATGTTTTGAGTCAAACACACATAGGTACAGTGCCCTGATGTTTGTGTTCTATGTCTCCTTATCCACAGGGCCGTTGGAAGAAGAGGACGTAGATTGTGCTGGAGCAAGGCAGCCGGGATTCCTCCACCACGCAGAGATGCAAGACCCAGTCACGCCCCCAGGTAATTTCATCATCGGAGAGCGAGGAGACTGGTGCCGCTTCAGATACATCAGCCAAAGCTGCTCAGGGAAGGTCCAAGACTATGAAGGTGGACATGGACCCCTCGGCAGCAGGAGGGACAGGTGAGCCCACACAGGGGCAATCCACTACAGAAGAAGCTGGGCGGCATCCAGGTTGGTGGGGGAGGAGGAGTAGGAGGAGGGCGTATCAGCCCGTCCATGGGGCCCTCTGGGGGGTGATGAGGTGGGTGTGACTGGTGCAGTCCAGGCACAGGGGCAGGAGGCAGTGCAGTTCACTGTGGAGGTGCCTGTGCCTAATCCTGCCCCATGTACTTCACCTGCACCAGTATGCACCTGCCGGCATGCCCCAGGCAAGACCCATCCACAGGTGTCGAATGTTTCCACAAAAATGCAAACACCAATGCCTGCGGATCTCGCCATTCGAGACAGGGTGGAACCGCTGCTAGCCGGTATTGCGAGACGTACAGGCACCATTTGTGATGATGTGCAGGCTTACGGTGGTGGGCTTGCACATCATCACAATGCGGTCTGGCATCTCCTGAACTGGCTAGCTCTGTTCCTGGCCTCGAATTGGGTGCATGGGCTGGCCACTTATGCAACCCACTCCTAGTCTTCCTCCTCTGTGTGCCAGTCGTCCTCTCTGCCACCTTCCGGCCCAGATACCACAAGGGCCCCATGTGTACCGGTCCCACCCCCGGCGGCCCGTCTGGTGGAGATCATATCCCTGCCAGATTTGGGAGTCAAAGTTGAATCATCCAAGGTAGTCACCACACCAATCCAACTGAGAACAGGAGCATTGTCAATGGAGGGAGAGCAGGCACCCAGGAGGAGGGCAAATGCATGATGGCTCCGGGTGATGTCATCAGCCCGGAGGCTGTCCTTACGGAGCAGGCACCGGGCAATTAGGCAGCATCAGGCAGCATCAGGCTCGGAGTAGGAGGCTACAGTACTCGGGGCATATCATCTCGGGGAGGCAGGTATCGGGCATCAAGCAGGATGCAAACCTGGACCTTCGCCAAAGGATGTTTCCGCGTTGCAGGGGTTGGGGCAGCAAATTGGGCAGTGGTTATGGGAGGCACTGCATCGGGCAGAGAGGCAGGCTGAGGTTCTCAAGGAGACTTGCAGGGGTGGGCAGGGTATGGAGAGCTCCATGTTGGAGTCCCTGCAAGACCTCGAGGTGAGAGCGGAGGCCCACCTAGGGGAAGTGGACGCAGTGTACGATGATGCCATGACTGAGGCATTGAGGGAGCATGGTGAGGAGAAGGACTAGCCCGCTGCCCTTGTAAATAGTTATTTAGACATAAGTTTCTGCTTGTTAATTTATTATTTGGAGTTTTTGGACTTTACTCCATTTTTTGTACATAGTTGTTAATGTGTGTTTTTTCTTTTTCTCATGTTATCATTTTTACTGAACATTGGACATAACTCCATGTTTCTTTTTTACATACTTTACGTGGCTTTTCTTATTTTTATTTCACCATGCAGTAATGTTTTATTTTTATTTTTGGTGCTATTCTAAATATATTTGAAGAACATGAACATTTTTTTCATTGCTTTTATTCATTCATATTCATTTTTTGATATTGCATTTCCAGTATGTATGATCTGAATACAGCTGTAAAATATATATTTTTTTTCACAACTCACAGTCATTGTTTCTCACAATTTATTTTTTGCAGTGTGCCACTTTGTTAGTCTGTTTAGTGTCCCTGGTACTGACCATTGTTGGTCATGTGTGTGCATGCATGTGTCATGTTTGCTATCCATTTGCATGGTGAATATACACATGTGGCTGACCAGTGGATGAATGTGAAGGGGGAGTTTTGGTTTGCACGCTTGTTAGACAAGATTGCATGCAGTAACCTTAGGTCAGACAACCCACCACTATCAGCCAGCAAGAGGAGAGACTGAAAGATTATGCCTCTTTTATATCCCTTGTGAGGGAGGGTAGTGCCAGCAGAACAGCCTCCCAGAACCCTGACCTCCTGGCAATAGCAACCCAACCTTTGGTATAAGTCTGTACTACACAGGTTAGTAGTGTGGACGAGTAGCTAGGCTTATCTCAAGAGGGGTCAATGTGAGTTGTAGGGGAGTTAAACAGAGATTCACAGTGACAGCATTCAAGCAAACACACATAGGGTGTCTTGATAGAACAATTATTAATTTATTTACCAGTCAGTTAATATAAGCCTTCTTCAGAAGGGAGCACTGTAAAACACTGTGATGCCGGAAATGCATCAGAGGGACAGGGCCTCCGTATCCTTGTCCTTTACTGTTCTTATTGTGTGTTCTGTCGTGTTTTTCACGCAGGAGTTCATGTGGGACTCCTGGCCATGCAGCTCTCTCCTTTGGTTTGGTGTACAGACCCATGGGATACCCTTATGGCACCCATGGGTAGGGGTGCACCACTGTGCCCCTAGTGTATGTTTTGGGCACCTGTGTGTGGCCCACAGCGCAGGGTATGGGCTGGTGGCAGCTCCATGCTGAAGTTGACAGGTGCTCTGAGTATCCTCCATTTTGGGATACCAAGGCCCTGCCATTGGAATCAGATGATTCCTGATAGGAAACAAGATGGCCCCTGTGGCTTTCTATTGCCTGTTACCTTTTGAAATCCTGGGAAGCCCTGACTCTGTCCCTTCCCCCTGACTGGCTGTTGGTTGGAAGTTCCATATATGGTGTTTTTTGAAGTCCAGGCCAGACTGGCTGGAGCCTTCACAGTGACTGTATGTTGTGGGTACACCCTGTGGGTGGGACCTGAGTGAATGGAGTGTGTGACGAATATGCACTTCTTGTTGTGGCTGTCTAGTTTCTGGTGTTTGACCCTATGACTGAGACAGCCCTGCCGAAACTGGTATGAATGCAGTGTGGAATATTCAGTGGCTGGGTACTTGTCCCAATACACATAACTTGTTGTGAGTGTCTGGAGAGAGGTGAATGGCCTGAATGCACTATGCACATGATTGGCTGCATGCCTGCATGAATGCCCTTCTGACCGATTGGTTGCCTGAGTGTGACACAGCAGAATGAATGGGAGATCAACTAGTACATCTGGGGGCCTCTCACTGCTAGAATTTGTGTTCAGAAGCTGAAGAGAAACTGGAGTTGAAACTGAAGCTTAACCTTGAAGCCCTGCTGGAAGAGAAGTCTTGCTGCTGTTCTACTTCGTCGATCTGAAAGCTGCTGTGTTTTCAAGGACTGACCCAGAGAGGACCTGGTAAGGCGTCCTCTTCCCGAGCTACGAGGGACCATCGTGCGCCAGCTGATCTTTGCCAAAGCTCCCTGGCAGACAGATTTATGACAGGCTGCCGACCGGAGATGGGGACCGCCGCGGAATCACAAGGAGAAGCACCCGGACAGTGTTGTCCATCACCGTCGACGACCGCCATCACTGACCGGAGCCGCTGTGCTCCCTTTGCCCAAGTAACATTTGATCCAAGGACGCTCTCGCCTGCACCGTTGACTGCTTTGTCCTGTCGGAAAAAGTCGAGGCCGCTGGCGTACCGAGGAGCATCCGCCTGTGGATTTCCCGCCACCTGACGACCGTAGAGACGCCAGACGACTTGATGCCCATGCTGGGCCACAGTTCTTCACAATCTCTTTGCGGTCCTGATCTATCGTCATCGAGGTTCCCCGCACGCCTCTTCCTTGCAGGACGCCAATGCTCCATCATCGACGAGCACTGCTAGTAATGAAGCTACCACCTCACCGTCGTCATTCAAGCCTTTTTCCTCGTGGGATCTCGACGATCCGTGGCTCCTGCCTTAAAGGGAGCCGCTCAAGAAGGGTCTGTTGACGACCTGACGATGAACTCTGCTATTCCAGGTACATTGTGGTTGTAGAACTATCTTAGAAGGAAATAAGACTTCTATAACAATACATGGACTGGGCTTTTGATATATCTTTACTTTACAGGTTGCCCAGGTGGGGGGATCTCCACACAGAACTGTGTTTAACGGTAGTGGCCAGTATTCTGCCAATTGTTCTAACCAACTGCTTTCCTCCTATGTCTATGGTTGGTTGCCTTTATTAAGTGATCTGTGTGACATTTAACCAGAGTATAGTTGACACACTTTAATGTGATCTGATAATAATTGTGGTACCAATTTAGAACTGTATATGTTGCCATTGTAGATTTTCTGAGCACAAAGTGAGTTATTGTGATAGTGTACATAACCTTGAATATTAATTATAAAAAGACTGTGTTTTAACTAATACAGTGTGTGGACATTCCTTTGTGGGGGCTTGGGGACTACACTGTACTTATGAACCAGCCTGCATCACCTACTGAGAAGCTAGGCCTTGATTGCTCGACCACGATACCAATAATAGAGCATCTTGGCTGGGGTCCTCTTTGCCTCTCCTCTACCATATAAAGAGCAGAAGTACAGCCCCCCCTTTAGTCTTTACAAACACCACACAAATATACTTCAAAATCATAAACTCTCTTAAATTCGGAATCAGTAAATACCCATTTGGGATGGCATACAGCAGAGACCTACACTCACAGGTGACTTCAATTGCTAGGGTGCTGTTGACATTAATGTATTACTGTTGCATTCAGAATTAGTTAAGAGCAAGAAAAAATGGAAAAGATCATTACAGCAAACAAGATCCCACAAATATTTCTTAAGCAGGCAAATACTTTCAGATCACCCAATAAGAGTAATTCAGTTGAAACAGGCTAAGCCAAAGTCAATAGGCAAGAGTCTATATGGGCTGAAGCACTTCTTTGAAGTTAAGTAGAAAAGTCTTTGCACAATGTTTCAGAAGTCTTTGAAAAAAAAGATGAATCCATGTAGGGCCATAAGCTGTTAGACATGTGAGTAGTAGAAGATGCAAACAACTCTGCAGCAAGAGGTAAGTTCCTGTTCCTGTGCAGCTCTGCAGATCTCACTGTTCCTGGGCCTCAGTCATGTGGACAAGAGGGAGGATATCAGGGGACTCCTGCACTGCACTGGGACAGTCAAAACTTGCAACCGGCAAACTTCACTTTCAGTGGCTGTTCAGTGCTTCAGCTCCCCGCATCTACCACAAATAGCAACACTGTGGTTCCTGGCTGTCGAGGTGGACTTTCCTTGCTTCTGGGGTCCCGCACTCTGTTGAGGGGGCTCAGGCTCAGTCAGTCCTGCTTCCTGGGAGTCCGGAGGATCTTCCTGGAGCTCTTGGCCAACTTAAAAGCAACGCACACAAACTGGTGTTCCTCTCCCTGGCTCTACGGTTTCCAGCAACAACTCTGTGGAAATTCAACCAGCTCTGAGATGGACGTCTAGGTTGCTTACTTTGGAGTTGATTGGTCCCACCAACTCAAGGGGAGAAGTTGTCCTTGCAGGGGCTTCTCTGTCGATGCGAACTTGGTGTTTTGGCAGTGCAGAAGGGCTTTACTGGGCAAACCAATGGTCCAGGAGTTGCAGCAGGCATCCTCTTCAAGTTCTTCTTTGGTTCCTTCGCCCAATGGTCGACTCCATCTTCCAAGCCAAAAGACTCACCTTTTATACAGTTCTCTCTCTTTCATTCCTGCCCAGCTGTCAGTCACCCAGCAGGGTGGCTGTCCTTGTCAGTCAGCCAGCCAATCATCACAGCGTGCATTTGGGTCTCCTAGGAGACTAAGCACAGGGAGTCTCGGGCACCGCCCTCACTTCCTGCCTACCCCAGACACCCTGGAGCCAGAGGCGGGCTTCACTTGTGAATCCCGCCAAAGGCAAAATGGACAAAGGGACCAAACGTGGTCTGGCAGCAGAATAAATCTCAAGAAGGACCTTTCCACAAAGAAATGGTGAAAAAAGCAGACCAGGGCCATTTTGACAAAAATTGCACCCTTGGGTGCTTTACTGCATCTGCGACCACAGCCCGCGGTAAATGCACACCACGGTAGTGAAAACAAAACCGCTGCCACCAGCCATTCAGTGAGGAAAGGGTAACATAAAAAATGTTACATGAGAAGCTAGACACAGGGCATACTAGGTAACCCCTCCGGCACCCTATTATAAGATAGTGTGTGCTGGGACTAGAAA
The DNA here is from genome assembly GCF_040938575.1 of Ambystoma mexicanum. NCBI lineage: Eukaryota > Metazoa > Chordata > Amphibia > Caudata > Ambystomatidae > Ambystoma > Ambystoma mexicanum. The sequence goes on from NC_090939.1 coordinate 534,653,793, forward strand.
GTTGCAAATGTAAGTAAAGTCAATTTGACTTTACTGCTCTTTGAAACAGTAGTTTATCCCAGAGAAGGTATTTAAACCTTGGGCAAATCTAAGAGACTTCCCTGTGTCACTGCACTAAAGTTGCTGTGTGATACAATGTGAAAGATGATGCCTATGGAGTTTGTCAGGCTCCATAACCAAAAGAAACACAGAGTACAAAAATCACATTAAAATACATGAGAGAGTGGGAAAAAGGGTCTCACTCTCTCCAGGTTAAAAAAATCAAGTCCTCAAAAGTTGCTGGCGGTCTCTAAGGTAGAGGGAATTAGCACATTTCAGAGAATTCTCCCTAACAACACTCAAGTGGCATTTGCTTTCACATGTGCTGCATCACTGTGTATTGTCCCTCTCTGTGTTTGTGAGGGTGGTGGGTGGGGTGACTGTGGGTGTGGTACATGTTCACGATATTTGTACATGATTTGCTTGATGCTGTGTAACACACATGCCATGCTTTACCCTTCACCAGCATGTCTTTGTGCAGTTATCATTGTCTCTGTTGTTGTCCTGTATCTTGCTATGGCATGCAATATTGACATTATTTTTTTTTTTCACATCAGCAGACCAATGCAGCAGTCTTGGTGGCTAGCGCACTGTCTGCCATGTACTCAATCAGAACCTAAGTCATTCCTCTTTGCTTGTGCTTTTTGTGCTCCTCTGCCCTGATGAACTCCTGTCTGAATCTGCAATGGTCACCTGGCTACCCTCTGAACGTGGCCAAAGGTCCCCTCACCCACCACTTACACATCCGCACTGCCTCCCTGGCATCCCCCAAACATGGAATGTTTTTATGTATGCCAACAGACACCTACCGGCACTTCACACCTGCTGACTGCACTTAGGCTTGGAATTGACACCAGCTGGCCACAGTTTCTTTATTTTCTTATTGGTTCTATTTGTTATGATGTCCTTCACATGTATTGAATGCACCCCCCCTTTTCTCCTTCCTCACTTCCCATGCACTGGCGCTGTCGCAATATCACCTGCCCTAACAAGTTTGTTGTCTCTGTCTTCACTGTCTTCACCCTCCCCAGACTCTTTGGGCATTTGGACACTTGTGTATATGTGCATTATGAATGACATGTCATTTGATAAGAAGTCATGTCATGTCCTTCACACATGGGAGGGACAGTGGTGTGTTTATTAGGTTATCTGTTCAGGTGATGTCGGCTCATTGAGGCTCAGGCTGTGACATGCCTGGGCAGTGCCTGTTCATGTGGCACACATTGAGGGTGCTTAAAATTCTGTCACTCTGTGACTATTTCTACATGGGGATTATTTACATGACTTTCTCATATGGGCTGTAGGGCCTCACTTTGCCATTGACTTGTATGATGTGGATGTAGGGATATTGTTGCAGACAGAAATTGTGTTTGACCAGCTGGCACACTCAATGATGTGGGCCAGGTGTATGCATTTGTTTCTGCTTGCAGGATATATTTTGACCAGGAGGTTCAGGGTGGTGTCACTACACGACAGTCAAGGTGCTCGACACGCCATCCATGGAGTGAACATGTGTCGCTATGTCAGCATCCAGCATGCAGCTGATGTCCGGTTTGGAGATGGCTGCCTGCAGGGTGGCATCACGGGTGATGGGGGCTGGGGTGTCCCATTTGGTGGGGCTGCCTGGAGGGTGGTGTCATGGGTGATGGGGGCTGAGGTGTCCCATGGGAGGGGGCTGCCTGTAGAGTGTCATCATAGGTGATGGGGGCTGCGGTGTCCCATGTGGAGGGGGCTGCCTGCAAGGTGGCATCATGGGTGATGGGGGCTGGGATGTCCCATGTGGAGGAGGCTGCCTGCAGGGTGGCATCATGGGTGATGGGGGCTGGGGTGTCCCATGTGGTGGGGCTGCCCGCAGGGTGGCATCATGGGTGATGGGGGCTGGGGTGTCCCATGTGGAGGGGGCTGCCTGCAGGGTGGCATCACGGGTGATGGAGGTTGGGGTGTCCCTTGTGGAGGGGGCTGCCTCAGGGTGGTGTCACAGGTGATGGGGGCTGGGGTAGCGGTGTCCCATGTGGAGGGGGATGCCTGCAGGTTGATGTCATGGGTGATGAGGGTTGGGGTGTCCATGTGGAGGGGGCTGCCTACAGGGCGGTGTCATGGGTGATGGGGGCTGGGGTGTGGGTGTCCCATGTGGAGACAGCTGCCTGCAGGGTGGCGCCATGGGTGATGGGGCTGGGGTGTCCCATGAGGAGGGGGCTGTCTGCAGGGAGGTGTCACGGATGATGGGGCTGGGGTGTCCCATGTGGAGGAGGCTGCATGCAGGGTGGTGTCATGGGTGATGTGGGCTTGGGTGGGGGTGACTCATGTGGAGGGGTCTGCCTGCATGGTGGCATCATGGGTGATGGGGGCTGGGGTGTCCCATGTGGACAGGGCTGCCTGCAGGGTGGCATCATGGGTGAAGGGGGTGGGGTGGGGTTGTCCCATGTGGAGGGGGCTGCCTGCAAGGTGGCATCATGGGTGATGGGGGCTGGGATGTCCCATGTGGAGGAGGCTGCCTGCAGGGTGGCATCATGGGTGATGGGGGCTGGGGTGTCCCATGTGGTGGGGCTGCCCGCAGGGTGGCATCATGGGTGATGGGGGGTGGGGTGTCCCATGTGGAGGGGTCTGCCTGCAGGGTGGCATCACGGGTGATGGAGGTTGGGGTGTCCCTTGTGGAGGGGGCTGCCTCAGGGTGGTGTCACGGGTGATGGGGGCTGGGATAGCGGTGTCCCATGTGGAGGGGGATGCCTGCAGGTTGATGTCATGGGTGATGAGGGTTGCGGTGTCCATGTGGAGGGGGCTGCCTGCAGGGCGGTGTCATGGGTGATGGGGGCTGGGGTGTGGTTGTCCCATGTGGAGACAGCTGCCTGCAGGGTGGCGCCATGGGTGATGGGGCTGGGGTGTCCCATGAGGAGGGGGCTGTCTGCAGGGAGGTGTCACGGATGATGGGGCTGGGGTGTCCCATGTGGAGGAGGCTGCATGCAGGGTGGTGTCATGGGTGATGTGGGCTGGGGTGGGGGTGACTCATGTGGAGGGGGCTGCCTGCATGGTGGCATCATGGGTGATGGGGGCTGGGGTGTCCCATGTGGACAGGGCTGCCTGCAGGGTGGCATCATGGGTGAAGGAGGTGGGGTGGGGTTGTCCCATGTGGAGGGGGCTGCCTCCATGCTGGCATCATTGGTGATGGGGTGTCCGATGTGGTGGCGGTGTCCCGGTAGGGGCAGTCTGGCATGATGGGGGCTGTGGTGTGGGTGTCCCGTCAGGAATGGTCTGCTTCCAGTGGATTGGTGCAGGTATTGCGGGGTGTTTTGAGTCAATTATGGTGGGGTGTGGCCAGGGAACGTGCAGAGTTTTCACACAATTTGGCTGGGGTGCGGCCTGGGTATGCAATGAATCTCCATGTGATTTGGCTGTGTGGCCAGGGTACGCAATGAGTGTCCACGCCATTTCGACCAGGGTATGCAATGAGTTTCCACGTGATTTGGGTGGGGTGCAGCTGGGGTATTCGATGAGTTTCCACACGATTTGGCTGGGTGCGGCCGGGGTACGCAATGAGTTTCCACGCGATTTGGCTGGGGTGCGGCTGGGGTATGCAATGAGTTTCGACGTGATTTGGCTGGGCTGCGGCCAGGGTACATGATGAGTTTCCACGTCATTTGGCTGGTGTGCGGCCTGGGATTGCGAGGTGTTTTCGCATGATTTCCTAGGGTTGGGGGTGAGATCGCACAGCATTTTCACTCAATTTCACTAGGGGGGCTGTATGCTGGTCCAGGGAAGGCACAGGGGCTTGCGCCGTGTTAGGCATTTCACTTGCTTTTTACTGCACATAGGGGTGTGTTGGGGGCGTAAATGGTGCAGCTTGGTGTTCCTTGCGTCACAGCCACTGATGCCTCAGGAAATCCATGAATACACATGCGCGCAATTGTTTCTCTGCGCCACATCTGGTGCACGCTCCTTCTCGGCGCGCCGCACTTGTGCCTTTTCTGCGCAGAATTCTATAAATCGGGCCCATAATATCTAGTCAGATGGGAAAAAGAAAGATACATAGTAAAATCCATGAGTAACATGTTGATGAGGGATCCAGCACTGTAATTAGTGTCTGGTTTATGGACTTATTGAATAAAGTGCAGGTGCTAGCAGCAATGTAAGAATAAATGCACATGTAGCAATTAAAAGTTCTTATACGTATAGCAGCATACAATATAAAGTGCATGCGCATGTTAAAGACCACGTACTACACGTGTAGAACGTGAGTCGATGTGTAGCTCCTGGACAGTTCATATAAAGTGCAAGTGCCTGCAGCAATAAGATAGTGCTGTGCAAGCACAAAATGTTGTAAAGTGCTAGTGAAATTAGCTGCCATTTAAGGTGCAAATGCATCAAATGTCTAAATAACAATCATCAATTGCAGTTAGTCATGTCAACAAATGACAATCTCCCTAAAACAGCAACATGTTACATCACAATGATAAATTCATGTAAAAAACAAGTGACTGTAATCCTCCAAGCAAAGAATATGTATACTGTGAGCCTGCAATTCTGGAATCACAGGACGACAAACACACTAGACAACAGAGAAAAACAACCAACACTACTAATAACATGATTAAAAGCAATATATCCTGGACCTCCCCATTGATACAAAGTAGGAGGCTTTTTAGTAAAAGTAGGACCAAGTGGTCACACTAGGAGTAACAATATGATGGAGAGGCAAAAGGCCTGTCAACGCCAGCGCGGGGGATCCGGGATACAATATACAAAGGGTAATGACTCAATAAAGGAAAAAAAAGGAAACGCAGCCCATAACTCACCCACAAACAGGAACAAATACAATGAGAGCAGATAAAACTCAAAGTACTACATAACTTGAAAGAACAGCAAAATCAAAAATGAATCATGTGGAGCATAAGGGAAAAATCAAACAGCAGATAAAAAAGACACCATGAAAATAATGTCTGAGTAAATATAAAAAAATATATAACATTCAGAACAAATATATATCAACAGAATGGACTTCAGTCAAAACAAATCAATGCAGATGTTAAGAGAACATGAAAAAGAGAAAAGAGAGAGAATATCATCACCAGATCTGTGCAACATCCCACCAACTGAAGGACATGAATGAACACAGAGATGTAGAAACATGTAAAGAAGGAAGCCATCAAATTAATTAAACACCTATAAAAGTATACAATTCTTCATCAACATTATGACCAATAGGTACCTTAGTATCAAAATCTAAAATGAACAGGGTCTCAAGCTGGCGCAACCGAAGAACCCGATCACTCGCTCTGCATTGTTTGGCTATATGGGCAACCCCAAAGAAACTCAGTAACTGGGAATTGTTGTCAAGTTACTCCTTGAAATGCTTAGCAGTAGGATAAGAGGGATCAGATGTTTTGATGGCTCTCAAATGGTGGATCATTCTAATCTTTAACTTACATGTGGTGCTGACCACGTACTATTTGTTGCACAGGCAACAAAGAATGTAGACAACAAAAGACAGCAAAAGTGGCATCACATGTAATGAGCTGACGACCCGAGGAAAGGCAGTTATATGTTATGTTTTGTTATGTTATGTTTTGTTATGTTATGTTATGTTATTCGGATTTATAAGGTGCCAAAGCCCAAAGGCATCCAGGCACCGAAAGACAGAAGTGGTGCAGATATTAAGATAATCCTAACTAAACAGAATGGTCTTTAACTGTATGCAGAAGAGAAGATGGTCTTCAATCTTGCGTAACCTAGTTGGCAAGATATTCCAAGCTTGGGTGCCCCGAACATGAAAGGCCCGCCCTAGTCCACAGGCTCTTTGAGTACGTGGCATTACAAACAGAGAGCCCTCCATTGATCTTAAGCATCTATTTGGTTGATAAATATTAATCCTCTCCTTCAAATATGACGGGGCATTACCAAAGATACATTTATGACATGTGGTAAGCAATTTCAATTGAATACGTGCAGCCACCGGGAGCCAGTGGAGTTTTCTTCTGGCAGTGCTGGTAGGTTCAGAGCTTTTCATCTGAAAGATGATTCGTACCACTGCGTTTTGTATTTTCTGCAACTGCTGAACATTTGCCTTACTGGCTCCTCCGAGTAGGGCGTTACAATAGTCAACACGTGGCAGAATTACTGCTCTTACTAGTTTTATGCTGTTTTCCACTAATATTAACGGGGCTACTTTTCTCAGTACCTTACGATGGTAATTGGTATTGGTAGACGCGGCGGTGACATGTGCCTCACTGTCAAGACCTTCCTCCATATAGGTGCCCAAGGTCTTAACTTTCTGTACCGTCTTAATTTGATTGCCTTCGATGGAAAAACAATTATATTTTTGGTTCAGTTTTGATTGAGCATGTTGAGAGCCAAAAAGCATCAACTCCGTTTTAGCAGCATTTAAACAGAGCCAATTTGTTTACGTCCATTGTTTAATGACATGATATGCTGCAGTCAACGTTTGTTGATCTACTTCATAGTTCCCTGTTATATTTAGTACCAACTGGAAATCGTCTGCATAATTGCAGAAAAAGATCCCCAGGGATTCCAGCTCAACACATAATGGTAGAATGTAAATGTTGAACAATAGAGGTGAGAGGCAAGCCCCTTGTGGGACACCGCAAGTTATAATCTGTGGCTCAGAAGCCCGAACTCCCCAGTAAACACAAGACTGGCGGCCCTCCAGAAAGGATTTAAGCCAAATGATGGCGCTGCTGGATAAACCTCCGACAGTCGCCATCCTTTTGAGTAAGATTTTATGATCCAGCAGATTGAAGGCTGCTGAGAGATCTAATAACATCAGCAGCCCCGACTTGCTGTGCTCTAGTTTGCCAAGCATGTGTGTTTGTAAGTCCAAAAGCGCGGACTCAGTTCCATGAAAGCTCCTGAAGCCTGATTGCTTCACATGTAGCTTACCAGTGTTAAATACATAGGATTGGAGCTGTGTGGTAGCTACTTTGTCAATTAATTTTAAAAAAGAACAAAGTGTTTGTAATTGGTCTTAAAATAGTTGCATCCAGCGGGTCCAGGCCAGGTTTTTTTTAACAGAGGGGTAACTGCCACGTTTTTTATAGATTGAGGAATGGAGCCAGTACGGAAAGATGAACTGACAAACCGACTAAGGAACGGAGCAAACAATTCTCTGTGTTCCAATATATATTTGGAAGGAAAAAGTTCCCCTATAGGATGTGTGTAGGATTTTTGTACAATGTCATGGGGGCATACTTTGCACTTGTGACATTTGACGAAACCAGCGAAGGACACAGAAAGCCAAGCAGTGTTAGTGGGATTTTTAGTCAAAGGCTGCAAAAAACTTGAGACCAATTTGTCCTTCAATTAAGTTGCCAGTTTAAATGTCAAAACAAGACATGATGAGAGTAAAGGAATGTAACAGTTTTATAACATGGCACACTCCAGCCAGGGACTCCTTCCACTGACAATGAATGTGGCACACAATAAAAATGTCTTTTATCTTTAATCAACCACAGGTTCTTTATTTGAGTAGGCCCCCAACCCGTCTCGCACAAATCTTAACAAACACCATGTGTTGCAATGGAACAGGAACCAGGCCGGTGTGTAACAATATCATATTTATACATTTTATGGTCAAATGAAAAATCAAGCAAAATCAAACAATTGGGCAGCAACCACTGATGTTGTGGCAATACAGATGCAAAAATCCCTACAACACAGTTAATTCAAACTCTTAACATAATATACAGAAACCTTTAATAGCAAGCAAAAGAGAAATCATTTTTAAAACCAACAGATAGCATCAAAGTTAGGCACTCCCCCTGCACACTAACCATAAACTCCTGCTAACTAAATTCTTTGTGGACGGAAAGCATTGGCAAGGAGTCAGAATAAGGAGGGAAAACCTGGATTTTGAATTCAGCCCACCAACCCAAGATGGTGGGCCAGAAACAAAAATGAAAACCTTATTTATGAGCAAAACAGCATAATCAGATTTGACTTGTTACTCACATATCAGTTTGCAACTGTGATGGGATGGCTAGGACGGAAATTCTTGTTGCTACACTTGGCAGATAAGGAAGCTGACACACTACTAGGCAGGGCACCAAGCCAACATGAACACAAGGTAAGCAAATAGGTTTTGGAAAATGAAAATGCAAAAGAAAACACACGCGGCAGAACAGCAATTTGTTTCTACACAGGGCTTCTGATGACAGGCAGAAAGAGCTTGGCTGACAAAATCGAAAATTGGTTTTCAGGACAAGGAACAGAGGCACATAGCAGATAGGATTCTGATAGAAAGGGTTACTCATAATGGGACTACAGTTTTGGTCTTTCTATGGGACAAAGGCAAATCGGAATTTGTAGAAGGCCCACAATGCACGGGCAAATTAGTTTTTTTTTTTCTACACAGAGACTAACAGGGTAATTCATAGAATTTCGCAGAAAAGTGTCGCAAGCGGCTGGCGCAGAGTGTCCGCGTGCGTTTGACTGCGCCAGGCACGTGCGCTAAAACCGATTTCCGCGCACAGCGTATTCATGGATTTTAGGCTCCCAAACCAGCCGTGGCGCAGAGTATCGCAGCGACCCTGCAGCAGCGCCAGTAACGCCCCCAAGAACGCCCTCGCGCAAGGAAAAGCCATCAAAATCGCAAAATCATCGCAAAGGGCTGCGCTAACCCTGGACCAGTTTACAGGGCTGCCAAACAAGGAACGCAAAGCGGGTAACGTGCATATCAGGGGTACGCGTGAAGTTATACACGCGATTAGCCAGGGTACGTGTATTACAGGGGTATGCGGGAAGTTTTACATGCGATTAGCCAGGGTACGTGTATTACAGGGGTACGCGGGAAGTATAACACGCAATTGGCCAGGGTACGTGTATTACAGGGGTAGGCGGGAAGTTTTACACGCGATTAGCCAGGGCACGTGTATCACAGGGGTACGCGGGAATTATCACATGCGATTTGGCTGTGTACGTGTATTACAGGGGTACACGGGAAGTTTTACACGCGATTCGGCTGGGTACGTGTATTACAGGGATGCGATTTGGCCAGGTACGTGTATTACAGGGGTGCGCAGGAATTATCACACGCGATTTGGCTGGGTACGTGTATTACAGGGGTGCGTGGGAATCATCACACGCGATTTGGCTGGGTACGTGTATTACAGGGGTGCGTGGGAAGTCACACGCGATTAGGCTGGGTGGGTCCTCACAGGTGTTCCCTGTACACCCTCCACGGCCCCTGCAGGCAGCCTACAAAACAGGGGACTACCCTGCACACCTGCTCATGTCCCCCTGCACCCCCACCCCCCAGCAGTGCAGGGGCAGCCTCCACAAGGCCCCCACCCATGCCCCCCACCACCCCCACCCCCCCGCCACCAGGGGCAGCCTCCACCAGGCCCCCACCCATGCCTCCCACCACCCCCAACCCCCAGCAGTGCAGGGGCACCCTCCACCAGGCCCCCACCCATGTCTCCCACCACCCCCACCCCCCCGCCACCAGGGGCAGCCTCCACCAGGCCCCCACCCATGCCTCCCACCACCCCCAACCCCCAGCAGTGCAGGGGCAGCCTCCACCAGGCCCCCACCCATGTCTCCCACCACCCCCACCCTCCCGCCACCAGGGGCAGCCTCCATCAGGCCCCCACCCATGTCTCCCACCACCCCCACCCCCCCGCCACCAGGGGCAGCCTCCACCAGGCCCCCACCCATGCCTCCCACCACCCCCAACCCCCAGCAGTGCAGGGGCAGCCTCCACCAGGCCCCCACCCATGCCTCCCACCACCCCCAATCCCCAGCAGTGCAGGGGCAGCCTCCACCAGGCCCCCACCCATGCCCCCACCACCCCCACCCCCCCGCCACCAGGGGCAGCCTCCACCAGGCCCCCACTCATGTCTCCCACCACCCCCACCCTCCCGCCACCAGGGGCAGCCTCCACCAGGCCCCCACCCATGTCTCCCACCACCCCCACCCCCTGCCACCAGGGGGAGCCTCCACCAGGCCCCCACCCAGGCCTCCCACCACCCCCAACCCCCAGCAGTGCAGGGGCAGCCTCCACCAGGCCCCCACCCATGCCTCCCACCACCCCCAACCCCCAGCAGTGCAGGGGCAGCCTCCACCAGGCCCCCACCCATGCCCCCCACCACCCCCACCCCCCCGCCACCAGGGGCAGCCTCCACCAGGCCCCCACTCATGTCTCCCACCACCCCCACCCTCCCGCCACCAGGGGCAGCCTCCACCAGGCCCCCACCCATGTCTCCCACCACCCCCACCCCCCCGCCACCAGGGGCAGCCTCCACCAGGCCCCCACCCATGCCTCCCACCACCCCCAACCCCCAGCAGTGCAGGGGCAGCCTCCACCAGGCCCCCACCCATGTCTCCCACCACCCCCAACCCCCAGCAGTGCAGGGGCAGCCTCCACCAGGCCCCCACCCATGTCTCCCACCACCCCCACCCCCCCGCCACCAGGGGCAGCCTCCACCAGGCCCCCACCCATGCCTCCCACCACCCCCAACCCCCAGCAGTGCAGGGGCAGCCTCCACCAGGCCCCCACCCATGCCTCCCACCACCCCCAACCCCCAGCAGTGCAGGGGCAGCCTCCACCAGGCCCCCACCCATGTCTCCCACCACCCCCACCCCCCCGCCACCAGGGGCAGCCTCCACCAGGCCCCCACCCATGCCCCCCACCACCCCCAACCCCCAGCAGTGCAGGGGCAGCCTCCACCAGGCCCCCACCCATGCCTCCCACCACCCCCAATCCCCAGCAGTGCAGGGGCAGCCTCCACCAGGCCCCCACCCATGCCCCCACCACCCCCACCCCCCCGCCACCAGGGGCAGCCTCCACCAGGCCCCCACTCATGTCTCCCACCACCCCCACCCTCCCGCCACCAGGGGCAGCCTCCACCAGGCCCCCACCCATGTCTCCCACCACCCCCACCCCCTGCCACCAGGGGGAGCCTCCACCAGGCCCCCACCCAGGCCTCCCACCACCCCCAACCCCCAGCAGTGCAGGGGCAGCCTCCACCAGGCCCCCACCCATGCCTCCCACCACCCCCAACCCCCAGCAGTGCAGGGGCAGCCTCCACCAGGCCCCCACCCATGCCCCCCACCACCCCCACCCCCCCGCCACCAGGGGCAGCCTCCACCAGGCCCCCACTCATGTCTCCCACCACCCCCACCCTCCCGCCACCAGGGGCAGCCTCCACCAGGCCCCCACCCATGTCTCCCACCACCCCCACCCCCCCGCCACCAGGGGCAGCCTCCACCAGGCCCCCACCCATGCCTCCCACCACCCCCAACCCCCAGCAGTGCAGGGGCAGCCTCCACCAGGCCCCCACCCATGCCTCCCACCACCCCCAACCCCCAGCAGTGCAGGGGCAGCCTCCACCAGGCCCCCACCCATGCCCCCCACCACCCCCACCCCCCGCCACCAGGGGCAGCCTCCACCAGGCCCCCACCCATGCCTCCCACCACCCCCAACCCCCAGCAGTGCAGGGGCAGCCTCCACCAGGCCCCCACCCATGTCTCCCACCACCCCCACCCCCCCGCCACCAGGGGCACCCTCCACCAGGCCCCCACCCATGTCTCCCAACACCCCCACCCACCAGCACTGTGGGGCACGTGGCCAGCAGGCAGTCATGCAGCAGCAGATGGCAGGTGGGAGCGTGCTCAGGGCTCTGGGGGGCAGTAATTTGGCCTCCTGGCCAGGAGCGTGGTCTCTCGTGTGTGAACGCGTGGACAGCCTGATAGGGAGTGAAATCCCACACGTCAGCGTGTGAATCGAGGAAAGGCCCTAGCACGTTCAGGAAATTGTTGCGTGACACGTCCCAGTGTCAAAGCGTGTGATTGGTGAAAATGGATCTACACGCAGAAGTGACAAAGCGTGTGATTGGTGAAAATGGATCTACACGCAGAAGTGACAAAGCGTGTGATTGGTGAAAATGGATCTACACGCAGGAGTGACAAAGCGTGTGATTGGTGAACGTACACGCCGCGTAAGTGATGCTGTACGTGTGTGCCTGTATATAAGGTACATGTAGAACACCATTTCCTTGTACGTGCTTTTCGTGGAGAGCGAGTGGGTGAATTCTGTACTTCTTGTCGTTTCACACGCGATTTACTTCACGGCGTTTCCAGTTCGTACTCCCTGTTACCTCTGACAGCTTTTTCTCTATTTTTCCTCTTGTACTGGTTTACCTGGGCCTGTTCCCTCAAACAGTGTCCCCTTCTACTGTTGTCCTGTCTTCTCAGACAGCGTACACATCTTCTTTTGGCGGGGGTTTAGCCAGCCAAACGCGCTCATTTTTCACGCTCTTTTACCTGGCAGACGGTGAGTCACGCACGTATCCAACTTCTGTGCTTGCCCCGTGTGTAGCCTACCCCTTCAGAGGTCATTCTAGGCTGCGTGTGACACGCATACGTTCATTCTTGTGTTACTGGGTGCCACAGCGTAGTGCAGGTTTTTCTTTCTGCCTACGTGGTCTAGGAGGGGTTGCGTGCACGTCATCTCCCTTTTTTTGGCCTCCTGTGCGTTGCGTGACCCGTCATCTTTCCCCAGGGGTTACAATCAGCCGTGCTAGAGCACTAGGGTACAATTACCATCTGGTACCCAACCCCTTTGACCCCCAATTGCCCAGGACAATTGTCTACAGCCACTCCCATACGCACATTAATATCAGTGCCATGGCTGGGAGGCGAGGATTCCGTAAGGGTGGCAAAGGTGGAAGAGCCACAAGTGGTGGCCGTGGTGGATCCGGTAGGGGACGTGGTCGTAACTTGCAGGGTGAGCCTGTCCCCCCATGTGTGGAGGACCAGTCAAGGGCACCCATCATCCCCCGCCTCCCCCCCTCCCCCCCTCCCGTTGAGGCTGAAGTGGCTGACACCATCCATGCTCAGCCCTTGTTGGACCAGCCCATTGTAGCACCAGACCTGGCTGACTCCATGGCTGACTTCCAGGTCAGCAGGGCTACGACACGTGCGCTGGTGCACGTTGATGCTATCATGCCACGTGGATCTGGGGCAGCAAGGTCATCTGCTGCCCCAAGTAGGCAGGGCGGAGAGGCTGCAGGGGCAGCTGCAGCTCCATCCACCCCAGCTCTCACACACCCAGCCAGGACAGTGTCCGTCCTAGTCCATTCTGCTGACATTCCCCATGACACCATTACACTTGAGCCAATGCCTGCACCAACTCCCATGCTGAGTGTGCAATCCCACACACCTGATACAGAGCCCACCAGGGCTCCTGCCCCTAGTGTCCAGAGCGGCGCAGGACACTCAGGATCACCACCACCTTCCAAGCGGAAGAGGAAGAGTGCTCGTCCGGCACAGGCTGATGCCCCCGACACGGCTACACAGTCCGGTCCGTCGAGGAAGCCCAGCTTCACGGATGTGGAACTGAATGCACTTGTCGAGTATGTGTCCGGACATGATAACGAGATGGTCATTGTTGCAGGATCCAAGACCACACCTGCACAACGCCAGGCACACTGGCAGACCATTGCGGACATCGTAAGTGCCCTTGGAATCGTGAGGCGCACAGCCAATGATTGCTACAAGCGCTGGAATGACCTAAAGCGCAGGGCAAAGAAGAAGCTGGCCTCAAGTCATGCCGCAACTCTAGTGACTGGAGGTGGGTCTCCAGTAGAAGACATGGAACTCACTCCACATGAGTCAGTCGCTGGGACCTACGTCACGGAGGAACAGATCCAAGGCGTGGGAGATCTGCCTGATTACGAGGCATTGTCCGGTGAGTGCACATGCATGTGTGTGTCATCCATGTGCATGGTGTGTGTGTGAGGGCATCTGTTTGTGTGCCAGGTGAGAGTGTGTGCGCCTGAGTCGAATGGGTCAGCCATGTGCTTCATGCAAGACATCCTGGGCAGCTGCATTTCGCCATTGCAGTATCCCTTCTGCCAACAGTAGACATCTAGCCCAACAGCACCCAAGTTGGCCTTGACCTTGCCACTACATTGTTGATTATTTTCCTATGTTCAATCAGACAGATTGTATGCATTCCACCACTTATACTAGGCATTCCTCAGTCCTCTAGTCACATGTATGGCATGGCCATGGTAAAGTGGAGTTACTTTGTTACCTGGATATCATATGTTCACACATGTCCCTGTGCAATTGGACCATATTGGACTGGCAGCTCCAGGTGATAAAGCAGACCTGTCAGAATTAGAAAAGCTATTGCATGTGGGAACTGGACAGAATGAATAAGTGCTGCCCTCCTCTCCATCTACACTCAATAGCAATGGCACATGCCATCTGTGTGATGGCATGTGTGTGTCACCTGGCAATCACAGGGCAATGTGTGATGCCACTGCCAGGCAGCATACATGAAATGTGTTCATCTTCCATCTTTGTGTAATGAGTGTGTGCCATTTGCCTGCCCTTCATACGCAGTGAGGGTGCATGCATGGGAGGGTCTTAGTCATGTGGGACATGTGTCAATCAAGTACTGGTTCTCTTGTTTCACAGCCCTCATTGTGTGCCATGGTGCTAATGCGGGTTTCCATTTCTTTGTCATTATGTCATTGCAGGGGAAGACGCACCTGATACTGCTGGGGTTGTGGAGATGGTGCAGAGCCAGGAGGGGTCCGAGGGCCGACCAACCACCAGTGAGGGACGTGGTGTGCTGGTGGGTGAAAACCCACAAGTGCTGCAGGTCGTGCTCTCAAGGGGTGTCTCTGGCTGCACCTCCCCCGAGCTGTACTCAGCTGTTGACTCGGATGATGAGACCTACGTGCCGTTGCAGGTGAGTGTTCCAGGGAGGGAATCTGTTCTGTCCCACCCACCTGCACCAGGGTCAGAACCCTCAATGGGGATGTCAGTGTTGGCAGCTAGGCCTTTGGTGGTTACGGATGCAGGGTCACACTCCGCGACATCTGATCCTGTTCCTGGGCCAGCAGATCAGAGGGGGAATGCAGTCCTGCAGCCTCAGGCAGTGCCGGCACAGCAAGGCGCAGTCCGCCTTGCCCCAGACAGGTGTGGTGCCCGCCGACGTGGTGGCCGTACACCACCCGGCAATACCGCATGGGAGCAATCCATTTACGGTATGGCAACCCAACAGGCTGCATCATCCGAGATGATGGCTCAGGCCATGGATAGGGTGGCCACTTCCATTGTCCCCCCAGAAAGGCTGATGGAGCGACTAGAGCAGGCAACCGACTCCATCTGCCAGTCACACAGGGAGGACATGTTGGGGTCCAACAGGGACAGGCGGGCGGCACTGGCGACTCTGCAGGAGGCCATCTCCATTGAGTCCCAGGGCCACAGGGAAGCCCTGAGGCAGGAGCTCCTTCACCTCAGGACGACTCTTGTTGAGCTTGAGGCTTCAACACACCAAAGGACAGAACAGCAGCTGGAGCGTCTCACCCGTACGCTCTCAGCTGAGATGCAGGCAACGAGGGCGGAGGTCCGGGCATCCCGTGAGTTGTTGCATGGGGACCTCCGCACACTCATCCTCCAGAACCAGACCTACCACACCCGCATGCTTGCAGCCATGGAGGAGCAGACTAGGGCCTTGCGTGGGCTGCCTCCCATAGTGCAACCACCTCCGGATGCAGCTGCACAGGGTGATAATAGCGACAGCAGTGATACTCCCACAATAGGGTAGCCGTGTGGGCCATGAGCCCATGGAGGTGTTTTATCTTCCCAGGATCCACGCAGGTGGGTTCTGGTGTGCATCCTGTCCTCGGACCTCCTGGGTGGCCTCCCCAACCCCCCCGGGCCCTTCAATGGCCATTTTTGATTGTTTCTTATTTTTATTTTTATTTTGATTTCTTTTATTCCCAATTTTTTTGGGACGATCTGTTGGCTTCGATCTGTTGGCTTCCGTGGTTCCTGTGGGCATACGCTGCATTGTGGCTGGGCACATGCAGGCTTGTAATGTATTTGGTTCAGATGCTTGGGTTTGAGTCACACACACCCCTCCTGCTTCCCGTTTCCATGGGCTTGCAAAGGGTGTGTCCAAGTGACAGTGAATTACACAGTGACGTTGGACTCCCATGAGCTGTGTGGCCAGTCTGTAGTCAATACTGTGTATACATTCATAGTGCATATTGCTGTTGTGTTGTACACTGCATGTTGCATTGATGTGTAACTCTTCTTCTGTGTCTACCTCCCAATTTGCCGGTCCCTTCCTCATGTCCACACAAGGACCTCTAGTCTGGAGATGGGGACCATGTTGGCAGCAGTGCACCTACAACTCTACATGGCGACAACACTGCACAGTTGGTAGTGGTGGGAGTGCAGGCATTTCCAGGTGATGAGACTACTAATATGTAACATTTGTGATGTCATGTTAATGGTACTACGTGCTCAAGTATGTTGTTGGTCCGGCATTGCTGTGAGCATTTCAGGTGTTGCAGGTTTCTAATAGTGCCACTGTACATAGTGAGACTGATGTCATGTTGTGGGGATTACTTTGTTTACCTGCAATTAGCATGACATGGCACGGTGTGTCGTGTGGCGGTGCTGGGGTTGGGTTGGCTGACATGGCACTGTCCTCTTGTTGCATTTTGCAAGTGGGTATTCATTTTAGCTGCTTTAATGTGTAACTTCACAAAACTGCATTGGTGGTGTCTGTGTGGGTAGGGATGACACTTCCAGGTGAACAATCTCAGGCTGACATGGTATTCCCGGTTCATTCTCCAGACATTCAGGATCAGTGTCAGGTTGAGTCATCATTGATTGTCAGATGGAATGTGCCAGGGCAGTGTCCACTCCACAGGGGTGTGATTTCTATGTGAAGTAATTAGCCACTAGCTGTGTACGGGCTGCCTCCCCCCGTGCCCTTTCCCCTCCCATGCGCAGCGGCTGTGCATGTGGTTGGGGATGTGGGGCCACCACCATGTCCACGGCCAGGCCCCGGCGTGTTGCAACGTTGTGCAGGACACATGCTGCCACTATGATCCTGCACACTACTGGGGGAGCGTATAACAGCTGCCCACCAGAACGGTCAAGGGAGCGAAAGCGTGACTTTAGCACTCCGAATGTGCGCTCCACTATGCCCCTGGTTGTAATGTGGGCTGTGTTATATCTTACCTGGGGTGGCGTGGTGGGGTTCCGAATTGGCGTCATCATGTGGGGGCTGAGAGGGTAGGCACTGTCCCCTGTGGAGGTGGTGATTGGTATCATTGGTGGGGTTGTGACCTTGCTCAGTATCCAACATGCATGCATGTGCAGTGGCATACATACTCACCAAGCAGCCATGTATCGCCATGCCGCCCAGCTTCTAGGTCCCGGCTTAGGGTGGACATTCGGTAAATGAAGCTGTCGTGGGTGGAGCCGGGATAGTTGGCATATACTGAGGTGATGATTCCCTTGGCATTACATGCTACCTGCACGTTGATGGAATGCCAGTGCTTGCGGTTCCTATAGATGTGCTCAGATGCCCTGGGGGGACGTAGAGCCACATGGGTGCAGTCGATGGCACCTAGCACTTTGGGGAATCGTGCCACAGCGTAAAAATCCAGGGCGGCAGCATGCCTTTCTGCAGGTGTTCTGGGCAGGTATATGTGCCTGCGGACTGATGGGCGTGCAGTCATGATGTTCAAGACCTGGTGTAGGCAGCGTGACTGGGTGGCCTGTGACACCCCACCCACTATTGCACTTGTCCGCTGAAATGATCCAGTGGCTAAGAAGTGCAGTACATTGAGGACCTTCTCCAGGGGGCTGAGTGCTTGGGAGCACAGGGTGGGTGATGTGAGGTCATCCTCCCACTCAGTCACCAGGTCCAGTATGATGTGTGGTGGAAACCTGTACCTCCCATACACCTGGTCATCAGGCATCCCGAAAAGGCTGGTTCTGGGTGTGAATATTCTGGCCCTGACTATCCTCCTCCTCCTCCTTTGGTAGCCCACTACCACTGCTGCTAGGAACGGTATGTTCATCCTGGCGTCTGAGCTTGTTATTGTTAAAGTCCGCAATTTTATGCTTTGCGCGTGTTCTAGGCGAGCGTGTGACCCGCGCACCCCTGGAATCCAGTTCCCAGTCCAATAGCGTGTGGAAATTCACACGCACCACGGGATACAGCGTGTGACCCGCGCACCCCTGGAATCCAGTTCCCAGTCCAATAGCGTGTGGAAATTCACACGCACCACGGGATACAGGTTCGCTGACGTACTTGCGTGTGTAAGTGGCCGCGCACCCATTAAATACACGTACATAGGCCAATCGCGTGTACGCGCACTTTTGTCCAATTACACGCAATGAAATACACGTACATAGGCCAATCACGCGATGACACTCTGACGTGCAGTATTTCCACGTGTGTTCCGTCATCACGTGCTGAGTGGGGAATGCCCGTGCGGGTCACGTCAGACGCGCTTACGCGCTGAGGGACTCTGGTCCAATAGAATCGCGTATGCGTGCTGACGCGCTTACGCGCTAAGGGCCTTTCTTTGGATTTGACGCTGACGTGCAGGATTTTCACGTGCCAAATCACTCCGTATCAAGCTGGCCACCCGAAAACACACGGAACACCACGCTCCTGCCCAGAAGGCCGAGTTACTGCCCCCCAGTGCCCCGAGCAGCCTCCCACGTGCTATCTGCTGCTGCCTGCCTGCCTGCCTGCTGCCACCGTGCCCTGCCATTTGGTGCCTGCACATCAGCCATCTGCAGGGGTCCAGTTGCTGTGTCCACCCCTGCTGGAACTGAAGACTCCCAACTGGGATTACATCGCTCCACAGCCCAGCCCCAGGACCCAGTTGCCCACCCACACCTGCCTCTGGGGTTGCCATGTCGGGCACTTCCACATCTGGCACCAGTGGCAACCCCAGGCCAGAGGGGCAGAGGGGCACCAGCTTCACTGCCACCGAAGTTGGTGTCCTGGTGGAGCATGTCCTGGGGCAGTATGATGCCCTCTTTGGATCGTCCCGCGCCAGCAAGGAAGGACGGGAGAGGATCTGGGCCGACTGTGTGGTTGCCATCAACGCGGAGGGGGTGGCAACCCGCAACGCCCAGAAGATCAAGAAGCGCTGGGAGGACTTGAGGTCCAGGACCCTTGTGAAGGCCCGGCGCCTCGTGGAGGGGGGCCGGGGCCGCATGAGTTCCATCCAGAAGAGGGTCCTGGAACGCGTACGCCCAGCGCTCCACGCCCAGATCCTTGAGAGGGAGGCCCGTCTGGAGTTGAGCGGTAAGTGTCCAAGCATTACTGTGTGAGACAGGGCATGTTGCGGTGTGCTGGTTCTATGATACTTGCCTGTATGTGTGCCATGGGCCATGTATGCATGTATGTGTGCAGGGACATCATGGTAATGCATGTGCGACCAGTGATGTGTGACCCACATGGTTGTTGCATGTGTTGAAATGCGGCATGGGGAGCCCTATGCAGATTTTGGACATGAGAGCATACCAGTCTCTGTACCTGGACATGGATGGGGGTGAAGGATGGGTGCTGATGCCAGGTACATATATGGTAGCCATGTCTGTGTGCCTGACCTGCGTGTCTGTGACTTGTGCATGCCATGGATGCATGACACATGTGTGTGACAATGCACAGATTCAGTGACGCACCCAACTTACCCTTGTTTCGCCTGTGTTCGGTGTGTTTGGGGCCAGATGGATGTGACTGAGGTGAAGTGTGTGCATGTGATATGCATGAGCCATGATGCATGTGAGTTACATATCATTGAATGTTTCTAGAGTCCATTGGACATGCATGGAAATGCCCATGGCATGCACCATGCCTGTTACTGTGTGTGTTTTGCCTGGACTGACCATGTGTTGTGGAGGGACATGATGGAAGTGTAGTTTGACAGTGGTGCTCATCTGCTATTGCTTCCTGTCTAGGGGACCATTGTACAGTAGCCTGATGCTTGTGTCCTTTGTCTCCCTCTACGCAGCGGCTAGTGAAGAAGAGGGCGGAGACAGCGCTGTGGAGCAAGGCGGCGGGGATGCCCCCACGGCTGCAGCGGAAGGGGTGGGTGAGCCCCCACAGGGGCCTGCTACGGCGGGAGACGGTGAGGAGCCATCCAGGTTGGTGGTTTGCACAGAGGAGGAGGAGGCCGACACTGGTGCACACATGGGGCCTGGTGGGAGCATCCCTGCTGGTGCAAGTGGTGCAGTCCAGGGCCAGGGGCAGGAGGCAGCACAGGTCACCGTGGAGGGGCCTGTGCATGTCACTGTCCCTGACCCTGTGAGTGCACCACCATGCACCAGCAGGGATGCCCCGTCCCAGGCCCGTCCGCAGGTAGAGGGGATGTCCATGTCACCTGACTCCCCTCCACCTGCGATGCGCACGGCTGTGATTCGTGATGACGTGCGTGCTTCCCGGGAGGAGCACGCACGTCATCACGAAGTGCACCGTGCCGACGTGGCCCAATTGGGATCTGCCATGTTCGGGGGTTTCCTGCATGTGTTGGCCAATCTGACGGCCCTCTCCTCCTCTGTGCAGGCTATCCACCGGTCGTTCTCCTTGCCGTCTTCCGGCCCAGATGCCACCAGGGCCCCCTGTGGACCTGCCCCGACCAATGCAGCCAGCTCGGTGGGGATCCCACCCCTGCCACAGTTGGGAGTCGGAGGTCCAGCAGGGGTGGACAACACAGCAAGTGGACCCCAGCAGATGGAAGATGTGACGGCATCATCGGGCAGGGCACGTGCACGACGGCGTCGGTGGTTTCCATCAGCCTGGATGCCGTCGTGCTGGCAGAGGCAGTGGCGTCGGAGGCAGCAGCGGGCTCGACGTGGGAGGCATCATGGCTCGGGGCCATCAAGATGAGAGGGGCAGGCATCAGCCGGAGGGCAGGGCAACCCTGGGATGGTGGTGTGTTCCGTGTGGGAGGAGTTTGGCCAGCGGATAGGTGCGGAGCGGCAGCGGGCGGAAGAGGAGCGGCTCGCCATGGTCAGGGCGGAGTTCTCCATGCGTCGGGCATTGAGGCGGGCTGAGTGCCTCGAGGAAGCTCGCAGGGAGTTTGAGGTGGACATGGGGTTGTCCCTGCGAGACCTCGGGGCCAGGACAGAGTCCCGCCTCCAGGACATCGACATGGAGTTCGATGATGCCCTGGCCAGCAACATCACCAAGTGAGCCGCAGGACTTGCCCGCTGCCTTTGTATATAGTTATTTAGTTAGTTAGTGCTAGGTTTCCTTTATTTATTTTTATTATTTTGGACCGCTCGGACAATGGCCACTTTTTTGTACATATATTTTTCATTAGTTAGTGGTAGGTTTCATTTTTGGTGTTGGGCTCATGGACCCTGGAACATTCCTGTATATAGTTTGTTTTTTTGGGAGATACATTTTTTTGATTTCTTATTGTTTTCACCATGACGTAATGGTTTTTCATTAATTTCCTATGACATGATATTGCTTTGGACAAATTCATTTTAATTTTTTATTCCTTTGTTTTTTTGTTTATCACTTTTGTTCTCGGACATGGACCATTTATTTACTTAGCCACATCGTTTTATGTTTGAAAAGTTCACTTATTTTTGGTATTTAATACATTTTTCATATTTTCTTACACTTGTGTTATTTTCTCATTGGCTTGTTACATGTCATGATATGGGTTTTGACATTCACTTGCACCCATTGTGTATGTGTGTGTGACGGACATGTGTTCTTTTGCATACTTGGCATTGGGGTTGTGTCATGTGATTGCATTCACTATGTGGGTGGATGCAATCCTTGCCTGGGTGTTTGTGCTGGGTATGCTGGCCATTACTGCCATGATTGTGTATCGTCAGGACCTGGGGCCAGGGGGACATGTGTGGGGGCCTGCTGGCAGGTTCCCCACAGTGCTGGGGGGTGGGGGTGGTGGGAGACATGAGTGGGGGCCTGGTGGAGGGTGCCCCTGGTGACTGGGGGGGTGGGGTGGTGGGTGACATGAGTGGGGGCCTGGTGGAGGGTGCCCCTGGTGACTGGGGGGGGTGGGGGTGGTGGGTGACATGAGTGGGGACCTGGTGGAGGGTGCCCCTGGTGGCGGGGGGGTGGGGGTGGTGGGTGACATGAGTGGGGGCCTGGTGGAGGGTGCCCCTGGTGGCGGGGGGGTGGGGGTGGTGGGAGGCATGGGTGGGGGCCTGGTGGAGGCTGCCCCTGGTGGCGGGAGGGTGGGGGTGGTGGGAGACATGGGTGGGGACCTGGTGGAGGGTGCCCCTGGTGGCGGGAGGGTGGGGGTGGTGGGAGACATGGGTGGGGGCCTGGTGGAGGCTGCCCCTGCACTGCTGGGGGGTGGGGGTGGTGGGAGGCATGGGTGGGGGCCTGGTGGAGGGTGCCCCTGGTGGCGGGGGGGTGGGGGTGGTGGGAGACATGGGTGGGGGCCTGGTGGAGGCTGCCCCTGCACTGCTGGGGGGTGGGGGTGATAGGGGACATGAGTGGGGCCTGGTGGAGGCTGCCCCTGCTAGCGGGGGGGTGGGGGTGGTGGGAGGCATGGGTGGGGGCCTGGTGGAGGCTGCCCCTGGTGGCGGGAGGGTGGGGGTGGTGGGAGACATGGGTGGGGGCCTGGTGGAGGCTGCCCCTGCACTGCTGGGGGGTGGGGGTGGTGGGAGGCATGGGTGGGGGCCTGGTGGAGGGTGCCCCTGGTGGCGGGGGGGTGGGGGTGGTGGGAGACATGGGTGGGGGCCTGGTGGAGGCTGCCCCTGCACTGCTGGGGGGTGGGGGTGATAGGGGACATGAGTGGGGGCCTGGTGGAGGGTGCCCCTGGATGGTGGGGGCTGGGGGTGGTGGGAGACATGAGTGGGGGCCTGGTGGAGGCTGCCCCTGCACTGCTGGGGGGTGGGGGTGATAGGGGACATGGGTGGGGGCCTGGTGGAGGCTGCCCCTGGATGGTGGGGGGTGGGGGTGGTGGGAGACATGAGCAGGTGTGCAGGGTAGTCCCCTGTTTTGTGGGCTGCCTGCAAGGGCCGTCGAGGGTGACAGGACCCACCCAGCCTAATCGCGTGTGTAACTTCGCACGCACCCCTGTAATACACGTACCAAGCCAAATTGCGTGTGATAATTCCCGCGCACCCCTGAAATACACGCGCCCAGGCTATTCGCGTGTGGAAATTCCCGCGCACCCCTGAAATACACGTACCCTGCTGTAATCGCGTGTGGGACTTCCCGCGCACCCCTGTAATACACGCGCCCAGGCTATTCGCGTTTGGAACTTCCCGCGCACCCCTGAAATACACGCGGCCAGGCTATTCGCGTGTGGAACTTCCCGCGCACCCCTGAAATACACGCGGCCAGGCTATTCGCGTGTGGAACTTCCCGCGCACCCCTGAAATACACGTACCCTGCTGTAATCGCGTGTGGGACTTCCCGCGCACCCCTGAAATACACGCGGCCAGGCTATTCGTGTGTGGAACTTCCCGCGCACCCCTGAAATACACGTACCCTGCTGTAATCGCGTGTGGGACTTCCCGCGCACCCCTGTAATACACGCGCCCAGCCTATTCGCGTGTGGAAATTCCCGCGCACCCCTGAAATACACGCGCCCAGGCTATTCGCGTGTGGAACTTCCCGCGCACCCCTGAAATACACGTACCCTGCTGTAATCGCGTGTGGGACTTCCCGCGCACCCCTGAAATACACGCGGCCAGGCTATTCGCGTGTGGAACTTCCCGCGCACCCCTGAAATACACGTACCCTGCTGTAATCGCGTGTGGGACTTCCCGCGCACCCCTGAAATACACGCGGCCAGGCTATTCGCGTGTGGAAATTCCCGCGCACCCCTGAAATGCACGTACCCTGCTGTAATCGCGTGTGGACCTTCCCGCGCACCCCTGAAATCCACGTACCCGGCCAAATCGCGTGTGAGACTTCCCGCGCACATGTATTTTTTGTCAGCTTGTCCGTGTTTGTGGGCACCCCTTTGCACCTCATTTGTCCTGGAGGGCCACAGTATAGGACATTCATCATGGCAGTATATGGGTGCTATTTGTTGGCGCTCCTTTTGGCGCACATTTCTTACAGCCGCTGAGACGCTACCGCCTGCTTTCTTGTGGCGGTCGTGTTTGTGCCTGTGCGCCGGTTTGAGCGTGCGCTTTTTTGACCTATTCTATTCCATGAATACGTGTTGTAGGCGAGCGTGTGGGCGTTCTGCGCACTTTTACCCTGTGCTTCCCCCGTGACGCCCACATTTTGGCAAGTTGTTCCCCATTCCGAGTGTTACGCCCCGTGTTCCGCCTACTTTTGTTGCGTGCGCCGCGCTATGTGCGATTTTCGCTGTGGACTGTGCGATTTTCGCTGTGACCTGGCGCATGCCGTTAGATGGCCTGTGCGCCAACGTGCGCCGCGCACTTTCTTATCGCACGTCCGATGGTTTTCTCGCGCACGGCCTTCCATGAATCGATGTGCGCTGCTTTTCGTGCGATTTTCGCTATTCCACTGCGATTTTCGCTATTCCACTGCGAATCGCACGTTTTTGGCCACTTGCGCCGCGCTAATTATTCCATGAATCGGCCAGTAATTCTATTTAGGCTACATTATAATGACTATAGTTATTTAAAGGAAGACACTGAATGAAAGGGGATTAATTTCGAATTTTAACCAGCTCGCACCATGAATTTCTTTTAGAGGAATTTCTTAAATTACTTCAAAATGGTACTAAGGATTTACACAGATAATGGAAAGAATTATAAAAGGAATACGGTACAGACACAGGCTAATACAGATTCTTCTATGGAAAAGGCAAAAGATTATAGTGACAATTTGGGACTTGAATGGGATTTCAATGGGGTACAAGGGTCAAAAGAGTGGGATAAGCAGTTTGGGGAACTGGGGTTGTGTGCTACTTACAATGTAAGCTTGAGTTTGGGATTCTGGAAAACCAGCAAGGTCTCTGGACAGCTAGGCCAGGGGATCCGGTCACTCTGGACAGCTGGGCCAAGGGATCTGGTCACTGGGACAGCTGGGCCAAAGGATCTAGTCACTGGGCTCTCCTGGATGGGATGCTGGACAGCTAGGCAAGGTCTGGTCACTGCACTCTCTAGGATGGGATCAGCTGCCTCTTCTCCTTTCTCCCTGGATTCTTGGGTATACCTGGATCTGGATGAATGGATGACTCTGCCTGGATGAATGTATCTGGTTTCCTGGATTTTGAATGGATTTTGATTCTTGGGTCAGTCCTGAGTGAGTCTTGAGAGTCCATTGTGTTTCTCTGTCTTCCCCTTATATATGCAAAATGACAAATCGAATTTACAACCTGGGGGAAGTATTCTGTAATTATTCCTCTCCTGGGATAGGACAGCCTAGAGGTCCTCCCTCCTCCCCCTGGTCTGATTGGTTCAGGGGAAATGACATCATTTATGTATTTGAATTTATGTCCTTTCTTTGTCTCTCCAGCCTACTTTTTACCAAAAATTAGTTATAGATCAAAACCTCAATATTTTACTAGCCACTGTCATGAGAAGAAGATATGCAGATTCACTAGATCACAGGGAATTGGACCCTCCGATTGCCGACTCTGCGCGAGGTCGCATCGCCCCTTGGCACATTTTAGCATTTTTTATGAAATGCATAATATTTAAAATTCTGCCAGTGACTGCATCTTCTCACATAGTTTCATATTTGTCCCATTTATAATTCACCCGGTAATGCGCCTTTCATGGCCATTTCAGTTCACCAAGTGCTAGAAACATGTACTTGGTCTCTTTACATTTGTCCAAAAATCACATGGAAAACTGGCATAATATTAAATTACTACTTATTCAGGGTGCTGGGAAAAATTTCTTAAACTTCAGAAGTCTTTAAATAACAATGGGGTGGATTTGGCACATGTGTGGGCGGTGCTGCAGACCCCCACAGCCAACTGTCTCTGCCAGGCTCGGCTTACAACAAAGGACTTTTATGATGCCCTTTGAAGTTTGATAGTTCCTCCTTCAGAGTGGGTGCTGGAGGAAACCGTACCTCTTGGTCATACACCAGCCAAACTGGCTTCCATTGTTCCTTCTTTCAGGGCTGCCTGCTAGTCTAGCAGAGAAGTGAATTCACACACTCTTGAACTTTTCATATGTCATTGTGGGCTAATTCACTTATGGATGCACCTTATTTTTTCACTGCAAGGCAGGGCTGGCCATTGAATTCAGTGCCTGGGCCAAAAACCCTGTTTTTCTGGTTTCTGAGTCTTTTACAAATATAACATACATCATATAACCAACCCCCCCCACATATTCAATCACATGTAAAGCTGTCATGTGACATTACCTTTTTAACTGTATTGTCCTTATTTTCATATGAGCAGATTCACACGTGTGTTCATTTCAAATTTACAAATGTGGCTTCTGCAATGCACGGGATTGACTTTCAGTTAATCTGCCAGGGGGCCGGGGGAGTGTTTGCATATACTGTTGGTTCATGGACACAAAACAATGCTGCACAGGATTTCTTCATATTGACATTGAAAAAGAAATGCCACATTATTTCTTTCATTTACTGCAATTTGAGAGTGATGGTTCACAGCAAAAGCATAGAAAAAACGTGTTGAGCGAAAAGCAGAACTCTCTGCCCCTCATGTGATTTCTTAGTAGACAATGCCGTTCTTGGGAGGTATTGCCTAACATTTTGGCAATCAGATGAAATAAAACACTCAGAGGTATGTTTCCATGGAGCGCACAACGTTGTGATGTTTAAAATGAAAGAAAGAACAAATGCAGGGCCGTCTTGAATGCAGTGCGCAGCTTTAGTATTCAGAAGACAGAACAGCAAATGTAGAGCCGTTCTGAATGAAGGTCTTTTCCTTATGGTTCAACTTGAAAGTAAAGCCAATGCAGAGCCATTATTTGAGTGGCAGTGTTCAATACACGCCACACATGTGCCAGGAAAACATAAGCACAGTCATTTTTGTTGCACTGTTTCAATGCGATTTTTTGTTTGAAGGGGAATTCTGCTTAGGGTCTTAAATGTACCCCACAGAATATAGGTCTCAATCCATTTTAAGGACTTGCCAATGCTGCTGGACAATTTTTCTCACATTGTGCACAGAGCGTCAAATGTCACAGTCAACCGTGGGTCATCGCTAATGCTCTTCTTGATGAGTTTGTTCATATTGAGTAAGGAATCTCTATTGAGCAATCTAGCCTTCATGTATGCACTTTCAATGATGCCCTTAGAGTAACCTTGTGAAAAAAAAGTTGTAGGAGGCTACTGAACAACACTTATCAAATTGCGCAATATCTGAGCAGTTCCTATGGCATCGGACAAATTCTGCATAAGGAATGCTTCTCTTGCAACTAGCCGGATGGCTACTGGTGGCATGTAATGGGAGACCTGAGCTGGTAGTTTTTGTATACACAGATGTGTGTTGCCCCAAGGTATCCAAGGTAACAGTGACATCAAAATACACAATCTCACTGAGGTTATGACTTTCAGTGAAAATAAAATTCACACCATTGGTGTTGATGCTTTTAACGAAATCAACCCAAGCACACTCATTTCATTTCCCTTCCATATAACAAAAACATCACCAAGGTACCGCCATCAGGCCATAATCTGTACGGGAAAAGTCTCAGATATGATGTCAAACAAGAATGTAGCCTCCCACCAACACATCATAAGATTGGCATACAGAGGAGCAAAGTTACTGCCCATGGCTGTCCCACGGACTTGATGGAAATATACACCTTTAAAAAGAAACACGTCATTGCAAAGGCAACATTTCAACATCTCCAAAATCATGGTGCTATGAGACAAAGGAATTCAGCAAACGTGTTTCCAAAAAATATTTACATGCATTAATGCCCACCACATGTTCTATAGACGTGTACAATGACACAACAAACAGGTTGGCCAACATCAAACCCTCTTCCCATGGAACCACATTTATGTGTTGAAGTAAATTCTTGGTGTCCTGTAAATAAGAAGGTACCGCTGATACAAAAGAAATCAAAGTTTCATCAATAAAATGTGACATTTTCTCCAACAATGATCCTGATAATGTTACAATGGGTGTCCCAGGTGGACGCACTAGAGATTTGTGGATTTTAGACAAACAATAGATGGTGGGAATGGTGAAAAAAGAGGGAACCAAAAATGTAATCATGTCCTCATCCAAAATACCATTCTCACACCATTTGGTGACCAGTGCCCTCAGTTCAGATTGAATCAATGGAAAGGGATTAGTAGGCAGATATGAGTAACATGTTCTTCCCTTAATTGACTGAGAACCTCGGTCACATAGTGACACCGGTCCTGCAAGACTATGTTTGAGCCTTTATCAGATGGTTTAGTGACAATTCCCGGCAGATTTTGTAGTTTCTGTAGAAGGTTGGAGTGCACCTGCATAAGATTGCAGCATACAAAAGTAACTTGATCCTTGACATGTTTTATTAACATTACAATAAGAATCCCCTGTACAAACTTTTCATGAAAAGTAAATGCACATGTGATGTCATCACTGATGTCATCAATGACATTTGTGATGTCATCTTTGATGTCCTTGGTGTTAGTCTTAGCAGTGCACGGTGGTGGAGCAAGTTATGGTTGCTTAGCTTACCATAACTGGCGAATTTCAGGGGTTTTTCGGTTTTATTTGCAACCATAATGTCCCTTTAACAAAGTTTTTTCACTGAATTTCATAGGTTTTTATTAGTGTAACTTAACCATAATGTCCCCTTAACAACGTTTTTTCATTGAATTTCATTGTTTTTTATTAGTGCAACTTAACCATAACATAGTTTTTTTATTGAATTTCATATATTTTTATTAGTGCAATTTAACCATAACATCTACGAACATCTGACTTCATTGCAGACCTTCTGGACAGTGCCACATGACCCTATACTGGCGCGCGGCATGATGACGTGTCCAAGAACCCGTCCACACTTCACGATAAAATCTGTGCTTCGCGGACAGTTCGGAACTGCATTTTCTACTGATCTAGGAACTTTCAAGTTCAGAATTTCCCTTGCACAGCTCCAACACCTATTCCTACTCATCCATTAACAATCTAGTACACAGTACATACTTTTAGCAAAACTGCTATTTATCTTAAAATGGAATCAGCTAATGCCATCCCTCCTCCCCAAGAGACACCACCACTGTTGTAATCAAGGAGCATGAGAAACACTGCCCCCTGCCTTAGAAATAACATGCGCGCAACATTTTCCCCTGTCGACCTGTCCCTCCATATTAGTGTTTGGTGCCGCATCCCTCATTTACCTGCCCAACTTTCGTTCTAAGCTCTCCTGCCAAAATAAAAAATGCATCCAAAAACAATAAAAGAAATGTTCCTTTAGGAACCACTTTTCACAGTTACAAAATAGAACTAAAAAAAAAAGCTTTTAGACTCCATCTACTTTATATTTCTCTGTAAAGTACCTAGACTCGATAAGATTTTCCAACATTCCCATTTGCATTTTGTGTTATGCTAATGGCAATATTGTGGCGTTTATCCCCCGTTCCAGTGATGGAATGGTGGATACCAGCCTGGCACCCCCAGTTATCAGCCCAAGCAAAGTGAGGGTGGATAATGAGGTCTCCGGACCATTATCACCCAATTCAAGGCCCTGTAATGGGGGATGAAGGTCATTAGCACCCTAGGTTCCCAAAGTGGGAACACGGGGTGCTAAAAAAAGGATTTTCCTTCCTACACTGGGATGTCTGTGACGTCCCAGTGTAGGAAGAAAAATCCTTTTTCAAGATGGCCACCATGGAAGGGAAGGTGGGGTTCCATACAGGGCCCCTCTTTGCTTTCCATGGCAGCCTGCAGAAGGCCAAAGGAGAACCCTACGACCATATAACCACAAGCATATTTTTCTTCCCTTTCAAACCAATCCCAATTTCGAATAACTTTACCACAAAGCCAGTAGCAGGTATATATGGCCACTTTAACCCCATGTGTTTTCCCTCATGGTCATGGCCAGTAGCCTGATTGTCCAGGTCATGACCTTATTCCATGACCCGAACAATCTGGCCATTGCCCATGGACACAGGCTACACCTCAGTCACCAAAGGTAAATCACTATTTTTTGTACCTACATTATTACACTTGTCAAAAAACAAAATCCATTCAGACTTTATGAAAACATTTATTTCTAGATCTATAATCTTTTTGCAAACCTTTGTGTAGATTTGTCAAATGGCACCGCATTGATAAGCCTTTACAATATTTTGGGATCCCCCTCTAATTTTGCCCCCTCTTGACAAAATCCCACCAAACTTTGCAAAAACATTTATATCTAGATCTAGTATCAGTTTGCCTGAATAAGTGTAGATTCGTCAAATTGCACCTCATTTACAAACCTTTACATTATATTGAAACCCCCCCTCTAATTTTGCCCCTCCTTGACAAAATCCCACCAAACTTCGTAAACGCATTAATATCTAGTTCTATTATCAGTTTGCCAAATTAAGTGTACATTGGTCAAATGGCACCTCATTTATACGCCTTTACATTATTTTGAGACCCCCTTCTAATTTTGCCCCCTCTTGACAGAATCCCACCAAACGTTGCAAACACATTCAGAATCAGGATGGCAATATAATTGCAAAATTGCATGTGGTTTCATTGAGTGGTGCCAAAGTTATATGCCATCCAAAAAGTGCCCCCAAACATCTGAAGTGTCCCCGAACTTCTCAGGACTGCTTGCGAACAACCAAACTGTTTGCGGAATTTCGTGACTAAAACCACCCTATTTTGCTTCTTGCAACAATATTCCATCCCATACTCATCGCCCCTCACCTCCCCAGAGATTATATGATATGTTTGACAAGTGCAATGTTGTGTTTTTTAATCTGTTTTTACTGCGATGTCCACGGACATCGGTCCATGTCCGCGAAGCCAAGATGGCGGGCGTTTCCAAAAATCTGATGCACCTCATGATTCAATCAGCAAACACGTTATGTGTCCGCGGACATGACGCAAGTCTATTAGCCAATTGATGTCCTGCCCGTGGAGCGAACAGGGAAGTGTGTCCACGTAGCGGACACAGATATCACTAATTTGTTTGCCCTACTGGACAGATTTACACCAAATTCCCAAAAGCACGCTTTTGGGACCAAGCCGCCACTCCTGCCGCAAATTTGGTGAATATCCGTCCAGCGGTTTGGGCTGTAGGCGGGAGCAAAGTTTCTTCCCATTATGTCTATGGGAAAAAACAATTTGAGACCCCCTCTATAACATTGCCCCCCCACCTTGACCAAACCTCATCAATGACATTTGTGATGTCCTGGGTGTTAGTCTTAGCAATGCACGTTAGTGGCGCAAGTTATGGTTGCTTAGCTAACCATAACTAGTGAATTTCAGGGGTTTTTCGGTTTTACTTGGAACCATAACTTCCCTTTAACAAAGTTTTTTACTGAATATATATATATATTACATGGCCTGCGGTAGCGGCCATGTAGTTATGGTTAAGTTGCTAAACCCATAGGAAGAGCACTTTTTGGGCGGCTTATAACTTCAGTTTTTATACTGAATTTCATAGGGTTTTAGTAGCGCAACTTAACCATAACATCCCTTTAACAAGTTTTTTTAATGAATTTCATAGGTGTTTAATAGCACAACTTAATCATAACCTTCCGTTATCAAAGTTTGTTTTTACTGAATATACATATTCATAGTGTGAATTTGATACATGTTTACTAGGATTCCCTTACTTTATATACATGTAACATAGAATATACTGAACCCCCAGCTAGTGATTTTGATGTCCGCGGACTGTGCGTCTGTCCGCGAACAGACGCAGACAACATCAACACTACCCAAAAACTCAGGGGGTATATTAAATTGTTCTATCATGCCATATAAACACTGAACAAGTTCAAAAAGCAGCACATAAACACATTATATGTAATAATAATAAATAAGAAGTTTAACCTATATATGTAACCTATATATGTAACACATCAACGGTCCATTTAAATAGCATATGTACTAAAATGGAATATAGCAAAACAAAAAAGATATGCCTCCAACATAATTACCTCACAGAAACTACACAGCAAGAACCAACAGCAGACCTACACAACAGTAACAACAAAACTTACCAGAAACTAGTAAGTAAACTTCATTTTTTCTTATATATTTCTAAACTTTCTGTATTAGGTACACTAAAAGTAATATTTTTTTTTACACAGAAATGTCCATTACCTTAGAATGGCTTGAAGAAAATTTCCCACGTGAGGAAATGACTGAAGACAGTGATACTAATGGTAGACACTTCTCTATATAAGCAAATTAATAATCATTACTTTATGTGTACTTAACATATATATATATTTTTAACAGACCATACAAACATTGAAAATAATATTGCAAAAGAGACATTACAAAATACTCTGCAGCGCATGGAACAAAAAATGGATATGCTTATGGAAAATTTCAATATTTTAAAACATTTTGTGGAGGACCACATAAAAGAAAAAATGAAATATCATTGTCCCACATGCACCTGTTCCCCCTCTCCACGTCCCAGTCAACTATCCCCAAACCCTCACCACCAAGAAAAACGTTATGATGAGACTTCCATCCCTTCATCCCCTCCCATCCATCCTCTCCAAACACCAAATTCCCCTGTATTTGTGTCAGTTTCTGCTTCCCCGTCTCTTTCATAAATGTTATATCTGTATATAATAAAAAAAATATTATGTGTGTTTTAATTCAATCCTTTGTGTCTTATTTTTTTTTAAAAGGCAGTTAGGCTGTCCACGGACAGCGCGGTGGTGTGGAATGTCCGCAATTAACCAAAATGGGGGTGTCCTTCGGACACCATACCTGTTCGTACTGTCCGCAAGCAACATGGAACTGTTTTTAGAACACACTCGGTGTCCGGAATGTCCGCAATTAACCAAAATGGAGGTGTCCTAAGGACAATATGCCTGTCTGTACTGTCCGTAGAACATCTACGCACATGTGCACCACACCCGTAGGTCCTACGAACATCGCTTCTGTCTGTAACTGTCCGTCTCACGTGTGTCGCACTATTAATTAGTTTGAGGACCCGAACACCCTCCGTAGAACGTCCGCGCGCATGCACACAACCATTCCTGCGCATTTGGTGTCCTGCGGACACCCGTCCCATTCGCGGATGTGTTTGCAACATCATCATGTGACCGCACCCACGCTGAGCATGTGTCCTGATTTGTGGACACTGTCCGGTTCCCTGAACATTTTAAAAGTACTTTTTTGGTTTTGATAATCCAAAGTATTTTACAGTAAAAATTCACCATTGCACATGTCCCAGACAATGACCCTGGCGTTCTACATACTTTTTGGAACTTGTTGAGCCTTTTTGGGGTGTTTGATCTGTCCACAGACAGCACGGCTGTCCGCAGAGCGTGCACCAGCACCCCTATAAAAGGCCACACCCCAGAGCTCATCCTCATTGTGCTTCTGGCTACCTGACAGAGCATTGTCATTTTCAGCTTTTGCTTCTCTTGCTGCTCTTTCTACTTTTCATCATCAAACCTGATGGCATCTATGGTTGCTGCTGCTCCAGTTGGTGCTACTTCAGCCTCAGCACCACCCCCAACCCCTTCACCACCACCACCTCCCCAAGGGCCTGCAGAGGGGAACAGGCGTGAGGATGTAGAGGTGGAGGATGAAGAGGATGAAGAGGATGAGGTAGTGGAAGTCGATACTACCAGCACTCGCCGTGAGTCTTGGGTGTGGCCGTTGTTTACCATCCATGGTGGAGTGCCAAAAGCATGTGCGAATAAGGTCACCTGCAACCAGTGCAAAATGGTGCTGAGTCGTGGGAGGCCTGGTTCGTACAGCTTTGGTATGATATCCATGAAGCGACACCAAATGTGGTTCCACGGTGGAGCTATTCACAAGGTTGTACCTTGTGATAAACATAGTAGGTTGAGTTCCTCTACAACATCCTCTGTTTCCGCTCCTGTCACCACAAGAGACACTCCTGTGGGACAGCGCATCCCTCCAGCTGCCTCACAGGCCATCCATGATGCTGTTTACCCTTACCTTTCGAGGGTCACAATATTGTGTATGTACTGCAATGCAGTACTCTGCATGGGGGAGAGTCTTAGGAGTGCTTTTGAGACTGCGGTCACGGAGCATGAGAAGGTCTGCTACTGACCTAAATAAGGCCCACCTTACATCTTCCTCTCTCCACCAGCCATTTCTTATCCCCGTGGTTGGTGTCCCTTCCTTATCCTCCTTTCCCCTCCTTTCCTTATGTGTCGTGTGTAAAAAAACAAGAAAATAAATTATACAAAAATATAAAAATTATCTTTTCAGAGCCGCCTTTCACTGTTTAAAAACAGAAGTGACAAATAAATAGTGCAGGGGCCTGTGCATTTTTTAGATGTCCACGAACAGTTCGCAGACTTTTACAATTTTGGGGAGCTGCCCTATCAAAACCATTGCACTTTTCTCTGGGAGGAAGTGGTGGCTATGAAAAGAGCCTTTTGGTGGTGTTTTTTTGTGTTTGAAAAACTTGAAATGGTGAACACCTACTGCAAAATGGATTGCTGTATTTCCAAAAAAGGTTGCAATGCATTTTGTACATTTCTCAGTAAAAATCTGATTGCCAGTATAAGTAGGATGGGATCCATCTATGCGAAAAATGTATGTGCTACGAAACTTAATATTTTCATTGTGAAAGAGGACATGCCAACATCTCTTAAAAAGGCACAAACAGCCTTATTGACATTGCGCCTCGCTTTCTCCATTTGTGGACCAAATGAAGAAGAACTCAGCCACATTTGTCTCTGCGCAATACTTGGGAATTGGGAAACATGTCCATGACCTTCCAAAGTCCTTCTTTCATTGCAACTTGCAAAGAAATTCCAGACACATGTCCTAAACTGTTCCCTCCACAATGAATTATAATTATGTCTGAATGATGCTGTGTCTCCAAAGTAGCACAGAGAGGTACCAAGTCCAGCCACTTCATTCCACGCACTCCATGTCAATGCACTTCCACATGAGGGAATACAAGATGTGCAGCTACTCCACAGTGTTTTGCATGCACCTCCAACCAATGTATCCATGTGTCTCCAAAAATCCAGATAATCTGTTTTCTGAAACACACAGCCATATCTATCTGTTCTTCTCTCAGGAAAAATACTTTCTGACAAACTCTCTCCTTACACAACACACCCAGTAAACTTTATTGACCAATCCCTTTCTCTACTCATTCTCATTTGCATGCCTCTCCACCCCAAAATCCCTGTATGTAATACGCGGTGTCCACGGACTACCGCCATGTCCGCGGACATATCGGAAATCTGAGCGTGGTGAATTTAAATTTAAATAGTGTGCCCCATTTCCCCTTTGAGCTTGGCTCTGAAAAGAGTCATTTTCTGTTTTTATTTGCAGATACTTGACAGACACCTGTTATTTTGTATTTTTTTTTCTTTTATTCTTACTTTACTCTAAAATCTTTTATTTCTTACTTTACTCTAAAATCTTCACATAGCCTTCTCCAAAGCAACCCTTACATTCAAAAACAGCATGGCATTTCCCATAAAAGATAAAGAAATGCCATCTTCTTTAAAATAAACAGCATTACTGAAATCAATATTCTCATTATTTCAGAAGAACATACAAGCTTTAAGCATGAAAGCACACATGCCTCGGTTTATTGCACACCTAGCAATGTTTTGCTGAGGACAAAAAACAGACCTATTGTCCCATATTTCCATAGGTACTAATCCAGAAAAATAACTTTGGCATTTGGAAGGATGTTCATTACTGCTTGAACCAAGTGTTCCAAATCTGCCAACAAAGTAGGGGCACTGACATAGCCCAAATGGAAAGCACCACAGTGCAAAACTACCACATGGGGACTGTTCATCCTGCCCATATATTCACAAATGTGTACAATTCCCTGTACATTGCAATCAGGCACAGTGCTCCACACCACCTCCACTCCTTTAACATCAAAATTGTTTGCCACATGCCTGCATTGAGCGTACTGCTGTAAACCATGCACAAACATATCTCCAACTACCAACACCTTGACTTTCTCCACCTCTGCCAACTTCACTACACACAGCCTCTTTAAACACAAATCCACAACCTCAACACCTGATTGGCTAATCCCTACAGTCCCCTTTCCATGCTGGATTTGCTGGAAAACCGCAGATGTAGCACGCCCTGTCCGCTGACAGCCGCGGTGTCCGCGGAGCGCGTATGTCTTAGACAGTCCTTCTACCCTTTCCACTTCACTCTCTGTGCCATTCCCTCATTGGATACAGCTAAGCAGTCACACAAGCATCCACTAATCACATCCGTGCCCTCTACATCTAACTCCGTCATCAGAGTTCAGCACTTCAAATGTACTGTTGATCACTCTGAGTACAAGTCTCATATCATTGGAAAGCACCTACTACAAAAACTACTCTACAAGTCTCCAAGATTTCTACTTGCAGCTGCATGCATATCCACATGCATGAATAAAAACTACAGGTATGCATATTTTATGCAGAGTACATGTACAACTCTTATAAATGCTTATAAACAGAGTAACTGCCACTTAACCTGTATAACCTAAAAAATGCACGTACTATTATGTTTCCCATCTGCTATAATCAACTGTCACTTCCAAACCTGTCTGCTATCTAAATTCTTTTTTTACACAAACAACTATCTAAAAAATTATAATATTAAAAGATGGGAGAAATCAGTATAATTGAGAAAAACACTTAGTAGTGTATTATAAAATTACACACAGCTAGGATAAGTTCATGCATCTCTATACACTCACACAGATAGACACTATCATTGAAAAGCTCCCAGCTGAAATAACACCACTGCCTGTGCATCACATCCTTCTGCTTTATTACCCACACCTTCACAAACGCATACATTCTATGCTTTTCTTTATAGGTTCTGCGATTTGCCTTATAAAAATTGCAAAACAAGTATATCACTATTTCTTCTATCTCCTAACATGCAATAACACATCCTTAAGAAACCAAGTGAGTTTCATACACTTGGTATTCTACTCATTTGCAAAGCATGTTGAACTAACATATTGTAAGAAAAATATAAAGGCTGCACATAGTCAAAGGTTCAGTTATCAAACAACAATACTACTACAATAACATAAAAATCAATGTCTTAACTAACATCAGTGCTATGAACACATAAAATTACTAACTTCTTTCTTTTACAATTGGAGTGAAGACCACTCTCCTGAAAAACAGCAGCATCTGAAGTACAAACAACAACTCAGAAGAAACCTGCTCATTCTAAACAAAAAAAGTAAGTAAAATACTACCATAATATTCTTACTGTTACTCAAACACACTGTGGAGTTGATTCATGGAATTTGTGCACCGAAAAACGGGGATTTGTGCACCATTCTGCCCACAAATCCCCATTTGTTAAACAAGGATTTGCAGGCAGAATGGCGCACACATCCCTGTTTTTCGGCACACAAATTCCATAACTCAGCCCCTAGAATGTTAGTATTGCAGAA
This sequence comes from Ambystoma mexicanum, assembly GCF_040938575.1. Lineage (NCBI taxonomy): Eukaryota > Metazoa > Chordata > Amphibia > Caudata > Ambystomatidae > Ambystoma > Ambystoma mexicanum. The sequence goes on from NC_090939.1 coordinate 534,691,092, forward strand.
CAAAACTGTTTTACTTCTATACCATTAGATGTAGTATTAGTGCTTATCCTCACCACTAGCTTACTTTCTACTGTCATCTGAACCCCAGTATAGTAGCACACAAATACAAGAATAGCCTTCCCAACTAATTGTAGCTGCCCAATGCACAATCACACACCACCACATACATCTTTACCATCATACTCAGACATTATGCACCCAGCACACATACATTGCAGAACCGCTCAACCCATACATTCTTTTTTTCAACAGACCCCAAAGATTGCTTACCAAAAAGCAAGTCCGCAGTAAGCAACGCAGAAGTATAGCGAATGAAAATAAAAGTGTCCAAAATAAGCATCCATCTCTAGCAGAATTTGTACAAAAAGTTCAAACAAAATATCTAATAGAGTCATTAAGCAAAACAAAACAAGCTTCCAGTACAAAAACTTTGCCTCCTCTTTCAAAATGTAAAACGAAACAGAAAGTGATGAACAAGCATTCAGCTACCACAACTGCTAACACTGGTCCTATAAATCTTGATGTAGTGGCAAGTAACCATACCAAAAAAAGTATTTTACAAAAATATTTCCACCACAGAGTCCTTCAGAATCTTATAAAATCAGGAGTGAAATCATGCACAACCCTTAAAACCTACCGTAGACAATTAATATTAGAAGCTCTCATAGACAGTGCAATCCTTCTCAAAAGGAAGTTATTTATTTTAGTGTTAAACAGAATGAAACCACTAACAAAACTAACTAGTAAATTAAAAAAAAGACGTCTCGATAAACGGAATGTGAACAAAAATATCTTCTTAAATATCTGTGGAGGTAAATGGAGTCACACCACAAGCAAAGAATCATATTTCAATGAAGAAGCATACAAACAAAAGCAAACAAACACAATTGCCATACATAGCAGTGGACTAGGGTATGAAAAACGTAATGATACCATTATGGAACAAGAAACGCTGCTCACAAAAATATCCCCAGAAAACTCAGTATCACCTCTCCATCAGACTGAACCAAAATGTCCAGTGTGCAAATGGCTGTGCACGTCAATGTGTAACATTGACAAAAAAAAAAGTTCCTCAATAAATATGTAAAAGGCAAAGACAAATTCAAAATGAAACCTCTACAAAATATGGATACATGTCCAGTGCTCAAACACACAGGACTACAAGGGCATTCATTAGCCTGCATTTTAGGACCTAATTACAAAAGCACCTTCCATCTTATCAAAATGATATCAACACATCATTCAACTATAAGGAATCTAGTCTATAAACTATACTATGCTAAAAGTCCTGCTTCAGCACTAGCCAATTTAAATAACAATCTTCTACATGGTACTCCCAAAGACCTACCCAAAGAAATCAACCATATCCAGAGAAAATATTTTGGAAGTGAAAGCCACTTACAAAATGCAATAGCTTTACAACAGACTAGGAACAATTCTACAAATGGCAACCTTCTACTACACACATACAAAAAAGAAATACTCAAATTTAAAAGTACATCCGCTAAAGTACCAAACCATGTGTGTGTGGGTGTTGCCGCAGAACATTTTTATAAAAGTAGCACAAACACTGTAGACATAACATACAAAATAGAAGACAATGAAGATTCCAAATGGTTTGAATTAGCTCTCTACCTTATAGCAGAAAACAAATACGAAATAAATGACCCCTTAATACTTTGCAGTTACTGTACTGCAAAACTTGATAACAATCAAACTCCCTCACGTACATTCACAAGTAACTTAGAATTATTCCCACTACCAAAACCCTTGCAACAACTCAATTTATATGAGAGCATCAACATTCAAACAGTGCACCCATTTCAAGCAATAACACGCCTTCAACCAAAAACAGCAAAATTACCTCCCTCAGAATTAGTGAAAGGCATTTGTGGTAAAGTAGTTTATTTACCATTAGATCTCAAAGAAAATGTATACACTCTGAGAGTGCAAAGTCCAATAGAGCAATCTTTAATTGTCATAGTAAATGGTATACCTACAAAAGACATAGTAAATGGTATACCTACAAAAGACATACAAATTTGGCAACAACTCATAGACGTACATAAAGTTAGACAAGCCTTTCAATATCTAAAAGACAACAATGAATACTACAAAGAAATGAATATTGAAGAAAACCTGAGGGAAACAACTGAAATAACTCAAGAGTCACCAGAAACTGGTCAATTTAAACGTCTAGATCCTGCTACAGTATCCAATATATTAGATCATTATACAATTCATCCATTACACTCTGAAGACACCATAGATGATGCACTAGAAATATACCGAATGCGACAAACCAAAGGATCACCAATCAGCATATGGGAAAAAAGTATAGAAGCATGTGCTTCCCCTCTTCTCTTTCCTACTGGCAAAGGAGGAAGGTACGATGATAGACCCACTCAGTTAACAGCATCAGAATACCGCTTGTTACGAATGTATTGTGAAGATCCCAGATTTAGACAAAATGTGGAATACATATTCCACCTACTCTTTGAAAGTGAACTAGCAACTCTATGCTACGGAGTTGCACACACATTGAAATCAGGTACCCATTTTCAAAATATGTCAGCTATGCAATTACTACAAAAAGTGCAAGTAAAAGATGAGGTTTTACAATCAACCATTACAAATCTGTTAGCAAACATGCATGGTACTAAAGAGTACTGGTTCTGACGTCACGGAGATGTACGTTGTATGATAAGAAATCTTGGCCCACCCACTTGGTTTGTTACATTAAGTTGTGCAGAATATGCATGGGAAGATTTACATGATTCCCCATGCATATCAAACAAAAACAAAACAAACATAGATATACTAACACCTGGAGAACTTTGCTCTCTAGATCCTGTTAATGTTTCAAGATATTTCAATCATCGCTTCATTGCTATGCTACACTTTATTTTTAATAAAACTGTTTCTTCCCTCGGAGAAGTGCAACACTTCTTTTGGAGAAAAAAATACCAAGCCAGAGGAGCACCACATATCCACAAGGGTTGTAGGTCAAATGATCGAATCTAAATGGTCGACAGGACAAATGGTCGACACCAAAAGGTCGACAGGTCAAATGATCGAATTTCTTTTTTTTTGTTTTTTCACAGTTTTTTGGGCGGGTCCCCCCCAACTCCCTTTCTTTTGCTAAAAAACACTTTTTTCCCTAAATGAAAACCTAAAGAAATATATATAACTAAAAATAAATTCGATCATTTGACCTGTCGACCAAAGTGTGTCGACCATTTGTCTGTCGACCATTTGTCTGTCGACCATATGACTAGACACCATCCACAAGCTTTCATGAATTAAAGATGCTCCTAAATTTGGTCAATACAGTGATGCCACTGTTTTAAAATTTATCGAAAAATATTTCACTTGTGAAATTCCATCAGAAGCAACAAATAGTGAACTTCATGCACCAATTTTACAATTTCAAAGACACAAATGTGGGAAATATTGTTGTTGCAAATACAAAAACAAAGGGAAATACTACACCAAATGCCACTTTGGTTTCCCTAGACCAGTAAACAAGGAGAAAGGGGGTGCAAAGGAAAGCCTTCTTTTTTGTTAGAGGGAGGCTTGACTCAAAAAGGCACTATTACGTAGTAAGGAGAAGAAGAGTCATCAGCTACCCCTTTTCAACCGTGTAGGGGTGGTAGGCCTAAACGAGGCAGATAGCTAGTTTGTACAAATACTAAATACATTCAAACACACATCTAAAAACTGTAGGTTCACAAAGAACAATTGAACATATAAAAAATACATCTGAGCCCAACTGAGCTCGAAACGGAATGTTTCAACTGTTTTATACATGATAGTTAAGTGAGAGAGGGTTAGTAACATATAGTTCGAATTTCAATACTACTTGTGAACTGGTAGTATTTGTTGTTGACACATAATTATGTTTCTGGTTTGGGATGGAGTCAGCCTTCACTTGGGTTAAACTGTTCGCAGGTGAAGGGTCCGAACTGTCATCGGGACGTAATTCAAGAAGGTGAGTGCCTAGAGGGACAGATGACACGTAAAAAGGTGTATTGGAGAAGGGAATGACCTCACAGAAAAATCCCTGTATTGAAACTGCGTGCTAAAAGCCTACCTTGGTAGTATCAGCGGTTGAACTTGAAGTTATTGAGTGCCTGCGCTGTTGTCTGGCAGGACGCCCATAGCTGGAGTATACAGGGAAGGGGTATCAATGAGTTACCTTGATAATATGATGATTCGTAGGAACTAAAGTGAGCAGCAAAAAAGGAGGGCATACCTTAGGTTGAGGAAATGTCCAGGTCCAGTGTTGAGGCTGGAGGGTACACGGATTGAGTGCCGTGGTAACAGTGACCGAGGTTATGTTGATAGATGACGGATCCTCGTCACTGAAAGGGGTTATAAATAATCCAGGTAAGTTTAGGTATAACTTCCTGATGGTGGCAGAGAGTCGTGAAAGTGCTTAGACTGGTAAGTACACGAGGGCTGTGGTAGATTATGGTGTTTTAACTTAAAGAGGCAGAGAGAGCATCCAATCGTGTAAGTGCCTGGAGTGATTGAGATCTACAAACATTGCAATAGTAATGTAGTGCTTATGAGACAAAAGGTTGATCACGGAATAAAGTTTGAATGGAAAAACCTGGGCATCAGTAGCCGCTTAACAAATTACAAAACGAGTGCTGGCGATGATTTTGCAGAGTGTGGCTGGGCCAGTGTATTAACTGCAGAGAGAGTGCCTGGAGTGATTGAGATCTGCAGTGCCAGCGGGACTAGGCCAAGGGGTGATCACAGAGAAGTAGTGAATCAAGTTAAAATGAAAAACAGTACCCACTTGATAAATTACAAAACAAGTGTCGGTGATGATGGTGCTGAGCAGCAGGGCTGGTCAACATTGAGTCACATACCTAGGGCATGGTCATTCAACTGGGGCGAGCTGTGCGATCAGGTTGCGAGCTGTGGCTACGCTCGGTAAAGAAGGGATCATTTTGTAGAGTCATTGGGGTCGATTCATGGAACAAACGTGCACCGAAAATCCCAGCGCAAGCAGGCGCAAGGAGGCGCAAGCGTGAGAAATCAAGCGCACGTGCACGCGTGCGATACAAGGAAGGCGCTGCGCTAGTTTCCCGCTGTTCGTCCGCCAAATCCATGTATGTCGCACACGGGCACACACGTCATCAAATGGCATGCGCTACGCGCACAGCAAAAGCGCACATAGCATGGCGCACACAACAAAAGTGGGCGGCACAGTGGGCGTAACACGGGAATGGGGAACAAGGCGTGAAAAAGAAGGCGTAACTGGGGAAGTACTGCAGGGAACTACACGGAACGCCCACAAGCACGCAAACAACCTGTATTCATGGATTAGAATATGGGAAACCCACACACGGCAAAAGACGCGCACAGGCGTCAACGCGTCTGCCACACGAAGGCAGGCGGAAGCATCCCCGTGCACAGTATAAAAGTGTGCGCAAACAACAAACACGTATATACAGTTACGATGAATGTCCCATTTGTCGCAGCACTGATCGTGGGACACCGCAGGAGGAGGATAATAGCCAGGGCACGCATTTTCTCACCACGGACAAGCCTTTTTGGGATGCCTGATGACCAGCTCTACGGCAGGTATAGGTTTCCACCCCACATCATCCTAGATCTGGTCAGGGAGTGGGAAGATGACCTTACATCCCCCACCCTTTGCTCCCAAGCATTGAGCCCCTTGGAGAAGGTGCTCGATGTCCTGCATTTTTTGGCCACTGGGTCATTTCAGCGGACCACTGCCATAGTGGGGGGGTCTCACAGGCCACGCAGTCACGCTGCCTACACCAGGTGTTGGCAATCATGACAGCGCGCCCCTCAGTCCACAGGCACATATACATGCCCAGAACACCCACAGAAAGGCAGGCCATGGTCCTGGATTTTTACAGGGTTGCACACTTCCCCAAAGTGCTTGGTGCCATAGATTGCACCCATATGGCCCTACGTCCACCTACGGCCACTGAGCACATCTACCGAAACCACAAGCACTGGCATTCCATCAACGTACAGGTGGTATGCAATGCAAAGGGAATCATTACCTCTGTCTATGCAAACTACCCTGGCTCCACCCATGACAGTTTCATATACAGAATGTCTGCCCTGAGCCGAGCCCTGGAAGCTGGGCAGCATGGTGACACATGGCTCCTAGGTGAGTACAAATCCCTGTGCACATGCATGCAAGTCACACACAGCCAAATACCCAAACCCTAATAATCTCAACTATTATCACCTCCCCAGGGGACAGTGCCTACTCTCCGAGCAACCATGTGATGACACCAATCCGGAACCCCACCACACCACCCCAGATAAGATACAACGCGGCCCATATTGCAACCAGGGCCATAGTGGAGCGCACATTCGGAGTGTTCAAGTCACGCTTCCGCTCCCTTGACCGCTCTGGCGGGCAGCTACTCTATGCACCCCCAGTAGTGTGTAGGATCAATGTGGCAGCATGTGTCCTGCATAATGTTGCAACATGGCAGGGCGTACCAGTGGACATGGTGGTTCCCCCACATCTCCAACCACAGGCACAGGCGCTGCCCATGGGAGGGGATAGGGCACGTGGCGAGGAAGACCGGACCCAGCTTGTGGCCACATTTTTCACCTAAACTCCCACCCCTGCGGAGTGCACACAGGCCTGGCACATACCGGGTGACAATCGATGATGACAAAGAGACAGTCAATTGTCACAACCTTACCACCCTGAGATTGCTGCCATGGAAGTGCCACATTGTGTGCATCCCTAGCTACTTAAACACAAGCTATCCTGTGTGACCAAAAGGCACACATATGATATATGATATGATATGATATGGCATTTGTAACGCGCCTATACACAAGTGTTGCAAGGCGCAACGAGGCAGGGAGGGGTGAACAAGGGAAGACAGACAACGATCCTACTAGGCCAGGTGTCATTTAGATCGCGCAAGTGCAGGGGTAGGTGGAAGGGAAAAGTGCAAGGGGAAGGGGAGGGGGGAGTGCGGTACAGGGTAAGTAGAATAAAAATTAAATAAATAGGCCAGCTGGTGGCAAGTGCAAAGGTAAGTGCAGACAAGTGCTGGGAAGGGGGGGCTGTAGGGATAAAGAGACAGTCCCACAGTGCAGGGGTTGCCAGGGAGGCAGTGCAAGTGGAGAGTGGCTGGGCCAGGGACCGAGGTCGGTGAGAGTGGCCCAGTTGCAGATTCAGTGCAGTTTCAGTGAAGAAATTAGCAAGGGAGAGGGAGAGAGAAAGCAGAAGCAAAGAGAAAGGTGTTGAGGTGCTTCCTGAAGTGTAGATGGTTCTCTTCAAGTTACAGGGAGGCAGGAAGGCCATTCCAGAGGAAGGCCCCTGCCGTGAACAGAGATCTACCCCCAGCTCGTTGCTTCGAGAAGCGGCTGACCCTGACATGCAAGGTGTGAATCACACACACCTGCAAAACAGGCCATGACAATCACTGTTATGTCACTCAAACCCTCCCAAACCACAGCATGACATGGCAAGCAATAGCCATACACCAACACAGTAACAATAAGGTACACATTGCCATGTGAAAAATGTAAATTGGCATCAGACAATGATGCCTGACATGGAATCAGATGAAATGACTGACCAACAGCCTCCCACCCAAAATAAATCAGTCCCAAATGCATCACAAAAGTAGTAGCCGCAACATAACAAATAATTCCTGCCTACATGCACATTGTGCATTGCAAAATCAACACTGCAGCTTCTGTGTGCTGTGTCCAACTCCTGCAACACACTGCTCAGCGCACAGCACAGTGAACAGCCATTGTGTGTGATGCACACCCTGAGCATCACATCTAAGCGACACACCACATCAAAAAGCAAAATAGGCATGTACAGGATCCATAATTGGTCACAGAACATGTGCTGCAGGGACACAGTGGGCAGCAGAAGGCAAACAGAGTGTACATGTGGATATCGAAGGGTGGTTGTACATGTAGTGCATCATAGTGCGAGTGTGCGGGTCAGCAAGAACATGCACTCAACATATGCATGTGCAATCAATTGACCATCAGTGTCCTCTACACATGACATGTGAACATTCACCATGTGTACACCCCAGCATGTCAAACCACAACTATCCCCTCACACCTGAAAGGTAAATACAACACATGAACATGCATTGATCAGCAGAACACATCATGTACATAGGATACCACAATTACAATGTCAGGGTTCCCATCACACTGCAGGGCAAGGCATCTATCAACAACAAAACACCCCCCCCCTCCCTCACAAATGACCATGACCCACTGAACAACTGCACATGGGTCATGGAGCCTTCAACCCTCAATTTCACCTGGCCACAGGATCACCATTCCCCTTCGTCACCATCTTGTGTGTCAAAAGTTGCCTGCACCCTCAGAGTCCACCTTCATTTGCAAAGACACAAAATCCAAGGCAGAAAAACGAACCAGAACAGCCTCTAGTAGATGACTTGAAGTAGCAGTACCTCACAAAGTCCAAGTACTACCACAATGATGTAACAACCAAGGTAGCACAGTAAAACAATGTCACAACAGGATGTGGACCATGTGTGGTACATAACATAGAATGATGCACCACGAACAGATGTGTACTGTCACAGCTCCCGTGTACAGGCACAGGAGTGGCACGAAACAACCAACCCCACCGTGGCCTGGGTGCCTGCAAGGTCAAACTCACACAGGCCTTTGAGACCCTGGTTGGGAAGGAGGGTCAGGGATATGCAGTTGGGACAGCCATTGGCATACTGGATAACTGGAATGAGGGGCAGGAGAGGGGAGTATGAATGACACGTGAAAGTAGGGAATGCTCTAAAATGGAGTACTTGCATTAACACATACACAATCATAACAAACTTGTACATCATTGTCAGGGCCTTCCGGAGTCTAGGCGCAGGAGTGGCACGAACCAACCACCCCCTCTAGGGTTTTGGCACCTGCAAGCTTGGGGCTTACAGAGGCATCCGCAACCCCAGCGGGGAAAGAGGGTTAGGGAACGTTGGTTGGATAGGTACGGGAAGCAGGAACACCAGGTAGAGGGTACAGGGTTTAGAATTGGATAAGACTTGGGGTGATTATGGAAAAAAACATACCAAATTGAATTACACATTCATCCATGCAATAGTGCACCCCCCCAGCAAGCCTATGTAGAGCAGTTTGAAAGAAAAACAACAAGACACTCAGCTCTGGTTTTGAGTGCTGGCCTCCTGCCTGCACACTCTCAGGTCCGGTTACAGGAGCACTTCAATGCTGCAAAGAGAGCCACAGTTAATAATCTGTGTGTGCACATAACACACAAACACACCACCAAATATGCCCCATAGCAACAAACTACTCTACAAACAGACAATCTGGTGTGGATGCTTCGTACCCATACGTAACATTCCCCCTGTGATGGTTCATTCATAGTCAATGCAGTAAGTCAGGCACCGGTGGGTGCGTGGCAAATGGAACACCAATGTGTCACGATTCACACAACATGCAATGTTCCCTGGGTAAGCAGACAGACGCATATAGCAAGGTATGACTTCAGAAAAAGTTGTGTCCCACCATGACCGTAAAAAAATAGGCAGTGCATGTTTCAAAATGTACATGGAAATGAAATGCACTGCACCTGAGTCTGTCCCTTGCTGCATGTCCCTGTGAGCTGCTCCTTTCCATGTCTCGGAAGGCAGCATGGGTGATACAAGTGCCTCAAGGCCCATGGTGGACCGGAGGGTATGTGCCACTGCCCCTGCAGGTGCCCCAGACAACCTTACAATCAACTAGCCATCAGTCCACCAACACATCTGAGCTGTATTGTGTGCTTCAACACCAATATTCGTCCAAGCTCACCCTCAGTGCTGCTACTAAACCTGCATGTGCAACTGGCCTGGTGGAAGCTTTGCTGTGTTGTGGCCCCCCTGTGCTGCTCACCTTTCCTGGAACACGTCAGCAGTTCTAGGATGTATGTCTGCAATCCTTGTGCCTCTGCTTGCGCACACATGTGCATGTGGGCACCAACAAACGTGTCCAGAATCCAGACGTCAAAGGTGGTCTCGAGGCTCATCCCCCTGCAGAAAGGGCATGAAACACATGATTAATGCTTTAGAGTCATCTGTGTGTGTCTCTTCAGGCATCTCATTACTGGACCATGTCAGAGATGTACAACAGAAATCACACCATCAGTCCGTCTTTCACATCCAAAGTGTGGAACACACTATCTACGGCATGAATTGCAACAAGCACGTGTACAGTAAAGATAAGAAACATACTACACAATGCATAGCAATGAATGTACACATTAATCATGAAACACCCCATCTAGCAAAAGCAGAACAGTGGTCAATAACACTGCAATCATCTCCACTAGGGGTGTTAACACAAGTTACACAGCACCAGACATGCCACAGATATGACAGTCCAATGCCCTTGTGTAATAGGCTGTTACACCGAACCATCCTTGCAAGCCCATGGATAAGGGAGGCAGGAGTGGCATATGTGAGTCAAGGACCCCAAGCAGCAAACACATACACAAGACAAGCCTGAACGGACCAGCTGGAACAGACAGTGGATGCTTTCAAAAGCCACAAAGTACCGCACCGTCACATGAAAGCACACTAGACAAGCAATTTTAAACTATATCAACTAATTACACTAACTATGAAAAACCTACATTACCTAATTAAACTAACTATCAAACATACGACCCGGGGGGGGGAGGCACCCAGGAAGGGGGAGGTACAGGGTACTGCTCAACACCAATATGCGATGATGTTGAGCCAAAAAAAAAAACCTCCATGGGCTCAACGCCTGCACAGCCCGACCTATGTAGGAGATCGATGGTCGTCCGAGTCTGGCTCATCCTGGAAAGGAGGACGTGGCACAGTAGCCTGGCCATGCCTAGCCACAGCTTGCCCCTCGACGGCAGCAAGTCTGCCGGACGGGTGAGCCTGGTTCTGTGTGGCGATGTGACGTAAGTCTGCATGCAGAACCTCACATGATACACGTGCTTCCTGTTGCAAGTTAGCACGTGTAACACAGAGTTCCTCCTGCAAGGCCTGGATGGACAACCGCTGCACCTCCCGGCAAGCCTGTAGCTCAGCCGAGATGGTACGCTCAAGCTGTGCAAACCTCTCCTCTGCCCGCTGCCTCTGGGACATCAAACGGACACCCAGAGTGGATTTGAGAGAAGCATACTCCTCCCTCAGGGCATCCATGTGCGCCTCTGCGTGAGCACAATTGCTTGACGCAGAGACGACATTTCAGCCTGGCGTGCCCTGTCTGAGGCCGCCATGCCCAGCCTGAGCGAGCGGGCCGTGGACCGTGCCGCCTGCTGCTGGAGAAGCACCTGCCTAGCAGGAGGGAGCACAGATCGGGCCACACGCTCCATGCTCTCAACGATGTTCTCCATTGCTGCCCCCTGCCGTTCTGAATTGGCAGTCATGTCTTGCTCTCACTCAGTATACTGCGATTGCATGCGGCGACCGCGATGATGGGCTTGACCCCTGCGGGACCCAAGGACCGGGTGTCCTTGCTGTGTTGGCACCGCCCGCGGCTGCACGACTACATGCCCCCATCGACGTGATGTCCCAGGCACATCAGTGACTGGTGTGGAGAGTGACCCTGCGTCCCGATCCACCACGGGCGGAGGAACCAAGACTGTCTGACCCCTCAGTGCAGGTGTGGCGGACAGAAGAGTGTCCACATCAGAATCACTCACCCCTGACAAATGGACTTGATGCTCATCCTACTCGACATGGATGTCAGAGTCGTCATCAGGGCTGGACTCATAGGCAGCCAGAGAAAAGATGGACTGTAGCACTTGGGGTTTTCGTGGCCTACCACAACCCTCACTTGTGCCGGGTTGATGTAGTGGTAACAACCCTGTGTCTGTCATGACAACACCATCCTCCGCCTCCATTGCGTCATCACCTGAAAAATAGAGAGAAAAAAGGTCACTACACATGTCAGAAGCACACAACACACACACACACCGACAACAAACACATCAGGCAGACATGTGACACACAAAATAGAACCTGGCATGCATGCCGGGTTACCTTTGAATTGCTTCTGTGATCAGACCTGTTGAAAGGTGGCAGTTTGTATAGAAGTGGGTCTATGCAGTGCAGCAAATGTGTATGTCACTCACTACCTACATGTACAAGGACTCCATGGTGTGTGTCAGGAAATGTGAAGGCAGTGCAAGGTCAAATTCAGGCATCATGTGTACTGTGCATTCAATGGGTAGCATATCTACAAGCAAAGCACCCCTTCACCCAAGTACAAAAGCATGGATGCCTAGCATGGTATCAAAAGGCTGACCATAGACCTGTGTATTGACAGGCAGTGTTGACTGGCATCAACAGCTTAATGTGATTCAAGTGACAACACTGCAAATGATGATGGGACAGTAAGCAGGACACATGATGAAAACTCTGGAGGCCACCCACGTGTGAAGAAGACACTACAACAGTCGGACAGAGTCATTAGCCATTAAACAGGCTGAGGCCTGTGACCCACACAGATTGTCAGACCCTAAACATGTGTGCAACACAGTACTGAGCCACAGTTGACATGGGAAGGCTGATGAGATGCCATGCAATGTATGTCACCCAGGACTTGTATTACAGTGATCATCCAGTCAAGGACACATAGGGGCATGCGTGCAATGCACATGGAGCATGAATGGGCACTCATGTCCCTGCGGGGCATCTGACCTATTCACAGTACAAGTGAGATACCCTGCATCAAGTACTAAGGCTGTACCACACAGCATATGTCTGGCAGATTGTACGCTGGAAGTTAGCATGTACACAGGACGCATGAACAGGAAAGTACACAATGGCAAGATTGAAGGAGACCAGTGCAAAGGTGGAACTGGGGTGCAGAGTGGCGGAGGAGGGGCAAGGGAGCATGCCTACATGGAGTACCCACATGCAGGCAGAGGACACATGCACGTCAGTCATGCTATGACATTGTGCCTGGGTTGAGAGGAAGGTCACCCCACGCCACATGCAGAAGGGCCAGTGAGCTGGAACATGGACCGGAGGGGTTTACTGGTAACCAGCATGTGAGTAGGGTGCAATAGTGGTGATGCGGACAGTTCCCGTCTGCTCCACATGTCCACCATCCAGCAGAGATGCATCACGGAAGAATTGCATTACTTGCACATCAGAACCATGTACACGTCACATGTAGTGGCAATCATGCACAACACATCCCGCAAGTAAAACGCACACGTCCTCAACAAACACGCATCAACACTCACTGGACTGGGCATGAAAGTCCAGCATCTCTCCCACTCCTTCGACCGATTCAGGTGGTATGAACTCTGCAACGAGTGACTCATGCGGAGTGAGCTCTTCCTCCTCTGGTGCAGGCCCACCGCCAGTCACCAGAGTCAAGTTGTAATTTGAGGCACGCTTAGCCTTAGCGCTGCGTTTGAGGTCATTCCAACGCTTTTTGCACTCTTGTGCCATGTGCACCTCATGGCAGAATGAACTGACATGTTCCGCAACATTCTTCCAGTGGGTGTCACGGTGGGCAGCCGTAGTCTGACTATTGGCACCCACTACCAACTACCATGTCACGGCTGTGGCCCCGCACGTAGTCCACAAGGAAGTCCAGTTCCTGGTTGCAGAAAGGCTTCTTCCTCAACGTGCAGGAGGTCGTGGCTGTGTGTGGGGTCCCAGCCTGTGCTGCAGGTGCAACCTTCCTCCTCTTGGACTGTGGCGCAGACCCTGGCTGGCTAATGCCGCCCTGACCAGAATGGCCAGTGGGTTTGGTGGATTGAGCCAAGGTATTGGCAGGTGGAGGGACGACCAAAGGCCTGACTTGTGTCAGTGGCAGCTGGGTGCCCTCTAATGGACCCCGCGCAGCAACATCCGCTGTGGCAGGGTCATTGACCGAAATGGTCCTGGTTGGCAGACTCTCAACCGGGGTGTTGTTAGGTGCATCTGCCCCTGCACTTGCCAACACCTGGCTGTTTGGGGCAGCAGATGACATAACTGCCCCAGGGACACATGTCTTGGTCAGAGCAGCCCTGCATGCTCCTATGGTTTCCCTCCTGGCCATTTGTAAATCTTCCAAGGGCTCCTCAAGTGCCAACGCAGCCTGCGCTGGCAGACCCTGACCCTGGGTGGCGGTGTCCACAGCTGCACCTGCAGCAACCACTACCCTTGGGCCCATGGCAGTCGATGGAACGGACTGCCGGGTCACACGGGCGCCAGTGCCAGATGCAGAAGCTGCATCTCCCAGAACCACAGGGGGTGGTGGCATGACTGCACCGACACATGGCACAACATTGTGCTCAAGTGGCGCACCCCTGCCTCTTCCCCCTCTGTGGCCGCCCTGGACACCCTGGAGTCCCCCTACTCCCCAGTCACCACGGCCACGTCCCCGACCACGCCCGCCACGAGGAGTACACGCAGCTGAGGCGCCCCTCACCTTTGCTGGCCTCCCAACCATGGCACAGATGGAGTAGTGCTGGCACAGATGGAGTAGTGCCAATGGGAGGTGTACAGCACAATTGACCTGGGTAATTGTGGTGAAGGGGGTGGGAAGCAAGATGTTAACAACCCCCCTGCACCTGCAAGGCTGTATGTGACCCCGGTGATGTAGTGACGGGTCACGCAATGCTCAGGCACCCCAAAACTGCAGTAAAACCGTGCACGCAACCCTGCAGCCTACTGCATGGAATCAACCTCCCGCAGTACGCGGTGGCACCCAGTAACATGAATAACGCATACATGTGGGACACGCAGGCTACTATGACCTCGAAAATGGGTGCAATACACAGGGGCACCCGCAGTGGGAAAAATAGCGTGTGCGACTCACCGTCTGACTAGCGCGATGCAGAAAAACATGCGTAGCCAATACTCCCGCCAAAAGAAGAGATACGTCCTTGATAGCTGTGAAGTTGTGATGGTGCGCGAAACAACAAGAAGCAGCAACACACGTCGGTCTTCACGAAAGGCACATACAGCGAACTGCTGCCCCCGCTCACCTTTAACTCGTGCTGAGGGAAATGGCCGCGCGCGTCACGTCACTTACATGCATGGGCCCTTTCCTCGGATTACACGCATTCACACGCGGACGTGCAGTTTTTTCTCGCGCGCTGAACCACTATGCTAATGTCACGAGGGAAACGCCCGCGCACGCCCGCGCGCGTCATGTCACAGAGGCGCTTACGCTTGAAGGGCCTTTGGTCCAATGAAACCGCGTACAAGTGCTGACACGCTTACGCGCTAGGGGCCTTTCCTCAAATCACACGCTGACGTGCACATTTTTCACATGCCAAATCACTCCGTATCAAGCTGGCCACGTGTTCACACACGGAAGAACACGCTCCTGCCCAAAAGGCCGAATCACTGCCCCCCAGAGCCCGGAGCACGCTCCCACCTGCCATCTGCTGCTGTCTGACTGCCTGCTGCCCACGTGCCCTGCTATTTGCTGCCTGCACCTCAGCTAGGGATGCAGTTGCTGTGACCACCCCTGCTGGAACAGAAGACTCCCGACTGGGATACCATCGCTCCACAGCCCAGCCCCAGGACCCAGTTGCCCACCCACTCCTGCCTCTGGGGTTGCCATGTCGGGCACTACACCATCTGGCACCACTGGCAACCCCCAGCCAGAGAGGCAGAGGGCCACCAGCTTCACTGCCACCGAAGTTGGTGTCCTGGTGGAGCAAGTCCAAGGGCAGTATGATTCCCTCTTCGGAAGTATGCGCGCCGACAAGGAAGGACGGACTCGGATCTGGACGGACATTGTGACTGCCATCAACGCAGAGGGGGTGGCAGTCCGCGACTTCCAACATGTCAAGAAGTGCTGGGAGGACTTCAGGTCCAGGACCCTCAACAAGGCCCGGCAGCGGATGCTAAGGGGCGCCGAGGCCACCTGTCGGAACATCAGATGAGGGTGCTGGAACGCATATTCCCAGCGCTCCACGTCCAGGTCCTTGAGAGGCAGACCCGTCTGGAGTCGAGTGGTAAGTGTACATGCATCCTGATTGGAAGCTGAGCGTGTGGTGGTGTGCCAGTAGTGTGCAGGTTGTACGTGTGTTTTTCTAGGGCCATGTATGGATGTGTATATACAGGGCTGTGAGGCAGACACATGCAAGTCCTTTCATGTGTGAGACACATGGATGGTGTATGTGTGGGTAAGCATGCAAGCCAAATGCAGATGTGTGAGCACACATGTTTGGATTACTGTGTATGTCAGTTGGCATGGTTGTGGTGTCACACATGGATGTTGCTTCCAACTGCATGTATGTGCACCATGTACATGTGCATGTGTGTCTGTTTGACAAGGGTTCAACAGTGATGCAACATGGATGCATGTGACACTGATATGTGGAAAACTGATTGGCAGATGTGACTTGTATGCCGATCTCAACACTGCGACAGTTGGCGGAGGTGTACACATGCATGTAAGTGTGGTGGCGTGTGTGCATGTGTAGTGCACTCCCTGTGTTTCATGTGATGTCTGGCTCACCTTTGGCTGCTCATGCTGTTGTATATGTATGGATGGTGCTGGCTGTTGCAATATGGCTGTGGAATAGCTCATGTGTGTGAGTCAAAATGACATGTGTGTTCGGTATTGTGATGCCATGTTTGAAGTTTGACAATGCCACTCATGTAGAACTGTCATGTGTGTATGGGTCCATTGTACAGTGCCCTGATGCCTGTGTTTTATTTCTCCCTGTCTGCAGCGTCAACTGATGAAGAGGGCGGAGAAGGTGCTGTGGAGCACAGCGGCAGGGATCGCACCGCCAGCCGGAGACGCAAGGCCCAGCTCCCCTCCCAGGTTGTCATCTCGTCGGGGCTGAGGAGTCCGGTGCCGCGTCCCAGGCTGAAGCGGCGAGGGGAGGTCCAAGAGGCAGAGGTCAGAGTTGGACTCCTCGGCAGCAGAAGGGGCAGCTGAGACCCCACAGGGCCCAACGGAGGAAGATGGCATGGAGTCATCCTGGTTGGTGGGGGTTTGGTGGAGGAGGAGGCCGTGCAAGGGACAGAGACGGGGTCTGGAGGTGGGGATTCCACTGGTGCTAGTGGTGCAGTGCAGGACCAGGGACAGGAGGCAGCACAGGCCGCCGCGGAGGTGCCTGTGTGCAATCCTGTCCCTGATCCTGTCACTGCATCATCTTGCACCAGCAGGGATGACTACGTCCAGACCCATTCTCAGGGAGGGGATTAGCTTACACCAACTGGCCTTCCTCTCCCCGCGGATGTGGCTATCCGGCACCAGGTTGAGCCTGTCCTGGGTGGGGTGGCGTTGCGTCAATGTGCCATGCGAGGTGACCTGCAGTCTTTTCATGAGGAGACTGCACGTCTTCTCGCATGGCTCGTTGACTGCGGTGACCCACTGGGACAGCTCACCAGGGCCGGATTCCTCGGTTACCTGGACCTTGTTCCGACCCCCTCCTCAACTGAACCCCCTATGCCCCAGTCATCCTCCATGCCATCTTCCCACCTATGTATCACCTGGGTGCCCCGTGGAGCTGCCTCTGACCCTGCGGCCAGGCTGGTGGACAACAGATCCCTGCCACAGTCGGGAGTCGGACGTCCAGCAGGGGTGGCCACCTCCACAACTGCACCCCAGCTGGAGGAGGATGTGCAGGCAGCAGGAACCAGGGCACAGGCAGCAGCACAGCAGCAGCAGCAACAATCTGGGAGCCATGATGGCTCGGGGCCTTCATCATCGGAGGGGCAGGCATCGGCCAGAGGGCAGGAGGACCCTGGACGGGAAGTGTCTTCCGTGTGGCAGCGGTTGGGCCATACGATAGATGTGGAGCGGCAGCGGGCGGAAGAGGCATGGCTCACGATGGTCAGGGCGGAGTACTCCATGCGTAGGGCCCTGAGGCGGGCCGAGTACCTCGAGGCCATTCGCAGGGACCTGGAGTTCCAGATGTCATCGTCCCTGCGAACCCTCGGAGCCATGGAAGAGGACCGCCTCCGGGACATCGAGCAGGCGTTCGATGACGCCCTGGCCCGGGACATCAACATGTGAGCTGTTGGACTTGCCCGCTGCCTTTGTAAATAGTTGGATAGTATTAGGTTTCCTTTGGTTTTTTCTTTATTTTGGACCTTTAGGACAATGGACCACATTTTTGTATATAGTTTTCTTTATTAGGTAGGAGTTTTTGATAGGCTTCATTTCTTCAGTTGGGATCATGGACCCTGGATTGTTCATCTGTATATAGTTCACTGTTGGATTCTACTTTTTTGTTTGGATTTCCCCATGAAGCAATGGTTTTCACTTTTGTTTTGCCCTTGGATTTCATTTTTGGAACTGTGACTTTGGACACCTTACCTTTGGATTATGATTTGTTGTTTTTCATTATTTTACAGACATGCAGCTTTTCTTTTTTAATTTCCATTGTTGTTTGTTTGATTTTAATTCCATTCATGTTGCTTTTAATACATTTTTTCTTCCAACTTCGATGTGTGGTTTCATCTCATTGGTTTCATGCATGTCATGATATGGGTTTTGACATTCACTTGCACCCATTGTGTGTATGTGATGGACATGTGTTCATTTAGATACTTGGCATTGGGGATGTATCATGTAATTGGCATTTCTAAGTGGGTGGATGCAATACTTGGGTGGGTGTTTGGCATGTGGAGGCTGCCCATAAGGGCCAGGGATCTAGATTGTGATGACGTGTTGGCTGGGGGACATGTGTCGGGGCCTGTTGGCAGGTGCCCTGCACTGCTTGGGTGGTGGGGGTGCAAGGGGACATGAGTGGGGGCCTGCTGGCAGGTGCCCTGCACTGCTGGGGGGTGGGGGTGCAGGTGGACATGAGTGGGACATGAGTGGGGGCCTGCTGGCAGGTGCCCCACACTGCTGGGGGGTGGGGGTGCATGGGGACATGAGTGGGGGCCTGCAGGCAGGTGCCCCTGACTGCTGGGGGGTGGGTGTGCTGGGGGACATGAGTGGGGGCCTGCAGGCAGGTGCCCCGCACTGCTGGGGGGTGGGGGTGCAAGGGGGTAATGCGTTGGTGATCACTAGTGCAAGGTGACATGTGGCTTGGCTGGGGGGCATGCCCATGGTTGTTGGGCTGCCTGCGAGACATGCCCAGGGGTGCAGGGTAGTCCCCTGTGGTGTGGTCTGCCTGCAGGGGCCGTGGAGGGTGTAGAGGAAACACCTGGGAGGACCCACACTGCCAATTCACGTGTAGGAATCCCCTGCACCCCCAAAATACACGTACCCCACTCGCACAGGGCCTATCGCGTGTGGAACTTCCCACGCACCCCAGAAATTCACGTACCCTGCTGAAATCACGTGTTAAACTTCCCGCACACCACAGAAATACACGTACCCTGCTGCAATTGCGTGTGGAACTTCCCACGCACCCCAGAAATACACGTACCCTGCTGAAATCGCGTGTTAAACTTGCCCGCACCCCAGAAATACACGTACCCTGCTGAAATCGTGTGTTAAACTTGCCCGCACCCCAGAAATACACGTACCCTGCTGCAATCGCGTGTGGAACTTCCCGCGCACCCCAGAAATACACGTACCCTGCTGAAATCGCATGTTAAACTTGCCCACATCCCAGGAATACACGTACCCTGCTGCAATCGCGTGTGGAACTTCCTGCGCACCCCAGAAATACACGTACCCTGCTGAAATTGCAGGTGAAACTTCCCACGAACCCCAGGAATAAACGTTCCCCGCTTGCGTGTGCTGTGTGGCGGCCCTGTATACTGGTCCAGGGTTAGCGCAGCCCTTTTCACTTGATTGGGGATTTTGATGGCTTTTCCTTGCGCGAGTGGCGTTCTTGGAGGCGTTACTGGCGCTGCTGCAGGGTCGCTGCGCCACTCTGCGCCGCGGCTGCTTTTGGTGGCTGAAATCCATAAATACACTGTGCGCCGAAATGGATTTTGGCGCATGTGGCTGGCGCAGACTATCGCACGCGCACACTGTGCGCCATCCGCGTGCACCACGTGTGCGCTTAATACTATGAATTACCCCCATTGTGTGCGTGCATGCGCAAGTGAAAAAAGCGGAGACACTGCCTGACTGAAGTCTGTGCATGCGTGGTGGGATGCAGGTGGAGGCACTGAACAAAGTGAAGTTGTCGCATGCGTGGCTGAGCGGCATCAGTGACTAAAGGAGGCATTGAAACGATACTGGACGTGTGGCAAAAAAGGGAGCAACAAAGAATGGTTGTGTGCTGTATTGGTCCGTATGGAGATGCACATATGTACAGGAATGCATCAAAAAATTGTCACTGGGGCCAGGGAGGCCTGGTGTAATATACAGCTTAATTATGAAACACACTGGTATCAGAGATTACAACATATTGCCTAAGGCTGTTAGTTCCAAACACAAAAGCCACAGAGTGGTAACATTGTCAAGTCTCAAAAAGCATGAAAGTGGTTACATGTAAGGTTGTTGTAAAGCAATACAAACCACAGAGATGTACATTGGCAAAGAAAATTTGCCTAAGGATGCATGAAAAAGGGGTGATTTTTGTTATATGCAATATCCGTGGGCCAGGGAGCCCTGGAGTAATATACAGCTTAATTATGAAACACACTGGTATCAGAGATTAAAACATGTTGCCTAGGGCTGTTAGTTCTAAACACAAAAGCCACAGAGTGGTAACATTGTCAAGTCTCGAAAAGCATGAAAGCGGTTACATGTAAGGTAGTTGTAAAGCAAACATACCATAGAGAGGTACATTGGCAAAGAAAATGTGCCTAAGGATGCATAAAAAAGGCGTGATTTTTGTTATATGCACTATTGTTTTAGGGCATATACAGCTTAATTATGAAACATACTGGTATCAGAGATTAAAACATGTTGCCTAAGGCTGTAAGTTCTAAACACAAAAGCCACAGAGTGGTAACATTGTCAAGTCTCGAAAAGCATGAAAGCGGTTACATGTAAGTTAGTTGTAAAGCAAACATACCACAGAGAGGTACATTGGCAAAGAAAACTTGCCTAAGGATGCATGAAAAAGGTGTGATTTTTGTTATATGCACTATTGTTTTAGGGCAGGAGGCTGATTCATAGATTCCTCGTATCTTAGTAAGAGAAGACTTGCGTAAGTGGGTACAAGGTTGGAGGCATTAGAACAACTCGAGGAAAAGACAATTATATGAGAACAGTGAATCAAAATCACTCATGGGGCTAAAGTTCATGGTGAAAAAGAGAGAGTGTGTAGTTATTTAAAGAAAAGGCATCATTCAATCACCACATTAAGACCTTTTTTGACTGAGTCCAGACGATAAATCCATTGTTGCTCCAGTTTGCGCAGTGATAGATCTCTATCACCTCCTCTGAATGGATTCCTGGCTGTTTGCAAGATGAACCGAAACATGTTGTTATCGGTATATTTTTTCTCTTGAAAGTGTGCCACCATTGGCTTGTCTGGGATGCCGTTTTTGATACACGAACGGTGCTCACAAATGCGCTGCCATATTTCTCTCTTACTTTTCCCGATGTGCAGTATCTTACAAAGGCATTGAATTGCGTATACTGTCCATTTGCTTTTGCAATTGGTAAATGTGTTAAAGTTCCAGGTCTTGCCATTCAATTCAATGGATTTCATATCTTTAGTCAAACAGCATACTGAGCAGGACCCGCATTTGTGGTGGCCTTTAACTGGTGGTACGTTCCACAGAGTGTTCTGTCGCTCCGGAGGTTTGATGGATTCAGTGTAGAAGTTGACTAGGCAGTCTCTCAGATTCCTACTGCGTTTGCAGGCAAAACATGGATTGGTTGGTTTGAAAGATTCCGTGTGGAGAATGTTCCAGTGTCGTGGATGCTTTTTTTGATTTGATTGCTCAAGGGAGAGAAGGTGGTAACGCAGGTGATTTTGTCTTTGCAGACTTCCCGTGGGGTGGATGAGAGGCATGATTCTCTGCATCTATTTTTAGCTCTTTTCCTAGCTCGGCGGATGATGTGACTGGGGTATCCTCTTTCTTTGAGTCTTATTGAGAGGTCTCTGCTGGTTGTGTAGTAGTCTTCTCAAGTGGTGCAGTTGCGCCTGAGGCGTAAGATCTGGCCGAAGGGTACATTTTCTTTTAGGGCTGCCGGATGGAAGCTGTGGGACTCTAGGAGGGTGTTCTTTGCTGTAGGTTTACGATATAGGGTGGTGGCTAAAGTGTTCGCAGAGGTTTTGTAGATGGTTAAATCCAAAAAAGAGATGAATAGTTTATCTGACTGTATGGTAAACTTAATGCAGATGTCTTTACTGTTGAGCCATATGAAGAAATCTTGTAGTTCGGTTTCGTTCCCTTACCATGTCATCAGTACATCATTGATGTAATGGATCCAAAAACCTATCTGTTCTTTGAAAGGGTTGTTGGTATTGTAGATAGATTTAGCTTCAAAAGAGTCCATAAAGAGATTTGCTATGTCCGGTGCAAACGTAGCTCCCATCGAGAGGCCGTGACATTGTTTGTAAAAAGATTTTTCGAAGATACATCGTTTTCTGTATGGGCGATCCAGATATATTCAAGGAAAAAGGCAGTAGGTGGTTCCATGTTGGTTCTTTGATCAAGGTATGTGGCTAGGACATTGATGCATTCACGTCGGGGGATGCTGGTATACAGTGATTCAATGTTAACCCTTTTTTTGTTATGCTACAGTCTATTTGTTTGTTTTCAGTGTTCACTTGTTGTTTATGGCTAATGTTCTATCTGTTGGCTTATTGCAGATTTTTGGAGCAGTTAGATTCCTGATGGCATATTCTAACTGTCTATTTTTTGTTATAATTTAGTGGTATTGATTTATCTGTTTGGTTGTTGCAAAATCTTGGGGCAGTTCGATACCTGTTGGCGTATTCTAACTGTTTATTTCTTGTTATAATGTACTGGTATTCATTTATCTGTTTGGTTCTTATAGAATATTGGGGCAGCTAGATACCTGTTGGCGTATTCTAACAGTTTACAGTTTTTTAATTGAAGTTTTGTTAATGATTAAGTACAGATTAGTTATTACATTTTGGTTTTAAAAAGATTAAATAAGCGTTTATAAGATTTGCTGGTAATCTCTGCTTTAGAGTAATGGTACTATCATTACATTCAAACCATCCACATTTCTTTTTTATATATGCAGTGTAGTGGCCTATATTGGTTGTGGCTCCTGCGTGGTAGATTATACCTATTGTTGTGAAGGTTTTCTTACCAAGTGATACTTGACCATATGTGAGTCCAGTCAGCTTGCAGTTGTTTTTGGTACCATCTGCATTGTAACATAGAAACATTACTATTACGTATTTACTATGTGTTTGTATTAGTAAGGTGGAGCAATTATCTGAATTGCAGGTAGTACATAATCTACCATGGTTCGCATTTTGTACAAGTTGCTGAAACGGAACAGATTCACAATTAGGTATGGATACATACACAAAGCGCTCATTAGGGATTTGTTCCTGTGCCACATTGTTGCAGAGAATGCATGTATGTTTCCACATGTATGGAATCTGGAAGATTTCATTTATAGGTATGTTTTTGTTTTCTAGCAATTGCAGTAAGTACATTAGAAATTCTTGTGGATCTTCTTGTGAGTTTATAGTGAATTTCACCATTCCAGCACAGTAGTCCAATTCTTGTCTTATTCCATGAACACTATACGTGTTGTCAGGATTGTTTGTTACGTTTCTGTGAAGGACTAACATTTGCAAACACAATTGGTCTGTACTGTGCAAGTAAATGTTGTAAACAATTGGTGGCAATTGAAATAGAATATTCATTGCTACATTTGCGTAGCAACTTACACCGGTTATACTTGAAAATTTTAATGAACCAGATAGTTCTGTGTCCAAGTCATTTCTTCGGAGTGTGTGTTGCTTCTTTGAAGAAGTAACTGATTTACTTTGAGTAGTAGATTCTTCTTTGGTTTTAGTAATTGATGAAGTATTAGCTACTTTTACTCTCTTTGGAGGATTTGCAGTGAGATCCTGTTGCATTTCTCTTTGAATTAGTTTTCTTTTACAATGTTTTCCTTTTTGTGGAACAGGATATACTTTTAGATGGGGGGTGTATAGTGAACATACTCTATTGTATTCTAAAATGCAAGGAATATCAGCATTTACTTTACTTGCATCAAAGTTGATTAGAAATAGACTGTCAAGTGTACTTAAGCGTGATAGTGCTACGTAGCTCATGCCTTCTTTGAAGACTGTGTTCCCAATATCTATCAATGCTTTGTCTAGGGTAAGACCTTGTGATTAGTGAATGGTGACTGTGTATGCTAGAGTTAGAGAAAATTGTTCTCTGTGTACAAACAGGTCTTTTTTTTTTTAAACATCTTTTTTTAGTACGTCAACCAATAAATTACACAGTAGAACAATACAGAAATGAACAATCAAATAAACAATTCAAAATCAATTAACTAAATTGCATATCAATATTCAAACATCCCATTCAAGTAACCCCCCAGACATAGTAAGAATTTTTTTTAATTAATGTCGACAATAAAAGAGCAAAATCCAATAATTAAAAAACATCCACTATAAGACACACACACAAACACCAACATCACACAGACACCAGACCAAACCCCCCAAAGAAAGAAAGAAGAAGAGAAAAAAAAAAGATTTTATTTTCATCTATTATAATTTTATTGAATGTACCCACTCCCTATATTTAACCACAACCCACAAAATCAATCATATAAGGCATTGAATGGTCCTCAAAATAAATTATACACCTCATCCTTTTCTTTTGCCTTAAACGAAAGCTTCTCAAAATTTGATAGAGTATGCAATTCTACTAACCAATCGTCAATATTTGGCTTCTTCCTAGTTTCCCAAACCCGAAGGATTAGCCTTATTGCTATTAATAAAGCCCTATCTATCCAATTGCTATATTTTAAAGACCGGCTACATCTAAGCGATGTAGAAGTAGAATAATATTCCCACCCGATCGCTGTAAAACTACATCTAAAATCAAATTAATCCTATCAACCACATCATTCCAAAAATCTTGAACTCTAGAACAACTCCACAGAAGATGTAGAAGAATACCACTTTCAGTTCCATACCCCAATATAAATTATCTGTTTGTAGTCCCAGTTTATACATTCTAACTGGTGTCCAGTACACTCTACCCACTACTTTCTGTCTAATCAGAAGCAAGTTCAAATCAGCACCGACATTGGCACTCACCCTAAGTATACCCCTCCATTCTATATCGTGAAGTTCATGTTTAGGTCATCCGACCATACCGTTCTCAATTTATCCCATGCCACAAGATGCTTTTTATCTAATTGCATAAAGTTCATAAATGTACGCACTGAATATTCATGTCTTTGAAGAGAAGGAATTGAGCTGTTGAGCGCCCAATCCTTTTTACTTCTAAAAGTTTGTCAAAGAGAATATTGACAAACTGAATGTTGTTGACACGTGGGTATGTTTGAAACCCAACAGCTGTACCCAATGCCCCATTAACTAGTCCTTGCTCCACGTCAAGGTTACGTTTAAGCATTACTCTACAGTTTAAGGATAATTTTTATATTTTCTCCCAACCAGCTGTGTTGGAGATAGAATGTTCTAACGTATTTAGTCTTGTTGTAGCTTGTTGACACATGGGTAGTGCCATACCATGGGTGTCCAGTTTGTCGTTGGAGCAAATTTCAATTATTGGTTGCATTTTTTTTCAACATTGTTTCATTGAATTTGGAACAGCTTGCAAGAGTTGGCATTAAGGACATACAATTGACATTTTTGTGTGCTAATTGTTTCATAACATCAGTAGCACATGCGTAATGGCCATGAAGTTCATGGATGTGCCGGGTTTTTAATATTGCTTGTGCTTCTTGGGATAGTACACCAAATGTAATACTTTCTAAAATGTTGGCGTAAGTGAGGTCTGCAGTTTGGCTCAGGTTTTCTGTTAATTCTCTGTATTTGAAATGTTGCCAAAGGTTGAAATTTCCTATGCTGCCAACAGTTTTACGGCAGAGTTTGTGTCCTAAAGTTTTAAAAATAGGTTCACCTTTCACTGGTGTCAATTGAAGAAGATCTCCAAAAACAATAATGTGTTTTCCTCCAAAGAGCTCTTCGTAGTTTGTTTTAAGTACTTCTTGCAATCTGAGGTGAATCAAAGCCAACATTAGGTTGGAGACCATGCTCACATCATCTATTAGTAGCATTTTCATTTGTTTTAACACTCTGCGTAGTTCCATTGCAGCTTTTGTAGAAAGTTAGTAATATTCTAATTTGTTTTGGTGTTCTACTGGAAGGAGTAGTAATCGGTGTAAAGTGACACCACCCATGTTGTGGGCAGCCAAACCTGTGGGGGCAGTTACAACAGCTGACAGTTTGTTGTTTGTCAATTGTTGAAGGAACTTGCTGATGATTTTGATTAAGAATGTTTTGCCTGAATCAGCTTCACCACTGACATATAGTAGTATAGGTTTGTAATTTTGGCAGGTACATTCTTTATTTTCATGTTGTACACCATGTGCAATTTATTTTGTTACTTCTTGAAAAATGGTACACTGCTCTTTGTTCAGTTTTGATTGTAGTACAGTTATGTTATCTGTATCTTCTTCATAGTGACACATGGTGTTCCCTACTTCTGTCATAGCTAATTCTGCCTCATTTGCTATTAGGGGCTGTCCCAGTGGTTCTTGACTTCCTGTTACAGAAGGTTGACTACTGTGGGGAGTGTCCTTATCTAGTTGGGCCTGGAGTTCTTCTTCATGTTGCTGTTCATTGTGAAACATTGTTTTGTACTGTGTAAAGTTTATATCGGTAATAGTGCTTTAATTTACTTTGAAAGCATCTTCATAGGAGTCATAGTTTTCTATTATCTCTTCTTCTTTTCTCCATGGTTTAAAAAATTGTAGCAGGGACATGTAATATAGTTCTTTATTTTGAGGAGTTTTTAATGACAATATGATATGATTAATTAAGCATTGTTTAGTAAGTTTCACTAAGCTGCCTTTGCAATCTGTCACTCTATATCTACCTTTTTTTTCATCGGGTTTTATATTATTTTTGTATGTGAAGTTTTGTGCTATGTGGTATAGACACATGGTTTCCAAAGTGGTACTCCGGTTTGGGTAGTATGTGTCTAGTAAATTGTTTTTCAAAATGTCTTGGCTGTTGGGATCATTTTTGGCTATTTTTTCTATGTCGTCATATGATTTGAGAACTCTTTTTCTAGATTTAGCAGAACCAAGACTTAGCCATACTATATTTTCAGATTTTCCATACAAAGCAGTACCGGTTAAATGATCTGCAGCTTCATAGGAGCCACATTCTCTATGAGAGAGCATTTTTATGCCTAACCTGTACAATTTCTGAGATAGTGATTTGTCCGATGATAGGCCATTCCAGAGGTCTTGAAGCTCTGTTTTTTTTCTGCTTTTGTTAGGTAGGCTTTAACATATCGTGCAACTGCAGTGGAATTATCTGCAATGTACTGCACATCTATGTTTGCATTCCATAAGAGGGCAATGATTGCATTGTAATCATTGATATATTTTGCTTCTTCTGTTCTTTTTATGTAATATGTGTTCTTAGGTGATTTACCTTTAACATTATGTCTAACTGAAGACAGGGAGTTGTTCACTTTACCTTTTTTCTGTAACTGGTCTAGGGAAACCAAAGCAGCATTTGGTGTACTATTTCCCTTTGTTTTTGTATTTGCGAAGACAATATTTGCCATATTTGTGTCTTTGAAATTGTACAATTTGTGCATGAAGATCACTATTTGTTGCTTCCAAGTGACATATTTTTCGATAAACTGTAAAACAGTGGCATCACTGTCTTGACCAAATTTAGGAGCATCTTTAATCCATAAAAGCATGTGGATATATGGTGCTACTCTGGCTTGGTATTCTTTTCTCCAAAAGAAGTGCTGCACTTCTCCGAGGGGAGGAACAGTTTTATTACAAATAAAGTGTAGCATAGCAATGAAACGATCATGGAAATATCTTGAAACATTAACAGGATCTAGAGGGCAAAGTTGTCCAGGTGTTAGTATATCTATGTTGGTTTCTTATCATACAACATACATCTCTGTGATGTCAGAACCAATACTCTTTTGTACCACGCATGTTTGCTAACAGATTTGTAATGCTTGATTTTAAAACCTCACCTTTTTCTTGCACTTTTTGTATTAATTGCGTAGCTGACATATTTTGAAAGTGGGTTCCTGATTTTAATGTGTGTGCAACTCCGTAACATAGAGTTGCTAGTTCACTTTCAAAGAGTAGGTAGAATATGTATTCCACATTTTGTCTAAATCTGGGATCTTCACAATACATTTGTAACAAGTGGTATTCTGATGCTGTTATCTGAGTGGGTCTATCATCGTACCTTCCTCCTTTGCCATTAGGAAAGAGTAGAGGAAAAGCACCTGCTTCTATACTTTTTTCCCATATGCTGATTGGTGATCCTTTGGTTTGTTGCATTTGGTACGTTTCTAGTGCATCATCTATGGTGTCATTAGAGTGTAATGGATGAATTGTATAATGGTCTAAAATATTGAATACTGTAGCAGGATCTAGAAGTTCAAATTGACCAGTTTCTGGTGACTCTTGAATTATTTCAGTTGTTTCCCTTAAGTTTTCTTCAATATTTATTTCTTTGTAGTATTCATTATTGTCTTTTAGATATTGCAGGGCTTGTCTAACTTTATATAAGTCTACGAGTTGTTGCCAATTTTGTTTTGTCTTTTGCAGGTACACCATTTACTAAGAAAATTAAAGATTTCTCTATTGGAAGTTGCACTCCCAGAGTGTGCACATTTTCTTTCAGATTTAATGGTAAATAAACTACTTTGCCACAATTACTTTCACCAATTCAGATCGAGGTAATTTTGGTGTTTTTGGTTGAAGGCGTATTATTGCTTGAAATAAGTGCACTGTTTGAATTATGATGCTCTCATATAAATTGAGTAGTTGCAGGGGTTTTGGTAGTGAGAATAATTCCAAGTTATTTGTGATAGCACGTAAAGGAGTTTGGTTGTTGTCAAGTTTTGTAATGCAGTAACTGTAAAGTATTAAGGGGTCAGTTATTTCGTATTTGTTTTCTGCTATAAGGTAGAGAGCTCATTCAAACCATTTGGAATCTTCATTGCCTTCTATTTTGTATGTTATGTCTACAGTTTTTGTGTTACTTTTATAAAAAGTTCTGCGGCAACACACACACACATGGTTTGGTACTTCAGCGGATGTACTTTTACATTTTAGTATTTATTTTTTGTATGTGTGTAGAATTGTTGCTAGTCTGTTGTAAAGCTATTACATTTTGTAAGTGGCTTTCACTTCCAAAATATTTTCTCTGGATATGGTCGATTTCTATGAGTAGGTCTTTGGGTGTACCATGTAGAAGATTGTTATTTAAATTGGCTGGTGCTAAAGCAGGACTTTTAGCAGAGTACAGTTTATAGACTAGATTTCTTATAGTTGAATGATGTGTTGGTATCATTTTGATATGCTGGAAGGTGCTTTTGCAAATAGGTCCTGAAATGCAGGCTGATGAATGTCCTTGCAGGCTTGTGTATTTGCGTACTGGACAGGTATCCATATTTTGCAGCACTTTCATTTTGATTTTGTCTTTGCCTTTCACATACTGATTGAGGAACTGGCATAAAGATTTGAAAGATTTTTTGGGAATGTTACACATTGACGTGCATGGCCATTTGTATAATGGACGTTCAGGTTCAGTCAAATGGAGAGGTAATTCTGAGTTTTCTGGGGACATTTTTGTAAGCAGTATTTCTTGTTCCATTATGGTATTATTAAGTTTTTCATAACCTCGTCCACTGCTATGTATGGCAATTGTGTTTGTTTTGTTTTGTTTGTATGCTTCTTCATTAAAATATAGTTCTGTGCTCATGGTGTGACTCCATTCACCTCCACAGACATTTAAGAAGGTAGTTTATTTTGTAATTTAGTAGTTAGTTTTGTTAGTGCTTTCATTATGTTTAACACTAAAATGAATAACTTTCTTTTGAGAAGGATTGCACTGTCTATCAAAGCTTCTAAGATTACTTTTCTACGGTAGGTTTGAAGGGTTGTGCATGATTTGTCTCCTGTTTTTATAAGATTCTGAAGGACTCTGTGGCAGAACATTTTTGCTAAAATACATTTTTTTGATATGGTTACTTTCTAGTATATCAAGATTTATAGGAGCAGTTTTAGCAGTAGTGGTAGCCGAATTCATTTTAATCATGTTCTGTTTCGTTTTACATTTTGATAGATGAGGCAAAGTTTCTGTACTGGAAGCTTGTTTTGTTTCGCTAAATGACTGTATTAGCTGTTTTGTTTTAACTTTTTGTACAAACTCTGGTAGAGATGGATGCTTATTTTGGACACTTTTATTTTCATTTGCTCTATTTCTTTGTTGCTTTCTACAGACTTGCTTTTTGGTAGGCATCATTTGGGGTCTGTTGAAAAAAAAAGAAGGTATGGGTTGGGCCGTTCTGCAATGTATGTGTGCTGTGTGCATGAGTGTCTGAGTATGACGGGAAAGATGAATGTGGTGGTGTGTGATTGTGCATTTGGCAGCTACAATTAGTTGGGAAGGCTATTCTTCTATTTGTGTGTTACTAAACTGCAGTTTACGATGAGAGTAGAAAGTGAGCTAGTGGTGAGGAGAAGCATCAATATTAAACCGAATGATATAAAATTAAAACAGTTCTTTGTTTTGTAATACTAGCATTCTAGGGGTTGAGTATGTTATTTCTGTTCCAAGAAAAAAAGGGGATTTGTATGCCATTCGGCCTGCTAATCCCTGTTTAATAAATGGGGGTTTGTGGGCAGAATGGTTCAGAAATCTCTGTTTTTTTGGTGCGCAAATTACATGAATGAACCACACAGTGTGTTTGAGGAACAGTAAGAATAATAAGGTAGTATTGTAATTACTATTTATTTGTGGAATGAGAAGGTTTCTTTGGATATGTTGTTTGTAGTTCAGATGCTGCTGATTTTCAGGAGAGTGGTCTTCACTGCAATTGTAAAAGAAAGAAGTTAGTAATTTTGTACGTTTATAGCACTGATGTTAATTTAGACGTTGATTTGTATGTTTTTGTATTAGTATTCTATCTTGTTTGATAACTGAACATAGTGTATGCATTCATTTCATTTGACTATGTGCAGCCTTTATATTTTATTTATAATATGTTAGTTCAACATGCTTTGCAAATTAGTAGAATTTTAAGTGTATGAAATTCACTTGGTTTTTTAAAGCTGTGTTGTAGATAGCAGACAGGTTTGGAAGTGACAGTTGATTATAGTAGATGGGAAAAATTTCAATAAGTTCATTTTATAGGCAGACATGCCAACAATCGGGAGCCCCTGAGAGGGAGATTTCACCACAGCAATCAGGAACATTTATTTTTCCCATGGGATTGCATTGGGATTAGCATTCATTTAGGTGGGAGACAGTAAAAAATAGTGCGATTTTTCAATGAAAAATCAGGAGTCTTGCGCCTAAATCAGGAGGTTTGGCAAGTATTTATAGGTTATGCAGGTTTTGTGGTGGTGGAGGGTTTGGGGGTGGTGCTGAGGCAGATGTAGCAACAGCAGCCATGGATGCCATCAGGGTTGATGAAATAATAACAGCAAGATCAGCAAAGGCAGCAAAAGTCAATCTCCAATAGCCAGAAGTACAATGAAGATCAGCTAATAGAATGCTATTTATGTCAATGCATTGCTTAATGCACTAAGTAGCTCATGATATTTATTCCAATGATCCTTCACACTTTTTTGTCAACATTATAATAAGAATCCCTTGAACAGACTTTTCATGAAAAGTAAATGCACATGTGATGTCATCAGTGATGGCATCAATGATATTTGTGATGTCATCTTTGATATCCTGGGTGTTAGTCTTAGCAGTGCACGGTGGTGGCGCGAGTTATGGTTGCTTAGCTGACCATAACTGGCGAATTTCAGGGGGTTTTCGGTTTTACTTGGAACCATAACATCCCTTTAACAAGGTTTTTTTCACTGAATTTCATGGATTTTTAGTAGCGCAACTTAACCATAACGTCCCTTTAAAAAAGTTTTTTTTAATGATTATATATTACATGGACGCGGTAGCATCCATATATTTCTGGTTAAGTTGGTGTTTCCATAGGAAGAGCATTTTTGGGTGGCTTATAACTTCGCTCCCTTCGGACGAATCCTCACCAAACTTTGCAAGAAAAGTATATGGCCCACTCTGAATTCGCAAAGTTTAGAGAGGTTTGGTCCAGGCGGGGCAAAGGTATAGGGGGGGTCGCAAAACTTTTGTTTTTTCCCATAGAAATAATGGGAAAAAACTTTGCGCACACCTACAGCCCAAACCGCTGGACGGATTTACACCAATCCAGGAGCAGGGGCTTGGTCCCAAAAGCGTGCTTTTGCAAATTTGGTGTAAATCCGTCCAGTAGTTTTTTTTAAAAAGACCAAAAGGTAAGGCAAAAATAATTGTGATATCTCCGTTTACTCCACGGACGGACTTCCCGGTTCGCTCCACAGACAGCGCCCTGACTGGCCAAGCAGCTTGCTTGATGTCCGCAGACATGCGACATGTTCACTGATTGGACGGCGTTATGCGTGAAGCGCGTCAGATTTTCTGTGGCACCCGCGATCTTGCATTTGTGGACGACCGCAGACAACGCGGTGAAACTTTGATTAAAAATTGTATTTAGTGGAGTGTGTTGGTGTGTAAGAGTGTTTGGGGAGGGTGGGGGGTATGAGATAGGTTCAATGTTCTGTTTTTTTATGTGCTAGACACTTTTGTTGTGTTCGATTTTTCTGCGGACAACACGGCTGTTCTGAAATGTTTGTAAATAAAAAGAATGGATTCGTTGTCAAGCTGAGAGTGTTCTAAGAACACTCGCGGTGTCCAGAAATGTTCGTACATAAAGAAAATGGGGGTGTTCTGAGGACGTTGTCCGTATTGTTCGCTGGCAAGTTGAATGTGTTCTAAGAACACTCGCGGTGTCCTGAAATGTTCGAAAATAAACAAAATGGGGGTGTTCTGAGGACGTTCTCCGTATTGTGTGCCTGCTTAGCTGTATCCAATGAGGGAATGGCACAGAGAATGAAGTGGAAATGGTAGAAGGGCTGTCTAAGAGTTATGCGGTCTGCTGACAGGGCGTGCTACATCCAGGGTTTTCCAGCAAATCCAGCATGGAAAGAAGACTGTAGGGATTAGCCAATCAGATGTTGAGGTTGTGGATTTGTGTTCAAAGAGACTGGGTGTAGTGAAGATGGCAGAAGTGGAGAAAGTCAGGGTGTTGGTGCTCCGAGATATATTTTTGCATGGTTTTCAACAGTATGCTCAATGCAGGCATGTTGCAAATAATTTTGATGTTAAAGGAGTGGAGGTGGTGTGGAGCACTGTGCCTGATTGCAATGTAGAGGGAATTGTACAGTTTGTGAAGATATGGGCAGAATCAACAGTCCCCATGTGGTAGTTTTGCACTATGGTGCTTTCCATTTGGGCTATGTCAGTGCCCCTACTTTGTTGGCAGATTTGGAACACTTGGTTCAAGCAGTAATGAACATCCTTCCAAATGCCAAAGTAATTTTTTCTGGATTAGTACCTAGAGCAATATGGGACAATGGTTCAGTTTTTTTTTCCTCAGGAAAACAATGCTAGGTGTGTAATCAACCGAGGCATGTGCGCCTTCATGCTTAGAGCTGGTATGTTCTTCTGTAATAATGAGAATATTGATTCCAGTAATGTTGTTTATTTTAAAGAAAATGGCATTTCCTTATCTTTTATGGGAAATTCCATTCTGTTTTGGAATGTAAGGGTTGCTTTGGAGAAGGTTATGTGAAGATTTTAGGAGTAAAGTAAGAAAAATAAAAAAATAAAAATACAAAATAACAGGTGTCTGTCAAGCATCTGCAAAAAAAAAACGGCTCTTTTCAGAGCCAACCTCAAAGGGGAAATGGGGCACACTATTTAAATTTACATTCACCACGCTCAGATTTTCGATATGTCCGTGGACATGGCGGTAGTCCGCGGACATCGAAATCACTAGCTAGGGCTTCAGTATGTTCTATGTTACATGTATATAAAGTCAGGGATATTATGGTTAAGTTGTGCTACTAAAAACATATGAAATTCAGTAAAAAAACTTTGTTAAAGGGACGTTATGGTTAAGTTGTGCTACTAAAGTAAAACCGAAAACCCCCTGAAATTCGGCAGTTATGGTGAGATAAGCAACCATAACTCGCGCCACCGTGCACTGCTAACACTAACACCCAGGACATCAAAGAGTCCTAACACTGATCTATTTAGATCTTGTACAATTGACTAAATAATGAACGAACATTCACGTGCCAATATTCGAGGATTAACTGGATTCCATTAAATTCTCAAGGAGCAATTAGTCACAAAAATTCCTATTTATTTTAATCTATCATGTTAAACAAAAATGCTCAAAAACGAAACTATTATGCACTAAGCACTTTATATCTTTTTTATATAAAATTGATTAAGTAGTTTCGCTGATATATTTAGCTTTGAAAAACATATGATATACACAAACAACTGCATGAAACACAAAACGCACACGAATGATGTTTAAAATCAATGGTGAAGCTAACACAGAAGAGCTATTTCAAAATGGCCGAATATTTTTACCAAAGGGTTTCTTAGAACCTCACTAGGATAGGAAGTGAAAATGGACAAAAAAACTCAGTGTTACCATAGAGTTTACTTGCATGCACCTGTATTTAATGGCTGATTGTAATGTCTGTCCTTTTGTACGTGATCAAGCAACGGGAGCGTTGCGAAATGCGTTGTACCGAGGCGTATCTGCCATAATGATGCCGAAACAAATTTGGATATTTGAACTTACTCGTGGTTGTGTGATGAACTAATTTCAAGGAATTCTCAATGACCATAACTTGGAGAGTGCCGTCCCTCCTTGGGAGAAGTTTAACTACTTCTTCTTTTTTTTTTAAATAACTACGTGCCTTGTGACAGGCACTGTACGAGCACCGGCTGTAATCAAGGAAGCGAAAAGGAGCACCAAGTCATTGGCGGGCTGCCAAATAACGCTCCAAACCAGGACACACGTTCAAGAGGCGCAGGGTGTACGGGTGCAGCCAGGAGTGACGTGACCGATCGCGGGTGAACCCGCTTTTCATCGGAAGATGGACAGCGATTCCGAAGCATCGGTGAGTGTTCTCCAGGCAGCCCGTATTTCTTTGCAATTCTGGTTCAAAATGGTCTTGTAAAAGCATGTTGCACACAGTATTATTATGAGTGCCTTCCGAGAGGTTGTTTCATAATGTCAGTTTTCCTACAGTATTACGAGCTTCTTTGGCTCGTTTTTTGCAAATAAGCACCCACCAACAACCTTCTCTGCAGTACATGTCTGTAACATCCTTTTAATTATAAAAGCATGGCATCACAAGCAGATAGAGAAAATGCATGCTGTGAACAGGCACAGACTTTATTTTGTGAATCCCAGCATTTCAAGGCACCATCCAAAACTATCACAGAGAAAAGCAATGGGAAAAAAACAAAATTAGTTTACTAAAAGAATTGGAAAAATTACAAAAAAAGAAGTAAGCAAATGGTGGGAGGAACATTCACTACAAAATTATGTGGATGTAGGAAGAATTCCGCGAGGGTTGAGAATTCTACCCTCGCCTTCTTTTGAGGAACAGGATCCGGAAATGCTGCGAGAGTGGGGTGATTCTACAAACCAGTGCTCAGGACAATTCCTAAATATTCTAATAAAGTATGCGCGAATAGATAGACAAAAAATACTGACAAAAATAGAGGGAATTAATGAACAACTTTCCTCACTTCCCCCAAGTGAAGATGGAAACAAACTCAGAACAAGCATGGAGGGCAGTTTGAAAATCTATGAAGAGGATATAAAATTGCGCAAACAAAGGAAATTTCTTCGCAATAAGAAAGTTTATGAACTGGGCAGAGTATATACATTCGCACAGCGATTTGACCATCTAAGGAAAAATATGCCAAGCCAGAATGTGGGAAACAAAGAGACAACGCCGAGCTCAAGTGACGCAGCAACTACATCGGACTCGGAAGCCTCGACTAGCACCAATGAAAATCCACCAAAAAAGACCAATTTTTTAGACGAGATGAGAATGCTCGGGCTGGATGGCCAAATAAACATCAGCAAAAAGAACACCGGAAAGGGTCAGGGCAAACATCAAGGATCAGGAGGAAAAAGAAAACAAGGAGGGGACAAAGGAGCAAGCAGCTCAGAATCAGATCCAAATACAAGAACACGCTCTGGGACCAAATAAACGCAATAGATCTGAAGAAAGCTGACAACAGTATCATCAATCTTTCAGATTATGTCCTTAGTCTGGAACAAATCAAAATATTGCAGTATGGATTCAATTTCTGCCCCACTGCTGGTTATGATTACATGGAAACAAGAATTGACTTTTATAAATACATGAGAAAGATTCGATTAAAAAAGTTTTTCATTATGAATCCACCCAAAGAAAAACAAAGTGCTCGTTTATCGGGTCGAACCACGGTAGCCATAGAAGACCTGGACACATTACTAGATCTTGCTGAACTGGAATTAACTGGGGAACAAACTGACGGG
The DNA here is from genome assembly GCF_040938575.1 of Ambystoma mexicanum. Lineage (NCBI taxonomy): Eukaryota > Metazoa > Chordata > Amphibia > Caudata > Ambystomatidae > Ambystoma > Ambystoma mexicanum. The sequence goes on from NC_090939.1 coordinate 534,727,589, forward strand.
ACTATATTAGTTATGCCGGAAATGTTGAACATAAACACTGACTGGCCAATAAAAAGCAAATCAAAAGCGAAATCTAGGTTCAACCCAATGTTCCAACCAGGAGGGAAAATTGAAGCATTCCAGGATTTAGTTATACAGGATCTAAAGAAAGCCAGACTCCAGAAGCAAAAAACCAAATCAAATTTTACTATAAAAGAAAAGAAAATTCTCAAAGACCTGCAGGAATTAAATAATATCGTCATAAAAGCATCTGACAAGGGCAGTAATATAGTAATCCAAAACAGAAAGGATTACATAAAAGAAGCAGAACGACAATTGTCAGATATTACCTGCTATGAGAAATTGAATGAGAATCCCATCGAAACTGTAAAGAACAAAGTGGAAGATTTTCTGAAAAAATAGACAGACTTAGACATTCTGAATGACGATGATCATAAATACCTTTACAACAAATTCCCCACAATTCCGACTATTTACTTTTTACCGAAGGTCCATAAAAACCCAACCCGACCTCCTGGTAGACCCATTGTCACTCTAAATGGAGCTTCCCTTGAAAACATGTCGAAATATGTTGACCAAATGTTGCTGCCTTTAGTCTTTACTCTACCATCCTATTTACGGGATACAAAAGATTTTTTGAGTAGGATTGAAGGAGTCGTTTGGGAAAAAGACTTTATGTTTGCAACATTGGATGTGGTATCTCTCTATACCTCTATAGAATATCATGATGGGAAGAGAGCGTGCAAACATTTTTTAGACAGCAGATCTTTAAATTATCGTGCACATGGTGAAATGATCATGGAAATGATAGATCTATGTCTATGCAATAATGTTTTCTTGTTCGACAATGTTTACTATAATCAATTGAGGGGCACGGCGATGGGTACGATCTTTGCTCCGTCATATGCAAATACGACAATGGGCTGTTGGGAAAAGTTCATTGTATGGACTGAAGCCAACAGCCAGTACACTGATCAAGTAGTTTTATGGCTACGGTTTATAGATGACTTGTTTATCCTTTGGAATGGCAAGGAGAAAGAGTGGCTCTACTTTGTAGAAATTCTAAATACTAACAATTTGAATTTAAAATTTACTGAGACACATAGTCGTGAGTCATTAATCTTCCTTGATGTGCTAGTGAAGCCAAATCAAAAAGAGATAAGTACAGAGCTTCATCGGAAACCTACTAGTTCAGACATGCCTCTGTTTCCTACCAGTAACCATCCTACTGCATTAAAATGGAGTATACCGTATGGAGAATTTGTAAGAATTTGGCGCAATTGCAGTGAAGTAGAGTGCTTTGATAGAGAATGTAAAATCACTGCCAACAATTTTGCTAATCAAAGATATGCGAAGGCAATTATTGAGAGAGTCTACTCCAAAGCACGCAATTTAGACCGAACTGCCTTACTATCTACCATTCGAACATCTGAAGAAATAACAAAAGCAGATGAGATAAGGCTCATTCTTACATACGGTACCCAAGCAAGTACAATAAGAAAAATACTGCGCAAGCATTGGCATGTCCTAAAATCCGATGAAGCTCTACAATCATGCCTTGATGAACGAGCAAATATAACATTCAGAAAATCGGTTTCCATCAAAGATCTACTAGTTAGTAGATTCTTAACCCCCAAAACGGAAAACTCTGGCATCTCATCATGGTCAGGGAGCAAGAATAGAGGGTTCTATAAATATACAAAGTGTAAAGCCTGTCAATATGTTTTAAACAAAAATAATTTTGTGCACCCTGTATTAGGCAACAATGTAGAAGTGAAATCAATGATCACATGCAATACAGAGTTTTTTGTATATGTATTATCTTGTTCATGTGACCTCTGGTACGTGGGAAGTACCATAGGTAAATTGAAATTAAGAATTCTGCAACACATGCGAGCCATCAAGAATATTGACGCTTCCTACCCCATGGCAGTCCATTTTAGAGATGTCCACCAAAGTAAATTGGACTGTTTTAAGTTCTTTGGAATACATCAGGTGAAAGAGAATCCACGTGGGGGAAATCGAGAATTAGAGCTTCGTCAGATGGAAACAAAGTTTATACTGGATTTAGCAACCAAAAAGCCAAAAGGACACAACTTGGATGAAGAGTTATACACTTTCCTTGGAACATAAATTGCTCAAATACTGTGAATTTTAGAAATATTTTGCTATTGGCTTTAAAATAAGCATACAAAAAAGTTGAAATTTGGAAAACCTTGAATGTTGAGATCCAAAAAAGAGTGAAAATCTTAGAAAAAAATCTGAAGAAAAGTCTTTTTTACTTGTTGAATATTTTGAGATTTTTATCTGCCTAAAAATGAAGCCTGCATGCAAACCTCTCAATGTCCAGATTGAGTATTAACCATCTTAAACACTTTCTTTCTACCAAGCGTTGGGTCACAAATGTGGTAGAGATGTATTAACAACTAATGCCAGCTACATATTTTAATTAAATAATGCACTATACACTTTAGCTTCTCCACACATCAATTACAAGGTTTTTATGGGCTCTTGTGTACCCTTCACCCTTTTATTTTACCATGAGTGTGCACAGCAATGGTTTGAATGTAAATATTTTAAATATAAAGAATTATGTGACTTTAATGGTTTGTAACTGAGTAGAAAATATCTATATACTGGCACTGTGTAATCAAATTCTCGCGACATTGTATTTTATTTTAGAACTAATTTGCACATGCACTCTTCACTTTATACATTGTCCTAACACTGATCTATTAGATCTTGTACAATTGACTAAATAATGAACGAACATTCACGTGCCAATATTCGAGGATTAACTGGATTCCATTAAATTCTCAAGGAGCAATTAGTCACAAAAATTCCTATTTATATTAATCTATCATGTTAAACAAAAATGCTCAAAAACGAAACTATTATGCACTAAGCACTTTATATTTTTTTTATATAAAATTGATTAGGTAGTTTTGCTGATATATTTAGCTTTGAAAAACATATGATATACACAAACAACCACATGAAACACAAAACGCACATGAATGATGTTTAAAATCAATGGTGAAGCTAACACAGAAGAGCTATTTCAAAATGGCCGAATATTTTTACCAAAGGGTTTCTTAGAACCTCACTATGATAGAAAGTGAAAATGGACAAAAAAACTCAGTGTTACCATAGAGTTTACTTGCATGCACCTGTATTTAATGGCTGATTGTAATGTCTGTCCTTTTGTACGTGATCAAGCAACGGGAGCGTTGCGAAACACGTTGTACCGAGGCGTATCTGCCATAATGATGCCAAAACAAAACTGGATATTTGAACTTACTCGTGGTTGTGTGATGGACTAATTTCAAGGAATTCTCAACGACCGTAACTTGGAGAGTGCCGTCCCTCCTTGGGAGAAGTTTAACTACTTCTTCTTTTTTTTTAAATACATATATATATATATATATATATATATATATATATATATATATATATATATATATATACACACATATTACATGGCCACGGTAGTGGCCATGTAGTTATGGTTAAGTTGGTGTTTCCATAGGAAGAGCACTTTTTGGGTGGCTTATAACTTCGCTCTCCCTGGACGGATCCTCACCAAACTTTTCAAAAAAAGTATTTGGGTCACTCTGAATTTTTTTGCAAAGTTTGGTGAGGATTCGTCTGGGGGGCAAAATTATAGGGGGGTCCCAAAACTTTTATTTTTCCCATAGACTGAATGGGAAAACATTTTTGCTTGCGTCTACAGCCCAAACCGCTGGACGGATTTTCACCAAATTTGGACCAGGAGCAGCGGCTCGGTCCCAAAAGTGTGCTTTTGCAAATTTGGTGAAAATCCGTCCAGTAGTTTTTTTTTAAAATGACCAAAAAGAAGGTAAAAAAAAATTAGTGATATCTGTGTTTGGTCCGCGGACGGACTTCCCTGTTCGTCCGCGGACAGTGTCCTGATTGGCCAATCGGCTTGCGTGATGTTTGCGGACATGCAACGTGTTCGCTGATTGGACAGCGTGGAGCGTGAAGCGCGTCAGATTTTTGGTAGCACCCGCCATCTTGGATTTGCGGTCGTCCGCAGACAGTGTGGTGAAACCTTGTTCAAAATTTGTATTTAGTAGAGTGTGTTGGTGTGTAGGAGTGTTTGGGGAGGGTGGGAGTGTATGAGATAGGATGAAAGTTGTGTTTTTTATGTGTTAGACGTTCTTTTTGTGTTCGATTTGTCTCAGGACATCACGGGTGTTCTGAAATGTTCTAAATAAACTGAATGGGGGGTGTTCTGAGGACTCAATATGTGTCAGTTTTGTTCGCAAGCAAACTGAAACTGTTCTAAGAACACTCGCAGTGTCCTGAAATGTTCGCAAATAAACAAAATGGGGGTGTCCTGAGGACGCTGTCTGTATTGTTCGTTGTCAAGTTGAATATGTTCTAAGAACACTCGCGGTGTCCTGAATTGTTCGCAAATACACAAAATGGGGGTGTTCTGAAGACGTTGTCGAACACTCGCTGTGTCCTGAAATGTTCGCAAATATGAATGGGGTTGTGGCTGACAAGTTGAATGTGTTCTAAGAACACTTGCGGTGTCCTGAAATGTTCGCAAATAAACAAAATGGGGGTGTCCTGAGGACGCTGTCCGTATTGTTCTCTGTCAAGTTGAATGTGTTCTAAGAACACTCGCGGTGTCCTGAAATGTTGGCAAATAAACAAAATGGGGGTGTCCTGAGGACGCTGTCCGTATTGTTCTCTGTCAAGTTGAATGTGTTCTTAGAACACTCATGGTGTCCTGAAATGTTCGCAAATAAACAAAATGGGGGTGTTCTGAGGACACTGTCCGTATTGTTCGTTGTCAAGTTGAATGTGTTCTAAGAACACTCGTGGTGTCCTGAAATGTTCGCAAATAAACAAGATGGTGGTGTTCTGAAGACGCTTCTAAGAACACTCGCGGTGTCCGGGGAATGTTCGTAGGGGGTGTCCTGAGGACGCTGTCCATATTGTTCTCTGTCAAGTTGAATGTGTTCTAAGAATACTCGCAGTGTCCTGAAATGTTTGCAAATAAACAAAATGGAGGTGTTCTGAAGACGTTTCTAAGAACACTCCCGGTGTCCTGGAATGTTCGTAGGGGGTGTCCTGAAGGCGTAGTCCGTATTGTTCGCTAGCAAGTTGAATGTGTTCTAAGAACACTCGCAGTGTCCTGAAATGTTGGCAAATAAACAAAATGGGGGTGTCCTGAGTACCCTGTCCGTATTGTTCTCTGTCAAGTTGAATGTGTTCTTAGAACACTCATGGTGTCCTGAAATGTTTGCAAATAAACGAAATGGGGGTGTTCTGAGGACACTGTCCGTATTGTTCGTTGTCAAGTTGAATGTGTTCTAAGAACACTCGCGGTGTCCTGAAATGTTCGCAAATAAACAAAATGGGGGTGTTCTGAAGATGCTTCTAAGAACACTCGCGGTGTCCGGGGAATGTTCGTAGGGGGTGTCCTGAGGACGCTGTCCGTATTGTTCTCTGTCAAGTTGAATGTGTTCTAAGAACACTCACGTTGTCCTGAAATGTTTGCTAATAAACAAAATGGAGGTGTTCTGAAGACGTTTCTAAGAATACTCCCGGTGTTCTGGAATGTTCGTATGGGGTGTCCTGAAGGCATAGTCCGTATTGTTCGCTGACAAGTTGAATGTGTTCTAAGAACACTCGCAGTGTCCTGAAATGTTCGCAAATAAACAAAATGGGGGTGTCCTGAGGACACTGTCCGTATTGTTCTCTGTTAAGTTGAATGTGTTCTTAGAACACTCATGGTGTCCTGAAATGTTCGCAAATAAACGAAATGGGGGTGTTCTGAGGACACTGTCCGTATTGTTCGTTGTCAAGTTGAATGTGTTCTAAGAACACTCACGGTGTCCTGAAATGTTCGCAAATAAACGAAATGGGGGTGTTCTGAAGACGTTTCTAAGAACACTCGCGGTGTCCTGGAATGTTCGTAGGGGGTGTCCTGAAGACGTAGTCCATATTGTTCGCTGGCAAGTTGAATGTGTTCTAAGAACACTTGCAGTGTCCTGAAATGTTCGCAAATAAACAAAATGGGGGTGTCCTGAGGACACTGTCCGTATTGTTCGTTGCCAAGTGGAAAGTGTTCTAAGAACTATCGCGTTGTTCTGAAATGTTCGTAGGGGGTGTCCTGGAAATGCTGTCCGTATTGTTCGCTGGCAAGTTGAAAGTGTTCTAAGAACACTCATAATGTCCGCGGACATTAAACGTTTCCATAGACCATAGTTGAAATGTTTGACTCTATGGATGTGATATGCTGCGATGGTTGTTGCCAGGGCATAGAGTCTCATGCACCCAAGACTCTATGCCCTGGCAACAACCACCGCAGCATATCACATTCATATTTGCTTATAACTTTGGGTGAAAAACAAATGTATAAGGAACAAAGGTATTAGATACTATGGATGTGATATGCTGCTATGGTTCTCTTTATTATTGTATACTTACTGTTTGGTCTAGTAACGGGAGTCCATGTTTTTCTTGTTAATTTCTGTGATAAAAGAAAATAGCATGTTAGTATTAGTATTTTGTAATGACTTATTACATTGTATAATCAATATACTTTTTTTTTTTGGACCCTCATATTTAGTAGATTACAAATCAGAGTACAGTGCAATTTGCTCAGTTTCTGTATTTGTTGCTAAAATCATTGGGTCTGTAGGAGAAAAAAAAATCCATGTTCGATTAAAAAAAACCTTTTTCTGTTATGCTACAGTTTATTTGTTTGTTTGTTTTCAGTGTTCACTTGTTGTTTCTGGCTAATGCTTAATACTTTGGCTTGTTGTATTTTTTTGGAGCAGTAACATATTATTTATTTGTTTTGATATTATAAAATTTTGGAGCAGTTAGATACCAATTGGCGTATTCTAACTGTCTATTTTTTATATATATTTTAGTGGTATTGATTTATCTATTTGGATATTGTTAAATTTTGGGACAGTTAGATACCAATTGGCATATTCTAACTGTATATTTTTTTGGTCTAATTTAGTGGTATTCATTTATCTGATTAGTTGTTGTAGAATCTTTGAGGAGTTAGATAGCTTTTGGAGTATTCTAACAGTTTATATTTTTTTAACACAAGTTTACTTACGGTTTAAATACAGTTTAGTTATCAAATTCTGGTTTTAAGAACATCAAATAAGCATTTGTAAGATTTCCTGGTAATCTCTGCTTTAGAGTATTGGTACTATCATTACATTCAAACCATCCACATTTCTTTTTTATATATGTAGTGTAGTGCCCGGAATTGGTTGTGGCTCCTGCATGGTAGATTATACCTATTGCTGTGAAGGATTTCTTACCAAGTGATATTTGACCATGTGTGAATCCAGTCAGCTTGCAGTTGTTTTTGGTACCATCTGCATTGTAACGTAGAAGCATTAGTGTTATGTATTTACTATGTGTTTGTATTACTAACATGGAGCAATTATCTGAATTGTAGATAGAGCATAATCTACCATGGTTTGCATTTTGTACAAGTCGCTGAAATGGAATGGATTCATAATTTGGTATTGATATATATATGAAGCGTTCATTGGGGATTTCCTCTTGTGTCACATTGTTGCAGAGAGTGCATGTATGTTTCCACATGTATGAAATCTGAAAGATTTCATTTATAGGTATGTTTTTGTTTTTCAGTACTTGTAGTAAGTACATAAGAAATTCTTGGGGATCTTCCTGTGAATTTATAGTGAATTTCACCATTCCAGCACAGTAGTCCAATTGTTGTCTTATTCCAAAAACACTATACGTGTTGTAAGGATTGTTTGCTGCATTTCTGTGAAGTACTAACATTTGCAAACACAATGGCTCTGTACTGTGTAAGTAAATGTTGTCAACAATTGGTGGTAATTGAAATAGAATATTCATTGCTACATTTGCGTAGCAACTTACACCAACGATATTTGAGAATTTAAATGGTCCAGGTAGTTCTGTATCTAACTGCTTTTTTTGGAGTTTGTCTTCCTTCTTTAAAGAAGTACTTGGTTTACTTTCCCTAATTGATTCTCTTTTGCTTGTGGTACTTGATGAAGTATTAGTTTCTGTTACTCTCTTTGGAGGATTTGCAGTGACATCCTGTTGCATTTCTGTTTGCTTTATTTTTCTTTTATAATGTTTTACTTTTTGTGGAACAGAATATGTGTTTAGGTGGGGGGTGTATAGTGAGCAAAGTCTATTGTATTCTAAAATGCAAGGAATATCAGCGTTTATTTTACTTGCATCAAAGTTGATTAGAAATAGACCGTCAAGTGTACGTAAGCGTGATAGTGCTACATAGCTCATGCCTTCTTTAAAGACTTTGTTACCAATATCTATCATTGCTTTGTCTAGGGTAAGACCTTGTGATTTATGAATCGCGACTGCGTATGCAAGAGTTAGAGAAAATTGTTCTCTGCGTACATACATATCTTTGAAGAGAAGTAATCTAGCTATTGAGCGTCCTATCCTTTTTACTTCTGAAAGTTTGTCAAAGAGTATATTGACAAACTGAATTTTGTTGTTGCATGGGTATGTTTGAAAGCCAACAACTGTACCCAGTGCTCCATTAACTAGTCCTTGGTCCATGTCAAGGTTACGTTTAAGCATTACTCTGCAATTTAAGGATATTTTTAATATCTTTTCTAAGCCTGCTCTGTTTGAATTGATTTTTCTAAACTATTTAGTCTTGTTGTGGCTTGGTCACACATGGGTAGTGTCATACCATGTACATCTAGTTTGTCTGTGGCGCTAATTTCCATGATTGGTTGCATTTCTTTCCTTAGCATGATTTCATTGAATTTGAAACAGCTTGCAAGTGTTGGCATTAAGGCCATACAATTGACATTTTTGTGGGCTAATTGTTCCATAACATCTGTAGCACATGCATTATCGCCATAAAGTGCATTAATGTGCCGGGTTTTCAATATTCCTTCTGCTTCTTTAGAAAGTATACCAACTCTGATACTTTTTAAAATGTTGGCATAAGTGAGATCTGCAGATTGCCGCATGTTTTCTGTTAATTCTCTGTATTGGAAATGTTGCCAAAGGTTGACATTTCCAATGCTGCCAACAGTTTTACGGCAGAGTTTGTGTCCTAATGTTTTAAAAATAGGCTCACCTTTTACTGGTGTTAATTGAAGCAGATCTCCAAAAACAATAATGTGTTTTCCTGCAAAGAGCTCTTCATAGTCTGTTTTGAGTACTTCTTTTAATCTGAGGTGAATCAAAGCTAACATCAGGTTGGAGACCATGCTCGCTTCATCTATTAGTAGCATTTTCATGTGTTTCAATACTCTGCATAATTCCATTGCAGCTTCTGCAGAAAGTTTGTAATAGTCTAATTTGTTCTGGTGTTCTACTGGTAATAGTAGTAATCGGTGTAATGTAACACCACCTATGTTGTATGCAGCTAAACCTGTGGGGGCAGTGACAACAGCTGACAGTTTGTTGTTTGTCAATTGTTGAAGGTACTTACTAATGATTTTGATTAGGAATGTTTTGCCAGAACCAGCTTCACCACTGACGTACAGTAGTATAGGTTTATAATTATGGCATGAACATTCTTTATTTTCATGTTTTACACCATGTGCAATTTGTTTTGTTACTTCTTGAAAAATGCTACTTTGCTCATTGTTTAGTTATGATTGTAGTATAGTTAAGTCTTCCTTATCTTCATACTGACATATGGTGTTTTCTACTACTATCATAGCTAATTCTGCCTCATTTATTATTAGTGGTTCTCCCAGTGGTTCTTGGCTTCCTGTTACAGAAGGTTGACTACTGTCAGGAGTGTCCTTATCTAGTTGGGCTTGGAGTACTTCTTCGTGTTGCTGTTCATTGTGCAACATTGTTTTGTATTGTGTAAAGTTTACATCAGTTATAGTGCTTTCATTTGCTTTGAAAGCATCCTCATATGAGTCATAGTTATCTAAATTTGGTTTAGTGAGTTTAACTAAGCTGCCTTCACAGTTTGTCACTCTATATTTACCTTTTTTCATCAGGTTTCATATTATTTTTGTTTGTGTAGTTTTGGGCTATGTGGTATAGACACATGTTTTCCAAAGTATTACTTCTGTTTGGGTAGTATGTGTCCAATAAATTGTTTTTTAAAATGTCGTGGCTGTTGGGATCATGTTTGGCTATTGTTTCTATATCTTCATATGATTTTAGAACTCTTTTTCTAGATTTAGCTGTACCAAGACTTAGCCATACTATATTTTCAGATTTACCATACAATGCAGTACCAGTTAAACGATCAGCTGCTTCATATGATCCACATTCTCTATGGGTGAGTATTTTTATGCCCAAGCTGTATAATTTCTGAGATACTGTTTTATCTGATGACAAGTCATTCCAGAGGTCTTGGAGCTCTGTCTTTTCTGCTTTAGTTAAGTATGCTGTGACATATCGTGCAACTGCAGTAGAATTGTCTGCAATGTACTGCACATCTATGTTTGCATTCCATATGTGGGCAATGATTTCATTATAATCATTGATATATTTTTCTTCTTCTTTTCTTTTTATGTAATATGTATTTTTAGGTGACTTACCTTTAACACTATGTCTAACTGAAGACATGAGGTTGTTCACTTGACCTGCATTTGTAACTGGTCTAGGGAAACCAAATCGGCATTTGGTGTAGTATTTCCCTTTGTTTTTGTATTTGCGATGACAATATTTTCCACATTTGTGTCTTTGAAATTGTAAAATGTGTGCATGAAGAACACTATTTGTGGCTTCTGATGGAATTTCACAAGTGACATATTTTTCAATAAACTGTAAAACAGTGGCATCACTGTCTTGACCAAATTTAGGAGCATCTTTAATCCATAAAAGCATGTGGATATGTGGTGCTCCTCTGGCTTCGTATTCTTTTCTCCAAAAGAAGTGTTGCACTTCTCCAAGGGGAGGAACTGTTTTATTACAAATAAAATGTAGCATAGCAATGAAGCGATGGTGAAAATATCTTGAAACATTAACAGGATCCAAAGAACAAAGTTCTCCAGGTGTTAGTATATCTATGTTTGTTTTGTTTTTATTTGATATGCGTAGGAAATCATGTAAATCTTCCCATGCATATGCTGCACAACTTAATGTAACAAACCAAGTGGGTGGGCCAAGGTTTCTGATCATACAACGTACATCTCCATGACGTCGAAACCAGTACTCTTTAGTACCACGCATATTTGCTAATAGATTTGTAATATTTGATTGTAAAACCTCATGCTTTTGTTGCACTTTTTCTAATAATTGTGTAGCTGTCATATTTTGAAAGTGTGATCCTGATTTTAATATGTGTGCAACTCCGTAACATAAAGTTGCTAGTTCACTTTCAAAGAGTAGGTGGAATATGTATTCCACATTTTGTCTAAATCTGGGATCTTCACAATACATCCGTAATGAGCTGTATTCTGAAGCAAATATTTGAATAGGTCTATCATCATACCTTCCTCCTTTGCCAGTAGGAAAGAGTAGAGGAAAAGCTCGTGCTTCTATACTTTTTTCCCATATGCTGATTGGCGATCCTTTTGTTTGACACATTTGGTACGTTTCCAGTACATCTTCTATGGTGTCATTAGAGTGCAAAGGATGGATTGTATAATGGTCTAAAGTATTTGATATTGTAGCAGGATCTAGTAGCTCAAATTGACCAGCTTCTTGTGTTTCTTGAATTATTTCAGTTGTATCTTTCAAGTTTTCTTCAATATTAATTTCTTTGTAATATTCATTATTCTCTTTAAGATATTGGAAGGCTTGTGTAACTTCATATAAATCTACGAGCTGTTGCCATATTTTTTTGTTTTTTGTAGGTACTCCATTTACTAAGATAATTAAAGATTGCTGCATTGGACGTTGCACTCCTAGAGTATGCACATTTTCTTTTAGATCTAATGGTAAATAAACTACTTTTCCACGAATGCCTTTTACCAATTCAGAAGGAGGTATTTTTGCTGTTTTTGGTTGAAGGCGTATTATTGCTTGAAATGGGTGTACTGTTTGAATTATGATGCTCTCATATAAATTAAGTTGTTGTAGGGGTTTTGGTACTGGGTATAATTCCAAATTATTTGTGATAGCACGTGAAGGAGTTTGGTTGTTGTCAAGTTTTGTAGTGCAGTAACTGCAAAGTAGTAAGGGCTCAGTTATTTCGTATTTGTTTTCTGCTACAAGGTAGAGAGCTAATTCAAACCATTTAGAATCTTCATTTTCTTCTATTTTGTATGATAGGTCTACAGTTTTTGTGTTACTTTTATAAAAAGTTCTACGGCAACATACACATACATGGTTTGGTACTTCAGCTGATGTACTTTTAAATTTTAGTATTTCGTTTTTGTATGTGTTTAGCAAAAAGTTGCCATGTGTAGAATTGTTGCTTAATTGGTTTAAAGCTATTTCATTCTGTAAATGGCTTTCCCTTCCCAAATATTTTTTCTGGATATAGTGAATTTCTTCAAGTAGGTCTTTTGCTGTACCATGTAGAAGGATGTTAATTAACTTTGCTAGTGCTAAAGGTGGACTTTTAGCATAGTACAGTTTATAGACTAGATTTCTTATAGTTGAATAATGTGTTGATATCCTTTTGATGTCATGGAAAGTGGTTTTACAAGTAGGTCCTGTAATGCAGGCCAATGAATGTCCTTGTAGTCCTGTAGTCCTGTGTACTTGCGCACTGGACAGGTATCCAAATTTTGCAGTAATTTAATTTTGATTTTGTCTTTGCTTTTTACATATTTATTGAGGAATTGGCGTAAAGATTTGAAACATTGTTTGGGAATGTTACACATTGACGTGCATGGCCATTTGTACACTAGACGTTCTAATTCAGTTGAATGGAGGGGTAACTCTAAGTTTTCTGGGCATATTTTTCTAAGGAGTACTTCTTGTTCCATTATGGTATTATTCACTTTTTCATAACCTCGACCACTGCTATGTATGGCAATTGTATTTGTTTGCTTTTGTTTGTACGCTTCTTCATTAAAATATGGTTCTGTGCTCGTAGTGTGGTTCCATTCACCTCCGCAGATACTTAAGAAGTTCTTTCTGTTGACATTTCGCTTATTGAGAAGTCTTTTTTGTAATTTAGTTATTAGTTTTGTTAGTGGTTTCATATTGTTTAACAGTAAAATAAATAACTTTCTTTTCAGAAGAATTGCACTGTCCATCAACGCTTCTAAGATTAATTTCCTATGATAGGTTTTAAGCATTGAACCTGATTTCGCTCCTGTTTTTATAAGATTTTGAAGGACTTTGTGACGGTACATTTTGGCTAAAATACTTTTCTTGGTATGCTTACTTTGCACTATATTAAAATTTGAAGAAGTAGTTTTATCTGTAGTGATAGCTGATTTTCTGTTAATTGTTTTTTGGTTTGTTTTACATTTTGATAGAGGAGGCAAAGTTTTTGTACTTGAAACTTCTGTGTTTCACTAAATGACTGTATTAGCTGTTTTGTTTCAACTTTTTTTACAAATTCTGCTAGAGATGGATGCTTATGTTGGACACTTTTATTTTCATTTGCTCTACTTTTGCGTTGCTTTCTACGGACTTGACTTTTGGTAGGCATTCTTTAGGGTCTGTTGAAAAAAATAAAGAAGATATGGGTTGGGGTGTTCTGGAATGTATGTGTGCTGTTGCATGAGTGTTTGAGTAAGATGATAAAGATGTATGTAATGGTGTGTGATTGTGCATTGGGAACTACAAGTAGTAGGGATAGGTATTCTTGAATTTATGTGTTACTAAACTGGGGTTCAAATGACAAAAAAAGTAAGCTACTCGTGTGGAAAAGTACAAATAGTAAATCTAATGTATACAATTAAAACAGTTGTTTGTTCTATAATATGAAAATTGTAGCGGTTCAGTTGGGTAATTTGTGTGTCCAAACATAGGAATTTGTGGGCCATTCTGGCTGTAAATCGCTGTTTAAGACATGGAGATTTTTTGGACAAAATGGTACACAATCTCTATTTTTAGGCACCAAAATAGCTTGTATTAATGTTATAGTATGTTTGATTAATAATACAAATATTATGGTGATATTCTACTTACTTTTCTTCTTAAATTAACAGGTAACTTCTTAGTTCTTCGAATTCGGCTGCTTCTTTTCAGTAGACTGGTCTTCACTGCAATTGTAAAAGCTTCAAATTAGTAACTTTGTTTGTATATAGCGCTGTTTTTAATTTAGATATTGATTTTTTTTAATTGAAATCCTCAGTGCCTTCTTTAAAACCATTAAACTAATTTATTTACATAAGATACATTGCATCAGTTCAGTACATATGATATGTTCTTAATGAACAAATTGTATTGAATGACTAACTGTAGCAAAAAAAATATCTTTACTATGTCTTGTGAAATTTATAATATACCAGTGAATACCACTATTTCTGTAAGTAAGCTGTTCTAGGTAATAGCGCCTCAATATCATGTCTAAATTAATGTAATTAAGTAAATAAATAAATAAAAACAAAAAAAATGAAATTGTATAAGTATTTTCTGAAAGATTTAAACATAGATTGTGCTTGCATGCAATTTTGTTTGAATATATGTAGTCTATATATTTCATTTAAAAAATGTTACTTTAACATGATTTGAGTGTGTGTGTATAAAGAAAGTAAATAGTATAAAGGTTTATAAGTGATAGTTGATTTTAGGATATTGAAAAAAATACAGTAAATTCATTTTACAGATTACACAAGCTAAAAGTCTGTTTGAAAATGTGTTCATCTACTGTACAGAAAAAATGCATACCTGAAGTTTGTGTTCATGCATATGGATATGCATGGAGCTGCAAGTAGAAATCTTGGAGACTTGTACAGTATTTCTGGTAGATGGTGCTTGCCAATGATATGACACTTGTACTCAGAGAGATTCACAGTACATTTGCAGTGCTGATCTATGATGATGCAGTTAGATCTAGAGGTCTTGAATGTGATTGGTGCATGGTCATGTGATTTTTTAGCTACATCCAATGAGGGAATGGCAGAGAGAGTGAAGTGGAAATGGTAGAAGGGCTTTTCATGTTACGATATGTCCGCGGACATGGTGGTAGTTCGCGGACATCGGGAGTTACATCCAGGGATTTTTGGGTTCAGAAGTCGTGCAAATGAGAATAAGCACTGAAAGGGATTGGTCAGGAAAGTTTAGTGGGTGTGTTGTGTCAGGAGAGAACAAAAGATAGCTATGGCTGTGTGTTTCAGAAAACAGATTGTTTGCATTTTGGGAGATTCGTGGATACATTGGTTGAAGGTGCATGCAGAAAGCTGTGGAGTAGCTGTAGATCTTGGATGCCCACATGTGGAAGTACACTGGCATGGAGTACGTGGAATGAAGTGGTTGGACTTGCTACCTCTCTGTGCTACTTTGGAGACAGAGCAACATCCAGACATAATTGTAATTCACTGTGGAGGGAACAGTTTAGGACATGTGACTGGAATTTTTTTGCAATTTGCTATGAAATAAGGACTTGGGAAGGTTATGGACATGTTTCCTAATTCTCAAGTGATATTTTCACGGATTGCGCAGAGACAAATGTGGCTTCGTTCTTCTTCATTTGGTCCACAAATGGAAAAAGCAAGGCGCAATGTTAATAAGGTTGTTTGTGCCTTTCTAAGAGATTTTGGCATGTCCTCTTTTCACAATGAAAATATTATGTTTCGTAGTACATAAATCTTTCGCAGAGATGGAGTCCATCTTACTTATGCTGGCAATCAGATTTTTCTGAGAAATGTACAAAATGCATTGTGACCTTTTTTGGAATTACAACAACCATTTTGAAGTAGGTGTTAAGCATTTATAATTTTTGATTTACAAACACCACCCAAAGGCTCTTTTCAGAGCCACCACTTCTTCCCAGAGAAAAATGCAATGTTTGTGATGGGGTGGCAACCCAATTTTTTAAATGTTCGCGAACTGTCGGCGGACTTCTAAAAAACACAAAGGGTCCTGCTTCATTTATTTTCACTTCTATTTTTTAACTGTGAAAGGTGGCTCTGAAGAGAGCCTTATTTTTTTTTGATTTTTGATATTTTGTATTTTTTTGGTTTTTTATACACAACACACTAGGAGAGGAGGGGAAAGAAAGGTAAAGGGGGGGACACCAACCACAGGGATAAGAAAGGGCGAGCTGAGAGAGGAAGATGTAGAGTGGGTTTTATTTGGGTAGTGAGCAGATCTTCTCGTGCTCTGAGACGATAGTCTCAAAAGCACTATGAAGTCGCTCTCCCCTGCAGAGTACTGTGTCACAGTACATACATACAACTGTGACCCTCGAAAGGTAAGGGTCATCAGCATTCTGTATGGCCTGTGAGGCAGCTTGAGGAAGACACTGTCCCACAGAGGTGGTCCTTGTGGTGACAGGATCAGAAACAGAGGATGAAGTAGAGGAAATCAACCTGCTACGTTCTTCGCAAGGTACAACCCTGCGAATAGCCCCAGAGTGAAATGACCTCAGATGTCGCTTCATAGTAGTGGTCCAAAAGCTGTACTTACCGTGCTTCCCACGACTAAGTATCATTTTGCACTCATTGCAGGTAACACGGTTCGCACGAGCCTTAGGAACATTACCATGAATGGTAAATAACCGCCACACCCAAGACTCACGCCTAGTGCGGGTAGTAGGGTTTTCCTCTACCTCATTCTCATCATCCTCTTCTTCCTTCTCTGCATCCTCACTCCTGTTCCCCTCTTCAGGCCCTTGGGGAGGTGGTGGTGGTAGAGGGGGTGAGGGTGGTGCTGAAGAAGGTGCAACACCAGATGGCAGTTCAGCAGCCAGGGATGCCATCAAAGATGCGATGGAAATCTGCAGTTGGCAGCAAAAATCGCTCTGTTTCGAAGAATAGCCAGAAACATAATGAGAATAAGCTCTAGGGTGTGGTCTTTTATAGGGGTGCTTGTGCACGGTCCGCGGACATGCGCGCTGTGAGATTTTATTGAAAAATATTATGGATTAATTGAAAATGTACTTTTAATTTTTTCGGGGACCCGAACAGTGTCCGCATTCAGAGCACGTGATCAGCGTGGGCGCGGTCATATGATCCGTTCGCGAACAAGTCCACAAAGGAAGCGCATGTCCGCAGGACACCAAATGCATGGAGATTGGCTAGCGCATGCGCGTTGATGTTCTACGGACACTGTTCGGGTCCTGAACTAATTAAAATTGCGTCACACATGAAACAAACATTTCAGGACACTGCGTGTGTTCTTAGAACAGTTTAAATTTGCTAGCGAACAGTAAGGACAGATATACTGTTCTTCAGGACACGTTCAATTTCGTTTATGTAGGAACATTTCAGGACACCCATTGTGTTCTTAGAACATTTTCAAGTTGCTAGCGAACAGTATGGACAGGTATAGTGTTCTTTAAGACACCTCTATTTTCGTTTAATTACGAACAATTCAGGACACCGCGTGTGTTTTTAGAACAGTTTGAACTTCCTAGCGAACACTATGGACAGATGTAGTGTTCTTCAGGACACCTCCTTTTTCGTTTATTTACAAACATTTTAGAACACCTGCAATGTCCGTGGACACCTACATTGTTTTTAAAAATAAAAACGAAAGTATTTACAGCACAATATAAAAATTAAACTTTATTTAACATATATTAATAATTTATGACAGAGAAGGTGAGGCAGAAACAGAAACAAAAACAGGAGAATTAGGGGTTTCATCATGATTGTTATTAGGTGAAGAAGGGATGGAAGTCTCATCAAAACGTTTTGGGTTATGGAGAGGGTTTGAGGATAATTGACTGGGATATGGTGAGGGGGGACAAGTACATGTGGGGCAATGGTATGACGTTTTTGTTTTAAAATGATCTTCAACAAAAGTTTTCAAATGATTAAAATTGGTCAACAATAAATCAATTTTTTATTTTATGTTGTCAAGCGTGTTTTCCATAGCAGCTTCTTCAGAGGTAGTTTCTATTTTGTTATGCTCTGTACAAAAAAAATATATATATGTTAAATGTATACAAAATAATAATATTTAAATGGTTTATATTATACAGTGTTTACCATTAGTTTCACTATCTTGTGACATTTCTTCATGTGGGAAATGTTCCTCTAGCCATTCCAGAGTACCAGACATTTCTTTGAGAGAAAAAAAAAAAGATAATATATTTTTTTATCTAATACAGAAAGTTTATAAATATATGAATAAAATTAAGTACACTTACTATTTCAGGTAAGATATGTCCTATGTACTCAGTGGGTGTGCTCTTGTTCGCAATTCTGTTGTGTTTGTGAGGTAATTATGTTGGAAGCCAATTTATTTTCTTGTGGTATATTCCATTTTAGAACATAGTGCATTTAAATGAATGGTTAGTGTGTTGTATATATGGGTTACATTTATTATGTAGTAGTACATATAATGTGTTTGTGTGCTTTTTTTGAATTTGTTAAATGTTCCTATGTTATGATATAACAATCAAACATACCCCCCAGAGTTTTTTAGGTAGTGGTACTGTTCTTCGAACATGTCCGCGAACATTAAATGAGTTTGCGGACATCAAGTACAGTAGAAGAGATTCAGTCAGTTCCATATGATATGTATATTAAGTGAAAGTCATTATTATTAAGTTGCACTACTAAAAACCTACGAAATTCAATGAAAAAACTTTGTTAAAGGGACGTCATGGTTAAGTTGCGCTACTAAAAACCTATGAAATTCAGTGAAAAAACTTTGTTAAAGGGACGTTATGGTTAAGTTGCGCTACTAAAAACCTATGAAATTCAGTGAAAAAACTTTGTTAAAGGGATGTTATGGTTAAGTTGCGCTACTAAAAACCTATGAAATTCAGTAAAAAAACTTTGTCAAAGGGACGTTATGGTTAAATTGCGCTACTAAAAACCTATGAAATTCAGTGAAAAAACGCTGTCAAGGGGTGGTTATGGTTCCAAGTAAAACTGAAAAACCGAAAAACCCTTGAAATTCTCCAGTTATGGTAAGCTAAGCAACCATAACTCGCGCCACCACCGTGCACTGCTAAGACTAACACCCAGGACATCAAAGATAACATCACAAATGTCATTGATGACATCACTGATGACATCATATAGAGGTTTGTGGTTGTACCTTTGTTTCTTTAGCGGTATTGCTGGGAGATCTGCTATTGGTTCAGTATATATATATATATTACATGGCCACGGTAGTGGCCATGTAGTTAGGGTTAAGTTGGTGTTTCCATAGGAAGAGCACTTTTTGGGTGGATTATAACTTCGCTCTCCCTGGACGAATCCTCACCAAAATTTTCAAAATAAGTATTTGGGTCACTCTGAATTTTTTTGCAATGTTTGGTGAGGATTCGTCCGGGGGGGCGAAGTTATAGGGGGGGGTCCCAAAACTTTTTTTTTCCCCATAGACATAATGGGAAAAAACTTTGCTCACGCCTACAGCCCAAACCGCTGGACGGATTTACACCAAATTTGCAGCAGGAGCGGCGGCTTGGTCCCGAAAGCGTGCCTTGCTTTATTTGGTGTAAATCTGTCCAGTAGTTTTAAAAAAAAAGACAAAAATGTAAGTGAAAAAAATTAGTGATATCTGTGTTCGCTTCGCGGACACACTTCCCTGTCCGCTCCGCGGACAGGACGGTGATTGGGCAAGCAGCTTGCGTGATGTCAGCGGACATCTGACGTGCTCTCTCATTGGATGCGGTGAAAGCATGCAGTGCGTCTGGCTTCAGAGATGCCCGCCATCTTTGTTCCTCGCCGCCTGCACAGTAAGTCTTGTGTCTGTCACCTGTTCCTCCCACCCCCGCTCATGCCCTGTGTGTCCTTCTTGAATCCCCACCCGCACTCATGCTCCGTGTCTCCCCTGTTCCTCCAGCCCCCCACTCACGCCATCGTCACACGATGGCCAGCGGAGGGCTGAGGAGCGGGATCTGCCACCTGCACATGAATGCTGTGTGTCTCTCTGCCTCCCTCCCACCCCCCACTCATGCCCCGTGTGTCTCTCTCCCTCCCCCCACCCCCGCTCATGCCCCGTGTGTCTCGCTCCCCTTCCCCCACCCCCCCGCTCATGCCCCGTGTGTCTCTCTCCATCCCCCCCACCTCCTCTCATGCCCTGTGTGTCTCTCTCCCTCCCAACACCCCCGCTCATGCCCCGTGTGTCTCTCTCCCTCCCCCCACCCCCCGCTCATGCCCCGTGTGTCTCTCTCCCCTTCCTCCCACCCCCCGCTCATGCCCCGTGTGTCTCTCTCCCTCCCCCCCACCCCCGCTCATGCCCCGTGTGTCTCTCTCCCTCGCCCCCACCCCCGCTCATGCCCCGTGTGTCTCTCCCCCTCCCGCCCACCCCCCGCTCATGCCCCGTGTGTCTCTCCCCCGACCGCCCACCCCCCGCTCATGCCCCGTGTGTCTCTCTCCCTCCCTCCCACCCCCAGTCACGCCCCGTGTGTCTCTCCCCTTTCCCCCACCCCCGCTCATGCCCCGTGTGTCACTCTCCCTCTCCTCCACCCCCGCTCATGCCCCGTGTGTCTCTCCCCCTCCCGCCCACCCCCCGTTCATGCCCCTTGTGTCTCCCTCCCCTTCCCCCGAACCCGCTCATGCCCCGTGTGTCTCTCTCCCTCCCCTCCACCCCCGCTCATGCCCCGTGTGTCTCTCTCCCCTTCCCCCCACCCTCGCTCATGCCCCCTGTGCCTCTCTCCCTCCCCCCACCCCCGCTCATGCCCCATGTGTCTCTCCCCCTCCCGCCCACCCCCGCTCATGCCCCGTGTGTCTCTCCCCCTCCCGCCCACCCCCCGCTCATGCCCCGTGTGTCTCTCTAGCCTCCCGCCCACCCCCCGCTCATGCCCCTTGTGTCTCTCTCCCTCCCGCCCACCCCCTGCTCATGGCCCGTGTGTCTCTCGGCCTCCAACCCACCCCCCGCTTATGCCCCGTGTGTCCTTCTCCCTCCACCCACCCCCGCTCATGCCCCGTGTCTCTCTCTCCCCTTCCCACCACCCCCGCTCATGCCCCGTGTCTGTCCTCTGTTCCCCCCGCTCATGCCCCGTGTCTGTCTCCTGTTCTCCCCACCCCCGCTCATGCCCCGTATCTGTCCCCTGTTCCCCTCATGTGCCGTGTCTGTCTCCTGTTGTCCCCCACACCCCCGCTCATGCCCCGTGTCTGTCTCCTGTTCTCCCCACCCCCCGCTCATGCCCCGTGTCTGTGTCCTGTTCCCCCCACCCCCGCTCATGCCCCGTGTCTATCTCCTGTTGCCCCCCACCCCCCCGCTCATGCCCCGTGTCTGTCTCCTGTTCCCCCACCGGCTCATGCCCCGTGTCTGTCTCCTGATCCCCCACCTGCTCATGCCCCGTGTCTCTCTCTTGTTGACCCCCACCCCCCCGCTCATGCCCCGTGTCTGTCTCCTGTTCTCCCCACCCCCTGCTCATGCCCCGTGTCTGTCTCCTGTTCCTCCCACCCCCGCTCATGCCCCGTGTCTGTCTCCTGTTGCCCCCCACCCCTCCCGCTCATGCCCGGTGTCTGTTCTTCCCACCCCCCGCTCATGCCCCGTGTCTGTTGTTCCCCCCACCCCCCGCTCATGCCCCGTGTCTGTCTCTTGTTCCCCTCACCCCTCGCTCATGCCCCGTGTCTGTCTCCTGTTCCCCCCACCCCCTGCTCATGCCCCGAGTCTCTCCTGTTGCCCCCCACCCCCTGCTCATGCCCCGTGTCTGTCTCCTGTTGCCCCCCACCCCCCACTCATGCCCCGTGTCTGTCTCCTGTTCCCCCCACCCCCTGCCCCGTGTCTGTCTCCTGTTGCCCCCACCCCCCGCTCATGCCCCGTGTCTGTCTCCTGTTGCCCCCCACCCCCCGCTCATGCCCTGTGTCTGTCTCTGTTGTTCCCCCCACCCCCTGCTCATGCCCCATGTCTGTCTCCTGTTCCCCCCACCCCCCGCTCATGCCCGTGTCTCTCTCCTGTTGCCCCCCGCTCATGCCCCGTGTCTGTCTCCTGTACCCCCCCAACCCCCGCTCATGCCCCGTGTCTGTCTCCTGTTCCCCCACCCCTCGCTCATGCCCCGTGTCTGTCTCCTGTTCTCCCCACCCGCTGCTAATGCCCCGTGTCTCTCCTGTTGCCCCCATCCCCTGCTCATGCCCCGTGTCTGTCTCCTGTTGCCCCCCACCCCCGCTCATTCCCCGTGACTGTCTCCTGTTCTCCCCACCCCCCTCTCATGCTCCATGTCTGTCTCCTGTTCCCCCCACACCCCGCTAATGCCCCGTGTCTGTCTCCTGTTGCCCCCACCCCCGCTCATGCCCCATGTCTGTCTCCTGTTGCCCCCCGCTCATGCCCCATGTCTGTCTCCTGTTGCCCCCACCCCCCGCTCATGCCCTGTGTCTGTCTCTGTTGTTCTCCCCACCCCCTGCTCATGCCCCATGTCTGTCTACTGTTCCCTCCACCCCCCGCTCATGCCCGTGTCTCACTCCTGTTGCCCCCGCTCATGCCTCGTGTCTGTCTCCTGTACCCCCCACCCCCTGCTCATGCCCCGTGTCTCTCTCTTGTTGCCCCCCGTTCATGCCCCGTGTCTGTCTCCTGTTCCCCCACCCGCTCATGCCCCGTGTCTCTCTCCTGTTGCACCCCACCCCCCGCTCATGCCCCGTGTCTGTCTCCTGTACCCCCCACCCCTCCGCTCATGCCCTGTGTCTCTTTCCTGTTGCCCCCCCGCCCCCTGCTCATGCCCCGTGTCTGTCTCCTGTACCCCCCACTCCACGCTCATGCCCCATGTCTCTCTCCTGTTGCCCCCCACCCCCCCCGCTCATGCCCCGTGTCTGTCTCCTGTTGCACCCCACGCTCATGCCCTGTGTCTGTCTCCTGTTCTCTCCACCCCCGCTAATGCCCCGTATCTGTCTCCTGTTCTCCCCATCCCCCGCTCATGCCCCTGTCTGTCTCCTGTTCTCCCCACCTCCCTGCTCATGCCCCGTGTCTGTCTCCTGTTCTCCCCACCCCCCGCTCATGCCCCGTGTCTCTCTCCTGTTGGCCCCACCCCACGCTCATGCCCCGTGTCTGTCTCCTGTTGCCCCCACCCCCTGCTCATGCCCCGTGTCTCCCTCGTGTTCCCCCACCCCCCGCTCATGCCCCTTGTCTCTCTCCTTTCCCCCCCACCCCCGCTCATGTCCCGTGTGTGTGCCCTGTACCCCCCCGCTCATGCCCCGTGTCTCCCTCGTGTTCCTCCCCACCCCCCGCTCATACCCCGATGCTCCCTCATGTTCCTCCCCACCCGCTGCTCATGCCCCGTGTCTCTCTCGTGTTGCCCCACCACTGCTCATGCCCCGTGTTTCCTTCCTTTTCCCCCCTCACCCCATGCTCATGCCCCGTTTGTACCCTGTTCCCTCTCACCCCCCGCTCATGCCCTGTTGTGTTCTTTATACACCCCGCCTTCCCTTTCCATGGTGGACATCTTGGTAAAAGGTTTTCCTTCCTACACCGGAAGGAAAATCTTTTTTTTTTTTTACCACCAGGCGTTCCCACTTTGAGGACATAAGATGTTAGTGGTCTTCATCTATTGAAAAGGATGTTATGGTGACGTTGCACTAATTAAAAACCTTTAAAATTTAGTTAAAAAAAATGTTACACTGACGTTATGGTTAAGGACACTAATAAAAACCTATGAAATTCAATGAAAAAACTTTGTTAAAGGGACGTTATGGTTAAGTTGCGCTACTAAAAACCTATGAAATTCAGTGAAAAAACTTTGTTAAAGGGACGTTATGGTTAAGTTGCGCTACTAAAAACATATGAAATTCAGTGAAAAAACTTTGTCAAAGGGACGTTATGGTTCCAAGTAAAACCAAAAAACCCTTGAAATTCGCCAGTTATGGTAAGCTAAGCAACCATAACTCGCGCCACCACCTTGCACTGCTAAGACTAACACCTAGGACATCAACAATGACATCACAAATGTCATTGATGACATCACTGATGACATCACATGTCTGGCTCACTCTTTTTTCTTTTGCTGACATATCTAGGCCACATGGTTTTCTTCAGTAACAGTCAGAAACTAAAACATTTATTTTATTTGTAGACGTATCCTTCAAGTAGGTTCTTACAGTAATTCCCTTAGAGTCCAGTCACATCATATGAAACATATACATACGGGAAGACACAAGCTTGAAAGACAGCAATCCTTTTTGTGCATAAAGAAAATCAATAGACTTATGAGCACTTTCTGATAGTTCTGTTGTTGTTTTTTATGGCTGTACTTTCCCTGTATATGGTCATATTTGTATACATTGTACTCACACTACTTTCCTTAGGGTCCAATCGCATCAAGTGATACATATACCTAGGGTAAATAGCAGCATTGAAACAGAGCAATCATTTCTTTGCATGAAAATAATCAGTTAAATCATTAATTGTTTCTGCTACTACTTGTGCTTTTTTGCAAACTTCACTTTCCCTGTATATACCCATATTGGTATGTGTTCTTGTGTCTTTGTGTTTTGTCTATAGTAATGCAATTATGTAATACATGTCTTTTATTAGCTACTTATTACATATTTCACAGTACACAAAAATCTATTAAGAAAACAATTATCATTTCATTATTCAACATATTAACATTACGAATATTATACCTTCATCTTGTACACTGCACACAATGTTATGTTTCTGTATGAGTAGCTTAGTATACTAGATAGAACCCCATAATAGAATGCTATTTATATCAATGCATTGTTCAATACACTAATTAGGGTATGATATTTATTGCAATGATCCTTGACACTTGTTTCGCAACATTATAATAAGAATCCCTTGTACACATATTTCATGAAAAGTACATACACATGTGATGTCATCAGTGATGTCATCAATGACATTTGTGATGTAATCTTTGATGTCCTGGGTGTTAGTCTTAGCAGTGCACGGTGGTGGCGCGAGTTATGGTTGCTTAGTTTACCATAACTGGCGAATTTCAAGGGATTTTCGGTTTTACTTGGAACCATAACGTCCCTTTGACAACTTTTTTTCACTGAATTTCATAGGTTTTTATTAGCGCAACTTAACCATAACGTCCCTTTAACAAAGTTTTTTCACTGAATATATATATATATATATTTATTACACATCCTGCAGGAGCGGCCGTGTGGTTATGGTTAAGTTGCTCAACTCATAGAAAGAGCAAATTTGGGTGGCTTATAACTTCACCCCCCCATGCAAAGTATGGTGCAGTTTCGTCTATGGGGAGGCAAAGTTATTGGGAGGGTATCATATTTTTGGAAATCCTAGTAGGCACAATGAAAATAAAACATTGCTCCTACCTACAGCCTAAATTGGTAAATGTATTGTCACCAAATTTGAATCAGGTGCGGCAGCTTGGTCCTGAAAGTGGGATATTGCAAATTCGGTGTAAATCCGGCCAGTAGTTTTTTTTTTAAATGGCCAAAAGGTAGGTCAAACAAAATTAGTGCAGTCTGCGTCCAGTCCATGGACTTATTTCCTATTTCGGAGAGTCGGCGGAAGCCTCTGGACCAATCAGGGAGCAGCATGACATTCACAGACATCATACACTCCCGCTGATTGGATGTTAAAAAACTTTGAGCTGCATCATATTTTTTAAAAAGATCACCACATTGGATCTGCGGACAGCTGCCGGTGTCTGTGGATAGTGCGGTGAGCAAAAAGTCTGGAAAACATATTGGAAGTTATTTTGTGGCCGTAAAACAGCCTGGAAAGGATGGGGGAGTGGTCTAAAGTTTATATGGATTTGTTTTTATAGGTGAAAGAAAAGGTGTGGAGGTGGCGCTGAGTCTGTGGCCATGTGTAGGGTCCACGGACACTATAGTGAGGGAAACATCAGAAATTACATTTGGGGTTATTTTGTTGCCAAAAGAGGGTCTGGAAAGGGTGAGGGAGTGGTGTAAATTTGATATGGAGCTGTTTCATATGTGAAAAAGGTGTGCTGGTGCTGCAGAGTCCACAGTTAATTGTAGTGTCCACGGACATCATCTGAATTGGAAGGGGGGTTCTGGGCTAATCTTGTTATTTGAAGGTGTATTATACATACTTGTTATATGGTTTAATTCTATTGTGGTGGTTGTGGCCAGTGGCCACATGCCGTCCCCCCAAGAATCTGGCCACTGACATCACACACTATAGTAATATGTGTATAGTCATTATAGGTAATGTAGGGGAGTAAACAGTATTTTTAATATTGTGGAATGATACAATTGAAGTTTATATGCATATGTATTTATAATTGTATTACAATTCAGGATAGTGCTTATGGAATATGTATTTTTTTTTGTTTGTGAAGATAAGAAATAGGATAATAGTGTGTATCGTTACTTAGTTGCATATGGTAATAAAGCTGGAATCGCTGGTTCTTTTTCTGTGAAAAACACATCTTGTTATTAAATAACAAACACCTTTCATTGCATACAATTGTACACATAGATTTACTTCTTTGACCCTCATAAATAGTCCATTCTATATATTATGTTTGGTACAACAGTAGTGTCTGCTACACTGTTGTATTGTATTGACATGAAATAATCATTTGGTCATTGGGACAAAAATCCATAGTGGAATCATAGTAGATTAAAACAACTCTGCTGTAATTACACAGAGTTTTTGGCATTTACATAGATTTAAAGAATGTACATGTTACAGAATATGTGTATGTGTGTGTGTGGTAGCATGGATATATTATATGAGTGTGATAGTATGTTTGTTTGAAGTGTGTTGTAATGAAGGGAATGTTTAAAGTAGTTAGATACCTGTTTCCATATTCTAACTGTCTTCGGTTTTAAACATACTACTGCAGTATTATGAATGTAGTTAGATACCCGTTGGTGAATTCTAGCTAGTTTATTGTACTATACTTTAGTGACGGAATTTGGGTTGGAGGATTATTAAGTAGTCATTTGTTAGATTTGCGGGTAACCTATGATTTGGACTAACAGAAATGTTTTTACATTGAAACCAGAAAAAAGAGAAAAGAGAAAAGAGAGAAATAAGTGGGCACCACCAGGTAAATGTTATTATTGTTTGTCGTCTTCAGTTCGTATTTGTATTTCAAATTATAGCAATTAAACACTTGCGGGAGCAGGCTGAGATGGGTCTGGAGTCACCCTGACCCAAGAAAATAAGTGAGGCAATAGACTAGATGAGAAACCTAGTCACACAACCGCTCTCCGTTTGTACCCAGACTGGGTAATTATATTAGAACAAACAGTTCCAAAAAACATTAGTTTGATTCTTCTTAATTTCAAAATTGGTCATAGAAAAAATAATAAGTTCCAGGTATTTGTTAATGTAATGTATATTCTTTTATCAAAAAAATGATCACTAATCAAATCTTAGTGAGGGCGCAGCTGACATGTTGCTTTATATTAGTAAACTTCAAGTGCCAATGCATTTCGGAGTATAAAGCTCCTTCATCAGGGCAAGTCTCGCTTAAAGAGTGGAGTCAGGCGCGTTAAAACTGGAAAGAAACAGTATCGAACGTATGTTCTCACAAAGTGGGGCTCCACTTCCATTTCCACGGCAGCTGGTGGGCCAGGACGGAGGTTGGACTGGCAGTAGCCGCCACCAAAACGATCGCACACTGGATTCCCTCCAGCATCCGATCGTGTTCTTTGTGAGAACATACGTTCGATACTGTTTCTTTCCAGTTTTAACGCGCCTGACTCCACTCTTTAAGCGAGACTTGCCCTGATGAAGGAGCTTTATACTCCGAAATGCATTGGCACTTGAAGTTTACTAATATAAAGCAACATGTCAGCTGCGCCCTCACTAAGATTTGATTAGTGATCATTTTTTTGATAAAAGAATATACATTACATTAACAAATACCTGGAACTTATTATTTTTTCTATGACCAATTTTGAAATTAAGAAGAATCAAACTAATGTTTTTTGGAACTGTTTGTTCTAATATAATTACCCAGTCTGGGTACAAACGGAGAGCGGTTGTGTGACTAGGTTTCTCATCTAGTCTATTGCCTCATTTACATTGAAACCAACCACATCTTTTTTTGACATATGCAGTATAGTGGCCTGAAGTGGTTATGGCACCAGTGTGGTAGATTATGCCCACTGCTCTGAAGGTTTTCTTGCCAAGAGATACTTAGCAGTGTGTGAGGCTAGTAAGCTTAAAGTTCTTTTTGGTGTGATCTGTATTGTTCTGTAGAAGCATTAGTATAACATATTGATCATGTGAGTTTATTTGTATACTGGAACAATTTTCTGAATTACAAAAAGAGCATAATATGCCATGATTTGCATTCTTCAGAAGCTGGCAAAATGGAATAAATTCACAATTTGGTATGGATACATACACAAATTGTTTATTAGGGATGTGCTATTGTGAAAAATAGTTGCAGAGAGTGCATTATGTTTCCACTTGTATTAACACTGGAAGATGTCATTCATAGGGATGCTTTTGGTTTCTAGTACTTGTAGAAAGTACATTAGTAATTCTTGTGGATCTTCATGTGTGTATATGGTGAATTTGACCAATTCCTGCCTTATACCTGAGACACTGTAAGTGCTTTCAGGATTATTTGTGGCATTTCTATGAAGGATGAGCATTTGTAAATACAACGGGTTTGAGCCATTTAAGTAATGTTGTGAATGATTGGTGACAAATGGAAGAGAAGATTGATTTCTATATTGGCATTTCAATTTGCTCCAGTTTTGTTGCCGAATTTAAATGGACCACAGAGTAGTGGCTCTGTATCCTTGGATGGGCCTGTAGTTTGTCTTCTGTTGGAGGTGCAGTTGTTTTTGAACTATAGAGTTTTGTGGTTGTACCTTTGTTTCTTTAGCGGTATTGCTGGGAGATCTGCTATGGCTTCAGTTTGTATCCATGTTCTTTTTAAAGGTTTTCTTTTTTGAGGTATAGGGTACATTTTTAGGTGGGGGTGTACAGTGCACATAGCCTATTGTATTCTAGTATGCAAGGAATGTCAGGATTAACTTAGTTTGCATCAAAGTTAACTAGGAAAAGAACATTGAGTGTATGCAGACTTGAAAGTGCTAGATAACTCATACCTTCTTTAAAGACTGTGCTGCCAATGTCAATCAATGTGTGATCTAGGGTTAAACCTTGCAAATTGTCAATAGTGACAGTGGGCCTCATTACGACCCAGGCGGTAAGGGGTTTACGGCGGCGTAAACAGCGCCGACCCTTACCGCCTGATTCCGAGGTCCCTTAGCGCCATGGAGGATTTAACACCTGCTTTTAGCAGGTGTTAAAATCCATGGCGCTAAGGGACCATGTTGTTAATTACGCCACCGTAATTTACGGTGGCGTAATTAACGCCTTCCCCACTCCCATTATGCCCTATGGGGCAAAAATGGGAATGGGGAAGGGTAAATGGGGATTGGGGACTTACCGCCCCGCCAACCTCGGAATGGGGCGGTAAGTCCGCCAACCACCATGGCGTAAACATAGTTTACGCCATGGTGGTAAAGGTACGACCCAGGCGGTAACTTACCACCTGGGTTGTAATGAGGCCCAGTATATGCAAGCGATAGAGAACATTGTTCTCTGTGTACATACATGTCTTTAAAAAGAAGGAAATATGCTAAAGTGCTGCCTATTTCTTTTAACTTCTGCAAGTTTGTCAAAGTGGATGTTGACAAACTGAATGTTGTTGTCATGTGGATATGTTTGTAAGTAAACTACTGTACCAATTGCTCCAATGACTAAACTTTGTTCTATGCCAAGGTTACGTTTTAGAATTACTCTGCAGTTTAGACGCAGAGTTAATACTTTTTCTAATCCAGCTGTGTTGGAGATACATTTTTCTAAGCTATGTAGTTGTACTGTTGCTTGTTGACACATAGGGAGTGCCATGATGTGCACTTCTAGTTTGTCTGTGGAGCAGATATGCAGTATGGGCTGCATTTCTTTTTTCAACGTTGTATTGTTGAATTGACTACAGCTTGCAAGGGTTGGCATAAAGGACATGCATTTTATATTTTGTTGAGTTAATTATTCGATGATATCTGGAGCAGATGTGTTTTGTCCACATAGCTCATCGTTTAGTCTACTATTAAAGATGGATTTTCCATCTTTAGTAAGCAGACCAGTCCTAATGTTTTTAATATGCCCACATAGGTGAGATCTGCAGACTGACGCATATTTTGAGTTAGTTCTCTGTAGTGAAAATGTTGCCAGAGATTTACATTTCCAAAGCTGCCAAGTGTGTTACGGCACTGTTTGTGTCCTAATATTTTGAAAATAGGTTGACCTTTTACTTGTGTTAACTAGAGGAGGTCTCCGAAAACAATAACTTGCTTTCCTCCAAACAGTTCTTCTTAGTCAGTTTTTAGGACTTGAAGTTAGAAACTGAAGGTGGTCACTCCCCACAACATAATTAGAAACTCAGAATAAAGGACACATCCCAGTAGGGAATGAGACCAGGAAATTGGTTGAGAAAGACAACAAAGGTTTATAGACAATTCAGCATCCAAAGAACTCTGCTGCCTTGAGAGCGCTCTGGCAAACAATACAGATACAATACATTTTAAAGGGTTACAGCATCATAGATGACATTTTCCATACAGTCTACAAGTCACATTTGGATTGGTGAGGGAATGGGTCCTAGAATGACACTATAGGGGAAGGGTCCACGAGATTGGCGGGCAGCTTGGCGGGCAGCTTGGCAGGCTGGTTGGCATCACATGGACCAGTTGGGCTGGTCTGTGTGAGGTGAAGGTCAGTTCGGGTCCGGGAGAGGCGGCTGGTGCTGTCTAACTAATCTACATGCTATCACAGGACATGCAGTAAATCATAACCCATAAACTATACCTTTGGTATTAAGAGAGGCCTATAAATTGTATATACTTGTTTACATTACCCTGCCTCAGGTCATTGGAGAGGTGAAGGGTGTGGGGGTCTTGCCCTCCAGGTGGCTTATTGGGGGGTGAGATTTGACAGTTGTCAGTTCTGGAACTTCAGAGCGGGAGGGGATAGATTGATATGTGTTGGTTTAAGGCAGAATATATAACACAGAAGATTAGTTACATTGAGGGCACTCTAGGGTGGTCAGCAAGGAAGGGTCACACTTCTGTTATATCAAAAGAAGAGTGGAGGGGCACAGGGTTGAACATACAGTAACTTGGCAACAGTGGGGGTGAGAGGTGCAGGAGCGGGTTTGTTGAAACGGATGGGCCACAAGTCATGATTCTGCCCGGTCACACGCAGGACAGTGATCTCAGACGAAGGATGAACAGAATACACTGTTTGCTTGCAACCATTCATGCCAGAGCATCCGTGAGAAATAGGCTTGGGTGGAACAGGCACGGGAGGAAAAGGTGGGGGCTGTCAGTGTTTGCTCTGTGCATCGCTGCTGAGGGGAGAGAAGGCTTCACAGATATCAGAATGTAGCCTAATCCAAAGATGGAGTCTAGGATACACAAAATGGAGTTCAAATGTATGTTGCAGTAGGCCCGCTTCTGTAAGTTCCAGGGACTCGTCCAATGGGACAAGGGAAGGGCAAGGAAGACGTCCCTCCACTATTGCAAGAGCTGGTGGTCCCTTTTGTGTGGAATGTACGGGAAGGTAGGGGGCAAACTGACCCCCTCCTTCCTTACATTCCCCCCTTTTGTTACATCTAAAGTAACAAACTATTTTTAACATTACTAGCAATCTTGTATTGTTCCACCTCCAGCACCACCTCATCCCAAGCAGGTGTTCCTTTTATGGTCATCCAAGCTCTACAAAAATCTCGTAAGCTTTGACCTCATCTAGCATATTCATCAGGGTTGCATGCCATATATATTCCCCCATCCCCATCCAGGTCCACCCACACCTCTTTATACCATTCCAGCTGCCGGGGTTCTTTGATTGTAGTATGATACACACTATCCTCCCTGTCCCCTGGGTTGCGATACACTGCTGTCATATACAAAATCTGGGATTGTTATTTTCCCCAGTTTGTATTTGCACATCTTTCATTGTTCGCACCTTTGTCGTTTTGCCCATTGTCACCATCATCATCACAGAACTAGGCATTGATTTTGCACAACATCGGACGCCTACCTGGCACACACAAAAAATCAGTAGCAGGAAAACTATAGTTGGAACAAGTATTTTCATCATAGTTCTGAACCAGAAAGGGATCCAGTCAAAAATGGCGTCAAACCAATTGCTTGGTTGTATCCCACCTTCCTTTTTCATCCTTTCACCGATGTTGTGGACTGCAGATAGTACGTGTGATAATGCTCCATTGTCAGCGTGGCAGAGGGTACGAATGTTCAACATGCACTACCGATTTTTCAGCAAACACTGCCGTCCATTGCTGTGAGGAGGACCAGGATGTACCGGTTTTGCATGGTCATCCGTCGCAGGGCTCTGATCACGTTGAACCCTTCTTCTGTGTTGTTGGCCAGCTGGATCAGCTCCCACCGCACTCTCTGCAGCCATTTGGCTTTCGCTCGCGTATGGATTCTTGGCACAAGTGAGGTAAAGAATGTGTCTGCTGTATTAAATAGTCTGTATTGGTCAGGAATTTCTGCTTAGAGTTCTGAGGACTTGCTGGAGATGTAGTTTGATGACCGTCTCTTGGGGGACACCCTTTCCTGCAACTTATCTTCTGACAGTATGTCGTATGTGGGGGGGTTGTTCAGTTGTTGACTGGGGTGACGAGGATGTTTCGGTTGGCACCCTCTCCCCTTGGACATGGCTTTCTGGGATTACCATCAGGGTGAAATGCAGTGTGGCCATGGCGCAAGTACGTCTCCATGACGGTGGGAGGTGCAGGTATGCTTGCTTGCCGCATACCCATGAGTCTCCATTAAGGCTGCTGTGCCCATCTTCATGTCTGGGTTGATGATTGTTTTGTTGCAGTGTTTGTTTGATCCCATGGACACCTTCCCTTCTCAGTGAAAGCAAAGTTCGTAATGTATTTCTCGTTGTATTTTGATGGGCTTTTCAAGTGCTGTCACCCAGGCCAGTTTGGCGATTTGTTGAGACCACGTAGGAGTGCTTGTTCTTTCGACCCATTGGAATTTTTCCTCCGACAGTCCTTGCAGTGCTTCTGCTTTGCACGTTATCGTCTCTTCTTGCCACCTGTTTTCAGCGAACATTGTCCCTTTGATGATAAAAAATGTCTCTTTCATGCAAAGAACTCCTTGAGGTTTGCTGTCACATGTTCTCTCGTTCTGCAGCAATTGTACTGTTCAGGTGTGTGCCTGGAAAGTACTCAGAATCCTACAAAGGGCTAGATGAACAAGACACTGGGCATCCAAAAAAGGCATTTCTTGGGGTATGAGAACTTTGGCCGTTCCAGATGCATGGGGTATCAAGGAGCAAACGTAACAGCTTTTGTTGGGCGCTTGTTTAGCCATGGCACTCAAATCTGAATACCATTTATTAGATTGGTCAGGGTGTCAGGGGGTCTTCTACAGCATCTAATCCCAGGCCATGATACGCATTGTATCTTTTGTGTTCTGCCCCCCTTTTCCATCTTCTATTGCCCCCTTAACCATTATATAGCTTTTTCACCCTTTGATATCATATAGGAAAAATGTCCATGTTTCATCATTATGTTCACTATTACTCTGTCAGGACTGTGAGGTTGAATGCATTTGTGGGGTTGGGGTACGGGGCTTAAAGTGCATATTCTCGCCATCTGAGGTAGATTCTCTGGTTGTGTGCATATGTACATATGGTGATACCGATACATCCAAGGTTGGATTGTCAACATTATAATTATTTGATACTTCATCAACATCATAATACATAGCAGCATATATAAAGGTTCGGGCTTTGACAGTTTGGTCCTTATGTAGAGTTATGAGATTAAGATTTTTAGAGGCAGTGTGAGCCCATATTACTTTAAACCCATTCCAAATAAGGCTTATTCCCTCTTGTATCAGTTTTACCACATCACCCCCTCTTTTTAAATCACCCAAAGTAAAAGTAATACTGCAGTACATCCCCAAGCAAAACAACATTAGAGAAAAACGATGGCAACAAAGTACAACCCACACTCATAACTATAAACTCTAGTAGCACTAACATTTGTCCTATTGCTATCTATGTTTGTAGTGTTGTCAGTGACAGCCCTCCTTTCCTCCATTTTTGAACCTGAAGGGGCGATGTGAATGGATTCAGTACACATATAAACAATAAATGTAATTTCTTTCCTCATCGGGCAATTTAGTTAAGAAAAGTTCACTGAGGATAAGGAGTATTAGTAATAAAAAAGCTAGGGCGAGAGAGAGAGAGGGAAAGAGAGAGAGAGAGAGAGAGAGAGAGAGAGAGAGAGAGAGAGAGGGAGAGAGAGAGGAAGATAGAAAATATAAAGGCACGTTACATTTATTAAATCATTTTTCAACTTCCATATACTCTTAATAATACTGTACACTGTAACAAAATTTCGCATTCACTTTTCTACTTTTCACCCTTCTTTACTCAGTGGTTTATCTGTACCTTTTTGCTTATGGCACTGCACTTTCCTGCTCTTGTGGCTGTTCCCCATGGGGTGCTGTGCTATAGTGTGCTTTTCTTTTCTTTTCTTACGTCGGAGAGGTGTATCCAGTATTTCAGGCCCTTAACCTCCCAGCAGAATGTGTGCAATACACTACTTCATAAGGGCCATGAAATCTTGTAGACTTCAATCTCTGCACAAAACTGCGAACGTATACACTCTCTCTGCGCATTAACTGCCACATTGGACTCTCTGTTGCTGGGGTGCTTGTATCTCTTTCTCCTTCTCATGTGAATGGAGGCGGTACCTATTTATCTATACTTCGCACAGCTTTTGTCAGTTGTGTAAGGTATTTTTTTATACTCCTCCCCCAGCACTGTGGCAGCTCTGTGAGCGTTTGATGCCCATCTCACTCGAGATAGTGGCGCTTGAATGCGTCTCCCTGTCGTGTGGCGATAAATGATGACCCTTACTAAGCTGTGATCTGGGTTGGAACAGTGCTAGGGGCAGGTAATGCACCCAATTCTTTTTTAGGGTGTGACACAATTTGGAGAGTCTGCTTTTAAGGAGACTGTTGATCTTCTCAACCACCCCATTCGCCTGTGGGTGGGAAATTGAACATAGCTTGTGTTTCACACTTAGCAATGATGTCACTTCTTTGACAAGGTCATTTACAAAATGAGTACCGTTATCGGAGCGTATGATGCCACAAATTCCCCACCTGGGGAATACTTCCCTCACCAGGAACTTTGCCATGCATTTCGCGTCCGGGTGCGCACAAGGTCCTGCTTCCACCGAGCGAGAAAAGGGCCACACCACCACAATGAGGTACCTTACTCTGTTGCATCTTTTGCCCATGTCTGCACAATCTATGTGTAACTCTTGGAAGGGTCCATCTGGGCGAGGCAGTGTTCCCTCTAGTGTTCTAACGTTCATCCGTGAGCTGTATGTCTGCCATGTTATGCATTCTATTATTAGATTTGCAAGGTGTTCCTCCTGGATGTCTGCTGCTATGTGTTGTTTGGTAACGTGTGCAGGGAAATTAAGCTGTTGGAATGCCACGTACAATCATTCTATTGGCATTACCTCTTTTCCCATCATTTCTTGATGCCAGAGGAGGTCAGTAGGCGATTGCTTGCACCCTCTTTTTACCCATATTTCCTGTTCTTCTATTGCGGCACGCCTCTGTAACTTAATTATTTGTGTTATCGGCATGGAGTTGTAACCTTCTTCTTTATTTAACGTCCTGTGTGTTCTTTTTTACTACACATTCTACTGCTAAGGGTTTGTTGAAGTATGCTGCTTCTTTCGCAGTGGCATCCGTCGCTGCATTCCCTAGCGAGATGACATCAGTGTTAGTCGTGTGGGCCTGGCATTTCACCAAAGCAACAACCAATGGCTCAGCCAATGCTTCAATGAGATCATTCAACAACTGCACGTGTTTTGCGTGGGGCATCCGTCTGCTCTTCTGAATTCTCTTCTTCGACATTGTGACAGCCCGGAAGGTACCGTGGTTGTCACGTATGCCGAGTCAGAGTATATTGTCACTGCGCATCCCTTGGCTGTGTGTAATGCTTCAATCAGTGCTATTAACTCTGCCGCTTGTGCAGAGAAATGGGAAGGAAGACGTTTATGCACTATCACCTCATATTCATCTACTTCTACTCTCACTACTGCTGCTCCTACATGTTTTTCCCCTTTCTCTGGATCAATGGACACAGATCCATCCATGAAGTACACCTCACCTCCTTTTCCGGCATTTTCACTGGTTTGGAAATATCTTCACTTTCCCCCTCATAGGTGGCACAATTGTATTCGTGCATGTCTTCCACTGTACATGACTCTGTGAAGAAAGTGGCTGGGTTTACAGTCTTGCAGTGAACAATGTGTATGTTTGGGATTGAGATTATTATTTCATATGCTGTGGCCTGCTGCGTGGTGAGTGTGGATTTTGATCTTTCAAGTATGGCAAACAAAGAGTGCTCAACAAATAGTGTCACTAAGCATCCCATCACTATGGTGGCGCTTTTCTCAATTGCAAAGTCAGCTGCTGCGAAGGCTTGTTCACACGCAAAGTGCCCTTGCATCACAGAATCTAATGTGCCGCTGTATTAGGCCAATGGCTTGTGGCCTAGTGATCTTTTTTGCGTGAGCACTGCCGTCATCAGTGTGCCATTGCAGTGAGAGAATAAGTAAAACTCACGATCATAGTCTGGTGTCGCCAGAATGGGTACTGCTGAGATAATGTCTTTTAATTTATAGAACTCTGTGATCATTTGTTGTGTCCATTTAATTGGCACACTTTATTTTTGGTTTTCTTTCAGTGCCTGAAGAAGGGGACGTGTGTATGCTGCATTATCGAGTATTCATGCATGGCAGTAATTGCATATGCCGAGGACTTTCTGCTTATCCTTTCCAGTCTTGGGCATTAGTGTTGCACATATGGCTGCTGCTCTGTCTGGGATTATTCACTTACCATCCTCTGATATTAGCTGCCCCAGCCTTTGCTTAAATGACAAGACGGAACTGTTTATCGTCGGTTCCCAGGCCCGTCTTAACAAACTCGACACCAGGTACCAATCCTTCACTATTAATGGCAACATTATACAAGTCTTAAAAGAAGTCAAAACGCTGGGTGTGTATCTTGACTCCACACTCTCACTTAAAAACAAATAAACACCAATATCTCATCCACTGTCTATACTAATAAACTTATCAATGCCTGTAAACCATTCTTATCCACCAAAAGCTGCCTCACACTAGCCAGAGCTCTGATACTGTCCAGATTGGATTATTGCAACACACTTTTCTTTGGCTCCACTAATCATAATTTGAACAGACTACAGGTCCTGCAGAACAATGCCCTCAGATGTCCCCTTAATCTTCCCCGCAAGGCCCACATCACCACCACCAGAAAGGAAGTTCACTGGCTTCCTATCCGTGACAGAATCAAACTATGTTCACTAGTCATTACACATAAATGTCTCTCCCTGACAGCCCCACGTTACTTATCAGATAAATTCACCAGACAAAGCGCATCCAGACTGACCAGATCCCCCTATATGCACCAACTAAACACTCCGAATTTTAACCTGAAAACAGCAGGGGGAGCAAGCTTCCCTGTGTTAGCAGCAAAATGCCGGAACGCACTTCCCATGGAAATTAAAGCTGATTCTTTTTGTTCATTCGGAGCCAAGGCGAAGGCCCTGTTCACGACCCAGCAATAGCCTGTCACCTGCCTTCCACAAACGCCTTCACCCTGTAATATTGTGCTATCTATAGTCACGGACCACTCTGTAACCTGGTCCATCTTGTAACTATTGATGCTTTCCATTGTCTCGGACCATCCTGTAACTGGTCCCTCATGTTATTTATCGTACTTATTGTCTTCTGCAGTCTATTACATGTGCAACCTTCTGTAACCTATGTTGCTTGATAGGTCCAATGCACCCAGTTACATCAGGGTTTGGCTGTGCTATACAAACAAACTAAACTAAACTAAACTAAACTATAGTTTTGACAGAAGGCAGGTATTTCTTTTTGTTTAAAGATGTAATTCTTTGTTCTAAAATTGTTCACTGGTATAAGTAGTAGCATGCAGCAGATACTATGCAAGCAGAAGTACTTTTTAATGAGCTATTGGGATAGGTGCTGTAGTTAATCATTTTTTGCAGCAAAGACAACCAGTTATAGTTGAAGTGAAGTTAAAGGCAAGGTGGTGCAAAACAATGTAATATGAAGGTCTGCTATAGTTTTGACAGAAGTCAGATCATTACAAAAACGTAATTATCTGTTGTACTCTCGCTTGATATTTGAGGAATTTCTAATTATGGAATTGTGTACTGGTATATGTAGTAGCATATGAAACAGTCACTATGCAAGCAGAATTACTTTTAAAAGCACTAATGGACTATTGGGAAATGTGCTGCAGTGAATCATGTTTGGGAGCACAGAAAATTAGTTATTTTTGAAGTCATGTTATAAAAAAGGTGGAATAGACTAATGCTTTTGAAAATTAAAACATACCTGTAGTATGTCTTTTTAGATGTAGAATTTGCAATGTAGGTCGTGTAGTTGCTGAAAATTGAAATCTGTGAAAGTTTGTACAGTAGGTTTGGAATAGATCAGGCTCTGAATTACAGCATAAATGCATGCTCAGAGTTGAACTTTACATCTGAATTGATGAACTAAAGCGAGAGGGTTAGATGTAGGATTTTTGGATGGCATTGGTGGATGTATTTGTGACTGTTTGAATGTAGCCAAACAGAGTTTTACAGAGAGAAGGGTATAAAGGGGAGAAGGGGTGCCCTGTGCCTGACATCCGTGGACATAGGTAATTGTTTGCGGACGGAGCACACATGCAATCCAGGCTCTTTTACCATGCCCTGCAGTGAAAGACGACTGCAGCGACTGCACACATTGTGGATATCCGCAGACATCGAGAGGCTCAACCAATCGAGCCATCTCTTTGTGGAGGAGGAGCAGAACGGGGCAGGAGGACAAGGCAGCAAGTGCTTCATTAACATGGTCTTGGGAAACATCTATACAGAATGTGATTCTGGACCGTATTCAGCTAGGAAGCGGATGGGGTGTGGGCTTCTTGAGTATTTGGGCATATGTGTGGGGTGTACATAATGTTGATAAGGGAGGTGGGTGTTGGGTAATAAGCATAATAAAGAATATCATGAAAATGTACCTATGTAAAGAAGGAAAAAAGGGAAAAAGTTCTGTAAACAAATGCTTTAACACAACATTTCCAAACAGTTTCTGGAACATGACTCAGTCATCCCAATCATGAGCCTGCACAGGTGGAAGATGCTGAGCCTTTTCATCTTCAGTTTATTGAGATCTCCTATTGTTTATGTGCAGCTTGATAGCCATTTTGTACAAACGACAGCATAGGATGGTGAACCTACTGACCTTCCAAGGGCTTTTCTTCAGGTTACTGTCTGTCCGAATCAGGCACCTGAGCATGGGCTTCTGAAGTCCAAATGTCAACCTATTGTGTCATGGGTCCTGATGTGTGCCTCATCATATTTCACATCATTTGCATTCTGTGGTACTAGTGGAGCTGAGAAGCCATGAGATGAGAGAGTATCTATAGTCACCCAATAAATGCCAGTAGGTACATGAAAATGCATAAAGAGATGAATGTTGCACTAAGCCTTCTAGCACATGGTTTATCCTTATATGACATGCCAGATGTTTTTGACTTCGGCTTCCATGATCACTAGCTGGCATTGTAAATGGCGAGGGATCATTGGAGTTTTAGTACAAAACATCTGGTGGGGCACATACTGAGTAACCATGCTGCATAATATAAACTCTGCTAATTGTCAAATTAAATCTATTCTTCAGAGATTCTTCTTGTTCATTTATCAATTGGTAAATGTTCTACCAATTACCCCATCTGCTCTTCAGCGCAAGTGGTGGGCTCTCTTATCAGTTCACAACTAGATTATGCAAACTCACCATCTGCAAGTCTTCTCGCCTACCAGATACAATGTGTTTGTGTGAAGGCAATCCTAGGGTAAATTTATTTTACATAAGAGCATTGTTAACTGAGTGACCTATATCAGGTGGAGAAGTCTGAGTATTAGACCATATTCCAGAGAGAACAACTGGAGGACATAACAATATATTTTGACATTGCAGACTGAGGCAAGTATTTTCACATTTACAAATTCTACAGTTTTACCGAGGACAGAATGTATGTGGTGTTGGTTGTTGCATTTTGTGTGGGTGGTGGCTGGAAAGGTTTTCGGGCTCCTCTAATAGCTAGGAGATAGAATTTGTGCTTTACCCTGAAGAGAACCCGAGAAGAGCTGGCTTTGATGGCATTGAGAGTATTCCAGCATATATGGCAAGCAGGTAGAAGGGGTGGAAGTGGGAGAAGGCACACAGGTTTTGGGGCACTTATAAATTGGGAATGGTCGAGGAGTGGACATTTCATCGGGAGCATACTATGAAAAGTAGCCAGCGAGGTGGTGAGGAAAAAGACCATGGGTGGAATTATAGACACTATGGGCCTCATTACATGGTAGGCGGTAAGGGTTAACGGTCACTGGTAAGGGTACCGGTGACCGTTAACCCTTACCACCTTATTACGAGGTCCCTTTGCGGGTTGGTAGTTTAACGCCTGCTTTTAGCAGGCGTTAAAAAACGAACCCGCAAAGGGACCAGGGTGCTAATTATGGTACCGTAATTTGCGGTACCCTAATTAGCACCTTCCCCATTCCCATTATGCCCTATGGGGCAAAAATGGGAATGGGGAAGGGCAATGGAGGAAGGGGGAATTACCGCCCTGCCAACCTTGTAATAGGGCGATAATTCCACCTTTCCTCCATGGTGGTACCAGTAATTTACCGGCATGGACCAAGGTGCTATTAGCACCTTGGTTTACCGCCTTCCGTGTAATGAGGCTCTATATTTTTTCCAGCACAGCTATATAGCATAGATTCTATTTTCATTAAATCAGCTTGAGAAGACTGGAGGGTGTAAAAGTTGCTTCTCGTAAATAGCTGTTTAGCCGCCAACTGATAATCTGTTGTATTTTGCCAATGTATGGGATAGTCAGTAGGAACTAGCAAAGACCAGTTACGCAATTGGCAGTCAGCCAGGTTTTTGTTATAAAAATAATGTACTAATCAGTTTCACTAGGAGCATGCATTAGCCACAGCAGGCCTAGCATTAATTAAAGGCCAGGTGATACCACTAAGGCAACCCATTCGTGGGATGACTATTCCATTAGAGAGATTTTCAAGAATCGGATTTTGTAAGATGTTGTGTAGTTTTTATTTAGCCAGTATATGAGGACTGAGAATGCCTGTTCCAGTATTGAGAGCCTCCCTCTAGAAAGCGCAGATAAGTGAGAGGCCAATAATTCCATGGCTCGCAGTATGCAATCGGTGCTAGGCACAGAGGCAACAATATCTTATGCTTGAATCGCCGCAGAGTCCTTGAATGCTAGGTGCCCAGGCAGTGTGAGGGGCCAAGCACCCCACCAAGCCTGGAAACACACTACCAGGCTTGTATACATGCTTAGTGGATACATAAGTACTTTAGGCTATGTGGGAAATGGAAAAAGATGAGATTTCCGAGCGCCCACAGGAAGTAAAATAAGGTTGCAAATTCAGAATGAACACTCCAACCAATACAATAGCAATGAGATTAAAAGAAGAAATACAATATGAGGGGTAGACCTATTCTATCAATAAGGTAAGCACAATAACATCACTGAATCAGTGTTCTATAATCAGTAACCTAAAATGTGTGGGAAAATGATAGTAACATCAGAAAAGTTAATATGCACAATGTAATCACTAGAATCTGTGTTCGATAAACAGTTCTTTAAAATGGGTGTGTACATTCTGCCAGCTATGCAGTCTTACAGTCAGTGTAGGGTTAGACTGAGCAGTACTCAATAACTATACTTTTTAGTAGAATCTAAAACCTAATTAACACAGAAGCAAGCTTTTGGGCATGCAATGCAAACTCTGAGTAGTCTCCTCCCTCTCCGATGCTCTAACATGGGAACTTGACATAGGTGATATCAGGCAATGATTTTACCCAGTTTAGTAGCTGCCTTCCACACCTTCCACTGCAACATGCCTATCTCCTTCTTATATATAAAGGACTAAACAATAACAAAACGTAAACTACCATTTGTATTTGTAAAGTGAAATTTTCCCCCAGGGGAGCCCCTTGGTGCACATGCTATTACCGTGCTTCAGTCCCACACTAGCATTATCAGGGTCTTGTATATCCTGCTGCTTTTTTTTATCTACGCCAGATATTACTGGTCAGCCTAAACCCTATAGTGCAGCCCAATAGGAAGCATTGCGGTCTAGTTATAATACTATGCCGAAGCACCCAGATGAATTTCAAGCTCACCAATATATAGAACTATCCCATCCTCCATATTGCTAAGTGCATGTTTTTTTATTATTATTAATTTTTATTGAAGTTTACAGAAAACATACAAACATCAAACTTATCAGCATTGTAATTGTAGAACTTATTGCAAAGAATCCATACCCCCATAAGCATCCCCAACCCTCACAGAATTAAAAATGCAAAACAGACCAACTTATTATCACATGCCTTCCAAAAACCCACCCCACATTTCATCAAACAATTTCATTTTTTTATTTCTGCGAAGGATAACCTTCTCAATCCTGGCAACCTGCCTCAAGTCCTCCACCCATTCTGAACAGGTTGGCCTCTTCACATTTCCATTTTCTCAAAACGATTTTTTTCGCTGAATTGGCAGCCCTAAAAAAACAGCATTTCTGTGGATAACTGAGTTCTTCCACTTTATCATCCTCACCCAAGATGATAGTGTTGTAATCAAAATCCTCTTGCAGCAATAGAACCTCATTAATCTTCTCAGTGACACTCCTCCAAAATGTCCTCAGTTCATAACAGTCCCAGATCAAGTGTTCAAAGGAGCCAACATCATGCTTACATCTCCAACAAGCCTCTGAGTCAATCATCCCTCTCGCATAAAGTCTTTGGGGATTCCAAAACACTCTATTAAGAATTTTGATTTGGCGGCATTGTTCTCCAAGATGAATGGAAGTCAGAGTCACGTTTTTACAAAGAAACCTCCACCTCTCCACAGTCATATCAGAGCCAAGGATCTCAGACCACTTAGTTAACAATCCCTCTGCTGGCGTGTACTGTTGGCTCAGATTTCTATATATCTTGGACGCCACACCACCTAATGCCTTATATTCAGGTAGCCATAACTGCCAACCACCGCCACTAACAGTTCCTTGGTTCCGCAGCAAACCTCTCAATTTTCTGTATTCACCCATTGTACAGTCTCCGAGATCTAATTTGTGCAAGTCTTCTATAGCAAGTCTTCTATAGCTAATCCATTTGCCGTCTTCAATCAGATCACTCAACCATAGTACACCACTCAGGAGTCAGTTCAACCACAATAGCAGCCTCCCATTCAGCAAAATACCTGGATTCAGCCAGAGGTGCATGTTGACAACTGAATACTGAACGTGTTAGAACGACCTTAAATAAATCCCACAAAAAATGAAATTAAGCTGTAGAACCAGCAGACTCTTGGCTACTGAGTATTTTGCCCTCACAAATAGGTGAAAGACAAAATTATGCATGCTGGTTACAAATCGTAGGTCACTGGTGGAAATTTAAAAGTCAATGTCCATGAAATTGCAGCTGCAGCTAGGAAGGATTTTTATAGCCTGAACATCTTGAAATGTATCTTTTCCCAACAGTTCCTAAATGGCTTGCTCTCTTGCTACAGAATGCTGTTTAAACTAAGAATGTATGAACATATTTCACTCTGCCCATTGCGCTGAGTTCTGATAGCACATAAGAATAATTTTAAATCCGCATTTCTATGACACTGTGATGAAGTGACTCCGGCCCTGAGTAGTGGTAAAGTTCCAACGCAGCTCGCTAACTCTACAAAACTAAAGTGATCCCAATCATAAAGGCAAAACAGACACAGTTAAGATATATACCTCCTTCGCCTTCTGTGGCAACGTGGGCTGAAGGAAGTTTATACTCTCAAGAGGGGTGTGGTAACATGGGCTGAAGAAAGTTTATACTCTCAAGAGGGGTGTGGTAACATGGGCTGAAGGAAGTCTATACTCTCAAGAGGGGTGTGAATGTGATCCAGTGCCAACACAAAAAGGTACACTAGTCCAAAAATAAAGGGAATGCCCAATTAAGGTTCTATAAACATTTTCATATACTTTACTTAAAAATGACATTTGCAAACATATTTAAATAGAAAAACACTACACAAAACCCACGCCTAAGGAAACAAAGGAGAAAAAGCAAAGACAGCAAGATGCAGCATTGTGTATTTTCTTTTTTTAAAACATTTTTGTATTAAGTGTTTCTGGCTAATTACTAGCCTATTACACTATACATTAAATCCCTTACAGTCACATTAAAATTATAA
Source organism: Ambystoma mexicanum (assembly GCF_040938575.1). NCBI lineage: Eukaryota > Metazoa > Chordata > Amphibia > Caudata > Ambystomatidae > Ambystoma > Ambystoma mexicanum. Next base: position 534,771,889 of record NC_090939.1, read on the forward strand.
AAGTTCTAAAACATTACAATTTTTACATATAAAACAATTTTGCATTAATGAAACAATACATGCTCTTACATCATACAATAATACAATTTATCAAGGAAAAACAATTATCACAGGTACATCCTATAATCACATACTTCCAAATTCATGGTTGTGTGATTGACATTTTCCTAAGTGCTGAATTAGGGCCGCCCCTGTTATGACCAGTGAGTCTGCAGCATAAATTGTTGACCAAAACTGGTTGGATTTTACTAATTCCAACTCATGTCAAAATGTGACATAGCCTCATTGACATTCTAATGTAAGATTAGGACAAGTCAATATAAGTCTAGCCACTTTCTACAAATCTTCTACAGAGATGACACATTCTCTCTGCAGAAGGTACTTTCTGCCATGCTCCCATGTATTCATAAACAGGGAGGATGTTCAAACGCAAGTATAAAATGAAGCGATTTGGGGATGGGTTGCTCAATTTTAGCAGATAGCTACGTGGTTGTTCAATTTGATGTGCCTGTGTCAGATAAGTGAGATATCTTTTCAGTTTTTCCAATTGCGATATGGAATTTATTTGATCTCAATACGTTGTCTTCCCTTTAAGGTTGACAAAGATATTCCTAGGTTTGACATAATTGGCATAGCTAAGTCAATTTCATGCAAGTGCTTCTCCACAGTATTTGCATTGTCTAGGTAGGCAGGATTTCTGGATTTGTGAAGAGCGCTGACATGGAGTTAATTTGATCTTCTTCAAATTTGATCTTGAAATAAAGCTTACAACAGGCAATCTTTGAGTAACAGGTCAAAGTAAGTACCCCCATGTTTGAGGCATAGAGACTCAACTGGTACAGATTTGGGCAGTCTGAGTAAGGAATAAAGAATCTTTCCCTGTAGTTGTTCCAGCCATACTAGATATCTGACAGGTAGAAGGGATAAGAACCCTGTTGTAAGTTCCAAGTTTACCCTCTATGGAACCAGCATATTTGTGATTGATATACTTGTTAATTAATGGGAATGACACCGCCGAAGATGCCCGCAGAACAGAAGGAGCGATGAATGATGGACAGAAGCGCTGCAAGGTAAGGCTGTTCCTTACGGTGTTCTTGTTCTTGCAGGAGCTGAGTGCAGAAGAAAGATGCAGGCCTACTGGAGACCGATCCGAACACGGTGAGTGTCACGCTGCAGGTGCAAAAAACACAAAGCATGTTTCTCAGCCTGGGCGTGGCTTAAATAGTCTTTGGGTATCCCAGGTGTCTCTGGGCTGAACCACACCCAAAAGACTAGACTGCACATGCAGTTTTGGGAACCGAAATATGTGGGGGCATCCATCTTGTCCCCATCAATGCACTACAAGTCCAATCCCCAATGTTATCCTTTGGGAGTGAGTGAGTCTGGTGCCGCAAGCGCCAAGTCTGACTCCAAGTGGGTCTTTGGAGGGATGGAGAGGCCCTTGAGGGCCATGTAGGTGATCGTGGCCTGGCTCCAGCCTGACATCTTGGAGGGCTGGAGACATGAGGGGCAGGAATCATGACATCCTGCAACACATTATTGGATCGTTGGAGGCCAACAGGGGTTAAGTCCATAATAATGGTGTCATCTGCATAGCAGATCCATGATATGGGCACTCCAGCCAATCTATGTGGAATGTTGTTACATTTTTTGAGATGTTGTTCTAAATCAGCTACATGAAGTTTATATCGGAGAGGAGAAAGTACACTGACTTTTTTTAGGCCAATGTCTGATGGTATCGGTTGAGTGAATCTACCCTCCAGAGAAGTTATAACTTGGACCGTTGCGTTGGTGTATAACAATTTGAGGTAGTACAATAGTGTGGGGTCAATGCTCCACCTCTCTAGTTTCCACCACAATCTAGATCTATTCATGCATTTAAAAGTGGCAGTATAGTCTACACAACAGATATAAAGTGGTTTTACGGTGGACAATCTAGCATCCCCTATAGGCAAATGCATTGTCCACAGACCATGAAGTGCACTGCATACTCGGTGAAACCCAATCTGTTGCCACTTTATTAAATTCAAAGATTCCATCCATGTAGACAACTGTTGGTTTAATGGTGATGCAAAGATCTTACTGCTTATATCTAACATTGCAAGTAAGTGAACGTTAGTTGGGTTCTGTGTGACCTCCCTTATTGTGTACAGGAATTAATATGGATGTACGCCAACTCGCAGGGATTTCTGCTGTATACGTGACCCTCTGGCACTGTGTGCTGAGGATCCTAGCCCTGACCTAAGGGTTTTCCTTATACACGATATTCCCCAGGCTGCCAGGACTGGGGGCCTATATAGTTTCAGCTTGCAAATCTTTAAAAATATTTCTTCAAAATCAGAAAATTGGAGCCCCATCCATGATATCTGGCTTGCCTGGAACCTTTAATTGTTCAGGCAAGACATCTGTCCTAAAATGCCATATGATAAAACTGCACCACTCCTCTTTGGGAATACCACATGCTTCTTTTGCTTTCTGATCATGAAGATATTTTCGATAGAGAATCCAACATTTTTTTTCAAATCATGTGCCTTTCGTAAGATATATATCACTTTCCAATTGGCTGTATGGCACAAACTTTTATGTTGTTTTAGACCCTTTTTTCTATTTACACCAGAATGCGCTATGTAGCGGAGGCATGGATGGTTTTGGGGCTGGAGAAACTCCTAATTTGCCCTATAACTAAGATGGGAGTAGTCTCGACCATCAAACGATAAACAAAGCAGTACTAGTGGAGTTCATCAAATCAAAATGGCCTATGCTAACAATACCTAATCCTGCCCTATTTCGTGTACAACAAAGTGTATAAAGGAGAAATGTATGCAAAGGAAAAATCAGAGTTCAAAAGAATAAATGTGGTTGAATCAGCTCTCCTCCCCACATTAGACCTCACAGAGTAAGACTGTCCCTATAGCCAGGATGACACACTCTGGCTAGGTTTTCAACACAATAAACAGTTCCAAAATATGTTACCTTCTACATTAAAGTCTCTTTTCCTGACTTGCAAATACTGTTTCAACAAAAATTTCAGATAGGTCCCCCTCTGTCAGGCTCAGATCTCTCACAACAAAGTTCACGTAGGTCCCCCTCTGTCGGGCTCAGACCTCTCACAACAAAGTTCAACAAAAACTTGCAAGGGGGCTCCCATTCCCAAACTTATTAAACGTCGGGTCTCCCTCTGTCAGAATCGGACCACTTTCGGACATCGAAGACTTTCAAATGTGCATGGCTATCTTTACAGACCACCGCAGGATCACTTTGACTCAAAGTTCATGGTTTAACTTTCACTCTCCCCTTCTCTAGGAGTTAATGTTGCTTACTTCACATTTTCTGTTCATTCGCTTTATCGCTTCATACAATGTACCTTTCACAGAGACTTGTGAGTGGGCTACTTTTTTCAACGGACCACTCCATTACTTAGTATCACTGATTTCACAGATGTCCTAACTTCAAAGTTCATTCACAGGTCTGCCTTTCTTCGTGTCTCATCCACATGAGTGCAGCCTTCACTTGTGATATAATGTTGCTAATTCAAACTTTAACACACACCTGTCTCTTAGGTCGCTTGCCAACTCAACGGCTGTGTGCGTTTCTTTCTTGGTTATACAATTTCCAATTCATGAGTCAAGGTTAGTACCACAGGCTTGGCCTCACCTACTCTGCCGTTTACCTGGGAGGGTTGCTGGCATCCTTGAAACACAATGCAGCCTTCCGATGTGGGATCTGGCCTTCTCCACATGTCTTTCATGGCCTGTTTGAGGCAACAATCTCCAGTAGGGAACTCTTGGGGTTTTCGGCCCACTGCTTCGTCCCTTGGTCCGTCGCTCTGCTCCAGTATCTTTGCCTTCATCCCAGAAGTTCTGCTCGCACTCGTGTTCCACCTTGTTTCGAGCGTATCTCTAGGTTTTGCCTTTTATTTGTGTGCAGAGAGCTAATTGGTATAAGGTGTATGCACTTAGAGTCAAGTGCATGACTTTGCCTTACCCGATTAGCGGGAAATGTCCAGTACGATGGGTGAAAGGTAATGTTGTTGCTCTCAGTCACCCTCTTCCTTGACCCAGTGTTTGTGTAAAAGGGGGAGGGAGGAGGGTACCTTGAGGAATCCTAAAAAATCGGATTGGTTGGATAAACGAAATAGGGGGAATACCACGTCTCACCATCTGCTGCCTCAACCCCACTCCCCAAAGACCCCTCAACCAGGTGATCCTCCCGCATTGGTCCACCCCAGGGTCTGGATCCAAAGGTGATGGCCGTGCCCTGGCCACCTGAGAGAGAGATCCCAGGGACTAGCGGGTGAGACACTCTCTGGTTTCACACAGCTAATGCAAGCTTTTTTTAATACTGAGCACCAGTAGATTATTTTTATCAATACATTGACAGTTTCTGTGTAATAACCTATTTTTAGCATGAATGTTACTATCATAAGGGAAACCATATCCATGCAAGTCTCGCTGAGCACGCAGATTACTGGGGCGTTCTTTCACCAGATTCTGCAGAGTCAACCCCATATCCCAATGATTATTTTGTAAAAAAGCCTTTGGAGAAACTGTAGAATTTGCAAGACAGATGTTAAACTTCAACGCATTGTTCTGTGACCCTTAAAGTACGGTTTCCTTGAACATTACAAGTAACTTCATTAGATTTCTCACCAACTGAATGTATTTTTTGATTGGCAAAAATCACTCTTAGTGTAGCGTGATCACTAAGATCTGTGAATTTAATGTTATATACCTTAACTAATATAATTAATTCATGTGTTACAAAAATACAATTCAAGTTTGATGTTGAACTCCCACTACACCATGTCACCACACCATAAGGTGAGTCCTCTTCACTTGACATCAATGCTAAAAGACCAAGGTCAAGCATCATACTTGTCCATATTCTGCCTTTAACCATCAATCTCTGTTGGTGTTTTTCTTGGAAATGAACAGCACTTAAACCTGAAGCTTGATCCTCCAAAAAGTATTTGTCATCCTATGAGCCAAACAAGCAGCATGGAGCCATTTGGGTATTGGTCTAGTCAATCTTGTATTATGTTTTTTTTTTATTTTTCCAAGTAAAGAGGAAGCATAAAGGCCCTTTGAATGGTCATAAGTAGTGATCAATAACGTTTTAAAATATACTGTGAAAGACCTTCAACTACTTCACATAAGAAATGAGGGTCTGAGTTTCCACTCAAAAGATGTTTTCAATGATTTAAATCTACTTTTGCTCCATTACAATTAGAAAGTCCTCTCATGTTCGTGCTTCTGGCACCCACCATTTTCTGGTTTTGTATTCCGGTGATGGATAATCCAAGACTGCTTCTCAGAGCGTAGGGGCGCAGCAGTGGATGTTTAGCCCCCTGCCCATTTGATTCTGTAGAGCTGTAACAGTCATGTTTAAACTCAAGTGTCAAAAGCAGGTGTCAAAAGCGGGTAATAGATGTTCACAAGAGTGACAGCGATAACCCCGCAGGTACCAGCAATGTACTGAGTAAGTTAATTATTTATAGATGAAGGTTTTTGAACACTCACGGTTTAAGTCAGATTTCTATTTGCACACCAGTGGCACCGCCATGAGAGCAATCATGGCACCAGCATTTGTCAACAGATTAATGCTTAACTTTGAAGCTGGGCACATCATACATTACCCAGTGTGGTACAAATACATAACCTGAATTAAACTGGATTCTGGTGAATAAACTTTGTAATGATAAGCAATTAATTCAAAGTCCTCCAGATAGGTCTTCCACAAAAAGTTGGTTTATTCTTAATATGGTCAGCCGACACGTGTTTCGACCTTAGTCGTCCTCAAGGCTGACAAAGAAATATTATTGAGGTAATTCATAGTAAAATAAAAATACCATACAATTAGTATAAAGGTCCACACAGTGGTTGATACCATGCAGGCCAAAAGTAACACAATGTCATGGTATATGTATGCATATGTTTCATTACATATACATGAGTAAATGATATGTCAAATTAATTGAATAAGGTTGTCACATACCCATCATCAGTTGAACGATGGAGGGTGATGCAGAAGCAAAAAAACAGAACACAAACACATATTTACCATCACGGTCACATGGGTTGATTATTATTAGTGTGTGATTAATGAAGTACAAAATTGTGCGATGCACCTCACTTGCACCCAACCATTATGTGAATATATATCAGGAATGTTTGTGTGGGCTTTGGTACTCACTGCGGTAGCCATATTAGCCCTCAAATGGTGTTTGCTGATTATGTAAGTTGTCTGTTAGCAAGTGGTAGGAGCTGAACCATTGTGTTAATAACGTGCTGTCATTTAGATTAAAGCTATTTCACCCATTGTGTTTGCTCATCCTTAATTCGTGCACTATTGGTGGTAAGTGATGTCTTTCCCTATCTCCTCTTGGTTCAGTGAATAATCCTGGTGGATTGAGATAATATATCCGATGCATTATACTGTCAAATGTCCTCTGTGATTACATATGTGCTGATCCAATTATCATTGTTATCGTGAGGCCAAATAATAAAAATGAAGTAATATGCCACACCGTGAAATGTCTGTCGCTGCTGAATCAGAACTTAATGTTTTTTTTTAATGTACACAATAATTGGTTTGAATGAACCCTATTGCAGGTGTAGCTGTAAAAAGCCATAAAGGAACTGTGAGCTGTGTGCTTGCCATAGTTACAATATTCAAAATGATGCTTAGCTTGAGTGTCCCTTACCTTAAATAGACGCTTTTCATGTGTGTCAGCATTAGGTAGATTTTGAAATACTTAGCAGTATAATCCCTGGAACAAATAGAATATTAGTAGCTCCGCCCGTGTATAGCAATACATATTGCTTGTATAAGTAAAATCATTGCTCAGCCATCACTATTGCAAGTTATGCATGTTTAGTGAATGATAAACTATTCCCAACGTGATGTTAAATCGTGATGAACACGTAAGCCTAGAGGCCTTTGGGGAATTATCCTGTGGTCTGGACTATATGCATGAGATGTACATAGTTGTTACGGTATGGTGAGCTGCTCCATACAAAAATGCATTCTGTTATCTAACACTGAATCCAGTCTTTTTTGGAAGACCTATCTGGAAGACTTTGAATTAATTGCTTATCATTGCATAGCTTATGAACATTGGGAAGGCAGCGGGCGAATCACCAGAATCCAGTTTAATTCAGGCTTTAAATTCTTAAAGTGGAGAAAAAAAGACGTGTATCGCTACCCGTCAACCCACGGTGCACTCTAATAGGAGCAAAAACCTCCCAGTCTGTTAATGTAAATCTTTTCAGTTTTGAAATTTAAATGATTTAAATAATTCAAGTTGCATCTTTAAATACATGATTTCAATATTGTCACTAAGAAAGTTCAAGGACTCCAATTCTTTGAAAAGGAAAAAAGCACCTTTAAATTACCTAAAACAATCACGGATGTAGGAGATACAACCTTTTGGTTCCATCACATATATACCGCTGCCCGGCGCACACAGAGACCCAAGCAGTCTGTGTCTGTGTTATCCCTGCTTAGCTGGACAACGGCACAATGAATCTCTTCCTTCCTAGTTACAGGTGTGATTCACCATCTACCCGTGAGTAAATAAAACATGGTAAATTACCTAATACAATCGTGAATGTAGGAGATACAACCTATTGGTTCCATCACATATATACCACTGCCCGGTTCACCCAGGGACCCAAGCAGACTGTGTCTGCATCATCCCCGCTTAGCTGGACAACGGCATAATTAATCTCTTCCTTCCTAGTTACAGGCGTGATTCACCATCTACCCGTGAGTAATTAAAACATGTTAAATTACCTCATGGTCAGTGCGTATAGCGTGATACTCAAGTTAACTCAGGCTATTAGCTTTAGCTGTCTCCCAATTACACACTGTGGATATATAGTACATGGTACAACTCGACCACCATCTTATCACTCTTAATCCTTTGGATCTTTGATGTTTAAGAGATTTATTATTGTTTGGTTCTACATACAAGGTAATAGCTTTGTGATCTCAGCATTACTGTCTTTCCAGCATTTATATATACAGTGGCTAAATAACCAGATGCTATGTCTTCTTTAAGATGAGGAATCCTACCCGAACCATGGTGAACTCTGGTACGCATGCGCGCGAGACAGACAATCATGTGGTCTGCTACACGCATGCGTAGCAGAATCCACTATTGGGCTGATTAGCATCGACACGCAGGCGCATGTTAATAGCGCCCGCGGCCTGAGTAATGCACATGCGCAGGCGGGTGGATTTCGGCACCTCACGTCCGCACTGCTCACCTTGGGAACTACATTGTTACATAAAGCGTCTTGTCTGGACGAGAGGTATACTCTCTCGCGCCGGGCACCAGGATTTGCACTTGTTGAATCAGATTTTGGACTAGAAGGTAAGGAAAGTTTCTTTATATGAGCTCTAGGATTTATGGAAATCACAGTTGGAAATCCGAGAACGGTGTAGATATATTTACCAACGAGCACTACAGTAGATCAGTGATTAGGCTCGACTTCTTTATTTTCGTTGTCTATTGATGAGTTACCTCTCCTTTTAAGATAAGGAAATTAGGTGAACTATTACACTTCTTCGACACAGATGTATCACTTGTTTACAGGATTAACAAAGGTGGCTAAGTTGTAGGATTGGTCTTACGTTTGAATGCAAACTTTTAGTTTATGAAACAAAATACAATGGCCCATATTAAGGTCCTTAGTTATATAGTTATATCCATTTCTACTTCTATTTTAGAATCTTCTGTCTTTGAATGGTCTGGCCTGGAAAGTGAATCTACGGCAAACTTAACCATACGGCTGTAGCGATATCCATGTAGCAGGATTAGATATAAAGTCTGGAATTTGAGATTCCCCACCAGCTAGGAATACGAGGTGGGTCATCCATAATTTGGCAGTTATAAAATTTAGTATTAGCTATAAAATACAACTCTAACAGTCGGTCTCTCTTCACATTCTACCCTAAGTTTTGAAAGTGTGCATGAACTTATGTTTTGGAAACCAATAGTATCACCTGCCCTGAAGATGGACTGATGGATAGTCCGAAACGCGTTGGCAATAAAGCAATAACACAAATTTGGTACTATTTGGGATTGATGAACCTCGACCAAAAGAACATTTTTCACATTTTTGTTTCATATACCGAATGGCTTGGAGGCAACAGTGCTTCAAACTAACAATCAGCCAAAGGAAAGCAGGCTACATTGTGATTTATGTTATGTTCTAAAGAAGAATTGTCCTCTGAGTTGTGACAGTGAACGGTTTCTTGTGACATAAACTCTGTAATTGTCTTGATATTGAAATTTTGAGTTTTTTATTATTTTGATATTTAAATTTTGAGGTTCCTGATGATTGACTCACCACATTAACAGGAATGATTGTTTCATGTTTCCTAAAACTTTATATATAAAAAAAAACAGTAAAAGGTGCTTTTTTCCTTTTCAAAGAATTGGAGTCCTTGAACTTTCTTAGTGACAATATTGAAATCATGTATTTAAAGATGCAACTTGAATTATTTAAATTTCAAAACTGAAAATATTCACGAGTTACATTAACAGACTGGGAGGTTTTTGCTCCTATTAGAGTGCACCGTGGGTTGACGGGTAGCGATACACGTCTTTTTTTCTCCAGTTCTCTTGTCAGTCCTGAGTGTTCCTGTGTCATTAGCCACAGTGCACCTGAAGATTTATTATAAATCAACACCTACTGTTTAAACCTTATTTTAAAATTATTGATCCTTCCACACAAAGCTTTTAGTGCCTCCCTATCCCTTACTACGTTTTTTAAATTCTTAAAGCCCTTTTTGAGTGGGCTTGTGGGGCTGTGGATGCAGCCTGCCATTATTAAAAGAATATCAGTGGTCAATAGCGCACTGATCAAGCTTCAAACCCATACACTCAATTCCTTTAGATGGTACAAATACATATGTTATTTGGGCAGATAGATTGATGGCATATTTCTAGTCTGGGTAAGCACAATTGCGACATTACACAACTTCCTTGAGTATCTAAATATTGAGATCATACGATACAATTTATGCATGAGATCGGTAATCCCAACATTCATTTTCTGTATGTGCAAATTGAACCAGATGCACCAAATTCTAAACCCAGAGTATATCATAAACCCACTGACTGAGAAATGTTCTGCACGGCACAGTTTTCATCCCTGATCACACTAAGGAGTTGGCCTAAAAGTCAATTACTACAAAGTAAACACATAGTGAACAGTGATGATGAATGCAAACATGAATTTGATAACATGACAAATATGTTCTTGGGATGAGGATATTCTAATGAAGAACTAACAGTAGCTATAAGTAAGCTGATTCAAGGGCACATGGTTCATTACTAGAGTATAATGTAGCTGAGACACAGGGTGAGGAATCACCAATAGTGTCCGTCAGTAAATACTGCACACAATGATCCAAAATCAAGAAAAACATGTTGAAATATTGGTCTACACTATCTTGTGATAGCAAGCTTAAGAATCTTTTTTGCACAAACCCTATTTTTAATACAAACATAGTAGTAATTTGAAGTATTTACTAGTGAACACTAGACCAGAAAGAAGAGTACTATCTTAATCCAATAAAACAGGAGTTTTTCCATGTCTTTCAAGCTGCAATTGCAACAATATTATCAAAGGGAATACAGTACTAGACCCAGAAACAGGATAACAAATCAATGTGCAAAATATTTCAAGTTGCAATATGTGCACTGTAAAATACATGATAAATTGCCCATGTGGGCTTTTGTATGTTGGACAGACTAGTTCCAAAGCTAAAATAAGGTGGAACAAGCACAGAACTAACATAAGGACACACAATCCAAAATCATCTGTTGCGAAGCCCTTTGACTCTAAGAGACATCAAATATCAAAGATTAGATTTAAAGTACTGGAATCCGTTGAAAGAAAACATATAAGGATGAATATTAGTAAAGGACCTGAGTAAAAAGAGGCTGCGTAGATAGACAGATTTGATACAGTTTACTCTTATGGAAGGAATGAGGAGTAATGTTTTTTAAACTGCTTCTTATACAACACATTGGGCCTCATTATGGATCCGGTGGTAACTGTGCCTGTGATACCAGCGGGTTGCAGCGGGACCCGTAAATATTTACGAGCACCTGACTTGCCGGTAACACCGGGGATTACAACCCCAGCGGACCAGAAAGTCAGACACAAATTGTAAGTCCCCATTCCCATAGAGTCCTACTGGACTCTATGGGAATGAGGACCACAGAAGCACTGACACTGTTGTTGCCGGTGCTTCTGTGAAAAGTCTGTGGGCGGGTGCCATCCTGCCCAGCAGGTCTGATCTGCCGTGCAGGAAGGCACCCGCCTGCAAAGTTGTAGTGTGCCAGTCCGGAAACAATGGTGCCGGTAAACTTAGTGGCACTGTTGTTTCCGGACCAGCACACTTAGACTGAGGCCCATTGTGTGTTAACACAACCATCAATTGAATTTTAGAAGTAGACATGTATGTTTGTTACAATGTTATGAATGCAGATGAGACTAACGTGGATATGCACAGATACATTTACATTTTGAATATTGTTATGTAGGAATTTGATTGAGGAACGTGTTTATATGTATGCAGATGAGAGTAATTGTGATAAACAATAATACATGTGCATTTTTAATATTGACAGTTTCCGGATCATGTAGGAATATGACAAATGTGTGGTTACAAATATAATATGTATTGATTTGAATCAATTCTGGTATATGTGTATTTGAAACATAGTTAAGTTGTGATCATGTAGGAATCACACCTATGGTCGTGTTTATCCTTAGAACTCTCCTTCATAAATTTGGATACGATGCATATTGTTTGATTTATGGAGAAAGTTATTTGGAAGAAAATGTATACGATAGGACAAGCTCATGATTAATTGATGGCACACAGAATGTACAAGTACACAATGGTTCTATGTGATTTCTAATTTGTGGAATTGTAAATATGTAAAGATTGTGTCACTTCGAAATGGGTAAATACAGCATGTAAACTACAGCAGGTTGAAATATTATAACAAATGATGTTAAATCTGCTCAGTTACTGCCATCTTCTGACACAGTTGTCATGATGAAAATACATGGTAAAATATAGCATGAAATGCTCATGAGAAATTCAAAGGCACGCAGTCACAATGTCTGCAATACTGTACATTTTATTTGGAAGAAAATAATGAATGGCACAAAGACATAACGGTTCTATATCATACTTTGTGGAATTGTAAATATGTATAGATTGGGATACTTTGACAGGGACACACAGAGCATGTAAATCACAGAAGGCTGCAATATTCGAACTTTTCACATTCAGGGGCTGATTCATGGAATTATTTGCGCTGAAAAACAGGGATTTGTGTGCCATTCTGCCAGCAAATTCCCATTTTTTAAACAGGGATTTTCCATGAATCAGCCCCTAATTCTCTTGATGCCTTGCAGATTTAAGACGCCCCATCATTGATCGCCATATGTAGAGATGTCATTCCTCAGACATCCTTCCATGCAGCCAGTCACACTTAGAAATACACCCATACTGTTTAAGACAAAGAGATAAATGACAGCTGGCTAGAAGTAATTTTTTAATCAACTGTTTACAAGCTGAAACAAGAAACTCTCAATCTTCTTCTGCATACATCATGGTTTTATAAAATGGCACGAATTACACAATCATTTTACGCTTATATTTTGATAAGCCAATTTTCTTAAAGGTAACATACATTGCTTCCTTTTCTTTGGACATAAACGCTTCCTGAAACACATGATTATTTTTTGCCACCATGACTCAACTTTAAGAACTGGTTTTAAAGCAGTTTTGGAATGATGCACAGCACCAGATAGCCGGCAGAGAACATAGATTAGCTGTCTGGTTTTCCATTGGCTAATTTCCCTACCTTATATTTTTCTGACTTTATGCCAGTTTCATTTGTAAGCAGCACCATTGGAAATAAAATATTCTACTATTTGATTTTGCTAAGTCACTGAACATTAGCTTGCTTAGGCTCCAGCCTTTTGTAAATAACCTTGGCTGTTATCTAGTGTCAGCTCTCTGCAGCTCTGTATTTTCTGTGATTTCAGCGCTTTGCTTTCAGGCCTTTTTTCTGTTTAATACATGCCATGGTATCCATTTTGGAAGAAAAAAAATCTGTCTTTTGCTATTGTTATGGGCCTTATTCTGATATGTTTTCCTAATGTCTATTGAGTGTGGGTAATATGTCTTATGTTAGGGAGTTATATTCTGTGCTTTGTATGTTTTGCGCAATGTAAGCATTTCTTTATGTTTCGGGTTTTCCTAAATAAATGTCTGCAGTGTCACCTATTCTTATCATCTTCAATTTGCTGTATACCTATTTCGTAATCTACCTGTTTGGGATGGACAATATTTCAAATGTTTACAATGTTTAGACAGGATGGCGGGTCATGGCCCCTAATTTCCATATTCACCTGTCTGTCGTCAGAGGGAGAGATAATATAGAGTTTGAAGAGTACTCTTCAGTTTTCCACTCTGCCTTGTTAATGCTTAAAATTGCATGCAGTGAACACAACAGCATGCACAAGATCAATATGTGGCCATTGTAACCATTAGGCACTCTTATTCATTGATCCTGAGTGATTTCAATGTCTATGTTGATGTTTTACATTCTTCTAGGAAAATTAACTTGTGATGTCAAAAGAAACGTTTGTGTTACTACAAGATACTAATATGTAGGGGGTACTCATACACCAGTTCTAATCTTTTCTGATAAAAAGATCCCCACAGAGTACAAAACTTAAGAGTAAAACAAGGCATAATCACATTGGGGGTCATTTTAAAGTGGTCTACTAGCAGAATAAGGCTTGAATGCAAGGCGTAATGTGTTGATGCCTTGCTTTACCACTCCAGCCCACTTTCATCCTCTGCCAAGGCGGGGAAGAAGCACAACGCGGAATGTGCATCTCTGTCATGCTTTGCTCCTATGTCTTGGGAGAACACAGATTTTATACCTGCTTGAGATTTTCCTGTAAGAATAAAAGTACCAGACTCCTATAGAATCCACCTTGCATTAGTACCTGCTAATGAGAAGTTGTATCCCATATGAATCAATTAGTAACGTCACCTGCAAAGTGCAATTGCAGATGACATTTACTTTTTTGCAAAATGAATCATAAAACAAACTTTAAGCAGCGATTTGACCTCGTTTATCTATTTACTTTTGCACTCCTCCATGCTAAAGTTAAAAATCACACGCAAGAGGCTGACAACATGAAAGTGCAAGCAATGGTGGGCCCCTACTAGTATATATTTTAAATTGATACCCTCCGACTTCTTTCTTTTATGTTTTGTTTTCAAAAGAAATGTACATGCAATATGCAGATTAGTTTAGTTTATTTTATTTATGTGTATAGCGCTCCAAGCCATAGGCGTCTGAGTGCATTTCTTACATAGAAAGGTTACAGATGGTACAGTGACAGGAATAAAATTACACATATTGCAAAGAGTACGTTTGCATGAGGAAAAGAGCAGAAATATACAGACTTTTCATAATTGCAAGGTGCAATTCTTGCACATTACAAAATAAACAATTGACTGAGATCAGAAATGTATGGAAGTTTCCAGGGATACCGGCCGTAAGGCAAAAGGGTATCTTGAGTAAGGAGTCACGTTTTTGTCTTTGGTCTTCCTTCTGAATGGGTAGTAGGAATGTTCAGTCCTTAGTGGTAAGGGTAGGGAGTTGCATAATTTGGCTGCAAGGACAGGGAAGCTACTCCCTCCTGCCTTTTGTAGCTTGAAACCGGGGACTTTAAGGCAATGTGCCTGCGCCGATCTCATAGGGCAGTCTGAAGTATTATGTGCAAAGTTCTTGGTCAGTTATCTGGGTGCTAGGTCAGCAAGACATTTGTTGGTAATGAATGGGTTTTGAAGGCGATCCTTTGCTTACCGAAAGCCAATTCATGCTGTGTCTTACCTGAGATATAGGATGAGATCTGGGTATATTCAGTGGTGCCCTAATGGCGTTATTTTGCAGAACTAGCATCTTTCTTAAATTCTATTGACTGGTTCCAAGGTAGAGTGTGTTACAGTAGTCTAGCTTGGAAAGTACTAGAGCTCTACCTATGGTGATGCAATTGGGTGTAGAGAGAAACGGTCTGCAGGCTGTAATTAATTTGCATGTGTACGCCGTAGAGGAGGCCGATGCATTAACCTGTCTTGATAAGTTTAGAGATGAGTCAATGTAGATGCCAAGAGTTTTTACATATTTGGAAACCTTGATGGGTTTACTATAAATGCTAAATGTGTCAAAATGTTTGCCTTGTTTGTTAAGTTTGAGCTTGCATCGGAGGAGCTCTGTCTTCTCGTCATTGAGGCAGAGTTCATGTTTAGCCATCCAGGCTTGAATGATACTGTAGATGTCCTTGAGTACCTTGGTGTTTGTGTCATAGTCTCCAGTGACAGGTATGAGTATATGGTTGTCATCTGTGTAATTAGTGTAGGTGACAGCCAGATGGTCGAGGTTATCGAACAGTGGCTTTGTAAATACATTGTATAAAGTGGGAGACATGCCCAAGCTTTGGGGCACACCGCACGCGCCTGGCGCGGGGTCATCTTAGGCTGATGGAGAAAAAACTCTCATTGATCTATTGTCTGAGAATGACTGGATGCATTTGGTGGATTTGTCCGAAAAGAGTGCTGCTGACGTTAGGTCCGAGCAGAGGACTTTGTGATCAACTAAGTCGAACGCTGCTGATAGATCTAGTAGTAGGAGGAGGGCAAGTTTGCCTTTGTCTTTTAACACCTCAATTTGAGTCTTTAAGTCAATTAGGGCTATTTCGGTACCGTGCCTCGGCCTGAAGCCATATTTCTTGAAGCCAAGGAGCTTGTTGATTTCTAAATGCTCTTGAATCTGCAAATACACTGCTCTATCAATAATATTCAGACGAAATGGGACCGTGGTGATGCTGGGTCTATGGTTTGTGGGAATAATTGGGTCTAGAGTAGGCTTCTTAAGTAGCGGGAGGACTCAGGCGTCTTTAAGGTTGTTGGGTACTATGCCTGTTTCGAATGACGTGTTGATTAGGGAGGTGATGAAGGGCGCCAGTTCTTTGGCAGCCTTCTTGATGATAGGCGCAGGGCAGATGTCTCCCTGGCATCTTGAGGGTTGTAACTTGGAGATTATGGGCCTCATTATGTGTCAGCCGGTCTGGAAACAAAGGTGGCGGTAAATCCGCCCCCACCGTTGTTTCCGGACCAGCTGATTCTGAGTACTGCAGGTGGGAGGTGTCACTCCCGCCAGGTCTGACCTGGCAGATGTAACACCACCACCCTGCAGGCGGACTTGGAAACACCAGCTCTGTCATAGATGGAACCGGTGTTTCCATGGTCCCCATCCCCATGGAGTCCTATGAGACTCCATGGGAATGATGATTTACATAATTACACTCCCGGAATTACTGGATCACCGGGGTTGTAATGGCCTGGTGATTCCAGCAATCACGGAGACGGAATGGTATTACGGGTCCGGCTTTAGCCTGCCAGTTTTTCCGGCACGGCTCCTGCCGGACTCGTAATGAGGCCCTATGTCCTCTACCTTTTTGTTGGTGAGAGGAGAGAAGTTGAAGAGTTTCAGAGTTTTTGTGGTGGGCGTAGAGGTCTTGGGTTTGGAGGCGGTGTCCAAAATTAGGCATTTTTTGGACTTAATTTTATTTTGTAGCAATGTTATTTTGTTTAGTAGTGCTGACTGTATGTTAGAGCACTATGCGGCGTGTTTAGTGCAAGTAACTGGTTGAGGTGCCAGGGATTCCAGATCTCTGAGTACATTAAAGAGTTATTTACTGTTTGATTTAGCTTGAATGATACAGGTATTGTAGGTTTCTTTTTTCGATTGAAGGATTGATTCTTTGTAATTAAGGGAGGCTATTATATTATGGGTAACATTTCAAAATCTCATACAGGGGACTGACAACATGCAAGTGCAAGCAATGGTGGGTGCCTGCTAGTAAATATTTTAAAATGATGACCTCCGACTTCTTGCTTTTATGTGGTGTTTTTAAAAAAATGCACATGCCATATGCAGGTTATGGTTTGCAGATTAATTCATTCATTTTTGTAACATTCTTAACACCAGAGGCCAGTCTCTAAGTGTGCGACCGGGATTTGAACCTGTGTTTTAAGACAAACATGTTGCCCCAAGCTACCCTCCTTGCCCAGATGACATTGACAATCGATTCCCTTGGAATCCACTTCTCATTAGCACCTGCTAAAACCAGACAGGAATCCCTTGTTCTAATGCCAGCATGAAACTAAATGCTAGTGATGAACCATGCTGTATTTAAAGGCACAGTGGGAATGCACGGAAGAATAGATATTTCTGCTTTGTCCCCCACTCCACCTTCAAATTAAAGAAAATCTCCGAGTGTAAAGTAAGGGTTACAACCACTTTACGCCTTGGTTTACGGCTGTAGGGCCTATAAAATGACTCCAATAGCTGATTTAATTAACAATGGAGGATTGCTGTTATTTGATTAACTACATTCTACATCTGCTAATTAAGGCAAAAATAAAGACGGCAATGTGTGCTAACATAAAACGATGCCAGTGATCGCATTAAAAACCTAACCAGTCAAAAGCAAAATGTTTCCATGGAAGCCAGGAACAGTTATCTCAAGATAAAGCTTCCATCTGTGGCTTTGGTTGCTTAATTAGGGCACTTAATCTCGTTGTTAGCTAATCGCATTGTGGCAGCATTGGGAAAAGCGCTTGCCATCGGATCAACACTACTGTGGACAAAAAAAAATGTAGAGATAAACGGCTGTGATAAAAAAAAATGTACCCCGCAACAAGCATTTCAAATAATGATTAATGCTGCTGTTATTTACTTATTTACGTTTTACTTCTTCGCCCCTGTGAAGTCTGATAACAGTGATGACCTTAGCTTTAGGACACCTTGTAAAGAACTGACGTCAGCAACATGTACTCTGGCTTTGTACATCAACACCGTGGGGACAATTCACAAAAGCTCAAATTTCACAAATGTTTTTTGATGCACGTGGAGGGGATGCGCTAGCAAATCTTCCATGCTTACATAAAAACAAAATGCACCTGGTTCACAAAATCCATCACATTGGGCCTCATTCCGAGTAGGGCGGTAAGGGATACCTGGCACCGGTACGGAGACCGGTGCCGGTAATCCCTTACCGCCCTACTACGAGGTCCCTTAGCGGGTCCCTTCCTTAACGCCGGGTCTGACCAGGCTTAAGGTCGGGACCCGTTAAAGGACTTCAGAGCTAATAACGGTACCGCAAATTGCGGTACCGTTATTAGCTACTTCCCCATTCCCATTGAGCCCCATGGGGGCTCAATGGGAATGGGGAATGTTTTTTTCATTGGGGACTTACCGGTTCCACAAAGGTCGGACTATACCGGTAAGTCCCCATTGAACGAGACCGGTGCCGGTACTGTTATTGGAGGCAGTCATGGCGCAAATAGGGCCATGTCTACCTCCAATCTCGGAATGAGGCCCATCTATTGTGTGCAAACTAGATAAGCTATGTTGAAGACCTTTGCGGCACGGGTGCATCACCAAAGTGATTGATTTTTGCAAGTCATATGAGGAAGCACTTCTATGCAAATATTAAGCAGTGAGACCGTCACATTCGAAAGATCTTGATATTGACTCACCTCTTTTTACCTGTTTCTTTTTGCCTTAAGAAAAGGATAGGGTTTGGTAATTTAGCTGGTCGAACTTGCACTGAATGGTTAGATCTATTTACATGTCAGGAAAAACCAATACCATTTAATAGCGCTTTGAATGTGTAATGGACCTGCAAGTGCTTTAAAATGTATTGACCATAAAATTGATGATGACAAATGGTGCATCATATTTTGTAACAGGAACAGGGGGAAGGACAATGCACTGAATTGTCACTTGCGACCCTTCTGAGCATTTGTCTACACTCGGGTCAAGCGATCCATCAACATCCACTGCTTGTGCCAAATCGATGTTACACTTGACATGTGTAATTGATAGCCGGGTGTCAATTCACCGAATTCATCATTTTAGATTGTTAAAGACTTTTTCTTTATGAGTGAATGAAATTATTTTTTTAGAAGCGTGTACCTCATAGTTGTACGTTACTGCTTTAATTTGGTTGTGTTCACACTCTTTGCAGACTGCACGTCGGTGTGAGAATACTCATTTACTTTGTATGGGGTACTGCGATCAAATGTAGGCCCATGCCACGACAGTGCAGTGGGCGCCCCCGCGGCATACAAAATGCAAGCCCGTCCGCACTGCATCGCAAGAAAAGCTCACCATTCCAGACTGTACTCACCTCAGGTAATCCTATGGTGACATCAAGAAGAACAATTGCATGCTACCATTGTGAGCACACAGTGATTGCATTACACCACCTTAATACATTAAAAACATTCAGCTGTCCTCAACTCTCTGCCTTCAGCAAGTTCTGCACCAAGAGCATCCCTGCCTTCCTCTACCCAGTGTCAGGCAAGTGCTGGTTTATCCCTGGGTCTGCTTGAACATTCAATTATTCAAGGACTATTGTTAAATGCCAGCTATACTACTAAAGATAAAATGGCATTTTTTATTGTGGTTTGATGCTTCTGCCGGAATCCTGGATGACAGATGAAGCCGCTTTTACACTCTATGATGTGGCATCAAAATCGTGCTATCCAATTGCCCATTAAGAAAAG
Source organism: Ambystoma mexicanum (assembly GCF_040938575.1). Taxonomy (NCBI): domain Eukaryota; kingdom Metazoa; phylum Chordata; class Amphibia; order Caudata; family Ambystomatidae; genus Ambystoma; species Ambystoma mexicanum. Next base: position 534,791,584 of record NC_090939.1, read on the forward strand.
AGGCAGTGTAGCCTTGATGTTTTAATTCAGCTTCGCTTGTTTTGCAATATTGTAGATACAATTGGAACCCATCACGTTGAGTCATTATTAATAAAATGTGTGGTTTCAACATCCTAGCCTTTGATTCTGCATACCTCTATCTCACTGCACTTTATAGATACATTCTCGGAAATATGGCCAGTTAACCTTTAAGCACTCTAATTTATTGATCCGTAGTGACTTCAATACCTATGTTGATGCCTTATATTCTTCCGACTAAAGGAATTTGTAACTTCAAAATAAAGGTTTGTGTTACTACTAATAACTAATGAAGGGGACTACTCATACTGTCGTAGATCTCATATTTTCTAATATTGACTGTGTTAAAGTTATGCTACGTGTTATCGACCATTGTCTGACCCAGCAGTTCCACCTTGGTCCTTGACAGTTCACGTTTTAATGACTAACCTTGTTCAACCTGTCATAAGAATTTGTAGAGCATAGAAGCTAGAAATTAGAGAGCTTGCAACTGTACCTCTGTGCCCGAGATCGCACATTCAACTGATGAGATTTCTAATAACATTCCAGTGAGGCAAGGTTTTCAGCCTTTCATGGAAACGTCCTTAACTGCAAAGGAGGACCCAGTTTATCCCATTAATAAAAAAAAACGTGCTCAATAATGGCATCGAACTTGGCCGGGACAGCATACAATCAGCTCCCAGGGTTACAAAAGATGTGAGCGTTTTTTAAACAAAAGACACATCTGTGTCAACATAATACAATCCTAATTACAAAACCTGTGAGTACATTTGATTGGTTAACGTTGTGAGCTACATATAGAGTATATAGTTGTATGATGGCTCCTGCTGGGCCCCACCTACTTGAGATAATACTTCCAATAACATTATCACATTAATAACTAATTGGTTGGTGCTGTTCATTATAGGCATTGTGATGCAAAGGGTTTTTATTGGTTAGCAATATCCTCACCAACCTTGGACATCCTGACATGCACCAATATATGAAAGAGAGGCTTGGGGTGGGGGAGAAAATTTGATATGCTGCTATAATTGCAATTAAAACAACTCCTTGTCATTCCCAGGTGATGAGTCCTTGTGCATTGTCTTGTGTCTGTATGGGTGCTAGGGAGTTCCGCAGGTGTCTTACCTGTGCTCGTCTCATAAAGAATAGCCAGTGTCCTCGATGCCTGGGACAAATGTTAGCAGACCATGTCAGAAAATTAATTTCTTCCTATTAATTGGCTAATTCTAACATGTATGTTGTACTCTTTTTGGCCAATTGGGATACCCTGTATCTATTCCCTAAATTGTCCTTTGGCATACTTTTCTCATGCTCCTGGACATCAATGACTGTCTGTGCTCCTATTAATTTAATTAACTTGGGAGGCTACTGCTTTGCGTTATGGGAACATTTATCTTCCCCCTAGGTTCTGCACACCCACTACTCCCTTCCTGGTGTTCCTACTTTGGTGTTCACTGCAAATTGCTATTTGTGTAGCTTCAGGAGCTTCTAAATTAGTGTGAATTCAGCATCTTTTAGTTTCTAATACTTTTCTAATTCTTAGGACTGCTGTGGTCTCCATGTAAAGATATATGGCTATGCTTCTGCACTTTCGCCACCATGGTGGCGACTTCTATATTGGTGTTGGTTAGGTGGTTAGTTTCACATTCATCTTGTACATCTTTCATACGCTGGTTTCTCTGCTGTGGTGTGCTGTGCCCTTATCTACTTATAGTTTCAACGGCCCTTTCAATGTAGTGAGTCCCTCTCTTGGTACACAGGAACCTATGTTACTTATAGAACACTACTTGTACATTTGTGGCCTATATTAAGTCCCTACTAGTCATTTATTTATATGTATATGGCGAATAAGGCAAGGCTATGGGCATGGTAGCACTAAACAAATCTAACAAAGACATAAAAACACAACATGAACAAAATATCAATCAGTCCATGATCATTGCAATATATTAATTCAACATACATACTTTTAGCCCTTATTTAAATTTGATCAGATACTGACATAATCTCAGGTCCAGGGGCAAAGAATTCCAACTTGACGGAGCAGTATTAGTTAAGGGGCCCTGAGCCGCAATCTCCAACTTAGCTCGAGGGGTACGTAGTAAAGCTAGGCATTTCAATCTCAGGGCCCTTTCTATCAGCAGCCAAGCAAGCCTATGCTGGACTAGCTCCATACAGGCTTTGTGCCTGATACACTGAGTGCAAAAAACACATTCTACTGGCAATTGGAAGCCAGTGCAATGCTCTTCTGGCTAGTGAGATATGATCCCTCCTGGGCTGCCCCTCTACAACCCTAACAGCATTATTCTGGACAATCTGGAGACACATAATTTCCCATTTGTTTATGCCTTATAGCAGACTAGATACAAAATGTAGTTTGGCTCCAACAATCATCCGTGCAATTGATGCACATTTATCCCGGGACATGAAGGGCCTCAGCTGAGTAAACAATTTTAAATAATAGGATGTAGATGAGACCAGATAGCTTACATGAGCCTTCATGCTAAGCTGCTGATCAATCACCATATCCAATTTCTTTGACTTTGGGAAGAGAAGTGATGGCACAGCCAGCAATAAGAATTTCCCTGAAGCCTGTGCTCACAATCATAATCTCTGTTTTAGCATTGCAAAGTGCAAGGCCATCGTCCATCATCCAGTTAAGTATAATGGAATATACTTTGTTGACAGCCTCAGTATCTCTGGTGTAATCCCCTGGCAGGGGAATGAGACACTGAGTGTCATCTGCATAGTTTGTATACAATACCCCTTTGGCGTCCAATAGCTTAAATAATGACATTGTGAAAATATTAAAGAGGGCCGTTGCCAAACACGACACCTGTGGGACACCAGAGGTTACCACTTCCTAAACAGCTTTATACTCACCCGCGTGCGACCTGTAAGAAAGAAGTCCACCCAGCTTGCTGCTGAAAATGAAAAATTGGCAATTTGCATAAGCTTGGTGACCAACATCCTGTGGACGTCCAAGTCAAAGGCAGCCGTAAGTATCGCTCATCCTAACTAATCCTTTGTGAGAGATGTATGTGCATTAATAGTTTGATGGTTTCATGAACTCCGTCTCAACTTGCATCGTTTGTTACCCCTGGGCTCAAAGGGCGGCTAGGCCGGCTTATACTCTCTCTCACTTTTAGGGTAACATGGAAGAGGAGGGGTAGAAGATGGTACTGGCACATTTATCTGAACCATTACACTACTGTTCCTCATATTAGTCCAGTAAAAGAACTTAGATAAAAATAAAACCGATTTTAATCCTTGGTGACATGGAACCTATGGGGGAACTCATTGCCAACACTGATAGGAAGATAAACTAATACAAATATGAAACACAGCTTTACTTAAACATCAATTGCATCAATTACATCGATTGAATTAAGCACTTTCCATCCCTCATCCAAGCTTGGATTTCTTGTGCCTCCCTGAAGCTCCACCTGATAAAGACGGAATTAATTCCATAGCAAGCCCATAATTGGCAGACAGATTATTGTGATGTTGCTTGTCAAAACCTGGGAGGCACATTATGCATCTTAAGTTAAAGGGTTATATTCCACATATGCTCAATGCAAGGGAAGCCTGTTAATTGATACTAAGGCATCACACTGAGCCAAATAGACCAAGGTTACATTCATTATTTAATGCAGGAATTGCACTCATGATAATACTTGGAGAAAATTGCAAGTCAAATCAACATGTAAGCAATGAATTTCGAATTGTACTACGAAAATAACCCATGCAGGTAAAACTAATGAGCCATGGGATAACGAAATGCTTTCATCAGACTCAGGTCTGACTTCCAACAGTCAAGCAGGGCAATAACACTACTATTCACTTTTAATTGTCAGCCTGAAGAAGTAATACTCAAATTCAAAATATGATACATTGTTTAGAACTATACATTTCTTTGGATCGATGGGCTATCAGTTGGCATATGCTCAGTTAATGAGTGAATTTAAAAATGGGAGTGTTTTAAATCCATATACAAAACATTTTGCATTTCCAATTGTAATGCTGACCCTTCATATTACCCTGGTTTTGTCATTTATGTGGGGATTTATAATATTTTTGTTCAGGCAATCTACCCTTTACATATATCCACGTGTCAACAAAACATGAGTCTGTTGCAATGTGCATACAAAAGGCTACCATGTAATCATTTAGGGGCTCATGTTCAATAGAGCTGTAACGTGATTGCAAGGCATAAATGCCTAGTGCAATGTATTTAATTTATTTATTGTGCATTTGTTAGGCGCTTATGCAACAGGTACATTGTGTTAAAACCTTGCATTTATGCCACAGCTCATTTTCCAGGACTTGTATGGCGGAGAGGAGGGGCGGAACGCAACCTTCGTTTCCGCCACTCCCTTTACTTCTGCCATACAAATGCTCCAGCATCTGCACCAGCAAGTATTTTCATGCTGGCGCAAATGCTGGGTCTTCCTTTGGGGTCCACCTGCTTTATGCACCAGTTTAAAGAAGGCAGACCCATAGGGAGCATGGCAGGGAGTGTTACAATTACAATTACAATTAAACACTCCCTGACATGTGTCAAGAAGGGTTCATTTGTATTTGTGAACACTGCGCACATGGTAAGCAGTGCTCACAATTGAAATTAAACCATTCCTGACATTTCATTGTAATTGCAAGCAAAGTACAAATGTGATGGGCGAGACGTGGCACTCAGCTTGTACGCTGCAGTTTGCCCTTTACATTTGCACTTCAGAGTGCAAATGATGAAAAGTTGGCAGTAGGGTGATGTTTACACTGCTTTGCAAAGGTAACAGCTCTTTGCTGCCAAATTACTCATTTTTGGAAAATGAGCTCCTTAGCCTTTAATAATCAAAACTTTTATTACGAGTTTGGCAGTAATGTTAAAAAGCAGGTGGTATTTGAAACACTGTATGTTTTTAAGATCCGCATCATTATGGGTCACGAGGTATTTACCTTATGTAGATTTCCAGAAATTCCATTTTCAGTAAATACTGCAAGACTATGGGCCTCATTCCGAGTTTGGAGGTAGCCATGGTGCTATTTGCGGGCTGCCTCCAAAACCGGGTCCGACTCCAGTTTGGTGAGATGGGGACTTATCGGTCCATTCCGACCTTGGAGGAACCGGTAAGTCCCCATTTACCAAACCATTCCCCATTCCCATTGAGCCCCCAGAGGGCTCGATGGGAATGGGAGGGCGCAAATAACGGCGCGGCGCATGCCAAGGCCGTTATTTGTGCCCTGGTCCCCTAACAGGAACCGTAAGTTAGTTTGGTCCGACCAAACGTACCTTACGGGTCCCGTTGGGGGACCTCGGAATATGGTGCAAAGGGATTAGCGGCACTGGTGTCCTTACCGGTGCCCAGTATCCCTTCCGCCCGGGTCGGACTGAGGCCCTATGATATGAAATGCCTTATTGGATTTCCACAAATGTTTAAGTGCACCCAAAAATGGGATTCTTAAAATAGAGTGCCCTTTAAGTGAGGAGCTACTGCTGATCTCCAAATGGAGTGAAACATTGCATCTTTGCTAAATTGATAATCCCATAGAAACCCCCACATTTCCTCATGTGGTGATAGAAATTGCTGCAAGAATAAATCCATGGTGAAGTACTGCCAACCTCATACTGAGGGTGAAATTGGCGCTGGTTACTGTTAGATAGAGCAAATTGACTCTGAGCCTAATGGTATGCGAAGATTCAATATAGTCTTGCATGAATTTAAATTGATTACAGAAAAACAAATGAAATCTGAATGCAGAATTAAACTGATAAAACCTTGAATGACATTGACAGACAATGTTTGTGGATGGTTCTTTTATTGGTTGGGATTTAAAACATTTATTTTACAAGCATAAGGCAAGCCAGGATGCTAAAGGACTTTTCTGTTGACCTTCACATTTTGGATTGTGTTGGATTGAATAGGGCATTACTTCAAATTCAGAAATGTGTAACATTCTGTTTTCTATTTTACTTTACATTTATCAGTTGAGCAAACGACTGTCAATACACAATGATATAAACATACGCCTCTCTAATATAAATGTTCAGTTTAAGAAATGTCTGTTCCACATAAATACCAAAATGCTGCTGTTAGCCAGAATCATATGCAGTACCCTTTGGGAACACCACGCACAATTAAGACTACAATTGACAGTTCAAATTCACTTTTGGTACACAGTAAAAGAGTAGCGATGGCTGAGCAGCCAGACTTATCTCAAGAGTAAAGTGAGCAGTATCAGAAGTTACACAAAGGACAGCAATTACTATGGTTCAAACAAACACTGACTCAAGGTTTCTGAGTAAAAGAATATACATTTATTTACACAATAATTTGTTAAACAGTTCACTAATGTAAAGCAGCAGAAAATCACAATCTTAATGCACTACACACCACCCAATGAATTCTGGACAAGTTAAGCTCAAAATTAAAAGTGAGCAAATTGGCACTCCGGCAATTTAAAAAGGGAGGGAAAGAGAAGGTTTTTCAAATCAAGCAGCACCAACAAGTAAGTAGGCAGGGCAATCTAGAAAAGGCTTACTACGATGAGGATTCAAATCCATAGGCCAGTTCAGAGTAGTTTGTGGTTAAGTCTTTGCCAAGAGTTCGAAACTAAGTTGATCGGAAGAAAAGTAACTTAAAAGAGTAGAGAAGGACAAGCCCTCGGTTTGGCAAAATATTTCAAACACTTTCACCTTAATAGAAGAAGAATTCTGTAGCTGAGGCAGAAGTTCCTGGCAGGTCCTGCAGGATCATGGATCCTGAAGTGACTGTTGGACTGACATGAAGGAGGAAGACTGGAGGGTCCTGCACTGCCCAGGGAAGAAACAAGCAGAAGAGCAAAGCGACAAATAAAAGATGCACTCCTTAAAACCGAAACAGAGTCTGGTCATCCTGGCTATCCGGTTCACTGCTGCGATGCACAGCAAATTCAACCAGGGGAGGGAGGCCTTGCTTGGTGTTTGGCTAACTGGTTAGTCCCACCAGCTCAAAGGAAGATGATTCCTTGCAGATCTTCTCTATCGTCGAAGTTTAGGAGAGTTGGACCCGCAGCACGGCTTCACCGGGGGGTTCAGTAGTTGCAGCAGTCCTCTTCCTTCAGCTTCTCTTCCATTCTCTCGATCCAGTTATGACTCTGTCTTCCAAATCCCAGAGACCTGCTTTCTATGCTGTTTTCCCCCATTCACAGAGCCTGGCTGTCAATCACACGCAGGGTGGCTGTCCTGGCAGGACAGTCACCTAGCCAATCAAACAAGAGTGCGACTTGGGTCTCCAAGGAGGCCCTGTGCAAGGGTCCTAAAACCCCTTCCTCACATCCTATCTACCTAGACTCTCAGGTACCTAAGGAGGGCTTCTGTGTAGAAGCCCGCCAAAGAACGGCGAACAAAGGAACCAAACCTGGTTTGGCACGCAGAGTAAAACACGAGGAAGACCTTTACAAAAAGAATTGGTGAATAACCCCAGCCGGAACCAAATAAAATTAAAACGGGTCCAGCGGATTAAAGTTCGAGGCTAGTAACTTAGCCTAAAACAGTACTAAGGCTATTTTCATAGTCCGCGGTAGGGAATAAATGGTAGATACCACTGCCACCAGCCAAATCTTAAAGAAAGGTTAACAAAATAATGTTCCATGAGAAAAAGACAAAAAGGGATAACTATTAACCCTTTCCAGTACTCTATGGAAGATAGTTTGTACTGGGTCTGTGGATTTAAAAAGACTAATAAAGTCAATGGCAACTTTACATGTTCTGGGAGACAGTAGTCAGTCCCAAGAAATGGAGTTTAAAGTGGGCAGTCTGAAAAAGACAACCCTGTGTCACTGTACTAAACGTGCTGTGCGATACTAAGTAAAAAGATGATGCCTCTGGAGTAGGTGAGGCTCCACAGTCTATGAACACTAAAAATGTAAAACACACAGCAAAACACATGTAAGAGTGGGGAAAAAAAGGCTCACACTCTTACCAGGTGAAAAAATAAATCCTAGAAATCCAGCAAAGCTGCTGAGAGACCCAGTAGGTAAGGGAAATTAGCCGTTCTGGAGAATTCTCCCTAACAGCTTCCTGCCTAATATACTCCATGTGTGCAAAAAATTAAAAAATATACTTCATATAACAGTGCATTGTTATTAGAAACCGGGGTATTGAAAACCTAAAAAGGTACAATCACACATTATACAGCTAGCAAATAGCAGCACAGTTGGCCTTCCCTAGTATATCATTTACTTGCTGGTTTCTTGGCTGGTTTTCTTTTGCCCTCTTTAATGAGGATACATATGGAAAATGACCGAAAAGGCAGTGCAGCTCATTTTCATGAGGTGCATAACATAAGAGGAAGGCGTAAAGCCTTGAGTCAGTTGTAGGGCATTGAGGAGGGGTGGAACCAAACTTGCGTTTCCACCACTCCCTTCCTTGCCACCATAAAAATACTCCAAGCATTTGCTCTGGCTTGGATTATCGTGCTGGGGCAAAGGCTGTGGATCCCTATGAAGTCCGCCAGCTGTATGCTACAGCAAAAAGCAGGCAGGCTGCATAGGGATCAATTGTAAATGCCACTTGCTATGCATATATGACAGGCAGTGTTTACTTCATTTGCACGGCAGAGCGTGAATCATTCAGGGCAAAAGGCAGTGTACATGCAAATATGCTTCAGTTTCCCCAGCACTTTTGCACTCCACCAAGCAAATGATGACTATTTGTTGGCGGGACCCGCTTACGTGGAAGGATACACGTAACAGGTCATCGCTGTCGAATTACGGGGCTCTTGAAAATGAGCCTCCAGGTATATTGATATCTAAGGCTTAGATCATGAAGAAATATGCCACTCCGGAGTGTATGAATTCAAAGCATTTAATTTCTGGTATAAGTACTCTACTTCTCAACTGCTCATGAAAGGGGTCGAATCTAAATCATTTCCAGGGAGTTTCAATTATAATCTTATCCATTGATCAAAAGCTAGAGTTCAGAACCATGCATGACGGGCCGAGAGGATAGCTCAGGAGCAATGCATTTGTCTTGGAAGCAAGACGATGCAGAGCAACACAGGTTCGAACCTGGTCTCACACTTAGAGAATGATCTCCAGTATTAAGTGCGATATAAAAGATTCATTCATTAATTAACCAAACCAGTGAATTCATTTTGAGTTTTCAGAACCAGAGTTTTTAGCCTAATTTGAGTGGAACATATATCATCGAGGTATGGTTTACATCCAGGGTTGATTTTAGCCGATGTATGCATATACATAAATTGACTTCTAATGTCTAGTGGCCAGCTAGACTGCAAGCTCTGCTCAAGTCCCAATTAATAACAGCAAATCTGTTTTTTACTCTTTCATTCAGTATTGCTCTCTTCTCAAACACATGAGTACAACACATTTCACAAAGTTTTTCTTTTAACATAAGTTAGCAAAGATTTTTTTAGCTCCCCTCTCCCATGCCAGAATATTTTCTATCAGATTTCAAGTCAATGTTGTAGAAGGATTTGCCAAAATTGCATTTGATAGTATTGCGAGTTGTGAGATCTAATTTGATTAATCTATGGTTACTTTCATAAGGCATGCACACATTCTAATGTCCCAGGTTATACACTCCCATTCTTCAATTCTGAGCAAGAAACAGGTGATTTGGTCAAAATTCGAATGAATTTAGATACATTAAATAGAGGTGAAATCAAGACAAAGGCAATTCCTAGCTTTATGCAGGGGAAGTCACCACTATTTTACCCGAACACCGCCAGCTTGTTTACAAAAACAAAATTAACCTGAATGTGTTTATCTCACTAGTTCCCACACACAAGCACGTATTTCCATATTTAATTCTATATACATATTGAGGTATCAAAAATAAAAACATTCTAATTGTAACTCTGCTGCTTACTGGACATTTGTTTTAAACGTAGCACATAGCATCCAGGACAGCCGATGGATCATAACATTGAAATTATTCTTTAAAGCATTTTACTTTCCCTAATATGCTAGCATCTTTAAACTGCAAATAAACCTAGACTTCTACATATTACAGAGGACCTTTGGTTCCGCCAATATAACCAACAAATGCAGTTATCACAGAACTATTGCATGCCTCTGGTCTTCCATGTAAATATGGTCTTGTGTACTGTTTACTTGTATGCAGTTTAAAATATGCTTACAATAAATGACATTACAATACTACAGGTTTTTGGTTTAGGAAGCTGTTTTTGATTCATAATTCACAGAGTTTTGGCTCACCTACCAAACCTGGGAGAAAGGTGTTAAGGTTTATGAAACAGATATAATTTCCCTTTATCTTTCACTTTGCAGATTAAGTCCCACTGGCGAGAGATTCTTTTTTGGTTCTTTGTATTCAAGAGTGAGGGGTTGCATGAAATATGTATCTGCATCCTTTTCTAGGTGAATAGAAATGGCACAATGAAACTTTCTCTTATTTCAGAATTTAGTTGAAACATATATAGCCTTCACAGAACACACATCATGAAATTAACCTTCACTAAGCCATGGTACAGGGCCCTTGAACCCGGGAGGATAGCTCAGGGACAACATGCTCACCTTGGAGCAAGATGACACGGAGCAGCACAGGTTTGATCCCTGGGTCTGCGCTTAGAAATCTCTGGTTATTAAGCACGTAATAAATAACCAATCATATCATATTATAACCCTGTTCCAATGTCAGCAATATTTGTGACAGCCCTTAGGATACTTTTTACATATCACTTATTAAATGCTAACCTACCAGTGCTGGGAAGTGTTTCCTGAGTTACTCTGCACAGCACAGCGAAAACATGATCGTATTTCTATAAATGTTAGTTCCCTCAGCTTCGATTACAATGAAATCAGGATGTAACTAACACAAGTAAACTATAATGTTTTCAATATGCAGTCAAATTGCACTAAGCTTTACAAATAATGGGAAGCAAAGTTGCATTTTATGCAAAGTATTAGGATGTTTTATTTTGGAAAGAGTAGCCTTTGAGTGCAAATGAACTCCCAATTCTCTAGCACCTAGGGACTTAATGCACTGGTTAAGGGGTCTTTACATATTGACAATGGGGGAGCTTTCATACTCACTTTATATAAGTATCTAAAGGTATGCAAGTGGAAGAAACCCTCAATTGTTTCCAGGAGGTCACAGTCATCAGGCTCCACCTGGTGTAGTCTATCAAGTCAGAACTGCCTCAGGTCCCATTCTCTGCAGGGTCCCTTGTGTACAGGACTCATCCAATGGACCAGGAATCATTCTTTCTACAACCCTTAAGTTGGTCTCACTCTGATTCATCCATTATAATGTTGCATATTATAAATGGTTAAGGACGTCCTTTGGTCTGACCAACAGTCAGACACTCCCAGGGAATACACCCCCCATCATGACTGGATGTTCATATTTCTATATTTGAGAAGAAAAAACAATGTGGACCCAAACTATTCCTAATTTGTTACATGCTGCATTGTTTTTCTTTTATAATTGAGGGTAACAACATTAAAGCTCAATGAAACCTGTATTACTGCAATCTGCCATCATAGACACACATTTGTGTATGCTACGTGAATGTATAGAAAATCATTTCAACATTGTATTCATAGTAATGATTTTATTAATCATTGCACATCATAAACACTCCAAATATGTCAAATTAAATAGGAAATTCTGAGCTCCCTCATGTGGCTACAGAATTATGAGCATAATGTGTTTCTCTATATGAAGTGTAATATTTGATCATGCCCTCTATTTCAACTTGGGCTAAGGCCTTGTGCTTCTGCACATCACTCATGTAAATAAATCTAAATCACGACTCAGTAAGTGATTGATTTGAAATGAGATGACAGGTTTGCTCTGTTCTCCTACATTAGTGTAGCATTAGTGTAGCAGATGGCTAATTTATATGAGTGACCCAGGTCAAAAAGTGCCATCTAATGGTTGAAATTGAGGGGCAATAGAGAGCCTGACCATGATGGCCGCAGGCTCGTGAAGCTCCCTAGCACCAAATAAATCTGGCTCATTATCTGGCGGTCTCCGTGTTGTCATCCACAATTGCGCTGGGCGATCTGACGCCTGACTGTGCCTGGCGTTTGGGGAAGGCGTTCTTGAGTAAATCTGTGAAGGTGCTGCTGCAGATTAACGCTGCAAAGCTGCGACTGCGCGCCGGTCTGGAGAGGAGTGGGGGAGGTGTAATCCCACCGGGTGCATAAGATGGTGGAGCACCCTGGTCTCTCTATCTAGGGCAGATTGAAGTCTGGACGTGCAGAGAAAGACGAGTGGTGCTTCGTGGGAACACTCGGCACTGAGGTGTGTGCCCTGGGACTGGGAGCTCTGAAAGCGCTGCTGTACTTGGAACCTGGAGTTGAGCCTCCCTGGAGGGGGACAGAGGAGCAGCAGTGTTGTCTTGTGGGGAGTGCCTGGGGGTGCAGCTGCTCAGCCCGAGATACTGGTGAGAGGAGCGCGGCATGCCCCAGTGGCACAATAAGGACCGGGCATCCTCCGCGGCCGGGGCAAAGCAACGGCCGTTGAGGAGCACTGATCCTGGGCACCCTGAGCTGTGGATGGGTGTCACTGGGGGCCTGGTCCCTCCTGGCGTGGTGGCGCAATGGAGCTGAGCCCTTTGGGGGTGTTTCGGAATCCCAGCTGCTGGCATTCCTGCGCTGGTGCCCGAGGCGGACGGGGCTATGTCAGCAGTGCCCCGAGGTGAAGGCGAACACGGGAGGGGACACTGAGAGAGGGGGCTGGCAGGTGCTCCGCTGCTTGCTGCGGATTAGCAGGAGTGAACGCAGAGGACACGCTGCTGGGATCAGCAATAAGGTGGAGTACTGGGTTGGACTACCTTCAAAGATTGAAGGTACCGGTGAGCGGTGGAAGGTGGGTTTACCCAGTTGGAGAATCAGCGGTGTGGGGGCTCATTGTGAGAATTACTTAAGTGGGAGGTCCCCCTGATTGTCTTGGACTAACTGAACACTGCCCAGTCATCAAGCAGACTGTGTGTGATCTGTATGAACTGCCAGGGTGCATACTTGACACCCATACTGCCCAGGAGCATAAGCGGGTGTTCACTGAGCACTGCCCCGTGTGCACATAGACGCTTGGACTTGGCGAGCCGCTGGTGCAGCGAGATAATCACTACAGGTCGGTGGACCGCTGTCCCCTTGTCCTTCAGCAGAGCCTGGGTTTGGCGGTGGAGGTCAGACCTGTATCCCGGAGGAGGGGGAGGTGGGAGTTACAGGGGCGCCCTCTGCCCTAGCCACCATACTTAGCAGATTATACTGGAGGCCTCCCTGTCTCATGTAACATGTCTAAATCGGGCAAGGGAGGCAAACAGCAGTCAAAGTTGCACTCCAAGATGGCCACCCAGGCCAAAAACAATGGAACAATGGATAACTCGGTTGTGTCGCACCCCGTAGGGTCGGAGCCGGATCCTGCAGCTGCCTTCCAGGACATAAAGGCCATGTCTACGCAGCTGCAATCGGGGATACAGTCTATGGACGGTAAACTTGATACATTAACCTGCAAGGTGGACTACATGCAGGTCCATCTGGACAAACATGGGGAAAGACTGGATGAGGCTGAAGGGAGAATATCTGGAGTGGAGGATGTGGCAACCTCAGTCTCAGGAGAAATGTCTGCGGTTAGGAAGGCCCTGTAGGAACTCAAGGAGAAGCAAGAAGACCTCGAATCGAGATCCTGCAGGAATAATATTAGGATTGTAGGTTTGCCCGAGTTGGAGCGCCAGGGGAACATGGAAACTCTGGTAGAGGATATACTGCGGGAGGCATTGGGACATGAATGTTTCTCCCCGCTGTGTATCGTAGAGAGAGCACATAGAATCCCGAGCAGAAGAAGACCAATCCTGGGGGCGCCTCTGCGTCCACTCATTGCTCAGTTACTGAACTACCGGCATACGGATACGGCGCTCTGAAAAGCTAGGGAGAAAAGAACGGCATACTATAAAGGCAATGTGATCAGTTTTTCCTCGATTTCTCAGAAAAAGTGCAGGCTGCTAGGAAGTCATTCCTGTATTTTAAGAGGAGGTTACAGGACAGGGGCATACAATATGGCATGTTGTTTCCGGCTAAGCTGTGGGTTGTGCATGAAGGAAAGTCGTTGTTCTTCCAGACCCCAGAAGAAGCCGCCTCCTTTTTTGATATGTTGCCAAAATCCGCCAGATCATGGAAGAACAATGAATGATGCTGCTAAAACATAGATGAGGCATTGGTGGCGTGATGTCGCCTTACTGTTGGTGTTGTGCATATACTGGGAGACGACACTCCTGTAATGGTGCACGGGAGCGTCGGGCTCGTAGCTGTCCCTTGAGCGAAAGCCGTTTTACGCATGCCAAGGGTAATGGGGGCGCTGGAAGGTTGGGGTATCCAGTGGGGGAGGGTGGGAGTCTCTGTTGGGATGAGTGGGGGTGTGGGACAGCGTGGGTTGGGAGATCACCAACAAATTGGGAGTTGTTGGTAGAAGTGGGGAGCGGAAGGGGGGACCAAGTGGTACAGAAGGTGTGGATGAATGGGATGACGAGAGATGATTGGACGATATGTATCAAGATACTTAATAATGGTGTCGCTGAATTTTATGACATAGAACGTCAGGGGCCTTAATAGTCCACCTAAAGCCTGGAAGGTTTTGCAATTACTGAGACAACATCAGGTGGGGGTAGCTTTCCTCCAGGAGATTCATTTGACAGCGGCTACTGAGTCTAAATTTGGCAAGGGCTGGGGGTGCCATAGGTACTTCTCTTCCTATTCCTCCTATTCCAGGGGTGTATGTATTTTGGTGCACAGTTCGGTGGGACTTAGACTGGCAAAAGTTCTGAAGGATCAAGAGGGCAGGGGCCTGGTGGTGTAGGGGATCATTCAGGGGAAGCTTTACACGCTGATTTGTTATTTTGGTCCCAACCAAGACACAACTGAATCTTTGGATTGGGTGGAGAAGCAGCTCGGGGGACTTCCTGAAGGGGAAATTGTGTGGGCTGGGGATTTCAACTCTGTTCTGGACCCGGCCTGGGATTGGGTGGGCACCATGTCGCGGTTGAGTAGCAGGAGCTCTGCGAGAATTCAGGGCATGCTCACAGTGTGGGGAATTGAGGACATTTGGAGGGTGAGAAATCCGGGGGTGAAACAATTTACGCACTACTCTGCACCGCATGGCTCAGCTGCTCAGTTAGACTATTTGCTGGTGTCCCATGTGGGTATTGGCTGGTCCGGGGGGGTGGACATTTTGGCCCGCACTCTTTTGGATCATGCACCCGTTCTGTTGTCTGTCCGACTGGGGAGTCAGGTGAGGGCTAGGACCCCGTGGAAGTTTAAGAGTGCTGAGCTCATGGATGTGTTTTTCAGGGAAGAATTGGAAAGGGTTATCGATGGGTATTTTGAGGTTAATGAAGGGTCGGTGGCATCGGCTGGTATCTTATGGGGAGGATTTAATGCATGATAAGGGGGGAGTGCATAGCTAAAGAGTTGGGGATCTTAAAGAAGATACAGAGGGATCTGGCTGCAGTGGAGGAGGAGCTATGCGTCTTGCAGGAGGGGGCCCCCAACCCGTCAAAGATCCAACAAGGGTATATCATTCAAAAACTTCAGGAATTTCAGGCCCTAGCCCAGCGAGAGGTGAGATATATGTGGGATAGGGCGGCTCCCAGGAAGTATGGTGAGGGTCAGGCTCCAGGACGGTCGCTTGCTAAGGTTACTAAGATGCGCGGCCAAGAGACCAGGGTAACGGTGATTAGTGATGAGCGGGTGTAGATCATTTTGAGGACATGAGTTCCAGGAATTTTATAGCCATCTGTACTCATCCCAGTCGTGAGCTGCGCAGGCTGACATAGAGGCTTTTCCCAGCCAGGTGGGGCTGTATTGGTGCTCGGAGGAGCAAAGGGAGTGGTTGAATAGACCAGTGTCACTGGAGGAGGTGGTTGGGGCCATTAAATCGTTACCGGGTGGGAAGTCCCCGGGCCCAGATGGTTTCACAGCCGAATTTTACAAATGCTATGCTGACAAAGTAGTGCCATATTTGCTACGAGTGTATCAGGAGGCGGTGTCCGAAAGGTCGGCTGCCGTACTCTCTTAGGGAGGCTGTGGTGGTTGTATTGTTAAAATCAGGGAAGCCAGGGGGTGATTGTTCCTCGTATTGCCCAATATCGCTTATTAATCTTGATAATAAGATCTTGGCCAAAATTCTAGCGGCAAGGCTGGCGCTGTTGATGCCAATTATGGTGAGGGCAGATGAAGCAGGATTTATACCTGGTCGGTCGACCTCGTTTGGGCTGAGAAGGATGTTTGGTCTAATGGCGGCACTTCTGAGGGACGACCCAGTGGTGGCAGTTTTATTAGATGCCACCAAGGCATTTGATTCTATCGAATGGCCGTTTTTATTTTCAGTTCTGCGCAGGTTGGGTATGGGCAGGTTCTTTATCTCCTTGGTGAAACTATTATATACCAATCCGGCGGCCAGGGTGAGGGTGAATGGACAGACCACCGGGTTAATATCACTCGAATGGGGGACACGCCAGGGCTGCCCACTGTCTCCCTTACAGTTTTCCCTGGTGATTGAGCCTTGAGCTGAAAGGGTTAGGGAGCTACATTTACATTGAGGGGTCCAGTTGCATACTCACAAAGTGGTGATCTCGTTGCATGCGGACGATATGGTCCTGTTCATACGCCGTCCTGAGGTTAACCTAGAACTGATTATGTTGGACGTTCAGCAATTTGGAGAGCTTTCGGGGCTTAAGGTAAATACCAGTAAGTCAGTGACATACCCGTTGAGGGTGGGTCATGTCGGTTTCAGGATACTTGGGGATTTCAGTGAGACCTGATCAGTACTCGTTACTTGGGGATTACAGTAGCCTCGGAGGAGAAAGTGGTGTATCGTAGTAACTATGGGGAAGCACTCAAATCGGCCAAACTGGCAATGATGAGATGGGACTCACTCCCGCTCAATCTATATGGCAGGATCTCAGTGGTCACGATGACTATTCTTCCCAAGCTTCTATATTTGTTTCTTAATGCACCTATAAAGGTGCCCAAAAAATACTTTTGGGACCTTGGGTTTCCTAGGATAAACTCACCGCACTGGTTCAAGAGGGTGGTTTGGCATTGCCGGATTTTTGAACTATACTACACGGTGGCGCAAGCCAGCTTCCTTTGGTATTGGTATGGGATGGCGGCGGAGCGTGTGCATGTGGAGATAGAGCGGTCAATTGCATCGCCAGCATTGTTGAGGTCGGTCATCCTAACTGCTCCGAGCTGCTTGCAGACACCTCGGAATTTGGTAGAAATGACATGCAGGGCCTGGTCCCTTCTGGAACATACGCCCAGGGGTGGCGACTATATTCATCCGTGGTGTTCCCCTGACCAGTGAGGCTCGGTATGTGGCAATGATGAAAAGATTAGACGTTGTTAAATTTGGAGACTTGTTCCCGAGTGGTAGGTTTATTTCCATTGATCCATTGAGGGAGAGGGGGGCACTCTCAGTACTAGATGTGTTTTTGTATTATAGGTAACATTACAGCGGCTGTTCCCTTCCTTTCCCGAACCTCCCCCAGTGGCTGTGATGCTTCATAAAATGATAGGGGGGCATGGGGCAGCGTGTACACTCAGAATTATACACAATGGCTTTGAAGAGCAGGCCTGGTGCTGTGGTGTCGTCCCGGGAACTGTGGGAGAAGACACTGGGTAGGGAACTACCAGCTGATACATGGGATTATTGCTGTGAGATGACTATGAGGGGGGCAGTCAACACAAATTTCAAGCTGATCCACTTTAAGTTTTTGCATCAGTGTTATAATACCCCAGCTCAGCTAAAGGCTTACTTCCCTCAAAGGACGGGGGCCTACATCAGATGTGGGCGAGTGAAGGCGGGATTTCTTCATGTAGCCTGGGAATGTGGTGAATTGGAGCACTTTTGGAGGCAGGTGTTTGTGGTGATTGGAGACATTGGGCCTCATTACGACCCAGGCGCTGGACCATGGTGCTATTAGCACCATGGTCCTTGCCGGTCTCCGGCATGGTGGATGGCGGAATTACCGCCCCCATCACAAGGTTGGCGGGGGCGGTAATTCCCCATTCACCATTTGCCCTTCCCCATTCCCATTTTGCCCCGTAGGGCATAATGGGGATGGGGAAGGCGCTAATTACGGCACCGTAAATTATGGTTGCCGTAATTAGCTCCAAGGTCCCTTAGCGGGTTGGATTTTAACGCCTGCAAAAAGCAGGCGTTAAAGCCTCCAACCCGCTAAGGAACCTTGTAATCAGGCGCTAATGGTTTAACGGCGCCGACGCTCTTTACGGCGCTGTTAAACCATTAGCGCCAGGGTCGTAATGAGGCCCGTTGTGAGGCAACAGCTCATGCAAGACCCGTAGTGGCCCTATTGGGGTATTCCAAACAAGTACCTAAAGAGACCAGGAAGTTGAAAGGCCTCCTTCTGATCCTGGCAAAACATTGAGTGGCCATGGGGTGGGGGAAGGAAACAAAGCCTGACAATTGCCCAATGGTCTGAGGAAATTTTATATTGCAACGACATGGAGACTAAATGGGTCGCAATGAAGAGGAAGTGCTGGGGTGACAGGCAGATGTGGGACGCATATACGCTATATCTCCTCAAGCAATCAAATGGAGGGGGACCTGAGCCCCATCCTCCACAGGAAGGACCATCTTAACCCGTCTAGTATGGAGACGCTTGCCTACTATGTGGAGTCCCGCTCAAGGATCAAGGCAAATAGGGGCAGGGGGCCCCACCGGCATAAGGAGTTAAGACTATGCGGATGTTATAGCCAGACTCGATCGCTTAGGGAGTGGTACCTGTGGGACGTTGCACTTGTTGCCCATATTGCATATGACTCAGGTTGATGGTTGCTATATTATATTTGTCCAAATTTGCTATTTCTTTCTTTCTTTCTTTCTTTCTTTCTTTCTTTCTTTCTTTCTTTCTTTCTTTCTTTCTTTCTTTCTTTCTTTCTTTCTTTCTTTCTTTCTTTCTTTCTTTCTTCTCTCTCTTTTCTAGTTTGCCCTGTCTTGGAATGGCTCAATACCTTCACAACTGTACCGGGGGGAGGGAGGGTAGGGGGATCTATTGGGTGGTTGTATTGTTAAACGAAATGCCAATAAAGAAAATTAAAAACAAAAAAAATGGTTGAAATAGCTTTTGAGGTTGGTAATAAAAAGATCCAGGCCCTAATTCACAGAGCATTTTTCAATAGATTGTTGGACATTATAAATGCTTCTGTGAATTAGGCCCTCAGGCTTCAACCATATGGCCACTCCAGATTTTAATCTCTCAGACGACTACACATTATATTGTGTGATTATTATAGAGAATGTTTCTAAAATTCTCCCCTTCCAAGGAGGTTCCTAAAGGTGAGGGCCAGTTTAAAGTGAAATATCGGCCAACTTGGAGACAGCACAATATCAGGCTGAATTGACTGCAAGTGTTATTCAAATTAATATACCCATTACTTTTTCCTTCTTTTATCACCGTTTCATTTTTACATTTGACATTACTTGTCATGTTTAGAATAAAGTGCATTTCAGGAGACAATCCACTTATCAATATATTGTGCCCCTTTTAGAAGCAAATGGGAGGTGATTTTAAAATTACAGATGAATGTATTGGTTGTATGCATTGTTTGACATAATTATTTCCACAGTGCAGGGTGGGTTTATTTATTTGCTGATTACAATTGCGGACTTGGGCCTTGTTATTTTTGGTTGTGGAGTTCCATTGTGCCAGACACACTTCTCCAGGAATACAGATTCCACTTAAAGGTTATTCACAGTCTTGTTTGGGCAAAATGTACTCAAGTCCCCATATTGTTCCTGGGATGGTTTAATGTGTGATATTATACGGACAATATGTTGGGAACTGTCTCTCAAGAAGCAAATGACTGATGAAAATGTTTAATCAATAAAATGATGCATTCCTTTAGTGCTTCTTTACATTTACAGTCAGTACTCAAGTTTTGTGTTAGTGCTGTCCATTACAAAAGGCAGAACCAATTCACTTGCTTTGTCAAGGCAATATATCTCCAAACAGACGAATCATATCATATGTGTCACATCTAAAGACGAAGTGCATCTTTTCAGCATCAGCTTTGAATTCAGGCAGTATTCATTTGTCTATAATTTTCCTCACAGAATACAAAATGCAACTTAAGTTTCAGATGCAGTAAGTGCAGTTCCTTTTGGTTTATTGTGGGTCCATCAGAACACTTATCAAACATTTTACCTCAGGTGTATTGAGGTTTTCAGTTGGTTCACAATGTCAAATCCGATTTGAGTAGCTGACTATTCCTAGTTTTTTTTTTGCAAAGATTTAGAGTCTTTGCTGTGAAAGGGATTACCATGGCCCCATTCACTTCCTCACCTCTTGCTATCCCCATCACATCATGTTTTACCCAATCAAAGGAACTTGTGATGTCTACTCCAAGGTAATCAAACTCTGTTACAACCACTAGCTTTTGCCAGTAACAATACATTTTCTTTCTGCATTCAAAAAAGCCCAGCCATGTTATTGCAAAATTTGCTGTATTTACCTTCAATTGTCTTGCTGTGATACAGCTAGTGTATAGTTTACTTGCCTTTGAAATGCAAGTGGTATACAAGCTTTTTAACTGTGATTGATTGGGATACAACAATTCCTGTATAAATCAGTTCTTTGTTCTATGGCTAATATGCAACCTTGTCTGAACCCATGTATAGTATTGAAGTTCTTTGTGATTTAGCTTAAGACACATTCCACTCCACTGTATAATGGAAGACATGCATCAATGTCCAGGACTTTCAACACGCACCAGAGAGTTTTTCTGAACAAGCTCTAATGAAGGCAACTCCAAGAACACTTTTACCATAGATAGTATATTTTTCAATCAGAAACTATAGGTTTAAACACTGATCTACCATGCCAAGATATATTGGGAGTCTACACAATTCTATCACTTTAACATCATGACTCTACCTGTCTGATATCGCCAGAATCGTTGCACTTTCATCATGAAATGCACTGATTTGAATAAGGTAGAAGCAAGAGGTGTTAATAGATCCAAGATCTTTCAAGATTTCTAGTTCCATTAATGATAAATACCTCCAGCCCTGTTTTTTCTAGGAGTAATGGGGCTTGCAGTTGTGTCTTTTGCATCTTAACTTTAGGACTACAAAGCCCAGTATTCCAAGAAAATAAATGAGACTGAATGGCTTTCACTGACATGGAACTGGGAAACTCTGAAATATGTATTTATTTAAACAGATCCATCGGCATACTCTCTGGCTAAGGAGCATTGCTTGATTTTCTACTAGGTTTTTTAAGTTAGTAACTCTCTGAGAAGTTGAAGTCTCCTAGATTATATAGATGATCATAGTGTTCCTGATTGAAATCAAATTTATGGATCCCAGGTTACCCTTTCCTGACTATTGATGGCCCCTTCTGTCTGCATACTTCTTCCCTCCTCTTGACAAACCAGCCTGAAGCAGTCTTAGGCTTTATCCTCACCTCTCCTGCCTTCTTATGACATGCTGGCCTTCCATGGGTCCTTCCTTTGCCATTCCGATTAATGCTAGAGCATGGCCTCTGCATGTGAATCACCTTTTTGTACACAGCTGCCTTATGTGGTTTCCAGCTTTACTGTTGCCTAATCTGCCTTCTTGTGAGATGCAGGTCACAGCTTGCCTTTGCCTGACTTTTGCTGGTCCATGTTGGTGGCATGTTTCCCCACCCTTTTTGACTCACAATCTTGATTTGCTATCCAGCTTTACCCTTGTCTCTTATTCTTTCTTATAAAATGCTGTCCCTCGATGGCTGAACTTGCCTATCTATTGCTGGCCAGTACTTTCAGCAAAGGTGCACTTTGAGAGCTCTGAGGGTGCCTTGGTTCAGTATGCATTTAAAAATACATGTAATTGTGAAATGAATTGTACTGATAGAGATCCAATGATGTCTCCATACTGTATTTGCACTGTCTTTCTGTCTCTGGTTGCTTTACCATAGTCCATATAGCCTACGCATGGTTAGACCCTTTTGGCGGTGACTGATACAGTAAGAAAATAAAAAATAAATATATATAGTGGCCATGTAGTTATGGTTAAGTTGGTGTTTCCATAGGAAGAGCACTTTTTGGGCGGCTTTTAACTTTGCTCCCCCTGGACGAATCCACACCAAACTTTGCAAAAACAGTATATGGCCCACTCTGAGTTATTTTGCAAAGGTTGGTGAGGATTTGTCCAGGGTGGGAAAAGTTATAGGGGGGACCCAAAATTTCTTTTTTTCCCATAGACTGAATGGGCAAAACATTTTGCTTGCGCCTACAGCCCAAACCGCTGGATGGATTTTCACCAAATTTAGACCAGGAGCAGCGGCTTGGTCCCGAAAGTGTGCTTTTGCAAATTTGGTGGAAATCCGTCCAGTAGTTTTTTTTTAAATTACCAAAAAGTAGGTAAAAAAACAATTTGTGATATCTGTGTTCGGTCCGCGGACACACTTCCCTGTTCGCTACGTGGACAGTGTCCTGATTGGCCGAGTGGCTTACGTCATGTCCGCGGACATGCGGCGTGTTCGCTGATTGGATGGTGTGAAGAGTGAAGCGCGTCAGATTTTCGGTAGCGCCCGCCATCTTGGATTCACGGACGTCCGCGGACAGCGCGGTGGAAGTTCGTTCAAAATGTGTATTTAGTAGAGTGTGTTGGTGTGTAGAAGTGTTTGGGGAGGATGGGAGCGTATGAGATAGGTTAAATGTTGTGCTTTTTTATGTGGTAGATGTTCTTTTTGTGTCGATTTGTCTGCGGACATCACGGGTGTTCTGAAATGTTCTAAATAAACTGAATGGGGGGTGTTCTGAGGACTCAATATGTGTCCGTTTTGTTCGCAAGCAAGCTGAAACTGTTCTAAGAACATTCACGGTGTCCTGAAATGTTCGCAAATAAACTAAATGGGGGTGTTCTGGGGACGATGTCCGTATTGTTCTGTGGCAAGTTGAATGTGTTCTAAGAACACTCGGGGTGTCCTGAAATGTTCGCAAATAGACAAAATGGGGGTGTTCTGGGGACGCTGTCCGTATTGTTCTGTGGCAAGTTGAATGTGTTCTAAGAACACTCGGGGTGTCCTGAAATGTTCGTAAATAAACAAAATGGGGGTGTTCTGAGGACGCTGTCCGTATTGTTTGTTGTCAAGTGGAAAGTGTTCTAAGAACTCTCGCATTGTCCTGAAATGTTCATAGGGGGTGTCCTGAAGACGCTGTCCATATTGTTCGATGGCAAGTTGAAAGTGTTCTAAGAAATGTCTCGGTGTCCTGTAAATGTTCGTAAATAAACAAAATGGGGATGTGTTCTAAGAACTCACGCGTTGTCCTGAAATGTTCGTAGGGGGTGTCCTGAAGACACTGTCCGTATTGTACGATGGCAAGTTGAAAGTGTTCTAAGAACTGTCTCGGCATCCTGAAATGTTCGCAAATAAATAAAATGGGGGTGTGTTCTAAGAACACACGCATTGTCCTGAAATGTTCGTAGGGGGTGTCCTGAGGACGCTGTCCGTATTGTTCGTTGTTGAGTTGAAAGTGTTCTAAGAACTCTCGCGGTGTCCTGAAATGTTCGCAGGGGGTGTCCTGAAGACGCTGTCCGTGTTGTTCGATGGCAAGTTGAAAGTGTTCTAAGAACACTCGGGGTGTCCTGAAATGTTCGCAAATAAACAAAATGGGGGTGTTCTGGGGACGCTGTCGTATTGTTCTGTGGCAAGTTGAATGTGCTCTAAGAACACTCGGGGTGTCCTGAAATGTTCGTAAATAAACAAAATGGGGGTGTTCTGAGGACGCTGTCCGTATTGTTTGTTGTCAAGTGGAAAGTGTTCTAAGAACTCTCGCATTGTCCTGAAATGTTCATAGGGGGTGTCCTGAAGACGCTGTCCATATTGTTTGATGGCAAGTTGAAAGTGTTCTAAGAACTGTCTCGGTGTCCTGTAAATGTTCGTAAATAAACAAAATGGGGATGTGTTCTAAGAACTCACGCGTTGTCCTGAAATGTTCGTAGGGGGTGTCCTGAAGACACTGTCCGTATTGTGCGATGGCAATTTGAAAGTGTTCTAAGAACTGTCTCGGCATCCTGAAATGTTTGCAAATAAACATAATGGGGGTGTGTTCTAAAAACACACGCATTGTCCTGAAATGTTCGTAGGGGGTGTCCTGAGGACGCTGTCCGTATTGTTCGTTGTTCAGTTGAAAGTGTTCTAAGAACTCTCGCGGTGTCCTGAAATGTTCGCAGGGGGTGTCCTGAAGACGCTGTCCGTATTGTTCGATGGCAAGTTGAAAGTGTTCTAAGAACACTCGGGGTGTCCTGAAATGTTCGTAAATAAACAAAATGGGGGTGTTCTGGGGACGCTGTCCATATTGTTCGTTGTCAAGTTGAAAGTATTCTAAGAACTCTTGCGTTGTCCTGAAATGTTCGCACATAAACAAAATGGGGGTGTGTTCTAAGAACACATGTGTTGTCCTGAAATGTTCGTAGGGGGTGTCCTGAGGACGCTGTCCCCATTGTTCGTTTATGAGTTGAAAGTGTTCTAAGAACTCTCGCGGTGACCTGAAATGTTCGTCGGGGGTGTCCTGAAGACGCTGTCCGTATTGTTCGATGGCAAGTTGAAAGTGTTCTAAGAATACTCGGGGTGTCCTGAAATGTTCGCAAATAAACAAAATGGGGGTGTTCTGAGGACGCTGTCCATATTGTTCATTGTCAAGTTGAAAGTGTTCTAAGAACTCTTGCGTTGTCCTGAAATGTTCGCACATAAACAAAATGGTGGTGTGTTCTATGAACACACGCGTTGTCCTGAAATGTTTGTAGGGGGTGTCCTGAGGACGCTGTCCGTATTGTTCGTTGTTGAGTTGAAACTGTTCTAAAAACTCTCGCCGTGTCCTGAAATGTTCGTAGGAGGTGTCCTGAAGACGCTGTCCGTATTGTTCGATGGCAAGTTGAAAGTGTTCTAAGAACTCTCGCGTTGTCCTGAAATGTTCATAGGGGGTGTTCTGAAGACGCTGTCTGTATTGTTCGCTGGCAAATTGAAAGTGTTCTAAGAACACTGGTAATGTCCGCGGACATTAAAAGTTTCCATAGGTTACAGTTGAAATGTTTGACTCTATGGGTGTGATATGCTGCGGTGGTTGTGGCCAGGGCATAGAGTTTTGGGTGCATGACCACTTGGGTGCATGACCACTTGGTCATGCACCCAAAACTCTATGCCCTGGCCACAACCACCGCAGCATATCACACTTATAGTTGCTTATAACTTTGGGTCAAAAACAAATTTATAAGGAACAAAGTTCTAAGATATTATGAGTGTGATATGCTGCGATGGTTGTGGCCATGGCATAGAGTGTATAATATACTTACTGTTTGGTTTAGTAACTGGAGTACATGTATTTCTTGTTAATTTCTGTGATAAAAGAAAATTGCATGTTAGTATTAGTATTTTGTAATGACTTATTACATTGCATAATCAACATTTTTTTTGGACCCTCATATTTAGTAGATTACAAACCAGAGTACTGTGCAATTTGCTCAGTTTCTGTGTTCGTTGCTAAAATCATTGGGTCTGTGGGAGAAAAAAAAATCCATGTTGGATTAAAAAAAAAAACCTTTTTCTGTTATGCTACAGTTTATTTGTTTGTTTGTTTTCAGTGTTCATTTGTTGCTTCTGGCTAATGCTTTATACATTGAGTTGTTGCATTTTTTTTGGAGCAGTAACATATTATTTATTTGTTTGGATATTATGAAATTTTGGAGCAGTTAGATACCAGTAGGCGTATTCTAACTGTTTATTTTTTGATATATTTTAGTTGTATTGATTTATCTGTTTGGATATTGTTAAATTTTGGGACAGTGAGATACCAATTGGCGTATTCTAACTGTCTATTTTTTTTATATATTTTAGTGGTATTGATTTATCTGTTTGGATATTGCTAAATTTGGGGACAGTTAGATACCAATTGGTGTATTCTGTCTATTTTCTGCTCTAATTTGGTGGTATTAATTTATCTTATTAATTGTTGTAGCTCTTTGGGCAGTTAGATAGCTTTTGGAATATTCTAACAGTTTATATTTTTTACTACATGTTTACTTGAGGTTTAAGTACAGTTTAGTTATCAAATTTTGGTTTTAAGAACATTAAATAAGCATTTGTAAGATTTGCTGGTAATCTCTGCTTTAGAGTAATGGTATTATCATTACATTCAAACCATCCACATTTCTTTTTTATATATGCAGTGTAGTGCCATGAATTGGTTGTGGCTCCTGCGTGGTAGATTATACCTATTGTTGTGAAGGTTTTCTTACCAAGTGATATTTGACCATGTGTGAATCCAGTCAGCATGCAGTTGTTTTTGGTACCATCTGCATTGTAACGTAGAAGCATTAGTATTACGTATTTACTATGTGTTTGTATTACTAACGTGGAGCGATTATCTGAATTGCAGGTAGAACATAATCTACCATGATTTGCATTTTGTACAAGTTGCTGAAATGGAACGGATTCACAATTAGGTATTGATGCATACACAAAGCGCTCATTGGGGATTTGTTCTTGTTTCACATTGTTGCACAGAGTGCATGTATGTTTTCACATGTATGAAATCTGGAAGATTTCATTCATAGGTATGTTTTTGTTTTCCAGTACTTGTAGTAAGTACATTAGAAATTCTTGTGGATCTTCCTGTGAGTTTATAGTGAATTTCACCATTCCAGCACAGTAGTCCAATTCTTGTCTTATTCCATGAACACTATACGTGTTGTCAGGATTGTTTGTTGCGTTTCTATGAAGTACTAACATTTGCAAACAAAATTGGTCTGTACTGTGTAAGTAAATGTTGTCAACAATTGGTGGTAATTGAAATAGAATATTCATTGCTACATTTGCATAGCAACTTACACCAATTTCATTTCTAAGTTTAAATGGACCAGGTAGTTCTGTATCTGAGTGATTTTTTTTTAGTTTGTCTTCCTTCTTTGACGAAGTACCTGGTTTACTTTCCCTAATTGGTTCTTTTTTGCTTGTGGTACTTGATGAAGTTTTAGTTTCTTTTACTCTCTTTTGAGGATTTGCAGTGACATCCTGTTGCATTTCTGTTTGATTTAGTTTTCTTTTAGAACATTTTGCTTTTTGTGGAACAGGATATGTTTCTAGATGGGGGGTGTATAGTGAAAAAAGTCTATTGTATTCTAAAATGCAAGGAATATCAGCGTTTATTTTACTTGCATCAAAGTTGATAAGAAATAGACCGTCAAGTGTACGTAAGCGTGATAGTGCTACGTAGCTCATGCCTTCTTTAAAAACTGTGTTACCAATGTCTATCATTGCTTTGTCTAGGGTAAGACCTTGTGATTTATGAATGGTTCTCTGCGTAAATACATGTCTTTGAAGAGAAGGAATCGAGCTGTTGAGCATCCTATCCTTTTTACTTCTGAAAGTTTGCCAAATAGTATATTGACAAACTGAATTTTGTTGTCACGTGGGTATGTTTGAAAGCCAACAACTGTACCCAGTGCTCCATTAACTAGTCCATGGTCCACGTCAAGGTTACGTTTAAGCATTGCTTTGCAATTTAAGGATAATTTTAATATCTTTTCTAAGCTTGCTGTGTTTGAGATTGATTTTTCTATTTAGTCTTGTTGTGGCTTGGTCACACATAGGTAGTATTGATTTTTCTATTTAGTCTTGTTGTGGCTTGGTCACACATAGGTAGTGTCATACCATGTACATCTAGTTTGTCTGTGGCGCTAATTTCCATGATTGGTTGCATTTCTTTACTTAACATTATTTCATTGAATTTGAAACAGCTTGCAAGAGTTGGCATTAAGGCCATACAATTGACATTTTTGTGGGCTAATTGTTCCATAACATCTGTAGCAGATGCATTATCGCCATAAAGTGAATTAATTTGCCGGTTTTTCAATATTGCTTCTGCTTCTTTAGAGAGTATACCAACTCTGATACTTTTTAAAATGTTGGCATAAGTGAGATCTGAAGATTGCCGCATGTTTTCTGTAAATTCTCTGTATTGGAAATGTTGCCAAAGGTTGACATTTCCAATGCTGCCAACAGTTTTACGGCAGAGTTTGTGTCCTAATGTTTTAAAAATAGGCTCACCTTTTACTGGTGTCAATTGAAGAAGATCTCCGAAAAACAATAATGTGTTTTCCTGCAAAGAGCTCTTCATAGTTTGTTTTCAGTACTTCTTGTAATCTGAGGTGAATCAAAGCCAACATTAGGTTGGAGACCATGCTCACTTCATCTATTAGTAGCATTTTCATTTGTTTCAATACTCTGCGTAGTTCCATTGCAGCTTCTGCAGAAAGTTTGTAATAGTCTAATTTGTTAGTAATCGGTGTAAAGTGACACCACCTATGTTGTAGGCAGCTAAACCTGTGGGGGCAGTGACAATTGCTGACAGTTTGTTGTTTGACAATTTTTGAAGGAACTTACTGATGATTTTGATTAGGAATGTTTTGCCAGAACCAGCTTCACCACTGACGTACAGTAGTATAGGTTTATAATTATGGCAGGAACATTCTTTATTTTCATGTTGTACACCATGTGCAATTTGTTTTGTTACTTCTTCAAAAATGCTACGTTGTTCGTTGTTTAGTTTTGATTGTAGTATAGTTAACTCTTCTTTATCTTTATACTGACACATGGTGTTTTCTACTTCTATCATAGCTAATTCTGCCTCATTTATTATTAGTGGTTCTCCGAGTGGTTCTTGGCTTCCAGTTACAGAAGGTTGACTACTGTCAGGAGTGTCTTTATCTAGTTGGGCCTGGAGTTCTTCTTCGTGTTGCTGTTCTTTGTGCAACATTGTTTTGTATTGTGTAAAGTTTACATCAGTTATAGTGCTTTCATTTGCTTTGAAAGCATCTTCATATGAGTCATAGTTTCTAGTATTTCTTCTTCTTTTCTCCATGGTTTAAAGAGTTGTAGCAGGTACATGTAATATCATTCTTTATGTTGAGGAGTCTTCAATGACAATTTGATATGATTAATTAAATTTGGTTTAGTGAGTTTAACTAAGCTGCCTTCACAGTTTGTCACTCTGTATTTACCTTTTTTCATCAGGTTTTATATTATTTTTGTATGTGTAGTTTTAGGCTATGTGGTATAGACACATGTTTTCCAAAGTATTACTTCTGTTTGGGTAGTATGTGTCCAATAAATTGTTTTTTAAAATGTCTTGGCTTTTGGGATCATGTTTGGCTATTGTTTCTATATCTTTGTATGTTTTTAGAACTTTTTTTCTAGATTTAGCTGGACCAAGACTTAGCCATACTATATTTTCAGATTTACCATACAATGCAGTACCAGTTAAACGATCAGCTGCTTCATATGATCCACATTCTCTATGGGAGAGCATTTTTATGCCCAAGCTGTATAATTTCTGAGACACTGTTTTATCTGATGACAGGTCACTCCAGAGGTCTTGGAGCTCTGTTTTTTCTGCTTTGGTTAAGTATTCTGTGACATATCATGCAACTGCAGCAGAATCGTCTGCAATGTACTGCACATCTATGTTTGCATTCCATAAGTGGGCAATGATTTCATTATAATCATTGATATATTTTTCTTCTTCTTTTCTTTTTATGTAATATGTATTTTTAGGTGACATACCTTTAACACTATGTCTAACTGAAGACATGAGGTTGTTCACTTGACCTGTATTTGTAACTGGTCTAGGGAAACCAAATCAGCATTTGGTGTAGTATTTCCCTTTGTTTTTGTATTTGCGACGACAATATTTGCCACATTTATGTCTTTGTTGGATGAATGAAGCATGCTTGTTATACCCTGGTTCCATCATTTAGATGTCACATACAGCTTTGGAAGGAAATTACCTGAACACTCTATCCTAGAAAGGGGTCAGGGACACTGCAGACTTAAGACCACAGTGTTATTTGAAATGCCATCCTATTCCTCTTACTCAAAAACTCTTTGTGTCACTGCCAACACTTAAGCACACTGCAGCTACTGCAACCCACCCTTTTAGGTCAAGGTGCTGCACATTTTGAGGAATCTCTACACAGCCTTATATCTATGGTGCAACTCATTGAGAGCCCACTGCAGGGTTGCAGCATCACTCTGATACTAAAGTTCTTGTGCTGAGTCAAATCCTGGTGAGTTTTGCCCATTGTGGGCGAGGAACATGCAGGAGAATTCTGGACACTGTGAGAAGAGTTTCAGGCTTGTGGGAAACATCCAAGTATACCTATGGAAGAAACGAGTAGGGATTCGGGTCACTGCCTCAACCAATGACTGACAAACACCTGACAAATACAAACACAGACTTTGAGCATGTTAGCGTGAGGTTTAAGGCATCTCTCAGCTGCCATTCAACATAGTAAGGAAAGTGAAATGGATGACTGTGGCCCTCAAATTTCAAAAAGCCCTTCCTCTGATCCAAAATATCTTGTCTTCCATAACCCTTAGCAGGTAGCTCATGTTAATGTCAGTAGTTTACAGCTTGCCCCTTTCCATTTTCTGCCAAATCGCAGAGGCTTGTTCAGTTCCCCATGGGATACAATGTATGTATTTGTGACAGTGACAGAAAAAGAGAGCAAGAGAGTGAGAGAGGGGATATACAGGTGGCACTGTGAGCTAGAGAAACAGGACTTGTTTGCAAACAGCATTTGGTAGGTGTGCAGGGTTGTAGGATGTTTTGCCTTTTAAGGCCTACTTGCATCTGCTTAAATAATGGACTCCCTTCTGAGCCTATCAAACTACATTAGCACCCGAGCAGGGGGAGCAAGCCAATCAGATGGCAAGGAACAAGGTCTTGAACCGCCTGTACAAGCCCCCATTTCAAGCCCTTGTTCCTTGCCATCTGATTGGCTTGCTGTACAAGCTTCCCCTGCCACCATCTTCCCCTCACCCTGTCCCATTGTTTTTTATCCGACCTACACTCTACTTACTTTATTTTGGCAGTGGCACCACAGGCCACCATTGAAAATGAAGAGGGGCTTCTTAAAAAAGGATTTTCCTTCCTACAGTGGGATGCCGTGCGTGTCCCGTTGCAGGAAGGAAAATCATTTTTTTTAGCACCTTGGGTTACCGTTTTGGTAACCCGGGTGCGAATGGCCTTCATCCCCCGTTCCAGGATTTGGAATGGGGGATAATGGCACGGAGCCCTCGTTATGCGCCCTTGCTTTGCTCGGGACGATAACTTGTGCTGCCGGGCCATTATCCCCCGTTTCAGCCCCTGGAACTGGGGATGAATGCCACAATAATTCTTCACAGCTGGCCTCCAGAGGCCTAGCAATTAGCACATCAATACTAACCAAACCATGATTAAGCTTTCCTATTTAGCCCTATCAGACTCTCCCACATCAGATGCTAACCAGATCCAAAGTTCTGCACTCTGTTAGATCTCGAGCTCTTCACTATGGATAACCATCATCATCATCATCATCAAACAGGCTTGCAAATGCAACATGTAAAACACCTTAAAAGCAGAGAAATACATAGATATACATCTCAATAAAATTGCAAAATATAAACCAGTAAAATAACATTAAAAGTCGTTATTACTCGATGTTGATCATACAAAATTAATGTGTTCATAAAAATGAAATATATGTGCAGCTCAGCGGCATTTATACAGATAGGGCTTTAAGTCTGTAAAAAGGAGGCTTTTGTTAGTCTAAGATGGGCCGCCATACAACATATAAATATATATGTGTTCATGTCTGTGTGTGTGTTTGTGTGTGTGTGTGTGTGTGTGTGTGTGTAGTGTGTGTGTATGCGTACCTAGGACTGTACACTAGGCCCTGGAAGGACAAAGGGCCAGAGGAAACCCTGGTATCCCCAGCTTTGAGATTAACTTGAAGGATGTAGAGGTTGCAATACAGTCACAACAGGGGGGACAGAGTCTGGTCCTGACCTTATCCCAACAGATCTGTTCAAAGGCGAAATAGAGGCTCTGGGTCCCATTTGATGGTGGATATTTCAAGTGTTTATACTGTTCTCCCGTCCTGGAGGAACGCAATAATTGTTCCCATCTACAGAAATGGTGGAAGGGATGAACCAGGATGAACCAGGAAACTCGAGGCACATTTCTCTACTGGAGAGTGTACGAAATGTTTTTGGAAAGGTCATCCTGAAGTACTAACAGCCTGGGCAGATACCAATGACATTAGAGACTGCTTGCAGGCAGGGTTTCGGAAGGGAAGGAGCACAATCAATCAATGCTTCAGATACAACTAATTGTCCAAAAATATGTCACCTTAAGGCAGACCAAATTATTTTCCATTTTTCTTCAGATCTCAAAACGGCCTTCGATTGTGTTCTGTTCCCCGAAATACCTTGTGGCAGGTGCTGTCAAGAAAGAGGTCCTGGGTGACTTTCTGGTTGTTATCCAGAAGTTGTACACTTCAAACAGAGCATCTGTTCGTTGAGATCTGGAAGGGAGGCACCACCAAACCCTTTTTGGTAGAGAAGAGGGTGAGGAAAGGTTGTGCCCTTGCCCTCCTCTTATTCACTATCTATATCTGTCCCGGGAGGATAGCTCAAGCAGCAACGTGTTTGCCTTGGAAACAAGACGACATGAAGCAGCACAGGTTTGATCCCTGGCTCCGCGCTTAAGCGTGTTATAAATACGAAACTAAGACATATTCCTGTAACAGCGCCTCGATGCCCCTGGGCTGTGTGAGCATTTAAAAATGCAAATAAATAAATATCTATGAGGTCATAGGAGCGCTGCGAACGAACTTCCTGCACCAGTCAAGTCTGGGAGAGGAGTTGGTCCCGGGATTATTCTTTGCGAATGACGCAGTGTTGCTTTCCACCTCGCCGATGGGACTAAGGGTGACTTTGAACAACTTCTTGGAAAAATGCAAGGAGTTGTTCTTTGAGGTTAACATTGGGAAGAGCAAGGAATTGCTGTTTAGACCCAGACTTACTAAGTACACGAACATCAAAGTCTGCAAAAACATCAGTGTGTTGGGACAGGTAAAATTGTATGATTACCTTGGTGTAAGATTCTTTGAGAATGTCTTGCCCTTAGTAAACAGAGTGGGGCAATTATGAAGTTTTTCAACCTACATGGGAGAGGGGCGGTATCACCAGCACTAACGATATATAGGACTCAAGCAGGTGCAGCCTCCCTTAATGGTGCAGAAATCTGGTGATATGTGAGCTTAGTGAGGCTTAGTCCAATTGAAAAATATGAAGAAACTGCTTGCCCCCCCCACCCTCTGGCTGCCCCAACGCATCCCTTGACCTGGAATCAGGTCTTTGTCCCATAGCATCAGAAGCTGGTCTTAGACCAGCTTTGTTCTGGTTGAGGATCTGGTGCAAACCCTCATTATTTGAGTTCAGAGAGGCACTCAACCATGCAATGGTCCTAGAAGGAGAGAAAGCGCTGCCCTGGGGCCACCATGTAAAGTCAGTTTTGTTGGCATTAGGGTTCGAATCATTGTGGACAAACCCACATACTTTCAACAAATCACACCCGCCAAATCTAAAAAGGATTGCTGCAGAGTATACTTTGAGGACATTATTTGATGTCTGTAATATCCTTTCCATGGGCCCAGGGGCGTTGCTAGGGGGGGGGCTATGGGGGCTATAGCCCCTGGTCTTTTGGTTGTAGCCCCGGATAGAATCTCAGGAGCTACAGCCAAAAGACTAGCTAGCCCCCAGTCCCAACAGTTCCGACATCAGCTTAGCCCCGGGTCTTTTCCAGAACTAGCAACTCCCCTGCATGGGCCCCACATAATTAGCGTGCAATACTGAAATGGGGCTTGAATCATACCTCAATTTGGCTGGCCCCTATTTAGCACGAGTACTTTTTTGAAGCTGAGGCTTAACATCCAAAACTTTAGTCCACTTCCTGCTCTTGTCAATGGAAATAAGTCATTAAGAGGTAAATACCTAAAATCCTTCTTCATTCGCAGTATCAATGAGGCAGTGCAAATTATAAGGCAGTCATTTAATATGAATCTGATATCCCCAGTCATTAAGTACATTCACTGTGCATGGCTGTAAATACTTAAAGGCCTATCTGCATGAATGCCTCTGCCTTACACATATATTTGATTATTATAAATGAATTTATGTTGTATGATTGACGTCAAGTAATAGGGACTTCTAATGTTATTGTACTGGTTTATATTTTACAATTTTATTGAGAAGTATATGTATGTATTTCTCTTCTTTTATGGTATTTTTTGCAGAATAACGCGTGTTAAATGATGATGATGAAAAGTCGTTATTAATAGACGTCGATCACACAAAATGAATGTATTTTATAAAAATAAAATATATGTGCAGGTCAGGGGCATTCATGCAATATTTTTCACTACCCTTTTTCGTCTCCTGCGCCAATTATGGATTTATGTTTTAGCATACCAGGGTCACATGTTTTAGGTATTTTATGGAATCTACGTACTGACAGTCCAATAAGATCCATTCAAATGGTGTTGTGTCGGTCATTCATATGCTTCCAGAATCCACAGACCCACTGATCGTCAATAAAGAAAATAAAAATGCCTCTACAAAATTGAAATTCTATTTTTATCAAAGTTACCCTACTTTTGCAAGAGATTGCAGACTGCTGTGATTACAATACATTTTGTCGGCTACATCTTGTATATGACTAGTCTGTTCTGCATTAATCAAATATGTTAAATGGTGATGGGTGGGTGGTTATGATTGCTCTAAACACATTGTTTTACCTTCATATTTACTACAAGATACCAATGGTGTTGCCTTACTAGAAGTTTGGTGATGCAGTAAGTTTCTGAATGATCAAAACACAAAACTAGCATACTAGGCCTGGCAGCATTTCTCCTAGTGCAAGTGCATGAGTGTTACAGTTTCGACCAAG
Source organism: Ambystoma mexicanum (assembly GCF_040938575.1). Classification (NCBI taxonomy): domain Eukaryota; kingdom Metazoa; phylum Chordata; class Amphibia; order Caudata; family Ambystomatidae; genus Ambystoma; species Ambystoma mexicanum. The sequence continues at coordinate 534,826,414 of NC_090939.1, forward strand.
CTAAGGAGGGGGCTGAGGGGGGGCAGATAAAGGTGCAGGAATCGGGACAGGACAGACAAACTTACTAGTCCTAGTGCATTTAATTTATGCATGCGTACAGGCAGAGGTGCAGAAGAGGGCGTCGGGGGAGATCAAGCGCGTCCAGTCCAGCTGGACCCTGGTTTAAGTGCAGAGAGGTTGCCTCGCTCATAGAGCGTAGGCAGAAAGTGCAGTAGTGTTGAACATAGTGCAGTGGCTCTGAGGCAAATGCCAAGACTGGCGAGGGGGCTTTGACCTGTAAGGCTCTGGAGGTGAACCAGGCAACCAGTCAGCAAAAACTCAATGGAGTTAGGGAGGAGATGGAGGAAGGAGGGTGAGAAAAAAAGAACAGAGGTTATCAGGGTAGAAGGAGAGAGAAGGAGGAAGAGATGGGGAAGGTCTTGAGGAGTTTTTGTGACTTAAGGTGCTCCGGCTCAATATGGAGAGAGGCAGGGAGGTTGTTCCAGAGGGAGGCTCCTGCAGAGGATAAAGAGCTACACCCAAATCTCTGTTTTTTAAAGCGGTTCACCTGCAGAGATTAGGAGGACGGTGAGCGGAGGACTCTAGAGGGAGAGTATTTAGAAAGAGAGTGTTGTAGATAGTGCAGGCCCTGGCCCCAGAAATCCTTGTGGACTAGGCAGAGGGTCTTGAATGTGATCCTTGCAGCCACGTGCAACCAGTGGAGCGATTTCAGCATCAGAGAGATGTGGTCCCTTGGCTTGAGGCCAAGGATAAGTCTGATGGTTCTGTTCTGGATGAGTTGTAGGGGACAGAGTGTAGAAGGAGGAAGGTTCAGAAAGAGGCTGTTTCAATAGTCCAACCTAAAGAGAACCAGGGCTCTCGAGGTGGTGAGCCTATGGGGGAAGTGAGAAATGATGAGGTGCAGTTGGTAGTGGAGATGTCTGAGATGTGCAAAGAGAAGGAGAGAGTGGAGTCGAAGATGACTCCAAGATTTATTGCTTCATTGGTAAGTGAGGGTGCAGGGCCAAGGGAGGCTGGCCATTGTGAAAGTGGTAAAGCAGGGGTCCCAATGAGGACAATCAATGTCTTACTGGTGTTCAGGCAGAGATCCTTAGCAGCACACCAGGACTGAATTGCGGATAGACAGTCAGGGATGAGCGAGGAGGAGGAGGAGGCTGAGGGTAGCCTGAAAGAGAGCTGCATGTCATCCGCATAACACTGAAAGTTAGCAGTAAAGGAAGATATCCTGTGGGCCAAGGGTGCCATGTAGATATTGAAGAACCAGGGGGACACGTTAGATCCCTGGGGGACAGCAAAAGTAGACAGAGTGATAGAGGAGAGGAAGGGCCCAAGTTCCACCTGGGAGGGCCAGTCAGAGTGAAAGGAGGTGAGCCACGCCAGGGACTGATCTGTGATGCCCAGGGTATCATAGAGATGGGATAACAGGATGTTGTTGTTTACCATGTCGAAAGAAGAAGAGAGGTCGAGAAGAATGAGGACAGAGGGAGAGCTAGAATCAAGATTTGGGAGCAGGTCTTCACATGTGTCCAGAAGAGCAGTTTCCTTGCCTCTGGATGCTCTAAAGCCAGACTGATGGTCATGAAGACAACCAGCAGATTTGGTGTGGAGGGTAAGTTGGGTAATAGCCAGCTTCTCCCGGAATTGTCCCAGGAAAGTGGTGATGGAGATCAGGCGATAGTTTGCCAGAATGGATGGGTCGGCAGAGGGCTTTTTGAGCAGAGGGTGCACAAGAGAGTGCTTCAGAGGAGAGGGGAAAACTCTAGTGAAAAAAGAGAGGTTGCAGAAGTTGACCAAGGCTGGAGCGAGAGTGTCAATATAGTCCTTGATGGTTTTGGAGGGGCAGAGGTCCATCTGTTTGGGAGAGGCTTTCATAGACCAGACTAATCTAGAGACCTCATCAGGTGTGACAGGGGAGGGGGAGGAGAGAAGGGGAAGTGTGGGCGTGGCCAAAGAGGGCCCAGAAGATGCTGGAGCAGGAGGGGGTGCGGAAGAGAGTGAGAACAGGATTTCCTGTGTTTTGATTTTGAAATGTGCAGCAAGGCCGAGTAGAGGATGCAGCTGCAGTGGGGTTGGCGAGCTCCTTGCAGACATTAAAACATTTGGCCGTGTTGTTAGATGCTGCAGAGATGCAGGCTTGAATGTAGACTTTTTGCTTGGAGAGGATGGAGAGTCTATATTGCCTTTGAAGAAGGTGACAGCCCAGCTTGTCAGAGGGTGCACCTGAACATCCCCATTTCCGTTCCGCTGCTCTGCACTTGTGTGTAAGGGCAGCCAGATCAGAGTCGTACCAGGAGTTGAACTTTTTGGCATTCTTCCGTCAGACCCTCATGACAGGGGCCAGAATGTCAAGAGTGTTAGAGATGGAACAGCGACAATTAGAGAGGGCTGTATCAGGGTGGGAGTCAGCCATAGGAGTAGAAGGAGGAGAGTAGGTGGAGGCAAAGGCAGCCTCTGAAATCTTTTCATGGGTCGGATGACCTTGAAGGCAGGAGGTGGTGTAGGTTGTGCGAGTGCTAAAGGAGAAGAGAGCTTCAAGTGAGAAGAGAGAACAGAGAGATCAGTCCATGAGAGAGAGGTAGCGAGAGGAATATAGAGTGGGATGTCTGTGGAGAGGAGAGCATCCAAGGTGTAGCCAGCCGTGTGCGTTGGACCAGAGGGTAGAATGGAAATAGCAAGCGAGCCATACAGGTTGCAGAAAGGTCCTGAGGAGTCTCTAAAGTCGAGATGGATGTTAAGATCCACCAGCAGGAGAATTTGAGAAGAGGAGGAGAGGAGAGAAGAGGCCAGGCCAGCCCATTCTGAGAGGAAGAAGGTGGGCTGGCCCAGTAGGCGATAGAAGTTGGCCAGAGTAAGAGAGGCAACAGTGAAGTGAAAGAGCCTGCAGGCCAGACATTGAAAGGAGGAGTAGACCTGAGTGGGAATAATAGAAACGGGGATCCACTCAGGAAAGATCAATTCTACTCTACCTCCTGGTCTGTTGGGCCTGGGAACGGACAGGATCTTGTAGCCTTCAGGGAGAAGTGTGTCAAAACTCATGACAGAACTGTCCTTAAACAAATCATGTCTCAGTCAGAGCAAGAACATCAAGGTCCAGAAGTTCAAGGAGGTGGCAGATGTCAGAGGAGTTCTTGACAGCAGAGTGAGAGTTTAGTTTGGCAACAATGAGCATGTTCCCACTTTTGAAGGACTTACGGCGGAGGTGCAGAGGACCGAGGTACCCCTGTAAGCGGGAAGAATAACTGAGAGGTGGAGGTAAGGGGAGGCAAGGATGACAAGGGTGTTAGTGAGGAGGGTACATGCAAGGGAGCCGGTGTGGGATGGGGCCACAAGAGACAAGGGAGCTCCAGATGTGGTGGCAGTGGGTGGCCAGGACAGCCGGGTGGAAGAGTCTGATGAGGTTGTCAGTGTAGTGCAAGTAGGCAAGGGTGCTTGTACAGTTGAGAGTGACAAAGGGGGAGTTGCGGGGGAGGTGGTGAGGCTGGTAGGCAAAGAGGGCACCGTTGGCAAGGGTTCCTGTGTGGCAGTAGGAGCAGGTGGCAAGGGAACCCGTGAGGAGGAAAAAGGAAAGTTGATGAGGCGAGGAAGGAGCCTATCATAATGTAAAAGGTTGGTTTGAGGCCCTTGTATCAGGATGGTACCATTCCAATAGACATTTATTATGGCCCCGGTGGTGGAAAAGGAGGCAAGAAGGGCCTCTTAGTGGGAGCCAAAATGTATGTGTGAGGAAGAGTAGGGAGAGAGCAGAGCAGCCATATGGAGAGTCCATAGGTTGGGAGAGGGAACAACCAAAAGTATGTTGGTGAGAGTCTCTTTGGCTGAAGCACTGATGTAGGTGACAGCGATGGGAAGGCCTGGGTTGGAGGCCAGTATGTCCATCTTGAGTTTCTTCCTGCCACACTTAGTAAAAGGTGAAGGATAGAAGATGGAGCAGCAGTTAGAGAAGATGGAGCAGATAGAAAGTGCCATAGTGAGGGGAACAGAGTGTGGTACACTTAACCAGGCAGAGCAGATGAGGTACGTGGGAGGAGGGAGGAAAAGAGGGAGCAGGCACTCAGGAAGACACAAACATGATAAGGGAAGAGACACTGGGAAATTAAGAGGGTGAGGGGACAGATAACAGACAAGAACAGAGGGTGGGATGGGTGACAATCAGCAGATTTTCATGAAAGAAGGAAAGTGCATGCACTGAAAAACGATTTTAGGAACAGTAGCAAAACCCAATGTGGGATGTGAGCACTGCTAAATTTGATTGTTATCACAAGTAGCAACACCTATGCAGGAAGTGAGCACAGCTAAATTCGATTTTTACCACATGCAGCAAGACCTATACATGATGTGAGCAATGCTAAATTCGATTGTTACCACAAGTCGCAACACCTATTCAGGATGTGAACACAGCTAAATTTGATTTTTACAACAAGCAGCAAAACCAATGCAGGATGTGCGCACAGATAAATTACCTTAAGAAGTCATCAGATTTACATCCTGGGAGCAGCTGCTCGCAGTAAATCCAACAAAATGTCCATGGTGTCTTAAAGACTTCCAAAAATGGCAATGAACACTGCCATTACTAGTCATAATCTCACACTAATCCTGCCAGAAGGAGGTAAACAATGGGGATCGAGTTTGACAAAAATTCCATGACAGAATCAAGCAATTACCAGCAAAATAGAAGTGAGGCTCAGTGACCATTGATCATCTGCTAAAAGTATTTGGTCCAGAGCACTCCATCTTCCCGAGCATTCATCTTACTTAGTATCTGACAGTAGCTAATTGTTTCCTCTCTTAGATGTAAGGCAGCATGTGCAGATATATAAATAATGTAAGAGAATACCTCCACTTCACACCGCAACCTCCTGAACAATAAACAGGTGCCCACCTGCAGAAAGACAAAAACGGTGCTGTTAAGCAACATTACCTTCCTCTTCCCCTGACATATGGCAGGATACACCCCAGAAGACATAGCTAATGACTATAGCAACAGAGGGTATTCAGCCGCTTTGACCACTATCAGAAACTTGATTTGGTTTTACAAAACATCTCTCCACCAGTGACCTAGCTCCAAACTAACTTAAACCATGTTGTTATTCATGTTTTTGTTATTTATTAATTTTAATTATATTATTTAAAAAAAGGAAAAATCAAAAGTGCCTTAATTGAAAAAAAAATGGTATCACAATAGTCAAAAAAGTGTATCTTCTAATTTATTAAGAATACAAAAAATCAAAAGTGCCTTCATTGAAAAAAGATGTTATCACAATAGTCAAAAAACTGTATCTTCTAATTTATTAACAATACAATTATTACCTGATGAGGACCTTACAAATAGTATAACAATTACATCAATCAAACTGCCTCTTATGTCATTCATACATATACACAAACACAATGGGCCTCATTATGACTCAGGTGGTGCTGCCGGAGCCATATTTCTTCCGGCACCCAGGAATGGGTAATTGCCCATTCCCGGTGTCAGAAGAAATTACTCTGCACACCCATTTGAGTCCCATGGGAATGGGGAGGTCGGATCCACCGGTAGCATTCGTGAATGGTGCCGGTGCATACAACGTGGTCTGTTCGTGGGTGCCGGGTCAGGCCTGGCGGGCGAAAATGCACCCGGGAGCAGAATTCATAGTTTGCAGGTCTGGTAACAACAGTACTGGCAGCTCACCGGTACCATTGTTACCAGACCGGCAACCTTATAATGAGGCCCATTATAACAAAGCGATATGTAAAGTACAATAAAATCCATCCTTCGCTGTGTAATACGAATACAAGATAGTCTTCTAAATCACTATTTTATGTTCTGACAGTTAATAACAAACATAAATATATTGAATCATATGTGTTAGACCCTTGACTTATACTGTTTTTCTCCATTGCTTGTAAAATAATGGTCAATTTTGACTGTAATGGCATATTTTCTTGAGTTGACCGAGCTTTCTTCGGGGCATTCTAATTTCAATGAAGTGCATTCTGCATGCACAATATCTAAAACCATTATCACAAAATCAAGAAAGATACATTGAAATGCACCAACTTACTACACACATTAAATAATTACTTTTTGAATAGCTTACAAAAAATGGAGAGTAGGTTACCTCTACCACATCTTTGGTCTATACCAAATGGAAAATCATTAGTACATGACACTGTTCGAAAAAACAACTTATTCAGTATATCATGGATGGGTTTGCACCAGACAGAGTAAAGTCTACCCCAGCTTCATCTAGGATTCATTGTTCTCACCAAAATGTTATTGGCTGCACACTAAATATTTGGGAAACAGAGGGAATGGTAACTAATTATCATATTACACCCCACATTCTATTTAGGGTGTATACCTCTGTGTTAATTTTACATTTTCTTCAAAATAATTCTTTCCTAAATCTGTTTTGAATATTTGCAACTTGGTCTACAAATTTCCAGTTTTCATTCAGCTTCACCTGTACAGGTTAAATCAATTTCCTTCATGCCTTAAAACGTTAAAAAATCCAAATGATTCTTCAATTTGTATAGAGATACCAATTATTCCCATACTATAATTACGTTTTTGTGGAAAGCTGAATAATACCATTTACCTTACTAAGAGACCTTCATGAGCCATCGTAACATGCTACTGTTCATAGAATAAAGGCTTTCCCCAAGTGTATTCCAATAAAAGTAGTGCAGCATATCTGCTGCAAAGACAAACTTTAGGAAGACTACACGTCTATGTGCATATATGAATACCATTTTATTTCTCTCTTAACATATTACGAGTTCTATTAATTTGCCCAGGACAACTGGCCTCATTATGAATGTGGCGGTAATGCAACAAAGGCGCCGGTAGTGCTACCGGCGCCGTTGTTACCATACCGCCACATTACGAGTTTTGCTTGCCGGTGCCGCTCTGCACGCCTGGTCAGACCAGGTGTGCAGACCGGTACCCGAGAGCAGAACTTGTGATTGCACCAGCACCGTTATTAATTGTGCCTGTGCAACCATGCTCCCGACACCCATTCAGCCCTATGGTGCAGAATGGCGATCGGAAGCCCGGCCATACCGGCACCCGCGAATGGGCAATTACCAGCCCATTCAACTCGTAATGGGCCGGTAATTGACCATTTGCGGGTGCCAGTGCTGGTAGCGAGTTTGGCGGTAGCCGTGCCCTTATTAAGAGTACGGCTTCCGCCAAACTCGTAATGAGGCCCAATGTATCTGTTTCCTCATTCTTAAAAGAGAATGTAGTCCAATTTGTTTTCCACCGTTGCTACACAAAATTTGTCATTTCCTGGCAGGCCATATGTACCCACACCATTTGGAACTGATCTATTTTATTCCTGGCGATGTCTCCCATTTTTCATAATGACAACAGTTCACCTTTAAAAGATACTGAAACATTAATCTCTGTGTTCTCTGCAGATATCCTGTGATCATAGTCAATACTTTCTCTGACAATGCAAACACGAAATAACTACATAAAACATGCAGTGTTCTATTTATTCCAAAGAGCAATTTTCATCTCCAAAATGATACAAGAGCTACAAATAAAGTGGTCTTCCTGTTCTTGTTTTGTTCATGCATCTCCAATTCAAGATGTTAATGCATTGAATTATGGATACAAATACAGATAATTCTTCTACCAACCCAGTAATATTTGTAAGATCTTAATATATATTAACAAAATGTATCATTGTCAATTTTCTGATTGTCCGGTAAACGCTGACTACTCCCCCTGCTCATTAAGACCATTCACATGAGTATTCAATCTAAAGAAATATGGATTTTACCCTTTGTTTTTTTAGATGTATTTTTAAATTGTTTATATTGCACTTCGTGCCAGATTCCAGCCTCTAAGAACAGACCAGTGGTGCTTAGCGTTATCTTTTTCCCAAGAAAAGCGCATTGCCCCTGAACAATACCCCTGCCCGAACAATTTCCAAACACCCTCATACAGCAAATAATAAGACACTACAGGGTCTGAAAGGAACCGGGTACTCAGGATACATTTACCAACATTCATTAGGTGTGGAGGTCCTAAATAAGGAGTGGGTTCCTGAGTGTCTTTCAGGGGTATGATATGATATGGCAGTTATAACGTGCCTATACACAAGTGTTTCAAGACACGACGAGACAAGGGATGGGGAACAGAGAGAAGGGAACGTAATGGTATTATAGTATGGGAATAATTGGTATCGCATAATTAATGCATTGAATTATGGATACAAATACAGATAATTCTTCTACCAAGCCAGTAATATTTGTAAGATCTTAATATATATTAACAAAATGTATCATTCTCAATTTTCTGATTGTCCGGTAAACGCTGACTACTCCCCCTGCTCATTAAAACCATTCACATAAGTATTCAATCTAAAGAAATATGGATTTTACCCTTTGTTTTTTTTAGATGTATTTTTAAATTGTTTATATTGCACTTCGTGCCAGATTCCAGCCTCTAAGAACGGACCAGTGGTGCTTAGTGTTATCTTTTTCCCAAGAAAAGCGTATTGCCCCTGAACAATACCCCTGCCCGAACAATTTCCAAACACCCTCATACAGCAAATAATAAGACACAACAGGGTCTGAAAGGAACCGGGTACTCAGGACTACATTTACCAACATGCATTAGGTGTGGAGGTCCTAAATAAGGAGTGGGTTCCTGAGTGTCTTTCAGGGGTATGATATGATATGGCAGTTATAAGGTGCCTATACACAAGTGTTTCAAGGCACGACGAGAAAAAGGGATGGGGAACAGAGAGAAGACAGACAGCGATCCTACTAGGTCAGGTGTCATTAAGATCGCGCAAGTGCTTGGGAAGGGGGAGGGGCAGTGCAGTACATGTGAAAATAGAATAAATAACAATAAGTAAGTCCAGCTGGTGGCACGTGCAGGGGATTAAGGGAAATATTCACTTCCACATCCAGAGAGACTCCTTAGGTGACAGGTACCGTTTCTCGAAGGGAAATAACCTAACCTATGCCATCCCATCCCCCAGCAGCAGTGATTGTGAAGGAACATGGTTTTCATCCTCCCTGTCAGCTGCGATATTTAAGAGAAATACTTAATTCCCCTTTCCCAAAGGTAAAAACGATTTTGCACATCTGGGAACTTGCTATAGGTTCTCCTGTCGCCTGTATTCACATTTTTTACATCAGAAAACCACAAAACGAACTTCTGTTCATGGCAGGAGCAGAGTGGCTTACAAACGCCAGTTCCAGCACTTGGAAACCAACATAAAGAAATCTAAGCTGGTGGAAGCCTTTTGAAGACTTCCTTAGCCTGGCTTGGAATTGAGTGGCAATTTGTCATTCAATTTAAAAGTTTGTCTCAGCCAGAGGGAGAAAGGTGAGGTCTAACTAACAGAGGCAGTGGGTTTGATTTACAAAGCATTTTCCCATTGAAAAACACAATATAAATCAGGCCAAGAGTCTTTTGGCCTGTGAGCTGAGGAGAGCAGTTCTCTGAGCAAGTTGGTGAGCATCAGTGCAGGAGAGCCCACTGAATAACAGAAGAGAGGTGTGCTCCATTGAGATGGAGAAGTGCACCCCTGGACTCCAAAGGTGGTGTGTGTTCCACTGAGGAGGATTGGAGTCCCCTAAAGCCCCAGAAGAGACTTGCTCTCCAGTGAGGGGGAGAAGGCTCCCTAAACCCCAAAAGTGGGGACTGCTACAGTGAGGGTTAGAGGAGTCACCCAAACCCCAGAAATGTTGTGTACTCTAGCAAGGAGGTGAAGAGCACTCTAAACACCAAAAGTGGGGTATGCTCCAATGAGAGGAAGACATGCCTCCCCAAAACCCAAATGAGCAGTCTGCAGCAGTGAAGCAGACAAGCGCTTTTGTGAACCCCAAAACAGGGGTATGCCCCTGTGAGGAGGAGAGCACCAGGGACCCCAGAAGATGGGTGGGTCCAGTGAGAAGAGAAAGGTCCCTTGATATCAAAAACAAGAGACCACAGGCCCAAGATAAGGGAGAGGTTTAAAGCATAGAGAAAAAAAATGACTTTGACCCCAGGCAAGAGGATGTGTAGCAGAAGAGTATAATCCTCTTACCCCAGAAGAGAGGTGTGCTACAGGGAAGAGAGAGAGAGAGAGAGAGAGAGAGGGAGGGAGAGAGAGAGAGAGAGAGAGAAAGAGAGAGAGAGAGAGAGAGAGAGAGAAGGGGAAGCGGGACATTATATCCCTGAGGGGGTTGGGGGGTGAGCAGGGCATTATAGCATTAGGTGCTGACTAGTGACCATGGCACTATATCCCCAGTTACAGACTAGAGAGCAGGGCAATATATCCTGGGGTGTGGAAGGGCGAGCTGACCACCATATCACTGAGTAAAAGACACAGTGAGAGGGAGCCTTGGTCCCGGAAATGAAGAATAAGTAATGGAGAGAAGGAAAGCACAAGTGTATAGTAGGACATTTTGGGACACTTAAGCAAGGGGGAAAGCTGAAATGCTGAAAGAGGCAGAGAAACTTTGTGATCCGTAGTGGAAGTGATCAAGATTGAATTGTACAGTGACCTAAAGAGGAACATTTCCTGTCTTTATTTTTTATGTTACAGCCACCCTGAACCAATTTCCCTGCAATAGTCTGATGCTTTACTTTTTTTTAATGAAACACTGAAACATATTCTGGTGTTTGTAGTTGTTTGTTCCCTCAGCCATGTGACAGTCCACTGTCACTTGAAACAAACCAGGAATCGATTTCCTAGATTTACTGTGAACACACATACATGACCGTACTATTAGCTTTGTTGATACAGCTTTCCATTAATCAGAAATTAATTTCTTTTCATCGCAATGGTCATACATTGTATAACAAAAGCTGTCAGGAGCTCATGAAAACAAGTCTTGGACGTAATGCCACCTCCCCAGTCTCATTAGCTCCTGTCTGTGCAATGCTATTAAGTAAAGCATTGATATCAAATTTAAGAACGTTCTCAGATTTTATGTCAAAAACCAGTCCCAATACCACATTTCTTGCCGCAGTGGATTCCAGTAGAAAATAACATGTTTATTTGGCTAATGTGTGAAATAACTATTCCACAGATTTGCAAAGAGGTTAAAAAATCCACTCACAGCCCGACAGTATGGATTACCTTAGTGGGTTTCCATATTCTTATATACTATTGGGAGAGCATACAAACTGGAATGCAGGGACTTGCTATAGTCAAATAGTAATATTCCTAATTTGACATCTATCCATCATCCACATCCATGTATTGCCTCAGTAAAAACATTGATTTCTATCTTAGCGTTTACATTAATTGGCTTATAAAATTGTTTATTATTCCCACAGGCGAAGAGCATTTGATTATACCGGGAAGCATTCATAAGGGTGCCAACACTGCAGGCTTATTTATAAATGGTGGATCATTTTTGTCACTAAGACCACCTCACTCTGACTTAGTCAAACTGGATAGTGGGAAAATTGTTTTTCTTAAATATATTTTGTTTAAACCAGTCACAACAGAGTTCTGTAGTGAGACCGGGGCGCGTCACAGGCACTGCGTTGCTGTAGTTCTGGCCACGCACCTCCCTATGCCATACCGAGCACAGTGCAGGGCTCAAACCTTGCGGCCTATCATTTGGTGCAGAGTGGGGGAGGTGAGCTGTGGTTGGAGATAGCAGGCAGCATTGATGGATTTGTTTTGCAGCTCTCCACGAATTCAACTATGAAATAAAATGGACAGACTTACCTTCATGCCTCCGGCATCTACCTTGCCTCTACAGTTCCTAGTTGTCTAAACTCACCACAACAAGTACCTTTGAAGGCACTGAATTATTAGCAGGTAAGAAAGAGGAGGGTTTTCTTAACCCTATCAAATTGATGCTCTGTAAATTGAACCTTGAATCTAATCTTCCACAGGACCGTCTACATGTCAATCTCACTGTCAAGATAAATCATATCATGGGTAGGAACAACGGTTTAACTCTATGAAAGTGCATATATTTCAGATAACTGAAACTGATCATCTACATTCTATAAGCCATACTTCCAGTTTCAAAGAGGATTGCGGTATGGTAGATTTGCTTCATCCTCTTGGTTGACTGACAACCAAAAGAATGTTGATTTCTGTTCTAGTATTTTTAATTTCATGAGTCGCTACTCCTGCTGGGTTACAAAGAAATTGTACCCTTCTTTCGCTCTTTCCTCACTGAGTCTTCACACATCTTAATTTTCCATATTTGCATCTAGGACTTTGAATAGAATCCTTGGCTAAATAAGGATACACAACTTCATCTTTAAAACTGCAAAGTCCCTAGCTAGTTTAATTGATTTCTCCATCAGATTGAATGATGCCATACAACAACTGCACAGCACAAAAGAATATGCACTTAAACAAGACCTATATACACACCAGACACCTGATCAAGAGAACCTTGACACCCTAATGCAATCGTTCCTGTGTCTGCACCAATGCATATATGGAAGTTAATAAAATCATTGAAGACTGGGGACCAAATGCCCCATGCTACACCGCATGGCCACTGACGCCACGTTACCAAAATTGAATAGTGTGTATGGCCAAATCCTTAAGTGCCACTGATCGAGCAGAGCAGGGTCAAGCATAGACAAACACCTCAAACGAATGTCTGCAGGTGCTGGTGGGGAACTGACTGAGGAGAACAGCCACATCCTTGGATGAGATTATAGCACAGCATGCACACTCCATACACAATCTTCTACATAGGATCATACCTACTGTTATTTTTTCAGCTATTATCACAGGGAATAATGGGAATAGACACTAGTCCCCTGGCTATTCATTTGGATGACGCTGGTAAAGGTGCCTTCAAAACTCTAAGTTCAACCCAAAGTTCACCCATGTCCATACACCACCTGCTTACCTACAGTGTCTGTCTTCACATCACTTGATCCTATCAGTGGGTGGTCTGACTTCCACCTGAATCCCTCCCGCTAACATGTTTGTGCAAAGTGCTACTTTCCCACCTGATTGTGTAAAGTTAGAGACCTGCACCATCAAGTCCAATGCTTAATGTGGCAGACAGCCATAGACTGAAATGCATGTGAAAAATATGTGTCCCTGTCGTGGCTCTAGAGATTCTGGCACAATCAATGTGTACCCATACCAGTTGGTGGAACATCTACAATGCATAGAGCGATGGCCTTCCCGGCTAAAGATGTTAAGGTCAGCCACTGTACATTATGCACAACATTTAGGCCCCATGTGAAGTTGCCAGAGGGCAAGATATATTTCTGAGAGAATTCAATGAAGAAATATAGAGTAGAACATTGTTGCATTTAACTATCGAAGGTGCAAAGCACATAGAGAAATTGAGGACATTACTAGTATGTAGTAGTACGTTAGAGGTAGGATAACCTTGCAAGCAAAGGAAGGGGCACATGGCACTTGCTGTAGTAGCAAAATACAGGGGGGGTCCTGGGAGTCTCTCTGACAGGCATTAGTCCTGGTTGTGAGAGCCTTACCCAGATTCTTTAGCTCACTATCTTTCACAGAGGAGAAATATCCCAATCATATCAGTCTTTGTCCTGCCCAGAGGCAGTCCAGCACCGAAATGCTAGGCAATTCTCCTCTGAACAAGAGTACCAACAGCAACCCCAGACACGAGTTTTGGCCTGGTTGACCTCATCAGTATGGTGGAGCTGTGCCTCTCTAAGAATAGTGAGCAAGGGGTCCACGTCTGGATTCTCCTAGTAACTTAGGATGAGACCCAAAGTTACTTAAATATGTTGTAGTAGGCAAGTTGTTCATAGAATTATAATAAATACTAGCTATAAAACACAGAAGGGAACATATAGAACTTCAAGTTGGCAAGCTAATGGTTGGTAACTGCAGTTTGTGCCATTGTAAAATAAAGATGCATTTAGGGAAAGCAGCCATTCATGGTAGTTAGCAAGATGAGGCCACAGAGAAGCATATAGATTTTTGTGGAAATAATTATATTTCATTTCTGGGTGCTTCAAACAAAGCAAGAGACAGGGTCAGAGCCCTTGGAGGCAGATGCAAAGAAAATATAACAAATAATGTCCTTACATAGTAGTTAAAACTTACAAGGTGAAGGACATAGTTTGGTGAGAACAAGGTAGTGCATGCAGTAGTGGACAAATGCAGCAAGGAAACACACGGCCCCCTGGCAGAGAATGACCACTTAGATTGAACCCACAAGTACCAAGCAACAATGGTATTTCGGCTGAAAATATTAGGGAGAAGTCATTCATGAAAACTAAGAAATACCTGTTCACTGCAGGGAATAAGGTAAAGTAACATGTAAGGGTGGGGATATCAGTAATTTATTGTCCCACAAACAGCCATATTCACAAAACCAAGATAATCCACAAACACATCCACACATAAGTGCGCATTCAAGAGTAGTACACAGTTTTGGAGCAGTATTGCACAGGAGATCACGTGGTCCCGCGATGGGAAACGAAGAACATGTTCCAAAAGGTAAAATATTTTTCCGAAGAGAATTCGCAATATTACCTGTCATATGTACAATCACAAGGCTGAGAATGATCAGGAGGTGCCAACATTTGGGTACCATGAGAAAATGATGAGCTGTTTTTTTTTTTGTGTTGCCACACTGTCTGCATCTCACAAAATGATTGGTCAATGAAGGGGGAATAAACCCACCACAGAACACTCGAGGGTGAGATAGCCAATGGGGAGACAATCCGTATGTTGCAAAAGGCAACAAGATACAGCAACCAATGAAAATAACGCAGTTTTGATAATCTGATTATTATGTTATAGTTAACACGAGGTGTATGTTAGTCCAATAGGGCTAGTACTGTATAGATGTATGTAGGGGACAGCAATTACTGTCCAATCAGTGATTAATAATCTACATGTATCTTGAAACATTGTCAAAGACATGATGTCACCCTCTCCTGTATAAACCGCCATCTAATTAGGACATTTTGAATGATGCTTGTAATATTCACCAGCTAAGGCTGCATGTAATAAACTTTATTTTTTTCTTGTGCACTTTTATTGCTCATTGGATTGAGTTTTTGGCTAATCGGGTTTATGGATCTACCTTACAATATTGTCACAGAAACCTTCAAATTTATCATTGATTCTTCTTGACTTTGCAATTGAACTACTTGTTGCAATTATTAGACAAAGACAAAATGTGTTTGGGATCACAGAATGGGAAGTCAAACACAAATCTATATTATATGCTGATGACATAATTGTCTTGATCGAGAGGTCTCTTGCCTCCCTCCCGCACTTGAGGTTATAGACACCTTCGGTAGGGTCCAAGGATATAAAGTTAACTGGTGGAAATTGGAAACCATGTCCCTTTCCTCCAACTGATTTAGGGCACACTGTGATAGTTAGGAAATTAAGTGCTCTTTGGATGAGTTAAGCTCGTAGGGATTTGCATTCTGTGGGACCCCCAAAATGTAATGACATATAAATTGGTAAAACTTTCTGTGGAATTAAAAAGTGACTTCCACTGATGAATAAAGCAAAAACTCTCAGAGACTAAGACAACCTATACTTGAGGGTACAGGCCCATCATGGGTGTAACCTGGCATTATAAAGATATGATTGTTTTGTACTGGAAACATTGAGCGTATTGCGGCATTCACCATGTTATGTTATGTTATGTTATGTTATGTTATGTTATGTTGTGTTATGTTATGTTAGCAGAGTTTATAAAGTGCATTACCTCCCGAAAGTATCTTGTTGCTGAGGGTGCACGTAGCTAGATACTGTAGCCTAGAAAAAAAGGCCTTCAGGGATTTCCTGAATTATAGATGATTAGATATATTTCTGAGTGCAAGCAGCAGGTCATTCCACAACTAAGCTGCTGCCACACAGAAAGACAGCCCTCCCACTCGAGAGCGGCGGAAGGAAGGCACACATAGCAAGTAGGCTGACATAGAACGCAAAAGCTGATTAGGAATGTAGCAATTACATTTTTCAGAGATATTTTTCAGAGATACTCTGCTCGCAAGCCTGACAAGGCCCGGTGAACCAGACACATCAACTTAAACTTCACGCACTGAGCAACAAGAAGCAAGTGCAATCTGCTCAGGACTGGAGTAATGTGTCCTCCATACAGAGATCTGGTGGCCAGCCGGGCAGCAAGATTTTGTAGACGCTGACATCTCTGAACAAGGCCTTTGGGCTGAGCAAGGTAGAGGGAGTTACAATATTCCAACCGACTCAGAACCAGGGCTGCTACGACTGGCAGTCTGGGTTCAGAGGGAATGAGGGAAAGTACTTTCCTCAAGACCCTCAAATAAAAGTGTCCTGTCTTACAGACCGCTGAGACCTGATACTCCATCGAGAGAGTGGAGGAGATCACAACCCCCAGATTCTTGATGGTGGTGATGGAAATAGCAAGGGGACCATGGGAGAATGGCCAGAAAGTGGGCACCCAGAGTGAAGGATCGGGGGGCACCCACCACTGGCAACTCCTTCTTGTTACAATTGAGTTTCAGCCAGTTGTGGTTCATCTAATATTCCACATAAGAAAGACACCAAAAATGCTGTGACGACATCTCAGCCTGTTCAAGATCTAACCGTATCAAGATCTGAGTGTTGTCTGCATAAGAATAGCATCTAATGCTGAAGAAGCGGATTGAGACACATAAGTGGCTGAATATAGTTATTAAACAGAATGGGGGACAAGGTGGAACACCACAAGGGAGAGAGCACCACAAGGGAGGGAGCACCACAAGGGAGGGACCAAGGAAGAGAAGGAATGAAGATAATGAAAGAGTTTGACCTCTCTCCTCCAGGAATTAAGCAAACCAGGCCATAACTTAGCCGGCAATCCCGGCATGGGCTAGGCAGGCCAACAGGGTAGGGTAATCAAAAGTATTAAATGCTGCAAATAAGTCAAGCAGCATCAGGGCAACCACCCTCCCTACATCTACCAGCCAAGTCATATCATCCAGGACAGCCAGGACACTCTCTGTGCCCCGGCCAGGCCAAAAGCCAGATTAGAATGAGTCGCAAAACCCTGTAGATTCCAAAAACTAGGAGAGAAGGGGTGAAATAAGAGCCTCGAGAAGCTTCATCAGGAAAGGCAACAGTGATATAGGACAGTAGTTAGAGGGAAGCGCAGGATCAAGAGAGGGCCTTTTACGAGGGGGAATAACTGTAGCTTGTTTCAACTCCCTAGGGATGTGGCCTAACTGACAAGACCTGTTAATGGCCTTAGAAATCTCACCCGAAGGTCAGTAAATATGTCCTTCATCACTAGCAATGGCACTGGGTCAGAGGTGGCAGCTGACTTCAGTTGGTTAATTGCTGTGCTAATCGAGGACTCTGTGAATGTTAGAAACACCGCCCAAGGATGGGGACAAACCATCTGGGCAACCTCTGGAACTGTACTGCCGGGCGCAGCGGCCTGGGAAGAAGACAGTGAGATATTATGACGAATAGTATCAATTTTGGAAATGAAGAAATGAGATAAGAAATTACAAAGCTCCTGAGAGGGAATCACAAATGAAAAAAGATTGGTGTCAGATGAAAGCGACCTAACCGCTGAGAATAGCTCCCTAGGTTTATTAAGGGCATTTTCCATTTTTTCCAAAAAAGCCTTCTTAGCAGCCAAAATGGCAGCATAATAGTGGACAGCACGCTGCTTATAAAGTGCTTTAAGAGTAGGTCAATAAGAGAGACACCATTTCCCCTCCACTTGCCTAAGCTCGAGACAAGCTTTTTTAAGTTGTTCAGAGAACCAATGTTTAGATGGAAATCTCTGAGGTTGGATCAGCCTAAGTGGGGCAACCAAATCTGCTGCCACCGCCAAAGCTGCCACCACCAAAGAGCGGGCCAGAAGCGAGAGGTCTGTCTCATGGGTCCTTCCACAGTTGACCTTTACAGAGGAGACTAAAGCCTTAAGGTCAGCCGCACTCCAGTTATGCCACAAAACACTAGGAGAAAGGTGGTAGAGGCAGGGAGTTCATGGTAAAAGTCAGGAGATAATGGTCAGACCATAAAACAGGTTCCACATGGAGAAGTGATAATTTCGCTTTATCGGCCAACAACAGATAAAATGTATTCCCCATTTTGTGGGTAGGGTCTGTAACAAATTGATGGAGCCCCAAGTCACAGAGACTGTAAAAAATAAAAAGCTGAACAGTTGGTGTAAGAGGGCCATTAAATTTAAAATTTAAATCACCCAGCACAACAAGGTTTGCAGACTTCAGCTGGAGGTTGGCCAGCACATCCAACAGGGGATCAAGAAACCCAGCATGAGACCCAGGAGGCTGGTAGATAACAACGGCACATATAGGTGGGTGAGACTGGGCAGCGAAGCAGTAATTCTTCCATAACAGAGTGAGTGAAACTTTGTGAAATCGCAAGATTAGATTTAAAATTCATTGCCACCGCAACCCTTGGGTGGAGTGAGGGGCAATCAACATGAATTATTATGTAGTCATCAGGCAAAGCCTGAACCAATGCTTGGAAAGAGGCATCATTAAGCCAGGATCTGTAAGGCAGAGAAGATCGGGAGTCCGCGTAGCAAGCAGATTATTAATAGAAGCGGTGTGTGCAGCTAGAGAGTGGGTATTAAGCCGTCTCCAGGAAACACCCCTTCACCTAAAAGGAAAGTAAATGAATGGCTACAACACAAAACAAATGGCTACAACACAAAATAAAATGACAAGGAACCAGGACAGCCAAAGCTGTACCATGTAAATCCCAAAACCATGTGGAAGATGGTTAATGTGATAAGTTTCCTTCCTCATGATAAAACCATCCTACCTATCGCAGAGAGGGATGCGGAGCAGACCTTGGGAAATTTGGTGAAAGGTATGGTTTAAATTCAGTAACACTTGCTAAGCAAATAAGTAAGAACATTTCTGGTCTGAATCTTAAAATGTTGTCAAACTTATTTGAAGTGTGACTGATGAGGAAAATGATTTGGAGAAGACCAGTCGAATATACAACTGTTGAATGAAAAATAGCTGAAAACCTAGCCGTCAGGAACACGAAAAGGAGTAAACCTCTCTGAGATTGATCCATCAGAAGATAGCTCATAAACTATATTGGACTCAGGAACGAATGAAAGCTTTAGGTGCGCTAGTTTTAGATATTTGATTTGCTGGGGTTGCAATAGCAAAGGTGTCTCCCTCAGCCACGTTTTATGGGAATGCTTGTGGGTGAGAATTTTTTGAGAAGGCACCTGGACAGGGCAGAGCTTGACTGGGGGGCAGTGAATCACTTGCTTAAAATGACTGTACTTACGTTTAGGAGCACTGCTGCAGCTTTGCAGGGCCTTACTTGTGACTTATATACAAAGGTTTAGAGTATGGAAGACCTGGGAAAACTGCAAGGTGGGGATTGGGTCAAAGATATGGTGAAAATAGAAAGCTAGAGAATTTCAGGGAGTAAAGACCAGTACACAGCAATATAGGCCGGCTTTCAGAGCTTTACACCTGAGGGATCATGCTCAACCACCTTTCTGACACATGCCTATTCATTTAGTGGTCTCTCTTCCCACATGTTTAATTGTAGGTCCCTTGGACTTGTGTGTGTGTGTCCTATGAGCTGTGTCAATACGTTCTAGTCCATGTTCCATGTCCACTTACAGACTTAATTGGACCAAGGCCTTACTTGTTTAAGATAGGACCAAAGCCAGTGTTGGGTCTAACTTTCCTGTGCAAACAACTATAAGGTGAGATCCATGGAACTTTTTTTCCAAAGTTGTGTTTTGTTGTTGGTTACTGTTAGTGTTTTAATCATGAACTGCCACTAACGTTTATAATAAAAAGAAATGTTACAAATGTGGTGTCTTTAATGGGATAGTTCGAGCCCTACAAGGATAGCTAACAGAATTCAATTAATAAATGATCTTCTGGGGCGATAATAAAATACATTATACATACCTATGTTTTACAGTAATTCAAAAGCAGCCCGGTATAGTTTTCAACATGTAGTAGTTACATTGGCTTGATATTAGTGAACAAAATGCACAACAGAAAGGAAAAGGGAAAAATAAGGAACACATGTTATGGCTGGTAGGTTATGTGTTAATAAATTGCATATCTGCATTGGATTCAATGAATAGCTATTAATAACCTATCAAATTAAAGCAATTACCAGATTATATGATTGTACTTACCTAGTGCACACTCATGAATTAGAGTGTAGAAACACTGATGGCTACCAAAATGAAACCAGAATGTTTTAAATATGATATAGTTACATGTATATTCACAAGGATGACTGTGTGATGGTCATACTGCCAACAAAAGAGTGGATAAAAATATGGTTGAAGGGCCCCCTGTGTTAGGGATGCCATTGAAGGTGCTGCATACATTATGTGGGAAGGGTTAGCAAAATATCATTTATGTAAAATGTATATTTATGAGAAGATCAAGACGTATTTTGCAGAAATATGACTAGCCCAAAAAATAAACTGTACGGTGAAAATGTATATAGTTGAAAGGCGTGCTATAATATATTAACAATATTATATTAACACTATCTTGCAGATGTAGGAGCAAGATGCATGTTACAGCCATGGTGCCTCAGGGTTATACATGTAAATAGCTCTACCATGTTACTGAAATAATGCTGATACTTGAAATATTATTAGAATACAAGTAGAGTACAGGACGAGATATGTATTTTAATATGAATCCTATTTACAATGGGCAAGAATACTAATCCATACTGCGGAATTCCTGCAAATATAAAAATATTTGGTGAAAAAAAAATGTTTGAAAATGAGCATGCATGTATGAGCAGATTCTCAAAATGGTGCAAAATAAATCACATTATATGAAAAATGCAATTTTCAGAAAGAGGGAAACATAAACGCTATAACTTCTAACCATGGGCGAGCCCCCTTCTCATGAGACTAGGGTGGTGAGGCCGCTACCAAATATTCACCCTAGGGGTGGCATAATCTGGGAGGACCTCACGGGGAGGAACTCTCTTCCTGGGGATAAGGACGATCACCTTGATAAAAGTCAGCACAACACCCCAAACCTAGCCCTCTCTTGCCCAGTACCACTTGTCCATCAACCCCCTTCTCCCTTGATAGCACTTCTCTTTGTTATTGGAACATTATACCAGTTACTTCTACTGAGATGAAGAAGATTGTGAACATTATCAATAGTATGACTAATACCAGTACTGGCACGAAAAAGATCACCCAAAGCATGATGATTAATAGCATGGCCAGTACTAAGATGAGGTGAACAACAGAAGCCATGAAGAATGGCACAGAGAAAATACATGAATCATATAGACTTTTGCTGGGGAGTCATCCTGAGAAATACATAACGACTAACAAAGGACTATGATAAAAAGAGCCACATACCAGCACGAATGACAGTCCAGCCCAGGAAATTCAAAGTAGATGCAGAGGACGCAATGGGAAAGCCAAGAGCATCCCACTCCGAAAGGCAAGAGGCTGGCAATGGGAGTCCTTTGCCCAGTGTTGTGGAGCTGGACAAAGACATGACTGTGGCCTGGGGCCTGGCGCGACCTCAAAGAGGTGGACCGTGCGGTCCAGTAATGGTGCCTGCACCATCGGTGAAGAGACCAGGAAGAAGGTACATGGAGCGAGAGCAACAGGAGCAAGAGACACCCATGCAGCCCGGGGATAAGATGCAAGCACCCAGGAAGAACAGGACAAGAGTCTCAGAGCAAATGAAGTTAACGGATATGTCACAGGGACCAGTAGGGGCTTGAAGATGTGGGAGAGAGATAAACCACACAGGAATAATGATATGAAGACTCTTTCTTGTGGCAGTACTTGGGAAGAGAGTCAACCAAGCATGCCTAGCTAGAATGAAAGAGGATCAAGTGTCTGGGACCATGAACCGAGGTGACAGTACGTGGCAGGAGAGTGAACCAAGTGGGCTTGACAAGAAAGGGGGAGCGAACAGGGTCTAGGGCCCAAACAAGTACAAGTGGAATATCAGAGGGAGGAACCCTCCAAACAGTGGCAAAGAAAAGATCACTGACAGGCTAAGGAGAGCCTGTAATGTTGTAAAAGTTACCTAAGAAGACAGGGAAAGGGAGAAATCCCCCCTGGCACATTTGGATCTTTGTTGATACTAACATCCAGGGGAAGGGATTCATTCCCCCAGGACACAGTTGGAACTTTGGTGAAACCATTATCCAGGGGAAGGGAGCCATTAACCCTGGACCTAGCTTGAACATTACCAGAGAAGTCAGGGAAAGGGAGTCATTCCTCCTGGCTACTTAAGGAACTGTGCACAAACCAAGACCATGGAAAGGGAGTCATTCCTCCTAGTGGTGATTTGAATACTTAAGAGACTTTCTTTTAAAACAGCAGGCAAAGGGAGTCATTTTGCTTATGAGAGAACTTTACTTTTGATTAAGACCCTTTAGTTGTAGTGTAAGGTACAGAAGTAGGGTTTTGACTCAGGACAGTGGATTATTTAGCTTACAGATATTCAGACACATCCTGTAGCCTTTAGCTTGAGGTAGGGAAACAGCTCTTAAAGTTAGGTAGGGATAGCTAGATTTTATAATTCAATAACAGTCTTTGCCAACCACCATGACACCTCCTTGCCAGTTGCCTTCTTCTGCAATGTGCATTCATTCTAGTCTTGACTGGTGCAATGCTTGTGGAGTAATTGATGAAGCTTTGATGTTTCATCGTTGTTGTTTTTTTAAAGGAAAAACGATTGTTTTGTGTTGAGTGTACACATGGATTCTTCAGTTGGCATATCTGAAAAATCCATTTGTTTTGAAGGGTAATCATGTAAGATTGTATTGTTTCTCTAATTCACCTAGATTGGACAAAATAGATTTCTCAATGTTGGTGTTTTACTATACATGATTTCAGACTCTGGCCATAATATTTTGTGAATTTGCCTGGTTTGTTCTGAAACTGCAGTATCGGTTTGACCACATTTGTAACTTTTTACATCTGGCTTGCTCCGGGCTTGGACCTAGCAATTCAATAATGCAACCCTTGACTCACAGTCATATTTGTAAATATGTGAAGAACAGTGGTCACTGTTATGTTCCGGAAAGGCTCTTGATTTACACAAAGTAGAAAGTACCCTCGAGGGGAATAGGCCAGGAGATAGCTTTGCAAGGATAACAAGGTTTAATAATACAGAATACAAATATCAGCAAGGATGCTGATGCTCGATAATTTTCTGGTTAATCTGAGTACAAGCAGAAGCTTAAAACACTGCGTAGCATCTTCATATACAGTATCTGGTGCCACTGATTGGCTAGACCATATACCTGGGCCTGCTCCATAAGCGGTACCAGCCTAGCATTGGTTGATATCTCCATCGTCTATCATGCTGCACATGGGTCAGCTGGGATAATCCTGTTGTCGGGTGAAGGTCGGGTCACTCGAAAAATACAATGTTACATTTACACTAACATGCTAAAACTACTGCTATGTCACTGTGGCATGCACCTGGGAAGCTCAGGGGTTGGTGCCAGGGGGAAGGGAGGATGAAATACAGTGACACTGACCCACACATTCTGGGCTTCATTGATACTGCACCTCTCGCACTCAAGGTCTCCACCCAGGGTTTGATTTTTAATGTATCCCTCCCTGTACCTTTTGTTAGAAAGGATGTATTTATGCTGGGGTGTGAAATAGTCGTGCATGCTTAGATCTTTTATGGACACTTGATTTGTGCTAGGACAGGGGGTTTGCTTGCTTATCATGGAATGCCAGGGTGTGTTGGTCGGGTCAGTGGTGTGGATTTGGGCTAGGTGGGTGGGAGTTAGAGGCCTGCTGGCAGCTTAGTAGTGATGAATGGGCGCTGTGCGGAGCCTGATGTTGCATCACGCTCTTGCAGGGTGCATTCTTCTAAAAGATGCTAAATGTTTCCAACAGTAAAGGGGTATGGGGGAAGTGTACTTCCGGGGAACTGGCGGAGTACAATCATTCTGCTCTAACGATGTTGGGCCTAGTGAAATCTTTCATGGAGCTCGGCTGGGGCAGTGCGGTCATGCAAGCCTGAGCTTTCGCCATAAATACAAGATGACGTTTCTTTCTATGTGTCTCCTACTGCCATGCATCTGCTGTTCGCACTATATTGCTTTTGCACCGAGGTTCATAGCGCGGTTCTTTCCCCCCGTATACACTACACTATCTCATAGGGGATTCGCCTCACATGAAAGTGCTTAGGGGAGTGGGATATACTCATTTCCATCCCAACAGTAGTCATCTATAAAGGAATCATGGCGCTTCCTGGGTAAGAACATCAAGGCAAAGGAAAACAAGATTCCCCTTATGTCGAAATAGAAGAACGCTATGAAGCACGCAAATATCAAGTAGGATTTCATTCTAGATGATAGGGCTAATGATTTGAAAAAGAACACCTACTAAAACTGGAATAAGAAAAGCAGGAATTGACCAGCCACAACTGTGAAGAAGAGTGAAGCACATGAGGAGGAATATATGTGGCAAAGTTCACTGTCAGGAATGGGGGATCTACTGCGAGAATTATTTTGTGTGTCATACATGCACACTTAAATGTAATGCTTTCATGGATCAGGTGTCAATGGAGTTTGGGCAAAAGCGGCCCAGAGGGAGTGGGCCAAGGAATAGTGGTAGCTAAAAGTGCAGCAGAATTTTGAATAATTTGAAGTTGGCAAAATAGGCTAGATAAGAACTTAGATTTCAATAGCTCTGAGTTTCAATGGTAGAAGCAGGAGAAATGATCCAAGGTGCGTGTTGACTAGGGAGAAACTCAACGTCATGCCTGTTAGCGAACTTTTAGCCACTGCCGGGCTTATTTAATTTTTTACTTTTTTAAATTTTAAAATGTTTATTGATTTATTTATTTCAGCACATACAGCCCTGAAGCATCTAGGAGCTAGTTATAGTAAGTGCTTGTTACAATTCCTAGGTACAAGAACACGCAATAGGATTATAGCGTAATGGTGGTAGGTGAAAGTCAACACTGACATGTCTCACCTCCTTTTACTGGGGGCTACATCACGAAAGCAGATATCATAGGACAGAATAGGCGCAAGAGTACAGTGTGGTAGAGCCACACCTCATGTTACGGGGGCTACATCAGTCATCCTAGGACAAAATAGGTGCAAACATATAGACTGGCAGAGCCACACCTCATGTTATGGCGGGCTACATCAGTCATGCATATGTCATATGGCAAAATAGGTGCGAGTATACAGACTGGCAGAGCAACACCTAATGTTACGGCTGGTTATATCAGTCATGGCGACATCATAGGACAAAATAGGTGCCAGTATACAGACTCGCAGAGCCACATCTCATGATAAAATCTCATGATACAGGGGGCTAAATCAGTCATGCAGTCATCATAGTACAGAAAAAGACCATTGCAGAGATTCTCGATGAGCTGGTTCAAAGTCACACCTAAATTCCACATTTTAGCAGAGTGCTCAGTACACTTGAGGAAGACCAGTGCATGGATTTAAAATTACACCTAGATTTGAAATCTCAATAGAGCACTAAAATACAGCCCAAATCAGGAATGCACAGGTTAAAAAGTACATTTAAGATGAGTCAGGAGCCACAGTCAGTAATAATGCAACTTAGAGTATAGGGGCCGTGGGAAGCATACACGGGCAAGACAGATAAGGTGGCATCAGTGATGATACGCCAAACCTGATCACATTACGAGGTGAAACACTAGTGGCGAGATATGATATGATAGGTTATTTATAACAGGCTTAATACCCGGAGGATTCTAAGCGCGGACCCGGGGATCAAACCTGTGTTGCTCCATGTCATCTAGCTGAGACAAAATATAGATAACAAACTTGCCATACTCAGATGCAAGCAAATAAATAGCATTGCAAGGAATGGCATTCACAGCACGCATGACCACGATGTTCAGAGCAGGTGATGCACGAGCAACAGCATTACAATAATACTTAGAAAACAAGCAAGGCATGGAAGAGGGCAGTGAGCAAGGCATGTGGACAGCGGTCTGAAATACTACATGACACAGTGACACATGACACAGTGATGTTTTAGAGCAGCTAAAGGTTGGCATAAGTTCCTAGACAGTTTAAATGTTTGAACAATGTCTTAGATGTCAAAAGCGTCATGGAGACCGCAGTGGGCAAAGACATCATCGCACTTGAAGGCAGGCAGTAAAAAGGTTGGAGGCGGGAGGGCGATACTGACGATACTGACGGAAGAGCTTCAGGAAGGAGAATGCACAGAGTTTCTTGCTAATATGATAGTACAAATGCATCTGCTAAGAGACCAACGCTGACTATGGCCTCCTCTTCCAGGAGTCCAACAGTTATCATGGCTGCTCAGGTTTCACTTGCAGGTTGAATCTCCCTTTCTATGTCACATCTACCCTTGTGGCAACCTGTGCTATTTTTTAAAAATATTGGGCTACCAAAACTCAATCACCTGCACATCACTCCCAATCATGCTTTTAGACACCATTGACAAATCTTGACCAGGAGGCTCAAGTCTAGTTTATCGCCAGGTCAGCTTGTGCATCCCAAGACAATAGACCACCCTCTTTCTTGGTAACCTGCACCAAACCCATTGCCTCCTTGTCCTAAAATGGAAGTAGGGCTTTGAACTCTAACAGTATTTCTATAGGTAATTTCCCATATGCATGTGCATGAACCATGCTTTCCTACAATGTCAACATTTTCTCCCATGTGTCGACACTCATCAAAGTGTAGTCAGCTCTGGTGTTTATCAGCATCTTAACCCCAACCCCATTCACATTGATTACAGAGTGTGGCTTGAACCTTTTTGGGCAAGCGCCAACTGCATTAACCACATATACTTCTTCCTCTT